>NC_072822.1:17105000-17748750 GCF_027744805.1 Dunckerocampus dactyliophorus | reverse complement strand
GGCGGAAAAGTGTCATTTCAGCAACTTGAAAAAATGCGATTTCGCGACAGTGCCGGCACTGTCGAAACGGTTGAAAATCGACCCCTCGGAAAAATTGGGTTTTTTGCCATCTTTGGGTACTGCCGGGACCCCCGATGAATGTTTGGGGGGTTTGGCCCACCTCCCCGGGCGGAAAAGTGTCGTTTCAGCAACTTGAAAAAATGCGATTTCGCGACAGTGCAGGCACTGTCGAAACGGTTGAAAATCGACCCCTCGGAAAAGTTGGGTTTTTTGCCATCTTTGGGTCCTGCCGGGACCACCGATGAATGTTTGGGGGGTTTGGCCCACCTCCCGGGGCGGAAAAGTGTCGTTTCAGCAACTTGAAAAAATGCGATTTCGCGACAGTGCCGGCACTGTCGAAACGGTTGAAAATCGACCCCTCGGAATAATTTGGGTTTTTTGCCATCTTTGGGTACTGCCGGGACCCCCGATGAAGGTTTGGGGGGTTTGGCCCACCTCCCGGGGCGGAAAAGTGTCATTCAGCAACTTGAAAAAATGCGATTTCGCGACAGTGCCGGCACTGTCGAAACGGGTGAAAATCGACCCCTCGGAAAAGTTGGGTTTTTTGCCATCTTTGGGTCCTGCCGGGACCCCCGATGAATGTTTGGGGGGTTTGGCCCACCTCCCGGGGCGGAAAAGTGTCATTTCAGCAACTTGAAAAAATGCGATTTCGCGACAGTGCCGGCACTGTCGAAACGGTTGAAAATCGACCCCTCGGAAAAATTGGGTTTTTTGCCATCTTTGGGTACTGCCGGGACCCCCGATGAATGTTTGGGGGGTTTGGCCCACCTCCCCGGGCGGAAAAGTGTCGTTTCAGCAACTTGAAAAAATGCGATTTCGCGACAGTGCAGGCACTGTCGAAACGGTTGAAAATCGACCCCTCGGAAAAGTTGGGTTTTTTGCCATCTTTGGGTCCTGCCGGGACCACCGATGAATGTTTGGGGGGTTTGGCCCACCTCCCGGGGCGGAAAAGTGTCGTTTCAGCAACTTGAAAAAATGCGATTTCGCGACAGTGCCGGCACTGTCGAAACGGTTGAAAATCGACCCCTCGGAATAATTTGGGTTTTTTGCCATCTTTGGGTACTGCCGGGACCCCCGATGAAGGTTTGGGGGGTTTGGCCCACCTCCCGGGGCGGAAAAGTGTCATTCAGCAACTTGAAAAAATGCGATTTCGCGACAGTGCCGGCACTGTCGAAACGGGTGAAAATCGACCCCTCGGAAAAGTTGGGTTTTTTGCCATCTTTGGGTCCTGCCGGGACCCCCGATGAATGTTTGGGGGGTTTGGCCCACCTCCCGGGGCGGAAAAGTGTCATTTCAGCAACTTGAAAAAATGCGATTTCGCGACAGTGCCGGCACTGTCGAAACGGTTGAAAATCGACCCCTCGGAAAAGTTGGGTTTTTTGCCATCTTTGGGTACTGCCGGGACCCCCGATGAATGTTTGGGGGGTTTGGCCCACCTCCCCTGGCGGAAAAGTGTCGTTTCAGCAACTTGAAAAAATGCGATTTCGCGACAGTGCCGGCACTGTCGAAACGGGTGAAAATCGACCCCTCGGAAAAGTTGGGTTTTTTGCCATCTTTGGGTCCTGCCTGGACCCCCGATGAATGTTTGGGGGGTTTGGCCCACCTCACGGGGCGGAAAAGTGTTGTTTCAGCAACTTGAAAAAATGCGATTTCGCGACAGTGCCGGCACTGTCGAAACGGTTGAAAATCGACCCCTCGGAAAAGTTGGGTTTTTTGCCATCTTTGGGTCCTGCCGGGACCCCCGATGAATGTTTGGGGGGTTTGGCCCACCTCCCGGGGCGGAAAAGTGTCGTTTCAGCAACTTGAAAAAATGCGATTTCGCGACAGTGCCGGCACTGTCGAAACGGTTGAAAATCGACCCCTCGGAAAAGTTGGGTTTTTTGCCATCTTTGGGTACTGCCGGGACCCCCGATTAAGGTTTGGGGGGTTTGGCCCACCTCCCGGGGCGGAAAAGTGTCATTCAGCAACTTGAAAAAATGCGATTTCGCGACAGTGCCGGCACTGTCGAAACGGGTGAAAATCGACCCCTCGGAAAAGTTGGGTTTTTTGCCATCTTTGGGTCCTGCCGGGACCCCCGATGAATGTTTGGGGGGTTTGGCCCACCTCACGGGGCGGAAAAGTGTTGTTTCAGCAACTTGAAAAAATGCGATTTCGCGACAGTGCCGGCACTGTCGAAACGGTTGAAAATCGACCCCTCGGAAAAGTTGGGTTTTTTGCCATCTTTGGGTCCTGCCGGGACCCCCGATGAATGTTTGGGGGGTTTGGCCCACCTCCCGGGGCGGAAAAGTGTCATTTCAGCAACTTGAAAAAATGCGATTTCGCGACAGTGCCGGCACTGTCGAAACGGTTGAAAATCGACCCCTCGGAAAAGTTGGGTTTTTTGCCATCTTTGGGTCCTGCCGGGACCCCCGATGAATGTTTGGGGGGTTTGGCCCACCTCCCGGGGCGGAAAAGTGTCGTTTCAGCAACTTGAAAAAATGCGATTTCGCGACAGTGCTGGCACTGTCGAAACGGTTGAAAATCGACCCCTCGGAAAAGTTGGGTTTTTTGCCATCTTTGGGTCCTGCCGGGACCCCCGATGAATGTTTGGGGGGTTTGGCCCACCTCCCGGGGCGGAAAAGTGTCGTTTCAGCAACTTGAAAAAATGCGATTTCGCGACAGTGCCGGCACTGTCGAAACGGTTGAAAATCGACCCCTCGGAAAAGTTGGGTTTTTTGCCATCTTTGGGTACTGCCGGGACCCCCGATGAATGTTTGGGGGGTTTGGCCCACCTCCCGGGGCGGAAAAGTGTCATTCAGCAACTTGAAAAAATGCGATTTCGCGACAGTGCCGGCACTGTCGAAACGGGTGAAAATCGACCCCTCGGAAAAGTTGGGTTTTTTGCCATCTTTGGGTCCTGCCGGGACCCCCGATGAATGTTTGGGGGGTTTGGCCCACCTCCCGGGGCGGAAAAGTGTTGTTTCAGCAACTTGAAAAAATGCGATTTCGCGACAGTGCCGGCACTGTCGAAACGGTTGAAAATCGACCCCTCGGAAAAGTTGGGTTTTTTGCCATCTTTGGGTACTGCCGGGACCCCCGATGAATGTTTGGGGGGTTTGGCCCACCTCCCCGGGCGGAAAAGTGTCGTTTCAGCAACTTGAAAAAATGCGATTTCGCGACAGTGCCGGCACTGTCGAAACGGTTGAAAATCGACCCCTCGGAAAAGTTGGGTTTTTTGCCATCTTTGGGTCCTGCCGGGACCCCCGATGAATGTTTGGGGGGTTTGGCCCACCTCCCGGGGCGGAAAAGTGTCATTTCAGCAACTTGAAAAAATGCGATTTCGCGACAGTGCAGGCACTGTCGAAACGGTTGAAAATCGACCCCTCGGAAAAGTTGGGTTTTTTGCCATCTTTGGGTACTGCCGGGACCCCCGATGAAGGTTTGGGGGGTTTGGCCCACCTCCCGGGGCGGAAAAGTGTCATTCAGCAAGTTGAAAAAATGCGATTTCGCGACAGTGCCGGCACTGTCGAAACGGGTGAAAATCGACCCCTCGGAAAAGTTGGGTTTTTTGCCATCTTTGGGTCCTGCCGGGACCCCCGATGAATGTTTGGGGGGTTTGGCCCACCTCCCGGGGCGGAAAAGTGTCGTTTCAGCAACTTGAAAAAATGCGATTTCGCGACAGTGCCGGCACTGTCGAAACGGTTGAAAATCGACCCCTCGGAAAAGTTGGGTTTTTTGCCATCTTTGGGTACTGCCGGGACCCCCGATGAAGGTTTGGGGGGTTTGGCCCACCTCCCGGGGCGGAAAAGTGTCATTCAGCAAGTTGAAAAAATGCGATTTCGCGACAGTGCCGGCACTGTCGAAACGGTTGAAAATCGACCCCTCGGAAAAGTTGGGTTTTTTGCCATCTTTGGGTCCTGCCGGGACCCCCGATGAATGTTTGGGGGGTTTGGCCCACCTCCCGGGGCGGAAAAGTGTCATTTCAGCAACTTGAAAAAATGCGATTTCGCGACAGTGCCGGCACTGTCGAAACGGTTGAAAATCGACCCCTCGGAAAAATTGGGTTTTTTGCCATCTTTGGGTACTGCCGGGACCCCCGATGAATGTTTGGGGGGTTTGGCCCACCTCCCCGGGCGGAAAAGTGTCGTTTCAGCAACTTGAAAAAATGCGATTTCGCGACAGTGCAGGCACTGTCGAAACGGTTGAAAATCGACCCCTCGGAAAAGTTGGGTTTTTTGCCATCTTTGGGTCCTGCCGGGACCACCGATGAATGTTTGGGGGGTTTGGCCCACCTCCCGGGGCGGAAAAGTGTCGTTTCAGCAACTTGAAAAAATGCGATTTCGCGACAGTGCCGGCACTGTCGAAACGGTTGAAAATCGACCCCTCGGAATAATTTGGGTTTTTTGCCATCTTTGGGTACTGCCGGGACCCCCGATGAAGGTTTGGGGGGTTTGGCCCACCTCCCGGGGCGGAAAAGTGTCATTCAGCAACTTGAAAAAATGCGATTTCGCGACAGTGCCGGCACTGTCGAAACGGGTGAAAATCGACCCCTCGGAAAAGTTGGGTTTTTTGCCATCTTTGGGTCCTGCCGGGACCCCCGATGAATGTTTGGGGGGTTTGGCCCACCTCCCGGGGCGGAAAAGTGTCATTTCAGCAACTTGAAAAAATGCGATTTCGCGACAGTGCCGGCACTGTCGAAACGGTTGAAAATCGACCCCTCGGAAAAATTGGGTTTTTTGCCATCTTTGGGTACTGCCGGGACCCCCGATGAATGTTTGGGGGGTTTGGCCCACCTCCCCGGGCGGAAAAGTGTCGTTTCAGCAACTTGAAAAAATGCGATTTCGCGACAGTGCAGGCACTGTCGAAACGGTTGAAAATCGACCCCTCGGAAAAGTTGGGTTTTTTGCCATCTTTGGGTCCTGCCGGGACCACCGATGAATGTTTGGGGGGTTTGGCCCACCTCCCGGGGCGGAAAAGTGTCGTTTCAGCAACTTGAAAAAATGCGATTTCGCGACAGTGCCGGCACTGTCGAAACGGTTGAAAATCGACCCCTCGGAATAATTTGGGTTTTTTGCCATCTTTGGGTACTGCCGGGACCCCCGATGAAGGTTTGGGGGGTTTGGCCCACCTCCCGGGGCGGAAAAGTGTCATTCAGCAACTTGAAAAAATGCGATTTCGCGACAGTGCCGGCACTGTCGAAACGGGTGAAAATCGACCCCTCGGAAAAGTTGGGTTTTTTGCCATCTTTGGGTCCTGCCGGGACCCCCGATGAATGTTTGGGGGGTTTGGCCCACCTCCCGGGGCGGAAAAGTGTCATTTCAGCAACTTGAAAAAATGCGATTTCGCGACAGTGCCGGCACTGTCGAAACGGTTGAAAATCGACCCCTCGGAAAAGTTGGGTTTTTTGCCATCTTTGGGTACTGCCGGGACCCCCGATGAATGTTTGGGGGGTTTGGCCCACCTCCCCTGGCGGAAAAGTGTCGTTTCAGCAACTTGAAAAAATGCGATTTCGCGACAGTGCCGGCACTGTCGAAACGGGTGAAAATCGACCCCTCGGAAAAGTTGGGTTTTTTGCCATCTTTGGGTCCTGCCTGGACCCCCGATGAATGTTTGGGGGGTTTGGCCCACCTCACGGGGCGGAAAAGTGTTGTTTCAGCAACTTGAAAAAATGCGATTTCGCGACAGTGCCGGCACTGTCGAAACGGTTGAAAATCGACCCCTCGGAAAAGTTGGGTTTTTTGCCATCTTTGGGTCCTGCCGGGACCCCCGATGAATGTTTGGGGGGTTTGGCCCACCTCCCGGGGCGGAAAAGTGTCGTTTCAGCAACTTGAAAAAATGCGATTTCGCGACAGTGCCGGCACTGTCGAAACGGTTGAAAATCGACCCCTCGGAAAAGTTGGGTTTTTTGCCATCTTTGGGTACTGCCGGGACCCCCGATTAAGGTTTGGGGGGTTTGGCCCACCTCCCGGGGCGGAAAAGTGTCATTCAGCAACTTGAAAAAATGCGATTTCGCGACAGTGCCGGCACTGTCGAAACGGGTGAAAATCGACCCCTCGGAAAAGTTGGGTTTTTTGCCATCTTTGGGTCCTGCCGGGACCCCCGATGAATGTTTGGGGGGTTTGGCCCACCTCACGGGGCGGAAAAGTGTTGTTTCAGCAACTTGAAAAAATGCGATTTCGCGACAGTGCCGGCACTGTCGAAACGGTTGAAAATCGACCCCTCGGAAAAGTTGGGTTTTTTGCCATCTTTGGGTCCTGCCGGGACCCCCGATGAATGTTTGGGGGGTTTGGCCCACCTCCCGGGGCGGAAAAGTGTCATTTCAGCAACTTGAAAAAATGCGATTTCGCGACAGTGCCGGCACTGTCGAAACGGTTGAAAATCGACCCCTCGGAAAAGTTGGGTTTTTTGCCATCTTTGGGTCCTGCCGGGACCCCCGATGAATGTTTGGGGGGTTTGGCCCACCTCCCGGGGCGGAAAAGTGTCGTTTCAGCAACTTGAAAAAATGCGATTTCGCGACAGTGCCGGCACTGTCGAAACGGTTGAAAATCGACCCCTCGGAAAAGTTGGGTTTTTTGCCATCTTTGGGTCCTGCCGGGACCCCCGATGAATGTTTGGGGGGTTTGGCCCACCTCCCGGGGCGGAAAAGTGTCGTTTCAGCAACTTGAAAAAATGCGATTTCGCGACAGTGCCGGCACTGTCGAAACGGGTGAAAATCGACCCCTCGGAAAAGTTGGGTTTTTTGCCATCTTTGGGTCCTGCCGGGACCACCGATGAATGTTTGGGGGGTTTGGCCCACCTCCCCGGGCGGAAAAGTGTCGTTTCAGCAACTTGAAAAATGCGATTTCGCGACAGTGCCGGCACTGTCGAAACGGTTGAAAATCGACCCCTCGGAAAAGTTGGGTTTTTTGCCATCTTTGGGTCCTGCCGGGACCCCTGATGAATGTTTGGGGGGTTTGGCCCACCTCCCGGGGCGGAAAAGTGTCGTTTCAGCAACTTGAAAAAATGCGATTTCGCGACAGTGCCGGCACTGTCGAAACGGTTGAAAATCGACCCCTCGGAATAATTTGGGTTTTTTGCCATCTTTGGGTACTGCCGGGACCCCCGATGAAGGTTTGGGGGGTTTGGCCCACCTCCCGGGGCGGAAAAGTGTCATTCAGCAACTTGAAAAAATGCGATTTCGCGACAGTGCCGGCACTGTCGAAACGGGTGAAAATCGACCCCTCGGAAAAGTTGGGTTTTTTGCCATCTTTGGGTCCTGCCGGGACCCCCGATGAATGTTTGGGGGGTTTGGCCCACCTCCCGGGGCGGAAAAGTGTCGTTTCAGCAACTTGAAAAATGCGATTTCGCGACAGTGCCGGCACTGTCGAAACGGGTGAAAATCGACCCCTCGGAAAAGTTGGGTTTTTTGCCATCTTTGGGTCCTGCCGGGACCCCCGATGAATGTTTGGGGGGTTTGGCCCACCTCCCGGGGCGGAAAAGTGTCATTTCAGCAACTTGAAAAAATGCGATTTCGCGACAGTGCCGGCACTGTCGAAACGGTTGAAAATCGACCCCTCGGAAAAGTTGGGTTTTTTGCCATCTTTGGGTCCTGCCGGGACCCCCGATGAATGTTTGGGGGGTTTGGCCCACCTCCCGGGGCGGAAAAGTGTCGTTTCAGCAACTTGAAAAAATGCGATTTCGCGACAGTGCCGGCACTGTCGAAACGGGTGAAAATCGACCCCTCGGAAAAGTTGGGTTTTTTGCCATCTTTGGGTCCTGCCGGGACCACCGATGAATGTTTGGGGGGTTTGGCCCACCTCCCCGGGCGGAAAAGTGTCGTTTCAGCAACTTGAAAAATGCGATTTCGCGACAGTGCCGGCACTGTCGAAACGGTTGAAAATCGACCCCTCGGAAAAGTTGGGTTTTTTGCCATCTTTGGGTCCTGCCGGGACCCCCGATGAATGTTTGGGGGGTTTGGCCCACCTCCCGGGGCGGAAAAGTGTCGTTTCAGCAACTTGAAAAATGCGATTTCGCGACAGTGCCGGCACTGTCGAAACGGTTGAAAATCGACCCCTCGGAAAAGTTGGGTTTTTTGCCATCTTTGGGTCCTGCCGGGACCACCGATGAATGTTTGGGGGGTTTGGCCCACCTCCCGGGGCGGAAAAGTGTCGTTTCAGCAACTTGAAAAAATGCGATTTCGCGACAGTGCCGGCACTGTCGAAACGGGTGAAAATCGACCCCTCGGAAAAGTTGGGTTTTTTGCCATCTTTGGGTCCTGCCGGGACCCCCGATGAATGTTTGGGGGGTTTGGCCCACCTCCCGGGGCGGAAAAGTGTCATTTCAGCAACTTGAAAAAATGCGATTTCGCGACAGTGCCGGCACTGTCGAAACGGTTGAAAATCGACCCCTCGGAAAAGTTGGGTTTTTTGCCATCTTTGGGTCCTGCCGGGACCCCCGATGAATGTTTGGGGGGTTTGGCCCACCTCCCGGGGCGGAAAAGTGTCGTTTCAGCAACTTGAAAAAATGCGATTTCGCGACAGTGCCGGCACTGTCGAAACGGTTGAAAATCGACCCCTCGGAAAAATTGGGTTTTTTGCCATCTTTGGGTCCTGCCGGGACCCCCGATGAATGTTTGGGGGGTTTGGCCCACCTCCCGGGGCGGAAAAGTGTCATTTCAGCAACTTGAAAAAATGCGATTTCGCGACAGTGCCGGCACTGTCGAAACGGTTGAAAATCGACCCCTCGGAAAAATTGGGTTTTTTGCCATCTTTGGGTACTGCCGGGACCCCCGATGAATGTTTGGGGGGTTTGGCCCACCTCCCGGGGCGGAAAAGTGTCGTTTCAGCAACTTGAAAAAATGCGATTTCGCGACAGTGCCGGCACTGTCGAAACGGGTGAAAATCGACCCCTCGGAAAAGTTGGGTTTTTTGCCATCTTTGGGTCCTGCCGGGACCCCCGATGAATGTTTGGGGGGTTTGGCCCACCTCCCCGGGCGGAAAAGTGTCGTTTCAGCAACTTGAAAAATGCGATTTCGCGACAGTGCCGGCACTGTCGAAACGGTTGAAAATCGACCCCTCGGAAAAGTTGGGTTTTTTGCCATCTTTGGGTACTGCCGGGACCCCCGATGAAGGTTTGGGGGGTTTGGCCCACCTCCCGGGGCGGAAAAGTGTCGTTTCAGCAACTTGAAAAATGCGATTTCGCGACAGTGCCGGCACTGTCGAAACGGTTGAAAATCGACCCCTCGGAAAAGTTGGGTTTTTTGCCATCTTTGGGTCCTGCCGGGACCCCCGATGAATGTTTGGGGGGTTTGGCCCACCTCCCGGGGCGGAAAAGTGTCGTTTCAGCAACTTGAAAAAATGCGATTTCGCGACAGTGCCGGCACTGTCGAAACGGGTGAAAATCGACCCCTCGGAAAAGTTGGGTTTTTTGCCATCTTTGGGTCCTGCCGGGACCCCCGATGAATGTTTGGGGGGTTTGGCCCACCTCCCCGGGCGGAAAAGTGTCGTTTCAGCAACTTGAAAAATGCGATTTCGCGACAGTGCCGGCACTGTCGAAACGGTTGAAAATCGACCCCTCGGAAAAGTTGGGTTTTTTGCCATCTTTGGGTACTGCCGGGACCCCCGATGAAGGTTTGGGGGGTTTGGCCCACCTCCCGGGGCGGAAAAGTGTCGTTTCAGCAACTTGAAAAATGCGATTTCGCGACAGTGCCGGCACTGTCGAAACGGTTGAAAATCGACCCCTCGGAAAAGTTGGGTTTTTTGCCATCTTTGGGTCCTGCCGGGACCCCCGATGAATGTTTGGGGGGTTTGGCCCACCTCCCGGGGCGGAAAAGTGTCGTTTCAGCAACTTGAAAAATGCGATTTCGCGACAGTGCCGGCACTGTCGAAACGGTTGAAAATCGACCCCTCGGAAAAGTTGGGTTTTTTGCCATCTTTGGGTCCTGCCGGGACCACCGATGAATGTTTGGGGGGTTTGGCCCACCTCCCGGGGCGGAAAAGTGTCGTTTCAGCAACTTGAAAAAATGCGATTTCGCGACAGTGCCGGCACTGTCGAAACGGGTGAAAATCGACCCCTCGGAAAAGTTGGGTTTTTTGCCATCTTTGGGTCCTGCCGGGACCCCCGATGAATGTTTGGGGGGTTTGGCCCACCTCCCCGGGCGGAAAAGTGTCGTTTCAGCAACTTGAAAAATGCGATTTCGCGACAGTGCCGGCACTGTCGAAACGGTTGAAAATCGACCCCTCGGAAAAGTTGGGTTTTTTGCCATCTTTGGGTACTGCCGGGACCCCCGATGAAGGTTTGGGGGGTTTGGCCCACCTCCCGGGGCGGAAAAGTGTCGTTTCAGCAACTTGAAAAATGCGATTTCGCGACAGTGCCGGCACTGTCGAAACGGTTGAAAATCGACCCCTCGGAAAAGTTGGGTTTTTTGCCATCTTTGGGTCCTGCCGGGACCCCCGATGAATGTTTGGGGGGTTTGGCCCACCTCCCGGGGCGGAAAAGTGTCGTTTCAGCAACTTGAAAAATGCGATTTCGCGACAGTGCCGGCACTGTCGAAACGGTTGAAAATCGACCCCTCGGAAAAGTTGGGTTTTTTGCCATCTTTGGGTCCTGCCGGGACCACCGATGAATGTTTGGGGGGTTTGGCCCACCTCCCGGGGCGGAAAAGTGTCGTTTCAGCAACTTGAAAAAATGCGATTTCGCGACAGTGCCGGCACTGTCGAAACGGGTGAAAATCGACCCCTCGGAAAAGTTGGGTTTTTTGCCATCTTTGGGTCCTGCCGGGACCCCCGATGAATGTTTGGGGGGTTTGGCCCACCTCCCGGGGCGGAAAAGTGTCATTTCAGCAACTTGAAAAAATGCGATTTCGCGACAGTGCCGGCACTGTCGAAACGGTTGAAAATCGACCCCTCGGAAAAGTTGGGTTTTTTGCCATCTTTGGGTCCTGCCGGGACCCCCGATGAATGTTTGGGGGGTTTGGCCCACCTCCCGGGGCGGAAAAGTGTCGTTTCAGCAACTTGAAAAAATGCGATTTCGCGACAGTGCCGGCACTGTCGAAACGGGTGAAAATCGACCCCTCGGAAAAGTTGGGTTTTTTGCCATCTTTGGGTCCTGCCGGGACCACCGATGAATGTTTGGGGGGTTTGGCCCACCTCCCCGGGCGGAAAAGTGTCGTTTCAGCAACTTGAAAAATGCGATTTCGCGACAGTGCCGGCACTGTCGAAACGGTTGAAAATCGACCCCTCGGAAAAGTTGGGTTTTTTGCCATCTTTGGGTCCTGCCGGGACCCCCGATGAATGTTTGGGGGGTTTGGCCCACCTCCCGGGGCGGAAAAGTGTCGTTTCAGCAACTTGAAAAAATGCGATTTCGCGACAGTGCCGGCACTGTCGAAACGGTTGAAAATCGACCCCTCGGAATAATTTGGGTTTTTTGCCATCTTTGGGTACTGCCGGGACCCCCGATGAAGGTTTGGGGGGTTTGGCCCACCTCCCGGGGCGGAAAAGTGTCATTCAGCAACTTGAAAAAATGCGATTTCGCGACAGTGCCGGCACTGTCGAAACGGGTGAAAATCGACCCCTCGGAAAAGTTGGGTTTTTTGCCATCTTTGGGTACTGCCGGGACCCCCGATGAAGGTTTGGGGGGTTTGGCCCACCTCCCGGGGCGGAAAAGTGTCATTCAGCAACTTGAAAAAATGCGATTTCGCGACAGTGCCGGCACTGTCGAAACGGTTGAAAATCGACCCCTCGGAAAAGTTGGGTTTTTTGCCATCTTTGGGTCCTGCCGGGACCCCCGATGAAGGTTTGGGGGGTTTGGCCCACCTCCCGGGGCGGAAAAGTGTCATTCAGCAACTTGAAAAAATGCGATTTCGCGACAGTGCCGGCACTGTCGAAACGGGTGAAAATCGACCCCTCGGAAAAGTTGGGTTTTTTGCCATCTTTGGGTCCTGCCGGGACCCCCGATGAATGTTTGGGGGGTTTGGCCCACCTCCCGGGGCGGAAAAGTGTCATTTCAGCAACTTGAAAAAATGCGATTTCGCGACAGTGCCGGCACTGTCGAAACGGTTGAAAATCGACCCCTTGGAAAAGTTGGGTTTTTTGCCATCTTTGGGTCCTGCCGGGACCCCCGATGAAGGTTTGGGGGGTTTGGCCCACCTCCCGGGGCGGAAAAGTGTCATTCAGCAACTTGAAAAAATGCGATTTCGCGACAGTGCCGGCACTGTCGAAACGGGTGAAAATCGACCCCTCGGAAAAGTTGGGTTTTTTGCCATCTTTGGGTCCTGCCGGGACCCCCGATGAATGTTTGGGGGGTTTGGCCCACCTCCCGGGGCGGAAAAGTGTCATTTCAGCAACTTGAAAAAATGCGATTTCGCGACAGTGCCGGCACTGTCGAAACGGTTGAAAATCGACCCCTCGGAAAAGTTGGGTTTTTTGCCATCTTTGGGTCCTGCCGGGACCCCCGATGAAGGTTTGGGGGGTTTGGCCCACCTCCCGGGGCGGAAAAGTGTCATTCAGCAACTTGAAAAAATGCGATTTCGCGACAGTGCCGGCACTGTCGAAACGGGTGAAAATCGACCCCTCGGAAAAGTTGGGTTTTTTGCCATCTTTGGGTCCTGCCGGGACCCCCGATGAATGTTTGGGGGGTTTGGCCCACCACCCGGGGCGGAAAAGTGTTGTTTCAGCAACTTGAAAAAATGCGATTTCGCGACATTGCCGGCACTGTCGAAACGGTTGAAAATCGACCCCTCGGAAAAGTTGGGTTTTTTGCCATCTTTGGGTACTGCCGGGACCCCCGATGAAGGTTTGGGGGGTTTGGCCCACCTCCCGGGGCGGAAAAGTGTCATTCAGCAACTTGAAAAAATGCGATTTCGCGACAGTGCCGGCACTGTCGAAACGGGTGAAAATCGACCCCTCGGAAAAGTTGGGTTTTTTGCCATCTTTGGGTCCTGCCGGGACCCCCGATGAATGTTTGGGGGGTTTGGCCCACCTCCCGGGTCGGAAAAGTGTTGTTTCAGCAACTTGAAAAAATGCGATTTCGCGACATTGCCGGCACTGTCGAAACGGTTGAAAATCGACCCCTCGGAAAAGTTGGGTTTTTTGCCATCTTTGGGTCCTGCCGGGACCCCCGATGAATGTTTGGGGGGTTTGGCCCACCTCCCGGGGCGGAAAAGTGTCGTTTCAGCAACTTGAAAAAATGCGATTTCGCGACAGTGCCGGCACTGTCGAAACGGGTGAAAATCGACCCCTCGGAAAAGTTGGGTTTTTTGCCATCTTTGGGTCCTGCCGGGACCACCGATGAATGTTTGGGGGGTTTGGCCCACCTCCCGGGGCGGAAAAGTGTCGTTTCAGCAACTTGAAAAAATGCGATTTCGCGACAGTGCCGGCACTGTCGAAACGGTTGAAAATCGACCCCTCGGAAAAGTTGGGTTTTTTGCCATCTTTGGGTACTGCCGGGACCCCCGATGAAGGTTTGGGGGGTTTGGCCCACCTCCCGGGGCGGAAAAGTGTCATTCAGCAACTTGAAAAAATGCGATTTCGCGACAGTGCCGGCACTGTCGAAACGGGTGAAAATCGACCCCTCGGAAAAGTTGGGTTTTTTGCCATCTTTGGGTCCTGCCGGGACCCCCGATGAATGTTTGGGGGGTTTGGCCCACCTCACGGGGCGGAAAAGTGTTGTTTCAGCAACTTGAAAAAATGCGATTTCGCGACAGTGCCGGCACTGTCGAAACGGTTGAAAATCGACCCCTTGGAAAAGTTGGGTTTTTTGCCATCTTTGGGTCCTGCCGGGACCCCCGATGAATGTTTGGGGGGTTTGGCCCACCTCCCGGGGTGGAAAAGTGTCGTTTCAGCAACTTGAAAAAATGCGATTTCGCGACAGTGCCGGCACTGTCGAAACGGTTGAAAATCGACCCCTCGGAAAAGTTGGGTTTTTTGCCATCTTTGGGTACTGCCGGGACCCCCGATGAAGGTTTGGGGGGTTTGGCCCACCTCCCGGGGCGGAAAAGTGTCATTCAGCAACTTGAAAAAATGCGATTTCGCGACAGTGCCGGCACTGTCGAAACGGGTGAAAATCGACCCCTCGGAAAAGTTGGGTTTTTTGCCATCTTTGGGTCCTGCCGGGACCCCCGATGAATGTTTGGGGGGTTTGGCCCACCTCCCGGGGCGGAAAAGTGTTGTTTCAGCAACTTGAAAAAATGCGATTTCGCGACATTGCCGGCACTGTCGAAACGGTTGAAAATC
Source organism: Dunckerocampus dactyliophorus (assembly GCF_027744805.1). NCBI lineage: Eukaryota > Metazoa > Chordata > Actinopteri > Syngnathiformes > Syngnathidae > Dunckerocampus > Dunckerocampus dactyliophorus. Next base: position 17,734,501 of record NC_072822.1, on the reverse strand, counting down.
GACCCCTCGGAAAAGTTGGGTTTTTTGCCATCTTTGGGTCCTGCCGGGACCCCCGATGAATGTTTGGGGGGTTTGGCCCACCTCCCGGGGCGGAAAAGTGTCGTTTCAGCAACTTGAAAAAATGCGATTTCGCGACAGTGCCGGCACTGTCGAAACGGGTGAAAATCGACCCCTCGGAAAAGTTGGGTTTTTTGCCATCTTTGGGTCCTGCCGGGACCACCGATGAATGTTTGGGGGGTTTGGCCCACCTCCCGGGGCGGAAAAGTGTCGTTTCAGCAACTTGAAAAAATGCGATTTCGCGACAGTGCCGGCACTGTCGAAACGGGTGAAAATCGACCCCTCGGAAAAGTTGGGTTTTTTGCCATCTTTGGGTCCTGCCGGGACCCCCGATGAATGTTTGGGGGGTTTGGCCCACCTCCCCGGGCGGAAAAGTGTCGTTTCAGCAACTTGAAAAATGCGATTTCGCGACAGTGCCGGCACTGTCGAAACGGTTGAAAATCGACCCCTCGGAAAAGTTGGGTTTTTTGCCATCTTTGGGTCCTGCCGGGACCCCCGATGAAGGTTTGGGGGGTTTGGCCCACCTCCCGGGGCGGAAAAGTGTCATTCAGCAACTTGAAAAAATGCGATTTCGCGACAGTGCCGGCACTGTCGAAACGGGTGAAAATCGACCCCTCGGAAAAGTTGGGTTTTTTGCCATCTTTGGGTCCTGCCGGGACCCCCGATGAATGTTTGGGGGGTTTGGCCCACCTCCCGGGGCGGAAAAGTGTCATTTCAGCAACTTGAAAAAATGCGATTTCGCGACAGTGCCGGCACTGTCGAAACGGTTGAAAATCGACCCCTCGGAAAAGTTGGGTTTTTTGCCATCTTTGGGTACTGCCGGGACCCCCGATGAATGTTTGGGGGGTTTGGCCCACCTCCCGGGGCGGAAAAGTGTCGTTTCAGCAACTTGAAAAAATGCGATTTCGCGACAGTGCCGGCACTGTCGAAACGGGTGAAAATCGACCCCTCGGAAAAGTTGGGTTTTTTGACATCTTTGGGTCCTGCCGGGACCCCCGATGAATGTTTGGGGGGTTTGGCCCACCTCCCCGGGCGGAAAAGTGTCGTTTCAGCAACTTGAAAAATGCGATTTCGCGACAGTGCCGGCACTGTCGAAACGGTTGAAAATCGACCCCTCGGAAAAGTTGGGTTTTTTGCCATCTTTGGGTCCTGCCGGGACCCCCGATGAATGTTTGGGGGGTTTGGCCCACCTCCCCGGGCGGAAAAGTGTCGTTTCAGCAACTTGAAAAAATGCGATTTCGCGACAGTGCCGGCACTGTCGAAACGGTTGAAAATCGACCCCTCGGAAAAGTTGGGTTTTTTGCCATCTTTGGGTACTGCCGGGACCCCCGATGAATGTTTGGGGGGTTTGGCCCACCTCCCCGGGCGGAAAAGTGTCGTTTCAGCAACTTGAAAAAATGCGATTTCGCTACAGTGCCGGCACTGTCGAAACGGGTGAAAATCGACCCCTCGGAAAAGTTGGGTTTTTTGCCATCTTTGGGTACTGCCGGGACCCCCGATGAAGGTTTGGGGGGTTTGGCCCACCTCCCGGGGCGGAAAAGTGTCATTCAGCAACTTGAAAAAATGCGATTTCGCGACAGTGCCGGCACTGTCGAAACGGTTGAAAATCGACCCCTCGGAAAAGTTGGGTTTTTTGCCATCTTTGGGTCCTGCCGGGACCCCCGATGAAGGTTTGGGGGGTTTGGCCCACCTCCCGGGGCGGAAAAGTGTCATTCAGCAACTTGAAAAAATGCGATTTCGCGACAGTGCCGGCACTGTCGAAACGGGTGAAAATCGACCCCTCGGAAAAGTTGGGTTTTTTGCCATCTTTGGGTCCTGCCGGGACCCCCGATGAATGTTTGGGGGGTTTGGCCCACCTCCCGGGGCGGAAAAGTGTCATTTCAGCAACTTGAAAAAATGCGATTTCGCGACAGTGCCGGCACTGTCGAAACGGTTGAAAATCGACCCCTCGGAAAAGTTGTGTTTTTTGCCATCTTTGGGTCCTGCCGGGACCCCCGATGAAGGTTTGGGGGGTTTGGCCCACCTCCCGGGGCGGAAAAGTGTCATTCAGCAACTTGAAAAAATGCGATTTCGCGACAGTGCCGGCACTGTCGAAACGGGTGAAAATCGACCCCTCGGAAAAGTTGGGTTTTTTGCCATCTTTGGGTCCTGCCGGGACCCCCGATGAATGTTTGGGGGGTTTGGCCCACCTCCCGGGGCGGAAAAGTGTCATTTCAGCAACTTGAAAAAATGCGATTTCGCGACAGTGCCGGCACTGTCGAAACGGTTGAAAATCGACCCCTCGGAAAAGTTGGGTTTTTTGCCATCTTTGGGTCCTGCCGGGACCCCCGATGAAGGTTTGGGGGGTTTGGCCCACCTCCCGGGGCGGAAAAGTGTCATTCAGCAACTTGAAAAAATGCGATTTCGCGACAGTGCCGGCACTGTCGAAACGGGTGAAAATCGACCCCTCGGAAAAGTTGGGTTTTTTGCCATCTTTGGGTCCTGCCGGGACCCCCGATGAATGTTTGGGGGGTTTGGCCCACCACCCGGGGCGGAAAAGTGTTGTTTCAGCAACTTGAAAAAATGCGATTTCGCGACATTGCCGGCACTGTCGAAACGGTTGAAAATCGACCCCTCGGAAAAGTTGGGTTTTTTGCCATCTTTGGGTACTGCCGGGACCCCCGATGAAGGTTTGGGGGGTTTGGCCCACCTCCCGGGGCGGAAAAGTGTCATTCAGCAACTTGAAAAAATGCGATTTCGCGACAGTGCCGGCACTGTCGAAACGGGTGAAAATCGACCCCTCGGAAAAGTTGGGTTTTTTGCCATCTTTGGGTCCTGCCGGGACCCCCGATGAATGTTTGGGGGGTTTGGCCCACCTCCCGGGGCGGAAAAGTGTTGTTTCAGCAACTTGAAAAAATGCGATTTCGCGACATTGCCGGCACTGTCGAAACGGTTGAAAATCGACCCCTCGGAAAAGTTGGGTTTTTTGCCATCTTTGGGTCCTGCCGGGACCCCCGATGAATGTTTGGGGGGTTTGGCCCACCTCCCGGGGCGGAAAAGTGTCGTTTCAGCAACTTGAAAAAATGCGATTTCGCGACAGTGCCGGCACTGTCGAAACGGGTGAAAATCGACCCCTCGGAAAAGTTGGGTTTTTTGCCATCTTTGGGTCCTGCCGGGACCACCGATGAATGTTTGGGGGGTTTGGCCCACCTCCCGGGGCGGAAAAGTGTCGTTTCAGCAACTTGAAAAAATGCGATTTCGCGACAGTGCCGGCACTGTCGAAACGGTTGAAAATCGACCCCTCGGAAAAGTTGGGTTTTTTGCCATCTTTGGGTACTGCCGGGACCCCCGATGAAGGTTTGGGGGGTTTGGCCCACCTCCCGGGGCGGAAAAGTGTCATTCAGCAACTTGAAAAAATGCGATTTCGCGACAGTGCCGGCACTGTCGAAACGGGTGAAAATCGACCCCTCGGAAAAGTTGGGTTTTTTGCCATCTTTGGGTCCTGCCGGGACCCCCGATGAATGTTTGGGGGGTTTGGCCCACCTCACGGGGCGGAAAAGTGTTGTTTCAGCAACTTGAAAAAATGCGATTTCGCGACAGTGCCGGCACTGTCGAAACGGTTGAAAATCGACCCCTTGGAAAAGTTGGGTTTTTTGCCATCTTTGGGTCCTGCCGGGACCCCCGATGAATGTTTGGGGGGTTTGGCCCACCTCCCGGGGTGGAAAAGTGTCGTTTCAGCAACTTGAAAAAATGCGATTTCGCGACAGTGCCGGCACTGTCGAAACGGTTGAAAATCGACCCCTCGGAAAAGTTGGGTTTTTTGCCATCTTTGGGTACTGCCGGGACCCCCGATGAAGGTTTGGGGGGTGTGGCCCACCTCCCGGGGCGGAAAAGTGTCATTCAGCAACTTGAAAAAATGCGATTTCGCGACAGTGCCGGCACTGTCGAAACGGGTGAAAATCGACCCCTCGGAAAAGTTGGGTTTTTTGCCATCTTTGGGTCCTGCCGGGACCCCCGATGAATGTTTGGGGGGTTTGGCCCACCTCCCGGGGCGGAAAAGTGTTGTTTCAGCAACTTGAAAAAATGCGATTTCGCGACATTGCCGGCACTGTCGAAACGGTTGAAAATCGACCCCTCGGAAAAGTTGGGTTTTTTGCCATCTTTGGGTCCTGCCGGGACCCCCGATGAATGTTTGGGGGGTTTGGCCCACCTCCCGGGGCGGAAAAGTGTCGTTTCAGCAACTTGAAAAAATGCGATTTCGCGACAGTGCCGGCACTGTCGAAACGGGTGAAAATCGACCCCTCGGAAAAGTTGGGTTTTTTGCCATCTTTGGGTCCTGCCGGGACCACCGATGAATGTTTGGGGGGTTTGGCCCACCTCCCGGGGCGGAAAAGTGTCGTTTCAGCAACTTGAAAAAATGCGATTTCGCGACAGTGCCGGCACTGTCGAAACGGGTGAAAATCGACCCCTCGGAAAAGTTGGGTTTTTTGCCATCTTTGGGTCCTGCCGGGACCCCCGATGAATGTTTGGGGGGTTTGGCCCACCTCCCCGGGCGGAAAAGTGTCGTTTCAGCAACTTGAAAAATGCGATTTCGCGACAGTGCCGGCACTGTCGAAACGGTTGAAAATCGACCCCTCGGAAAAGTTGGGTTTTTTGCCATCTTTGGGTCCTGCCGGGACCCCCGATGAATGTTTGGGGGGTTTGGCCCACCTCCCGGGGCGGAAAAGTGTCATTTCAGCAACTTGAAAAAATGCGATTTCGCGACAGTGCCGGCACTGTCGAAACGGTTGAAAATCGACCCCTCGGAAAAGTTGGGTTTTTTGCCATCTTTGGGTCCTGCCGGGACCCCCGATGAAGGTTTGGGGGGTTTGGCCCACCTCCCGGGGCGGAAAAGTGTCGTTTCAGCAACTTGAAAAAATGCGATTTCGCGACAGTGCCGGCACTGTCGAAACGGGTGAAAATCGACCCCTCGGAAAAGTTGGGTTTTTTGCCATCTTTGGGTACTGCCGGGACCCCCGATGAAGGTTTGGGGGGTTTGGCCCACCTCCCGGGGCGGAAAAGTGTCATTCAGCAACTTGAAAAAATGCGATTTCGCGACAGTGCCGGCACTGTCGAAACGGTTGAAAATCGACCCCTCGGAAAAGTTGGGTTTTTTGCCATCTTTGGGTCCTGCCGGGACCCCCGATGAAGGTTTGGGGGGTTTGGCCCACCTCCCGGGGCGGAAAAGTGTCATTCAGCAACTTGAAAAAATGCGATTTCGCGACAGTGCCGGCACTGTCGAAACGGGTGAAAATCGACCCCTCGGAAAAGTTGGGTTTTTTGCCATCTTTGGGTCCTGCCGGGACCCCCGATGAATGTTTGGGGGGTTTGGCCCACCTCCCGGGGCGGAAAAGTGTCATTTCAGCAACTTGAAAAAATGCGATTTCGCGACAGTGCCGGCACTGTCGAAACGGTTGAAAATCGACCCCTCGGAAAAGTTGGGTTTTTTGCCATCTTTGGGTCCTGCCGGGACCCCCGATGAAGGTTTGGGGGGTTTGGCCCACCTCCCGGGGCGGAAAAGTGTCGTTTCAGCAACTTGAAAAAATGCGATTTCGCGACAGTGCCGGCACTGTCGAAACGGGTGAAAATCGACCCCTCGGAAAAGTTGGGTTTTTTGCCATCTTTGGGTACTGCCGGGACCCCCGATGAAGGTTTGGGGGGTTTGGCCCACCTCCCGGGGCGGAAAAGTGTCATTCAGCAACTTGAAAAAATGCGATTTCGCGACAGTGCCGGCACTGTCGAAACGGGTGAAAATCGACCCCTCGGAAAAGTTGGGTTTTTTGCCATCTTTGGGTCCTGCCGGGACCCCCGATGAATGTTTGGGGGGTTTGGCCCACCTCCCGGGGCGGAAAAGTGTCATTTCAGCAACTTGAAAAAATGCGATTTCGCGACAGTGCCGGCACTGTCGAAACGGTTGAAAATCGACCCCTCGGAAAAGTTGGGTTTTTTGCCATCTTTGGGTACTGCCGGGACCCCCGATGAATGTTTGGGGGGTTTGGCCCACCTCCCGGGGCGGAAAAGTGTCGTTTCAGCAACTTGAAAAAATGCGATTTCGCGACAGTGCCGGCACTGTCGAAACGGGTGAAAATCGACCCCTCGGAAAAGTTGGGTTTTTTGACATCTTTGGGTCCTGCCGGGACCCCCGATGAATGTTTGGGGGGTTTGGCCCACCTCCCCGGGCGGAAAAGTGTCGTTTCAGCAACTTGAAAAATGCGATTTCGCGACAGTGCCGGCACTGTCGAAACGGTTGAAAATCGACCCCTCGGAAAAGTTGGGTTTTTTGCCATCTTTGGGTCCTGCCGGGACCCCCGATGAATGTTTGGGGGGTTTGGCCCACCTCCCCGGGCGGAAAAGTGTCGTTTCAGCAACTTGAAAAAATGCGATTTCGCGACAGTGCCGGCACTGTCGAAACGGTTGAAAATCGACCCCTCGGAAAAGTTGGGTTTTTTGCCATCTTTGGGTACTGCCGGGACCCCCGATGAATGTTTGGGGGGTTTGGCCCACCTCCCCGGGCGGAAAAGTGTCGTTTCAGCAACTTGAAAAAATGCGATTTCGCTACAGTGCCGGCACTGTCGAAACGGGTGAAAATCGACCCCTCGGAAAAGTTGGGTTTTTTGCCATCTTTGGGTACTGCCGGGACCCCCGATGAAGGTTTGGGGGGTTTGGCCCACCTCCCGGGGCGGAAAAGTGTCATTCAGCAACTTGAAAAAATGCGATTTCGCGACAGTGCCGGCACTGTCGAAACGGTTGAAAATCGACCCCTCGGAAAAGTTGGGTTTTTTGCCATCTTTGGGTCCTGCCGGGACCCCCGATGAAGGTTTGGGGGGTTTGGCCCACCTCCCGGGGCGGAAAAGTGTCATTCAGCAACTTGAAAAAATGCGATTTCGCGACAGTGCCGGCACTGTCGAAACGGGTGAAAATCGACCCCTCGGAAAAGTTGGGTTTTTTGCCATCTTTGGGTCCTGCCGGGACCCCCGATGAATGTTTGGGGGGTTTGGCCCACCTCCCGGGGCGGAAAAGTGTCATTTCAGCAACTTGAAAAAATGCGATTTCGCGACAGTGCCGGCACTGTCGAAACGGTTGAAAATCGACCCCTCGGAAAAGTTGTGTTTTTTGCCATCTTTGGGTCCTGCCGGGACCCCCGATGAAGGTTTGGGGGGTTTGGCCCACCTCCCGGGGCGGAAAAGTGTCATTCAGCAACTTGAAAAAATGCGATTTCGCGACAGTGCCGGCACTGTCGAAACGGGTGAAAATCGACCCCTCGGAAAAGTTGGGTTTTTTGCCATCTTTGGGTCCTGCCGGGACCCCCGATGAATGTTTGGGGGGTTTGGCCCACCTCCCGGGGCGGAAAAGTGTCATTTCAGCAACTTGAAAAAATGCGATTTCGCGACAGTGCCGGCACTGTCGAAACGGTTGAAAATCGACCCCTCGGAAAAGTTGGGTTTTTTGCCATCTTTGGGTCCTGCCGGGACCCCCGATGAAGGTTTGGGGGGTTTGGCCCACCTCCCGGGGCGGAAAAGTGTCATTCAGCAACTTGAAAAAATGCGATTTCGCGACAGTGCCGGCACTGTCGAAACGGGTGAAAATCGACCCCTCGGAAAAGTTGGGTTTTTTGCCATCTTTGGGTCCTGCCGGGACCCCCGATGAATGTTTGGGGGGTTTGGCCCACCACCCGGGGCGGAAAAGTGTTGTTTCAGCAACTTGAAAAAATGCGATTTCGCGACATTGCCGGCACTGTCGAAACGGTTGAAAATCGACCCCTCGGAAAAGTTGGGTTTTTTGCCATCTTTGGGTACTGCCGGGACCCCCGATGAAGGTTTGGGGGGTTTGGCCCACCTCCCGGGGCGGAAAAGTGTCATTCAGCAACTTGAAAAAATGCGATTTCGCGACAGTGCCGGCACTGTCGAAACGGGTGAAAATCGACCCCTCGGAAAAGTTGGGTTTTTTGCCATCTTTGGGTCCTGCCGGGACCCCCGATGAATGTTTGGGGGGTTTGGCCCACCTCCCGGGGCGGAAAAGTGTTGTTTCAGCAACTTGAAAAAATGCGATTTCGCGACATTGCCGGCACTGTCGAAACGGTTGAAAATCGACCCCTCGGAAAAGTTGGGTTTTTTGCCATCTTTGGGTCCTGCCGGGACCCCCGATGAATGTTTGGGGGGTTTGGCCCACCTCCCGGGGCGGAAAAGTGTCGTTTCAGCAACTTGAAAAAATGCGATTTCGCGACAGTGCCGGCACTGTCGAAACGGGTGAAAATCGACCCCTCGGAAAAGTTGGGTTTTTTGCCATCTTTGGGTCCTGCCGGGACCACCGATGAATGTTTGGGGGGTTTGGCCCACCTCCCGGGGCGGAAAAGTGTCGTTTCAGCAACTTGAAAAAATGCGATTTCGCGACAGTGCCGGCACTGTCGAAACGGTTGAAAATCGACCCCTCGGAAAAGTTGGGTTTTTTGCCATCTTTGGGTACTGCCGGGACCCCCGATGAAGGTTTGGGGGGTTTGGCCCACCTCCCGGGGCGGAAAAGTGTCATTCAGCAACTTGAAAAAATGCGATTTCGCGACAGTGCCGGCACTGTCGAAACGGGTGAAAATCGACCCCTCGGAAAAGTTGGGTTTTTTGCCATCTTTGGGTCCTGCCGGGACCCCCGATGAATGTTTGGGGGGTTTGGCCCACCTCACGGGGCGGAAAAGTGTTGTTTCAGCAACTTGAAAAAATGCGATTTCGCGACAGTGCCGGCACTGTCGAAACGGTTGAAAATCGACCCCTTGGAAAAGTTGGGTTTTTTGCCATCTTTGGGTCCTGCCGGGACCCCCGATGAATGTTTGGGGGGTTTGGCCCACCTCCCGGGGTGGAAAAGTGTCGTTTCAGCAACTTGAAAAAATGCGATTTCGCGACAGTGCCGGCACTGTCGAAACGGTTGAAAATCGACCCCTCGGAAAAGTTGGGTTTTTTGCCATCTTTGGGTACTGCCGGGACCCCCGATGAAGGTTTGGGGGGTGTGGCCCACCTCCCGGGGCGGAAAAGTGTCATTCAGCAACTTGAAAAAATGCGATTTCGCGACAGTGCCGGCACTGTCGAAACGGGTGAAAATCGACCCCTCGGAAAAGTTGGGTTTTTTGCCATCTTTGGGTCCTGCCGGGACCCCCGATGAATGTTTGGGGGGTTTGGCCCACCTCCCGGGGCGGAAAAGTGTTGTTTCAGCAACTTGAAAAAATGCGATTTCGCGACATTGCCGGCACTGTCGAAACGGTTGAAAATCGACCCCTCGGAAAAGTTGGGTTTTTTGCCATCTTTGGGTCCTGCCGGGACCCCCGATGAATGTTTGGGGGGTTTGGCCCACCTCCCGGGGCGGAAAAGTGTCGTTTCAGCAACTTGAAAAAATGCGATTTCGCGACAGTGCCGGCACTGTCGAAACGGGTGAAAATCGACCCCTCGGAAAAGTTGGGTTTTTTGCCATCTTTGGGTCCTGCCGGGACCACCGATGAATGTTTGGGGGGTTTGGCCCACCTCCCGGGGCGGAAAAGTGTCGTTTCAGCAACTTGAAAAAATGCGATTTCGCGACAGTGCCGGCACTGTCGAAACGGGTGAAAATCGACCCCTCGGAAAAGTTGGGTTTTTTGCCATCTTTGGGTCCTGCCGGGACCCCCGATGAATGTTTGGGGGGTTTGGCCCACCTCCCCGGGCGGAAAAGTGTCGTTTCAGCAACTTGAAAAATGCGATTTCGCGACAGTGCCGGCACTGTCGAAACGGTTGAAAATCGACCCCTCGGAAAAGTTGGGTTTTTTGCCATCTTTGGGTCCTGCCGGGACCCCCGATGAATGTTTGGGGGGTTTGGCCCACCTCCCGGGGCGGAAAAGTGTCATTTCAGCAACTTGAAAAAATGCGATTTCGCGACAGTGCCGGCACTGTCGAAACGGTTGAAAATCGACCCCTCGGAAAAGTTGGGTTTTTTGCCATCTTTGGGTCCTGCCGGGACCCCCGATGAAGGTTTGGGGGGTTTGGCCCACCTCCCGGGGCGGAAAAGTGTCGTTTCAGCAACTTGAAAAAATGCGATTTCGCGACAGTGCCGGCACTGTCGAAACGGGTGAAAATCGACCCCTCGGAAAAGTTGGGTTTTTTGCCATCTTTGGGTACTGCCGGGACCCCCGATGAAGGTTTGGGGGGTTTGGCCCACCTCCCGGGGCGGAAAAGTGTCATTCAGCAACTTGAAAAAATGCGATTTCGCGACAGTGCCGGCACTGTCGAAACGGTTGAAAATCGACCCCTCGGAAAAGTTGGGTTTTTTGCCATCTTTGGGTCCTGCCGGGACCCCCGATGAAGGTTTGGGGGGTTTGGCCCACCTCCCGGGGCGGAAAAGTGTCATTCAGCAACTTGAAAAAATGCGATTTCGCGACAGTGCCGGCACTGTCGAAACGGGTGAAAATCGACCCCTCGGAAAAGTTGGGTTTTTTGCCATCTTTGGGTCCTGCCGGGACCCCCGATGAATGTTTGGGGGGTTTGGCCCACCTCCCGGGGCGGAAAAGTGTCATTTCAGCAACTTGAAAAAATGCGATTTCGCGACAGTGCCGGCACTGTCGAAACGGTTGAAAATCGACCCCTCGGAAAAGTTGGGTTTTTTGCCATCTTTGGGTCCTGCCGGGACCCCCGATGAAGGTTTGGGGGGTTTGGCCCACCTCCCGGGGCGGAAAAGTGTCGTTTCAGCAACTTGAAAAAATGCGATTTCGCGACAGTGCCGGCACTGTCGAAACGGGTGAAAATCGACCCCTCGGAAAAGTTGGGTTTTTTGCCATCTTTGGGTACTGCCGGGACCCCCGATGAAGGTTTGGGGGGTTTGGCCCACCTCCCGGGGCGGAAAAGTGTCATTCAGCAACTTGAAAAAATGCGATTTCGCGACAGTGCCGGCACTGTCGAAACGGTTGAAAATCGACCCCTCGGAAAAGTTGGGTTTTTTGCCATCTTTGGGTCCTGCCGGGACCCCCGATGAAGGTTTGGGGGGTTTGGCCCACCTCCCGGGGCGGAAAAGTGTCATTCAGCAACTTGAAAAAATGCGATTTCGCGACAGTGCCGGCACTGTCGAAACGGGTGAAAATCGACCCCTCGGAAAAGTTGGGTTTTTTGCCATCTTTGGGTCCTGCCGGGACCCCCGATGAATGTTTGGGGGGTTTGGCCCACCTCCCGGGGCGGAAAAGTGTCATTTCAGCAACTTGAAAAAATGCGATTTCGCGACAGTGCCGGCACTGTCGAAACGGTTGAAAATCGACCCCTCGGAAAAGTTGGGTTTTTTGCCATCTTTGGGTCCTGCCGGGACCCCCGATGAAGGTTTGGGGGGTTTGGCCCACCTCCCGGGGCGGAAAAGTGTCATTCAGCAACTTGAAAAAATGCGATTTCGCGACAGTGCCGGCACTGTCGAAACGGGTGAAAATCGACCCCTCGGAAAAGTTGGGTTTTTTGCCATCTTTGGGTCCTGCCGGGACCCCCGATGAATGTTTGGGGGGTTTGGCCCACCTCCCGGGGCGGAAAAGTGTCATTTCAGCAACTTGAAAAAATGCGATTTCGCGACAGTGCCGGCACTGTCGAAACGGTTGAAAATCGACCCCTCGGAAAAGTTGGGTTTTTTGCCATCTTTGGGTCCTGCCGGGACCCCCGATGAAGGTTTGGGGGGTTTGGCCCACCTCCCGGGGCGGAAAAGTGTCATTCAGCAACTTGAAAAAATGCGATTTCGCGACAGTGCCGGCACTGTCGAAACGGGTGAAAATCGACCCCTCGGAAAAGTTGGGTTTTTTGCCATCTTTGGGTCCTGCCGGGACCCCCGATGAATGTTTGGGGGGTTTGGCCCACCACCCGGGGCGGAAAAGTGTTGTTTCAGCAACTTGAAAAAATGCGATTTCGCGACATTGCCGGCACTGTCGAAACGGTTGAAAATCGACCCCTCGGAAAAGTTGGGTTTTTTGCCATCTTTGGGTACTGCCGGGACCCCCGATGAAGGTTTGGGGGGTTTGGCCCACCTCCCGGGGCGGAAAAGTGTCATTCAGCAACTTGAAAAAATGCGATTTCGCGACAGTGCCGGCACTGTCGAAACGGGTGAAAATCGACCCCTCGGAAAAGTTGGGTTTTTTGCCATCTTTGGGTCCTGCCGGGACCCCCGATGAATGTTTGGGGGGTTTGGCCCACCTCCCGGGGCGGAAAAGTGTTGTTTCAGCAACTTGAAAAAATGCGATTTCGCGACATTGCCGGCACTGTCGAAATGGTTGAAAATCGACCCCTCGGAAAAGTTGGGTTTTTTGCCATCTTTGGGTCCTGCCGGGACCCCCGATGAATGTTTGGGGGGTTTGGCCCACCTCCCGGGGCGGAAAAGTGTCGTTTCAGCAACTTGAAAAAATGCGATTTCGCGACAGTGCCGGCACTGTCGAAACGGGTGAAAATCGACCCCTCGGAAAAGTTGGGTTTTTTGCCATCTTTGGGTCCTGCCGGGACCACCGATGAATGTTTGGGGGGTTTGGCCCACCTCCCGGGGCGGAAAAGTGTCGTTTCATCAACTTGAAAAAATGCGATTTCGCGACAGTGCCGGCACTGTCGAAACGGTTGAAAATCGACCCCTCGGAAAAGTTGGGTTTTTTGCCATCTTTGGGTACTGCCGGGACCCCCGATGAAGGTTTGGGGGGTTTGGCCCACCTCCCGGGGCGGAAAAGTGTCATTCAGCAACTTGAAAAAATGCGATTTCGCGACAGTGCCGGCACTGTCGAAACGGGTGAAAATCGACCCCTCGGAAAAGTTGGGTTTTTTGCCATCTTTGGGTCCTGCCGGGACCCCCGATGAATGTTTGGGGGGTTTGGCCCACCTCACGGGGCGGAAAAGTGTTGTTTCAGCAACTTGAAAAAATGCGATTTCGCGACAGTGCCGGCACTGTCGAAACGGTTGAAAATCGACCCCTTGGAAAAGTTGGGTTTTTTGCCATCTTTGGGTCCTGCCGGGACCCCCGATGAATGTTTGGGGGGTTTGGCCCACCTCCCGGGGTGGAAAAGTGTCGTTTCAGCAACTTGAAAAAATGCGATTTCGCGACAGTGCCGGCACTGTCGAAACGGTTGAAAATCGACCCCTCGGAAAAGTTGGGTTTTTTGCCATCTTTGGGTACTGCCGGGACCCCCGATGAAGGTTTGGGGGGTTTGGCCCACCTCCCGGGGCGGAAAAGTGTCATTCAGCAACTTGAAAAAATGCGATTTCGCGACAGTGCCGGCACTGTCGAAACGGTTGAAAATCGACCCCTCGGAAAAGTTGGGTTTTTTGCCATCTTTGGGTCCTGCCGGGACCCCCGATGAAGGTTTGGGGGGTTTGGCCCACCTCCCGGGGCGGAAAAGTGTCATTCAGCAACTTGAAAAAATGCGATTTCGCGACAGTGCCGGCACTGTCGAAACGGGTGAAAATCGACCCCTCGGAAAAGTTGGGTTTTTTGCCATCTTTGGGTCCTGCCGGGACCCCCGATGAATGTTTGGGGGGTTTGGCCCACCTCCCGGGGCGGAAAAGTGTCATTTCAGCAACTTGAAAAAATGCGATTTCGCGACAGTGCCGGCACTGTCGAAACGGTTGAAAATCGACCCCTCGGAAAAGTTGGGTTTTTTGCCATCTTTGGGTCCTGCCGGGACCCCCGATGAAGGTTTGGGGGGTTTGGCCCACCTCCCGGGGCGGAAAAGTGTCATTCAGCAACTTGAAAAAATGCGATTTCGCGACAGTGCCGGCACTGTCGAAACGGGTGAAAATCGACCCCTCGGAAAAGTTGGGTTTTTTGCCATCTTTGGGTCCTGCCGGGACCCCCGATGAATGTTTGGGGGGTTTGGCCCACCTCCCGGGGCAGAAAAGTGTCATTTCAGCAACTTGAAAAAATGCGATTTCGCGACAGTGCCGGCACTGTCGAAACGGTTGAAAATCGACCCCTCGGAAAAGTTGGGTTTTTTGCCATCTTTGGGTCCTGCCGGGACCCCCGATGAAGGTTTGGGGGGTTTGGCCCACCTCCCGGGGCGGAAAAGTGTCATTTCAGCAACTTGAAAAAATGCGATTTCGCGACAGTGCCGGCACTGTCGAAACGGTTGAAAATCGACCCCTCGGAAAAGTTGGGTTTTTTGCCATCTTTGGGTCCTGCCGGGACCCCCGATGAAGGTTTGGGGGGTTTGGCCCACCTCCCGGGGCGGAAAAGTGTCATTCAGCAACTTGAAAAAATGCGATTTCGCGACAGTGCCGGCACTGTCGAAACGGGTGAAAATCGACCCCTCGGAAAAGTTGGGTTTTTTGCCATCTTTGGGTCCTGCCGGGACCCCCGATGAATGTTTGGGGGGTTTGGCCCACCTCCCGGGGCGGAAAAGTGTCATTTCAGCAACTTGAAAAAATGCGATTTCGCGACAGTGCCGGCACTGTCGAAACGGTTGAAAATCGACCCCTCGGAAAAGTTGGGTTTTTTGCCATCTTTGGGTCCTGCCGGGACCCCCGATGAAGGTTTGGGGGGTTTGGCCCACCTCCCGGGGCGGAAAAGTGTCATTCAGCAACTTGAAAAAATGCGATTTCGCGACAGTGCCGGCACTGTCGAAACGGGTGAAAATCGACCCCTCGGAAAAGTTGGGTTTTTTGCCATCTTTGGGTCCTGCCGGGACCCCCGATGAATGTTTGGGGGGTTTGGCCCACCTCCCGGGGCGGAAAAGTGTCATTTCAGCAACTTGAAAAAATGCGATTTCGCGACAGTGCCGGCACTGTCGAAACGGTTGAAAATCGACCCCTCGGAAAAGTTGGGTTTTTTGCCATCTTTGGGTCCTGCCGGGACCCCCGATGAAGGTTTGGGGGGTTTGGCCCACCTCCCGGGGCGGAAAAGTGTCATTCAGCAACTTGAAAAAATGCGATTTCGCGACAGTGCCGGCACTGTCGAAACGGGTGAAAATCGACCCCTCGGAAAAGTTGGGTTTTTTGCCATCTTTGGGTCCTGCCGGGACCCCCGATGAATGTTTGGGGGGTTTGGCCCACCACCCGGGGCGGAAAAGTGTTGTTTCAGCAACTTGAAAAAATGCGATTTCGCGACATTGCCGGCACTGTCGAAACGGTTGAAAATCGACCCCTCGGAAAAGTTGGGTTTTTTGCCATCTTTGGGTACTGCCGGGACCCCCGATGAAGGTTTGGGGGGTTTGGCCCACCTCACGGGGCGGAAAAGTGTCATTCAGCAACTTGAAAAAATGCGATTTCGCGACAGTGCCGGCACTGTCGAAACGGGTGAAAATCGACCCCTCGGAAAAGTTGGGTTTTTTGCCATCTTTGGGTCCTGCCGGGACCCCCGATGAATGTTTGGGGGGTTTGGCCCACCTCCCGGGGCGGAAAAGTGTCGTTTCAGCAACTTGAAAAAATGCGATTTCGCGACAGTGCCGGCACTGTCGAAACGGGTGAAAATCGACCCCTCGGAAAAGTTGGGTTTTTTGCCATCTTTGGGTCCTGCCGGGACCACCGATGAATGTTTGGGGGGTTTGGCCCACCTCCCGGGGCGGAAAAGTGTCGTTTCAGCAACTTGAAAAAATGCGATTTCGCGACAGTGCCGGCACTGTCGAAACGGTTGAAAATCGACCCCTCGGAAAAGTTGGGTTTTTTGCCATCTTTGGGTACTGCCGGGACCCCCGATGAAGGTTTGGGGGGTTTGGCCCACCTCCCGGGGCGGAAAAGTGTCATTCAGCAACTTGAAAAAATGCGATTTCGCGACAGTGCCGGCACTGTCGAAACGGGTGAAAATCGACCCCTCGGAAAAGTTGGGTTTTTTGCCATCTTTGGGTCCTGCCGGGACCCCCGATGAATGTTTGGGGGGTTTGGCCCACCTCACGGGGCGGAAAAGTGTTGTTTCAGCAACTTGAAAAAATGCGATTTCGCGACAGTGCCGGCACTGTCGAAACGGTTGAAAATCGACCCCTCGGAAAAGTTGGGTTTTTTGCCATCTTTGGGTCCTGCCGGGACCCCCGATGAATGTTTGGGGGGTTTGGCCCACCTCCCGGGGTGGAAAAGTGTCGTTTCAGCAACTTGAAAAAATGCGATTTCGCGACAGTGCCGGCACTGTCGAAACGGTTGAAAATCGACCCCTCGGAAAAGTTGGGTTTTTTGCCATCTTTGGGTACTGCCGGGACCCCCGATGAAGGTTTGGGGGGTTTGGCCCACCTCCCGGGGCGGAAAAGTGTCATTCAGCAACTTGAAAAAATGCGATTTCGCGACACTGTCGAAACGGGTGAAAATCGACCCCTCGGAAAAGTTGGGTTTTTTGCCATCTTTGGGTCCTGCCGGGACCCCCGATGAATGTTTGGGGGGTTTGGCCCACCTCCCGGGGCGGAAAAGTGTTGTTTCAGCAACTTGAAAAAATGCGATTTCGCGACATTGCCGGCACTGTCGAAACGGTTGAAAATCGACCCCTCGGAAAAGTTGGGTTTTTTGCCATCTTTGGGTCCTGCCGGGACCCCCGATGAATGTTTGGGGGGTTTGGCCCACCTCCCGGGGCGGAAAAGTGTCGTTTCAGCAACTTGAAAAAATGCGATTTCGCGACAGTGCCGGCACTGTCGAAACGGGTGAAAATCGACCCCTCGGAAAAGTTGGGTTTTTTGCCATCTTTGGGTCCTGCCGGGACCACCGATGAATGTTTGGGGGGTTTGGCCCACCTCCCGGGGCGGAAAAGTGTCGTTTCAGCAACTTGAAAAAATGCGATTTCGCGACAGTGCCGGCACTGTCGAAACGGGTGAAAATCGACCCCTCGGAAAAGTTGGGTTTTTTGCCATCTTTGGGTCCTGCCGGGACCCCCGATGAATGTTTGGGGGGTTTGGCCCACCTCCCCGGGCGGAAAAGTGTCGTTTCAGCAACTTGAAAAATGCGAATTCGCGACAGTGCCGGCACTGTCGAAACGGTTGAAAATCGACCCCTCGGAAAAGTTGGGTTTTTTGCCATCTTTGGGTCCTGCCGGTACCCCCGATGAATGTTTGGGGGGTTTGGCCCACCTCCCGGGGCGGAAAAGTGTCATTTCAGCAACTTGAAAAAATGCGATTTCGCGACAGTGCCGGCACTGTCGAAACGGTTGAAAATCGACCCCTCGGAAAAGTTGGGTTTTTTGCCATCTTTGGGTCCTGCCGGGACCCCCGATGAAGGTTTGGGGGGTTTGGCCCACCTCCCGGGGCGGAAAAGTGTCATTCAGCAACTTGAAAAAATGCGATTTCGCGACAGTGCCGGCACTGTCGAAACGGGTGAAAATCGACCCCTCGGAAAAGTTGGGTTTTTTGCCATCTTTGGGTCCTGCCGGGACCCCCGATGAATGTTTGGGGGGTTTGGCCCACCTCCCGGGGCGGAAAAGTGTCATTTCAGCAACTTGAAAAAATGCGATTTCGCGACAGTGCCGGCACTGTCGAAACGGTTGAAAATCGACCCCTCGGAAAAGTTGGGTTTTTTGCCATCTTTGGGTCCTGCCGGGACCCCCGATGAAGGTTTGGGGGGTTTGGCCCACCTCCCGGGGCGGAAAAGTGTCATTCAGCAACTTGAAAAAATGCGATTTCGCGACATTGCCGGCACTGTCGAAACGGGTGAAAATCGACCCCTCGGAAAAGTTGGGTTTTTTGCCATCTTTGGGTCCTGCCGGGACCCCCGATGAATGTTTGGGGGGTTTGGCCCACCTCCCCGGGCGGAAAAGTGTCGTTTCAGCAACTTGAAAAATGCGATTTCGCGACAGTGCCGGCACTGTCGAAACGGTTGAAAATCGACCCCTCGGAAAAGTTGGGTTTTTTGCCATCTTTGGGTCCTGCCGGGACCCCCGATGAATGTTTGGGGGGTTTGGCCCACCTCCCCGGGCGGAAAAGTGTCGTTTCAGCAACTTGAAAAATGCGATTTCGCGACAGTGCCGGCACTGTCGAAACGGTTGAAAATCGACCCCTCGGAAAAGTTGGGTTTTTTGCCATCTTTGGGTCCTGCCGGGACCCCCGATGAATGTTTGGGGGGTTTGGCCCACCTCCACGGGCGGAAAAGTGTCGTTTCAGCAACTTGAAAAAATGCGATTTCGCGACAGTGCCGGCACTGTCGAAACGGTTGAAAATCGACCCCTCGGAAAAGTTGGGTTTTTTGCCATCTTTGGGTACTGCCGGGACCCCCGATGAATGTTTGGGGGGTTTGGCCCACCTCCCCGGGCGGAAAAGTGTCGTTTCAGCAACTTGAAAAAATGCGATTTCGCTACAGTGCCGGCACTGTCGAAACGGGTGAAAATCGACCCCTCGGAAAAGTTGGGTTTTTTGCCATCTTTGGGTCCTGCCGGGACCCCCGATGAATGTTTGGGGGGTTTGGCCCACCTCACGGGGCGGAAAAGTGTTGTTTCAGCAACTTGAAAAAATGCGATTTCGCGACAGTGCCGGCACTGTCGAAACGGTTGAAAATCGACCCCTCGGAAAAGTTGGGTTTTTTGCCATCTTTGGGTACTGCCGGGACCCCCGATGAAGGTTTGGGGGGTTTGGCCCACCTCCCGGGGCGGAAAAGTGTCATTCAGCAACTTGAAAAAATGCGATTTCGCGACAGTGCCGGCACTGTCGAAACGGGTGAAAATCGACCCCTCGGAAAAGTTGGGTTTTTTGCCATCTTTGGGTCCTGCCGGGACCCCCGATGAATGTTTGGGGGGGTTTGGCCCACCTCCCGGGGCGGAAAAGTGTTGTTTCAGCAACTTGAAAAAATGCGATTTCGCGACATTGCCGGAACTGTCGAAACGGTTGAAAATCGACCCCTCGGAAAAGTTGGGTTTTTTGCCATCTTTGGGTCCTGCCGGGACCCCCGATGAATGTTTGGGGGGTTTGGCCCACCTCCCGGGGCGGAAAAGTGTCGTTTCAGCAACTTGAAAAAATGCGATTTCGCGACAGTGCCGGCACTGTCGAAACGGGTGAAAATCGACCCCTCGGAAAAGTTGGGTTTTTTGCCATCTTTGGGTCCTGCCGGGACCCCCGATGAATGTTTGGGGGGTTTGGCCCACCTCCCGGGGCGGAAAAGTGTTGTTTCAGCAACTTGAAAAAATGCGATTTCGCGACATTGCCGGCACTGTCGAAACGGTTGAAAATCGACCCCTCGGAAAAGTTGGGTTTTTTGACATCTTTGGGTCCTGCCGGGACCCCCGATGAATGTTTGGGGGGTTTGGCCCACCTCCCGGGGCGGAAAAGTGTCGTTTCAGCAACTTGAAAAAATGCGATTTCGCGACAGTGCCGGCACTGTCGAAACGGGTGAAAATCGACCCCTCGGAAAAGTTGGGTTTTTTGCCATCTTTGGGTCCTGCCGGGACCCCCGATGAATGTTTGGGGGGTTTGGCCCACCTCCCGGGGCGGAAAAGTGTCATTTCAGCAACTTGAAAAAATGCGATTTCGCGACAGTGCCGGCACTGTCGAAACGGTTGAAAATCGACCCCTCGGAAAAGTTGGGTTTTTTGCCATCTTTGGGTACTGCCGGGACCCCCGATGAATGTTTGGGGGGTTTGGCCCACCTCCCCGGGCGGAAAAGTGTCGTTTCAGCAACTTGAAAAAATGCGATTTCGCGACAGTGCCGGCACTGTCGAAACGGGTGAAAATCGACCCCTCGGAAAAGTTGGGTTTTTTGACATCTTTGGGTCCTGCCGGGACCCCCGATGAATGTTTGGGGGGTTTGGCCCACCTCCCCGGGCGGAAAAGTGTCGTTTCAGCAACTTGAAAAATGCGATTTCGCGACAGTGCCGGCACTGTCGAAACGGTTGAAAATCGACCCCTCGGAAAAGTTTGGTTTTTTGCCATCTTTGGGTCCTGCCGGGACCCCCGATGAATGTTTGGGGGGTTTGGCCCACCTCCACGGGCGGAAAAGTGTCGTTTCAGCAACTTGAAAAAATGCGATTTCGCGACAGTGCCGGCACTGTCGAAACGGTTGAAAATCGACCCCTCGGAAAAGTTGGGTTTTTTGCCATCTTTGGGTACTGCCGGGACCCCCGATGAATGTTTGGGGGGTTTGGCCCACCTCCCCGGGCGGAAAAGTGTCGTTTCAGCAACTTGAAAAAATGCGATTTCGCTACAGTGCCGGCACTGTCGAAACGGGTGAAAATCGACCCCTCGGAAAAGTTGGGTTTTTTGCCATCTTTGGGTCCTGCCGGGACCCCCGATGAATGTTTGGGGGGTTTGGCCCACCTCACGGGGCGGAAAAGTGTTGTTTCAGCAACTTGAAAAAATGCGATTTTGCGACAGTGCCGGCACTGTCGAAACGGTTGAAAATCGACCCCTCGGAAAAGTTGGGTTTTTTGCCATCTTTGGGTACTGCCGGGACCCCCGATGAAGGTTTGGGGGGTTTGGCCCACCTCCCGGGGCGGAAAAGTGTCATTCAGCAACTTGAAAAAATGCGATTTCGCGACAGTGCCGGCACTGTCGAAACGGGTGAAAATCGACCCCTCGGAAAAGTTGGGTTTTTTGCCATCTTTGGGTCCTGCCGGGACCCCCGATGAATGTTTGGGGGGGTTTGGCCCACCTCCCGGGGCGGAAAAGTGTTGTTTCAGCAACTTGAAAAAATGCGATTTCGCGACATTGCCGGAACTGTCGAAACGGTTGAAAATCGACCCCTCGGAAAAGTTGGGTTTTTTGCCATCTTTGGGTCCTGCCGGGACCCCCGATGAATGTTTGGGGGGTTTGGCCCACCTCCCG
Organism: Dunckerocampus dactyliophorus; assembly: GCF_027744805.1. Taxonomy (NCBI): domain Eukaryota; kingdom Metazoa; phylum Chordata; class Actinopteri; order Syngnathiformes; family Syngnathidae; genus Dunckerocampus; species Dunckerocampus dactyliophorus. Next base: position 17,713,761 of record NC_072822.1, on the reverse strand, counting down.
GGGCGGAAAAGTGTCGTTTCAGCAACTTGAAAAAATGCGATTTCGCGACAGTGCCGGCACTGTCGAAACGGGTGAAAATCGACCCCTCGGAAAAGTTGGGTTTTTTGCCATCTTTGGGTCCTTCCGGGACCACCGATGAATGTTTGGGGGGTTTGGCCCACCTCCCGGGGCGGAAAAGTGTCGTTTCAGCAACTTGAAAAAATGCGATTTCGCGACAGTGCCGGCACTGTCGAAACGGGTGAAAATCGACCCCTCGGAAAAGTTGGGTTTTTTGCCATCTTTGGGTCCTGCCGGGACCCCCGATGAATGTTTGGGGGGTTTGGCCCACCTCCCCGGGCGGAAAAGTGTCGTTTCAGCAACTTGAAAAATGCGATTTCGCGACAGTGCCGGCACTGTCGAAACGGTTGAAAATCGACCCCTCGGAAAAGTTGGGTTTTTTGCCATCTTTGGGTCCTGCCGGGACCCCCGATGAATGTTTGGGGGGTTTGGCCCACCTCCCGGGGCGGAAAAGTGTCATTTCAGCAACTTGAAAAAATGCGATTTCGCGACAGTGCCGGCACTGTCGAAACGGTTGAAAATCGACCCCTCGGAAAAGTTGGGTTTTTTGCCATCTTTGGGTACTGCCGGGACCCCCGATGAATGTTTGGGGGGTTTGGCCCACCTCCCGGGGTGGAAAAGTGTCGTTTCAGCAACTTGAAAAAATGCGATTTCGCGACAGTGCCGGCACTGTCGAAACGGTTGAAAATCGACCCCTCGGAAAAGTTGGGTTTTTTGCCATCTTTGGGTACTGCCGGGACCCCCGATGAAGGTTTGGGGGGTTTGGCCCACCTCCCGGGGCGGAAAAGTGTCATTCAGCAACTTGAAAAAATGCGATTTCGCGACAGTGCCGGCACTGTCGAAACGGGTGAAAATCGACCCCTCGGAAAAGTTGGGTTTTTTGCCATCTTTGGGTCCTGCCGGGACCCCCGATGAATGTTTGGGGGGTTTGGCCCACCTCCCGGGGCGGAAAAGTGTTGTTTCAGCAACTTGAAAAAATGCGATTTCGCGACATTGCCGGCACTGTCGAAACGGTTGAAAATCGACCCCTCGGAAAAGTTGGGTTTTTTGCCATCTTTGGGTCCTGCCGGGACCCCCGATGAATGTTTGGGGGGATTGGCCCACCTCCCGGGGCGGAAAAGTGTCGTTTCAGCAACTTGAAAAAATGCGATTTCGCGACAGTGCCGGCACTGTCGAAACGGGTGAAAATCGACCCCTCGGAAAAGTTGGGTTTTTTGCCATCTTTGGGTCCTGCCGGGACCACCGATGAATGTTTGGGGGGTTTGGCCCACCTCCCGGGGCGGAAAAGTGTCGTTTCAGCAACTTGAAAAAATGCGATTTCGCGACAGTGCCGGCACTGTCGAAACGGGTGAAAATCGACCCCTCGGAAAAGTTGGGTTTTTTGCCATCTTTGGGTCCTGCCGGGACCCCCGATGAATGTTTGGGGGGTTTGGCCCACCTCCCCGGGCGGAAAAGTGTCGTTTCAGCAACTTGAAAAATGCGATTTCGCGACAGTGCCGGCACTGTCGAAACGGTTGAAAATCGACCCCTCGGAAAAGTTGGGTTTTTTGCCATCTTTGGGTCCTGCCGGGACCCCCGATGAATGTTTGGGGGGTTTGGCCCACCTCCCGGGGCGGAAAAGTGTTGTTTCAGCAACTTGAAAAAATGCGATTTCGCGACATTGCCGGCACTGTCGAAACGGGTGAAAATCGACCCCTCGGAAAAGTTGGGTTTTTTGCCATCTTTGGGTCCTGCCGGGACCCCCGATGAATGTTTGGGGGGTTTGGCCCACCTCCCGGGGCGGAAAAGTGTCGTTTCAGCAACTTGAAAAAATGCGATTTCGCGACAGTGCCGGCACTGTCGAAACGGTTGAAAATCGACCCCTCGGAAAAGTTGGGTTTTTTGCCATCTTTGGGTACTGCCGGGACCCCCGATGAATGTTTGGGGGGTTTGGCCCACCTCCCCGGGCGGAAAAGTGTCGTTTCAGCAACTTGAAAAAATGCGATTTCGCTACAGTGCCGGCACTGTCGAAACGGGTGAAAATCGACACCTCGGAAAAGTTGGGTTTTTTGCCATCTTTGGGTCCTGCCGGGACCCCCGATGAATGTTTGGGGGGTTTGGCCCACCTCACGGGGCGGAAAAGTGTTGTTTCAGCAACTTGAAAAAATGCGATTTCGCGACAGTGCCGGCACTGTCGAAACGGTTGAAAATCGACCCCTCGGAAAAGTTGGGTTTTTTGCCATCTTTGGGTCCTGCCGGGACCCCCGATGAATGTTTGGGGGGTTTGGCCCACCTCCCGGGGCGGAAAAGTGTCGTTTCAGCAACTTGAAAAAATGCGATTTCGCGACAGTGCCGGCACTGTCGAAACGGTTGAAAATCGACCCCTCGGAAAAGTTGGGTTTTTTGCCATCTTTGGGTACTGCCGGGACCCCCGATGAAGGTTTGGGGGGTTTGGCCCACCTCCCGGGGCGGAAAAGTGTCATTCAGCAACTTGAAAAAATGCGATTTCGCGACAGTGCCGGCACTGTCGAAACGGTTGAAAATCGACCCCTCGGAAAAGTTGGGTTTTTTGCCATCTTTGGGTCCTGCCGGGACCCCCGATGAATGTTTGGGGGGTTTGGCCCACCTCCCGGGGCGGAAAAGTGTCGTTTCAGCAACTTGAAAAAATGCGATTTCGCGACAGTGCCGGCACTGTCGAAACGGTTGAAAATCGACCCCTCGGAAAAGTTGGGTTTTTTGCCATCTTTGGGTACTGCCGGGACCCCCGATGAAGGTTTGGGGGGTTTGGCCCACCTCCCGGGGCGGAAAAGTGTCATTCAGCAACTTGAAAAAATGCGATTTCGCGACAGTGCCGGCACTGTCGAAACGGGTGAAAATCGACCCCTCGGAAAAGTTGGGTTTTTTGCCATCTTTGGGTCCTGCCGGGACCCCCGATGAATGTTTGGGGGGTTTGGCCCACCTCACGGGGCGGAAAAGTGTTGTTTCAGCAACTTGAAAAAATGCGATTTCGCGACAGTGCCGGCACTGTCGAAACGGTTGAAAATCGACCCCTCGGAAAAGTTGGGTTTTTTGCCATCTTTGGGTCCTGCCGGGACCCCCGATGAATGTTTGGGGGGTTTGGCCCACCTCCCGGGGCGGAAAAGTGTCGTTTCAGCAACTTGAAAAAATGCGATTTCGCGACAGTGCCGGCACTGTCGAAACGGTTGAAAATCGACCCCTCGGAAAAGTTGGGTTTTTTGCCATCTTTGGGTACTGCCGGGACCCCCGATGAAGGTTTGGGGGGTTTGGCCCACCTCCCGGGGCGGAAAAGTGTCGTTTCAGCAACTTGAAAAAATGCGATTTCACGACAGTGCCGGCACTGTCGAAACGGGTGAAAATCGACCCCTCGGAAAAGTTGGGTTTTTTGCCATCTTTGGGTCCTGCCGGGACCACCGATGAATGTTTGGGGGGTTTGGCCCACCTCCCGGGGCGGAAAAGTGTCGTTTCAGCAACTTGAAAAAATGCGATTTCGCGACAGTGCCGGCACTGTCGAAACGGGTGAAAATCGACCCCTCGGAAAAGTTGGGTTTTTTGCCATCTTTGGGTCCTGCCGGGACCCCCGATGAATGTTTGGGGGGTTTGGCCCACCTCCCCGGGCGGAAAAGTGTCGTTTCAGCAACTTGAAAAATGCGATTTCGCGACAGTGCCGGCACTGTCGAAACGGTTGAAAATCGACCCCTCGGAAAAGTTGGGTTTTTTGCCATCTTTGGGTCCTGCCGGGACCCCCGATGAAGGTTTGGGGGGTTTGGCCCACCTCCCGGGGCGGAAAAGTGTCATTCAGCAACTTGAAAAAATGCGATTTCGCGACAGTGCCGGCACTGTCGAAACGGGTGAAAATCGACCCCTCGGAAAAGTTGGGTTTTTTGCCATCTTTGGGTCCTGCCGGGACCCCCGATGAATGTTTGGGGGTTTGGCCCACCTCCCGGGGCGGAAAAGTGTCGTTTCAGCAACTTGAAAAAATGCGATTTCGCGACAGTGCCGGCACTGTCGAAACGGTTGAAAATCGACCCCTCGGAAAAGTTGGGTTTTTTGCCATCTTTGGGTACTGCCGGGACCCCCGATGAAGGTTTGGGGGGTTTGGCCCACCTCCCGGGGCGGAAAAGTGTCATTCAGCAACTTGAAAAAATGCGATTTCGCGACAGTGCCGGCACTGTCGAAACGGGTGAAAATCGACCCCTCGGAAAAGTTGGGTTTTTTGCCATCTTTGGGTCCTGCCGGGACCCCCGATGAATGTTTGGGGGGTTTGGCCCACCTCCCGGGGCGGAAAAGTGTCGTTTCAGCAACTTGAAAAAATGCGATTTCGCGACAGTGCCGGCACTGTCGAAACGGGTGAAAATCGACCCCTCGGAAAAGTTGGGTTTTTTGCCATCTTTGGGTCCTGCCGGGACCCCCGATGAATGTTTGGGGGGTTTGGCCCACCTCCCGGGGCGGAAAAGTGTCGTTTCAGCAACTTGAAAAAATGCGATTTCGCGACAGTGCCGGCACTGTCGAAACGGTTGAAAATCGACCCCTCGGAAAAGTTGGGTTTTTTGCCATCTTTGGGTGCTGCCGGGACCCCCGATGAAGGTTTGGGGGGTTTAGCCCACCTCCCGGGGCGGAAAAGTGTCATTCAGCAACTTGAAAAAATGCGATTTCGTGACAGTGCCGGCACTGTCGAAACGGGTGAAAATCGACCCCTCAGAAAAGTTGGGTTTTTTGCCATCTTTGGGTCCTGCCGGGACCCCCGATGAATGTTTGGGGGGTTTGGCCCACCTCCCGGGGCTGAAAAGTGTCGTTTCAGCAACTTGAAAAAATGCAATTTCGCGACAGTGCCGGCACTGTCGAAACGGGTGAAAATCGACCCCTCGGAAAAGTTGGGTTTTTTGCCATCTTTGGGTCCTGCCGGGACCCCCGATGAATGTTTGGGGGGTTTGGCCCACCTCACGGGGCGGAAAAGTGTTGTTTCAGCAACTTGAAAAAATGCGATTTCGCGACAGTGCCGGCACTGTCGAAACGGTTGAAAATCGACCCCTCGGAAAAGTTGGGTTTTTTGCCATCTTTGGGTACTGCCGGGACCCCCGATGAAGGTTTGGGGGGTTTGGCCCACCTCCCGGGGCGGAAAAGTGTCATTCAGCAACTTGAAAAAATGCGATTTCGCGACAGTGCCGGCACTGTCGAAACGGGTGAAAATCGACCCCTCGGAAAAGTTGGGTTTTTTGCCATCTTTGGGTCCTGCCGGGACCCCCGATGAATGTTTGGGGGGTTTGGCCCACCTCCCGGGGCGGAAAAGTGTTGTTTCAGCAACTTGAAAAAATGCGATTTCGCGACATTGCCGGCACTGTCGAAACGGTTGAAAATCGACCCCTCGGAAAAGTTGGGTTTTTTGCCATCTTTGGGTCCTGCCGGGACCCCCGATGAATGTTTGGGGGGTTTGGCCCACCTCCCGGGGCGGAAAAGTGTCGTTTCAGCAACTTGAAAAAATGCGATTTCGCGACAGTGCCGGCACTGTCGAAACGGGTGAAAATCGACCCCTCGGAAAAGTTGGGTTTTTTGCCATCTTTGGGTCCTGCCGGGACCCCCGATGAATGTTTGGGGGGTTTGGCCCACCTCCCGGGGCGGAAAAGTGTCATTCAGCAACTTGAAAAAATGCGATTTCGCGACAGTGCCGGCACTGTCGAAACGGGTGAAAATCGACCCCTCGGAAAAGTTGGGTTTTTTGCCATCTTTGGGTCCTGCCGGGACCCCCGATGAATGTTTGGGGGGTTTGGCCCACCTCCCGGGGCGGAAAAGTGTCGTTTCAGCAACTTGAAAAAATGCGATTTCGCGACAGTGCCGGCACTGTCGAAACGGGTGAAAATCGACCCCTCGGAAAAGTTGGGTTTTTTGCCATCTTTGGGTCCTGCCGGGACCCCCAATGAATGTTTGGGGGGTTTGGCCCACCTCACGGGGCGGAAAAGTGTTGTTTCAGCAACTTGAAAAAATGCGATTTCGCGACAGTGCCGGCACTGTCGAAACGGTTGAAAATCGACCCCTCGGAAAAGTTGGGTTTTTTGCCATCTTTGGGTCCTGCCGGGACCCCCGATGAATGTTTGGGGGGTTTGGCCCACCTCCCGGGGCGGAAAAGTGTCGTTTCAGCAACTTGAAAAAATGCGATTTCGCGACAGTGCCGGCACTGTCGAAACGGTTGAAAATCGACCACTCGGAAAAGTTGGGTTTTTTTCCATCTTTGGGTCCTGCCGGGACCCCCGATGAATGTTTGGGGGGTTTGGCCCACCTCCCGAGGCGGAAAAGTGTCGTTTCAGCAACTTGAAAAAATGTGATTTCGCGACAGTGCCGGCACTGTCGAAACGGGTGAAAATCGACCCCTCGGAAAAGTTGGGTTTTTTGCCATCTTTGGGTCCTGCCGGGACCCCCGATGAATGTTTGGGGGGTTTGGCCCACCTCCCGGGGCGGAAAAGTGTCGTTTCAGCAACTTGAAAAAATGCGATTTCGCGACAGTGCCGGCACTGTCGAAACGGTTTAAAATCGACCCCTCGGAAAAGTTGGGTTTTTTGCCATCTTTGGGTACTGCCGGGACCCCCGATGAAGGTTTGGGGGGTTTGGCCCACCTCCCGGGGCGGAAAAGTGTCATTCAGCAACTTGAAAAAATGCGATTTCGCGACAGTGCCGGCACTGTCGAAACGGTTGAAAATCGACCCCTCGGAAAAGTTGGGTTTTTTGCCATCTTTGGGTCCTGCCGGGACCCCCGATGAAGGTTTGGGGGGTTTGGCCCACCTCCCGGGGCGGAAAAGTGTCATTCAGCAACTTGAAAAAATGCGATTTCGCGACAGTGCCGGCACTGTCGAAACGGGTGAAAATCGACCCCTCGGAAAAGTTGGGTTTTTTGCCATCTTTGGGTCCTGCCGGGACCCCCGATGAATGTTTGGGGGGTTTGGCCCACCTCCCGGGGCGGAAAAGTGTCATTCAGCAACTTGAAAAAATGCGATTTCGCGACAGTGCCGGCACTGTCGAAACGGGTGAAAATCGACCCCTCGGAAAAGTTGGGTTTTTTGCCATCTTTGGGTCCTGCCGGGACCCCCGATGAATGTTTGGGGGGTTTGGCCCACCTCCCGGGGCGGAAAAGTGTCATTTCAGCAACTTGAAAAAATGCGATTTAGCGACAGTGCCGGCACTGTCGAAACGGTTGAAAATCGACCCCTCGGAAAAGTTGGGTTTTTTGCCATCTTCGGGTCCTGCCGGGACCCCCGATGAATGTTTGGGGGGTTTGGCCCACCTCCCGGGGCGGAAAAGTGTCGTTTCAGCAACTTGAAAAAATGCGATTTCGCGACAGTGCCGGCACTGTCGAAACGGTTGAAAATCGACCCCTCGGAAAAGTTGGGTTTTTTGTCATCTTTGGGTACTGCCGGGACCCCCGATGAAGGTTTGGGGGGTTTGGCCCACCTCCCGGGGCGGAAAAGTGTCATTCAGCAACTTGAAAAAATGCGATTTCGCGACAGTGCCGGCACTGTCGAAACGGGTGAAAATCGACCCCTCGGAAAAGTTGGGTTTTTTGCCATCTTTGGGTCCTGCCGGGACCCCCGATGAATGTTTGGGGGGTTTGGCCCACCTCCCGGGGCGGAAAAGTGTCATTCAGCAACTTGAAAAAATGCGATTTCGCGACAGTGCCGGCACTGTCGAAACGGGTGAAAATCGACCCCTCGGAAAAGTTGGGTTTTTTGCCATCTTTGGGTCCTGCCGGGACCCCCGATGAATGTTTGGGGGGTTTGGCCCACCTCCCGGGGCGGAAAAGTGTCATTTCAGCAACTTGAAAAAATGCGATTTCGCGACAGTGCCGGCACTGTCGAAACGGTTGAAAATCGACCCCTCGGAAAAGTTGGGTTTTTTGCCATCTTTGGGTCCTGCCGGGACCCCCGATGAAGGTTTGGGGGGTTTGGCCCACCTCCCGGGGCGGAAAAGTGTCATTCAGCAACTTGAAAAAATGCGATTTCGCGACAGTGCCGGCACTGTCGAAACGGGTGAAAATCGACCCCTCGGAAAAGTTGGGTTTTTTGCCATCTTTGGGTCCTGCCGGGACCCCCGATGAATGTTTGGGGGGTTTGGCCCACCTCCCGGGGCGGAAAAGTGTCATTTCAGCAACTTGAAAAAATGCGATTTCGCGACAGTGCCGGCACTGTCGAAACGGTTGAAAATCGACCCCTCGGAAAAGTTGGGTTTTTTGCCATCTTTGGGTCCTGCCGGGACCCCCGATGAAGGTTTGGGGGGTTTGGCCCACCTCCCGGGGCGGAAAAGTGTCATTCAGCAACTTGAAAAAATGCGATTTCGCGACAGTGCCGGCACTGTCGAAACGGGTGAAAATCGACCCCTCGGAAAAGTTGGGTTTTTTGCCATCTTTGGGTCCTGCCGGGACCCCCGATGAATGTTTGGGGGGTTTGGCCCACCACCCGGGGCGGAAAAGTGTTGTTTCAGCAACTTGAAAAAATGCGATTTCGCGACATTGCCGGCACTGTCGAAACGGGTGAAAATCGACCCCTCGGAAAAGTTGGGTTTTTTGCCATCTTTGGGTCCTGCCGGGACCCCCGATGAATGTTTGGGGGGTTTGGCCCACCACCCGGGGCGGAAAAGTGTTGTTTCAGCAACTTGAAAAAATGCGATTTCGCGACATTGCCGGCACTGTCGAAACGGTTGAAAATCGACCCCTCGGAAAAGTTGGGTTTTTTGCCATCTTTGGGTCCTGCCGGGACCCCCGATGAATGTTTGGGGGGTTTGGCCCACCTCCCGGGGCGGAAAAGTGTCGTTTCAGCAACTTGAAAAAATGCGATTTCGCGACAGTGCCGGCACTGTCGAAACGGGTGAAAATCGACCCCTCGGAAAAGTTGGGTTTTTTGCCATCTTTGGGTCCTGCCGGGACCCCCGATGAAGGTTTGGGGGGTTTGGCCCACCTCCCGGGGCGGAAAAGTGTCATTCAGCAACTTGAAAAAATGCGATTTCGCGACAGTGCCGGCACTGTCGAAACGGGTGAAAATCGACCCCTCGGAAAAGTTGGGTTTTTTGCCATCTTTGGGTCCTGCCGGGACCCCCGATGAATGTTTGGGGGGTTTGGCCCACCTCCCGGGGCGGAAAAGTGTTGTTTCAGCAACTTGAAAAAATGCGATTTCGCGACATTGCCGGCACTGTCGAAACGGTTGAAAATCGACCCCTCGGAAAAGTTGGGTTTTTTGACATCTTTGGGTCCTGCCGGGACCCCCGATGAATGTTTGGGGGGTTTGGCCCACCTCCCGGGGCGGAAAAGTGTCGTTTCAGCAACTTGAAAAAATGCGATTTCGCGACAGTGCCGGCACTGTCGAAACGGGTGAAAATCGACCCCTCGGAAAAGTTGGGTTTTTTGCCATCTTTGGGTCCTGCCGGGACCCCCGATGAAGGTTTGGGGGGTTTGGCCCACCTCCCGGGGCGGAAAAGTGTCATTCAGCAACTTGAAAAAATGCGATTTCGCGACAGTGCCGGCACTGTCGAAACGGGTGAAAATCGACCCCTCGGAAAAGTTGGGTTTTTTGCCATCTTTGGGTCCTGCCGGGACCCCCGATGAATGTTTGGGGGGGTTTGGCCCACCTCCCGGGGCGGAAAAGTGTTGTTTCAGCAACTTGAAAAAATGCGATTTCGCGACATTGCCGGAACTGTCGAAACGGGTGAAAATCGACCCCTCGGAAAAGTTGGGTTTTTTGCCATCTTTGGGTCCTTCCGGGACCACCGATGAATGTTTGGGGGGTTTGGCCCACCTCCCGGGGCGGAAAAGTGTCGTTTCAGCAACTTGAAAAAATGCGATTTCGCGACAGTGCCGGCACTGTCGAAACGGGTGAAAATCGACCCCTCGGAAAAGTTGGGTTTTTTGCCATCTTTGGGTCCTGCCGGGACCCCCGATGAATGTTTGGGGGGTTTGGCCCACCTCCCCGTGCGGAAAAGTGTCGTTTCAGCAACTTGAAAAATGCGATTTCGCGACAGTGCCGGCACTGTCGAAACGGTTGAAAATCGACCCCTCGGAAAAGTTGGGTTTTTTGCCATCTTTGGGTCCTGCCGGGACCCCCGATGAATGTTTGGGGGGTTTGGCCCACCTCCCGGGGCGGAAAAGTGTCATTTCAGCAACTTGAAAAAATGCGATTTCGCGACAGTGCCGGCACTGTCGAAACGGTTGAAAATCGACCCCTCGGAAAAGTTGGGTTTTTTGCCATCTTTGGGTACTGCCGGGACCCCCGATGAATGTTTGGGGGGTTTGGCCCACCTCCCCGGGCGGAAAAGTGTCGTTTCAGCAACTTGAAAAAATGCGATTTCGCGACAGTGCCGGCACTGTCGAAACGGTTGAAAATCGACCCCTCGGAAAAGTTGGGTTTTTTGCCATCTTTGGGTACTGCCGGGACCCCCGATGAAGGTTTGGGGGGTTTGGCCCACCTCCCGGGGCGGAAAAGTGTCATTCAGCAACTTGAAAAAATGCGATTTCGCGACAGTGCCGGCACTGTCGAAACGGGTGAAAATCGACCCCTCGGAAAAGTTGGGTTTTTTGCCATCTTTGGGTCCTGCCGGGACCCCCGATGAATGTTTGGGGGGTTTGGCCCACCTCACGGGGCGGAAAAGTGTTGTTTCAGCAACTTGAAAAAATGCGATTTCGCGACAGTGCCGGCACTGTCGAAACGGTTGAAAATCGACCCCTCGGAAAAGTTGGGTTTTTTGCCATCTTTGGGTCCTGCCGGGACCCCCGATGAATGTTTGGGGGGTTTGGCCCACCTCCCGGGGTGGAAAAGTGTCGTTTCAGCAACTTGAAAAAATGCGATTTCGCGACAGTGCCGGCACTGTCGAAACGGTTGAAAATCGACCCCTCGGAAAAGTTGGGTTTTTTGCCATCTTTGGGTACTGCCGGGACCCCCGATGAAGGTTTGGGGGGTTTGGCCCACCTCCCGGGGCGGAAAGGTGTCATTCAGCAACTTGAAAAAATGCGATTTCGCGACAGTGCCGGCACTGTCGAAACGGGTGAAAATCGACCCCTCGGAAAAGTTGGGTTTTTTGCCATCTTTGGGTCCTGCCGGGACCCCCGATGAATGTTTGGGGGGTTTGGCCCACCTCCCGGGGCGGAAAAGTGTTGTTTCAGCAACTTGAAAAAATGCGATTTCGCGACATTGCCGGCACTGTCGAAACGGTTGAAAATCGACCCCTCGGAAAAGTTGGGTTTTTTGCCATCTTTGGGTCCTGCCGGGACCCCCGATGAATGTTTGGGGGGATTGGCCCACCTCCCGGGGCGGAAAAGTGTCGTTTCAGCAACTTGAAAAAATGCGATTTCGCGACAGTGCCGGCACTGTCGAAACGGGTGAAAATCGACCCCTCGGAAAAGTTGGGTTTTTTGCCATCTTTGGGTCCTGCCGGGACCCCCGATGAATGTTTGGGGGGTTTGGCCCACCTCCCCGGGCGGAAAAGTGTCGTTTCAGCAACTTGAAAAATGCGATTTCGCGACAGTGCCGGCACTGTCGAAACGGTTGAAAATCGACCCCTCGGAAAAGTTGGGTTTTTTGCCATCTTTGGGTCCTGCCGGGACCCCCGATGAAGGTTTGGGGGGTTTGGCCCACCTCCCGGGGCGGAAAAGTGTCATTCAGCAACTTGAAAAAATGCGATTTCGCGACAGTGCCGGCACTGTCGAAACGGGTGAAAATCGACCCCTCGGAAAAGTTGGGTTTTTTGCCATCTTTGGGTCCTGCCGGGACCCCCGATGAATGTTTGGGGGGTTTGGCCCACCACCCGGGGCGGAAAAGTGTTGTTTCAGCAACTTGAAAAAATGCGATTTCGCGACATTGCCGGCACTGTCGAAACGGGTGAAAATCGACCCCTCGGAAAAGTTGGGTTTTTTGCCATCTTTGGGTCCTGCCGGGACCCCCGATGAATGTTTGGGGGGTTTGGCCCACCACCCGGGGCGGAAAAGTGTTGTTTCAGCAACTTGAAAAAATGCGATTTCGCGACATTGCCGGCACTGTCGAAACGGTTGAAAATCGACCCCTCGGAAAAGTTGGGTTTTTTGCCATCTTTGGGTCCTGCCGGGACCCCCGATGAATGTTTGGGGGGTTTGGCCCACCTCCCGGGGCGGAAAAGTGTCGTTTCAGCAACTTGAAAAAATGCGATTTCGCGACAGTGCCGGCACTGTCGAAACGGGTGAAAATCGACCCCTCGGAAAAGTTGGGTTTTTTGCCATCTTTGGGTCCTGCCGGGACCCCCGATGAAGGTTTGGGGGGTTTGGCCCACCTCCCGGGGCGGAAAAGTGTCATTCAGCAACTTGAAAAAATGCGATTTCGCGACAGTGCCGGCACTGTCGAAACGGGTGAAAATCGACCCCTCGGAAAAGTTGGGTTTTTTGCCATCTTTGGGTCCTGCCGGGACCCCCGATGAATGTTTGGGGGGTTTGGCCCACCTCCCGGGGCGGAAAAGTGTTGTTTCAGCAACTTGAAAAAATGCGATTTCTCGACATTGCCGGCACTGTCGAAACGGTTGAAAATCGACCCCTCGGAAAAGTTGGGTTTTTTGACATCTTTGGGTCCTGCCGGGACCCCCGATGAATGTTTGGGGGGTTTGGCCCACCTCCCGGGGCGGAAAAGTGTCGTTTCAGCAACTTGAAAAAATGCGATTTCGCGACAGTGCCGGCACTGTCGAAACGGGTGAAAATCGACCCCTCGGAAAAGTTGGGTTTTTTGCCATCTTTGGGTCCTGCCGGGACCCCCGATGAAGGTTTGGGGGGTTTGGCCCACCTCCCGGGGCGGAAAAGTGTCATTCAGCAACTTGAAAAAATGCGATTTCGCGACAGTGCCGGCACTGTCGAAACGGGTGAAAATCGACCCCTCGGAAAAGTTGGGTTTTTTGCCATCTTTGGGTCCTGCCGGGACCCCCGATGAAGGTTTGGGGGGTTTGGCCCACCTCCCGGGGCGGAAAAGTGTCATTCAGCAACTTGAAAAAATGCGATTTCGCGACAGTGCCGGCACTGTCGAAACGGGTGAAAATCGACCCCTCGGAAAAGTTGGGTTTTTTGCCATCTTTGGGTCCTGCCGGGACCCCCGATGAATGTTTGGGGGGGTTTGGCCCACCTCCCGGGGCGGAAAAGTGTTGTTTCAGCAACTTGAAAAAATGCGATTTCGCGACATTGCCGGAACTGTCGAAACGGTTGAAAATCGACCCCTCGGAAAAGTTGGGTTTTTTGCCATCTTTGGGTCCTGCCGGGACCCCCGATGAATGTTTGGGGGGTTTGGCCCACCTCCCGGGGCGGAAAAGTGTCGTTTCAGCAACTTGAAAAAATGCGATTTCGCGACAGTGCCGGCACTGTCGAAACGGGTGAAAATCGACCCCTCGGAAAAGTTGGGTTTTTTGCCATCTTTGGGTCCTTCCGGGACCACCGATGAATGTTTGGGGGGTTTGGCCCACCTCCCGGGGCGGAAAAGTGTCGTTTCAGCAACTTGAAAAAATGCGATTTCGCGACAGTGCCGGCACTGTCGAAACGGGTGAAAATCGACCCCTCGGAAAAGTTGGGTTTTTTGCCATCTTTGGGTCCTGCCGGGACCCCCGATGAATGTTTGGGGGGTTTGGCCCACCTCCCCGGGCGGAAAAGTGTCGTTTCAGCAACTTGAAAAATGCGATTTCGCGACAGTGCCGGCACTGTCGAAACGGTTGAAAATCGACCCCTCGGAAAAGTTGGGTTTTTTGCCATCTTTGGGTCCTGCCGGGACCCCCGATGAATGTTTGGGGGGTTTGGCCCACCTCCCGGGGCGGAAAAGTGTCATTTCAGCAACTTGAAAAAATGCGATTTCGCGACAGTGCCGGCACTGTCGAAACGGTTGAAAATCGACCCCTCGGAAAAGTTGGGTTTTTTGCCATCTTTGGGTACTGCCGGGACCCCCGATGAATGTTTGGGGGGTTTGGCCCACCTCCCCGGGCGGAAAAGTGTCGTTTCAGCAACTTGAAAAAATGCGATTTCGCGACAGTGCCGGCACTGTCGAAACGGTTGAAAATCGACCCCTCGGAAAAGTTGGGTTTTTTGCCATCTTTGGGTACTGCCGGGACCCCCGATGAAGGTTTGGGGGGTTTGGCCCACCTCCCGGGGCGGAAAAGTGTCATTCAGCAACTTGAAAAAATGCGATTTCGCGACAGTGCCGGCACTGTCGAAACGGGTGAAAATCGACCCCTCGGAAAAGTTGGGTTTTTTGCCATCTTTGGGTCCTGCCGGGACCCCCGATGAATGTTTGGGGGGTTTGGCCCACCTCACGGGGCGGAAAAGTGTTGTTTCAGCAACTTGAAAAAATGCGATTTCGCGACAGTGCCGGCACTGTCGAAACGGTTGAAAATCGACCCCTCGGAAAAGTTGGGTTTTTTGCCATCTTTGGGTCCTGCCGGGACCCCCGATGAATGTTTGGGGGGTTTGGCCCACCTCCCGGGGTGGAAAAGTGTCGTTTCAGCAACTTGAAAAAATGCGATTTCGCGACAGTGCCGGCACTGTCGAAACGGTTGAAAATCGACCCCTCGGAAAAGTTGGGTTTTTTGCCATCTTTGGGTACTGCCGGGACCCCCGATGAAGGTTTGGGGGGTTTGGCCCACCTCCCGGGGCGGAAAAGTGTCATTCAGCAACTTGAAAAAATGCGATTTCGCGACAGTGCCGGCACTGTCGAAACGGGTGAAAATCGACCCCTCGGAAAAGTTGGGTTTTTTGCCATCTTTGGGTCCTGCCGGGACCCCCGATGAATGTTTGGGGGGTTTGGCCCACCTCCCGGGGCGGAAAAGTGTTGTTTCAGCAACTTGAAAAAATGCGATTTCGCGACATTGCCGGCACTGTCGAAACGGTTGAAAATCGACCCCTCGGAAAAGTTGGGTTTTTTGCCATCTTTGGGTCCTGCCGGGACCCCCGATGAATGTTTGGGGGGATTGGCCCACCTCCCGGGGCGGAAAAGTGTCGTTTCAGCAACTTGAAAAAATGCGATTTCGCGACAGTGCCGGCACTGTCGAAACGGGTGAAAATCGACCCCTCGGAAAAGTTGGGTTTTTTGCCATCTTTGGGTCCTGCCGGGACCCCCGATGAATGTTTGGGGGGTTTGGCCCACCTCCCCGGGCGGAAAAGTGTCGTTTCAGCAACTTGAAAAATGCGATTTCGCGACAGTGCCGGCACTGTCGAAACGGTTGAAAATCGACCCCTCGGAAAAGTTGGGTTTTTTGCCATCTTTGGGTCCTGCCGGGACCCCCGATGAATGTTTGGGGGGTTTGGCCCACCTCCCCGGGCGGAAAAGTGTCGTTTCAGCAACTTGAAAAATGCGATTTCGCGACAGTGCCGGCACTGTCGAAACGGTTGAAAATCGACCCCTCGGAAAAGTTGGGTTTTTTGCCATCTTTGGGTCCTGCCGGGACCCCCGATGAAGGTTTGGGGGGTTTGGCCCACCTCCCGGGGCGGAAAAGTGTCATTCAGCAACTTGAAAAAATGCGATTTCGCGACAGTGCCGGCACTGTCGAAACGGGTGAAAATCGACCCCTCGGAAAAGTTGGGTTTTTTGCCATCTTTGGGTCCTGCCGGGACCCCCGATGAATGTTTGGGGGGTTTGGCCCACCACCCGGGGCGGAAAAGTGTTGTTTCAGCAACTTGAAAAAATGCGATTTCGCGACATTGCCGGCACTGTCAAAACGGGTGAAAATCGACCCCTCGGAAAAGTTGGGTTTTTTGCCATCTTTGGGTCCTGCCGGGACCCCCGATGAATGTTTGGGGGGTTTGGCCCACCACCCGGGGCGGAAAAGTGTTGTTTCAGCAACTTGAAAAAATGCGATTTCGCGACATTGCCGGCACTGTCGAAACGGTTGAAAATCGACCCCTCGGAAAAGTTGGGTTTTTTGCCATCTTTGGGTCCTGCCGGGACCCCCGATGAATGTTTGGGGGGTTTGGCCCACCTCCCGGGGCGGAAAAGTGTCGTTTCAGCAACTTGAAAAAATGCGATTTCGCGACAGTGCCGGCACTGTCGAAACGGGTGAAAATCGACCCCTCGGAAAAGTTGGGTTTTTTGCCATCTTTGGGTCCTGCCGGGACCCCCGATGAAGGTTTGGGGGGTTTGGCCCACCTCCCGGGGCGGAAAAGTGTCATTCAGCAACTTGAAAAAATGCGATTTCGCGACAGTGCCGGCACTGTCGAAACGGGTGAAAATCGACCCCTCGGAAAAGTTGGGTTTTTTGCCATCTTTGGGTCCTGCCGGGACCCCCGATGAATGTTTGGGGGGTTTGGCCCACCTCCCGGGGCGGAAAAGTGTTGTTTCAGCAACTTGAAAAAATGCGATTTCGCGACATTGCCGGCACTGTCGAAACGGTTGAAAATCGACCCCTCGGAAAAGTTGGGTTTTTTGACATCTTTGGGTCCTGCCGGGACCCCCGATGAATGTTTGGGGGGTTTGGCCCACCTCCCGGGGCGGAAAAGTGTCGTTTCAGCAACTTGAAAAAATGCGATTTCGCGACAGTGCCGGCACTGTCGAAACGGGTGAAAATCGACCCCTCGGAAAAGTTGGGTTTTTTGCCATCTTTGGGTCCTGCCGGGACCCCCGATGAAGGTTTGGGGGGTTTGGCCCACCTCCCGGGGCGGAAAAGTGTCATTCAGCAACTTGAAAAAATGCGATTTCGCGACAGTGCCGGCACTGTCGAAACGGGTGAAAATCGACCCCTCGGAAAAGTTGGGTTTTTTGCCATCTTTGGGTCCTGCCGGGACCCCCGATGAAGGTTTGGGGGGTTTGGCCCACCTCCCGGGGCGGAAAAGTGTCATTCAGCAACTTGAAAAAATGCGATTTCGCGACAGTGCCGGCACTGTCGAAACGGGTGAAAATCGACCCCTCGGAAAAGTTGGGTTTTTTGCCATCTTTGGGTCCTGCCGGGACCCCCGATGAATGTTTGGGGGGGTTTGGCCCACCTCCCGGGGCGGAAAAGTGTTGTTTCAGCAACTTGAAAAAATGCGATTTCGCGACATTGCCGGAACTGTCGAAACGGTTGAAAATCGACCCCTCGGAAAAGTTGGGTTTTTTGCCATCTTTGGGTCCTGCCGGGACCCCCGATGAATGTTTGGGGGGTTTGGCCCACCTCCCGGGGCGGAAAAGTGTCGTTTCAGCAACTTGAAAAAATGCGATTTCGCGACAGTGCCGGCACTGTCGAAACGGGTGAAAATCGACCCCTCGGAAAAGTTGGGTTTTTTGCCATCTTTGGGTCCTTCCGGGACCACCGATGAATGTTTGGGGGGTTTGGCCCACCTCCCGGGGCGGAAAAGTGTCGTTTCAGCAACTTGAAAAAATGCGATTTCGCGACAGTGCCGGCACTGTCGAAACGGGTGAAAATCGACCCCTCGGAAAAGTTGGGTTTTTTGCCATCTTTGGGTCCTGCCGGGACCCCCGATGAATGTTTGGGGGGTTTGGCCCACCTCCCCGGGCGGAAAAGTGTCGTTTCAGCAACTTGAAAAATGCGATTTCGCGACAGTGCCGGCACTGTCGAAACGGTTGAAAATCGACCCCTCGGAAAAGTTGGGTTTTTTGCCATCTTTGGGTCCTGCCGGGACCCCCGATGAATGTTTGGGGGGTTTGGCCCACCTCCCGGGGCGGAAAAGTGTCATTTCAGCAACTTGAAAAAATGCGATTTCGCGACAGTGCCGGCACTGTCGAAACGGTTGAAAATCGACCCCTCGGAAAAGTTGGGTTTTTTGCCATCTTTGGGTACTGCCGGGACCCCCGATGAATGTTTGGGGGGTTTGGCCCACCTCCCCGGGCGGAAAAGTGTCGTTTCAGCAACTTGAAAAAATGCGATTTCGCGACAGTGCCGGCACTGTCGAAACGGTTGAAAATCGACCCCTCGGAAAAGTTGGGTTTTTTGCCATCTTTGGGTACTGCCGGGACCCCCGATGAAGGTTTGGGGGGTTTGGCCCACCTCCCGGGGCGGAAAAGTGTCATTCAGCAACTTGAAAAAATGCGATTTCGCGACAGTGCCGGCACTGTCGAAACGGGTGAAAATCGACCCCTCGGAAAAGTTGGGTTTTTTGCCATCTTTGGGTCCTGCCGGGACCCCCGATGAATGTTTGGGGGGTTTGGCCCACCTCACGGGGCGGAAAAGTGTTGTTTCAGCAACTTGAAAAAATGCGATTTCGCGACAGTGCCGGCACTGTCGAAACGGTTGAAAATCGACCCCTCGGAAAAGTTGGGTTTTTTGCCATCTTTGGGTCCTGCCGGGACCCCCGATGAATGTTTGGGGGGTTTGGCCCACCTCCCGGGGTGGAAAAGTGTCGTTTCAGCAACTTGAAAAAATGCGATTTCGCGACAGTGCCGGCACTGTCGAAACGGTTGAAAATCGACCCCTCGGAAAAGTTGGGTTTTTTGCCATCTTTGGGTACTGCCGGGACCCCCGATGAAGGTTTGGGGGGTTTGGCCCACCTCCCGGGGCGGAAAAGTGTCATTCAGCAACTTGAAAAAATGCGATTTCGCGACAGTGCCGGCACTGTCGAAACGGGTGAAAATCGACCCCTCGGAAAAGTTGGGTTTTTTGCCATCTTTGGGTCCTGCCGGGACCCCCGATGAATGTTTGGGGGGTTTGGCCCACCTCCCGGGGCGGAAAAGTGTTGTTTCAGCAACTTGAAAAAATGCGATTTCGCGACATTGCCGGCACTGTCGAAACGGTTGAAAATCGACCCCTCGGAAAAGTTGGGTTTTTTGCCATCTTTGGGTCCTGCCGGGACCCCCGATGAATGTTTGGGGGGATTGGCCCACCTCCCGGGGCGGAAAAGTGTCGTTTCAGCAACTTGAAAAAATGCGATTTCGCGACAGTGCCGGCACTGTCGAAACGGGTGAAAATCGACCCCTCGGAAAAGTTGGGTTTTTTGCCATCTTTGGGTCCTGCCGGGACCCCCGATGAATGTTTGGGGGGTTTGGCCCACCTCCCCGGGCGGAAAAGTGTCGTTTCAGCAACTTGAAAAATGCGATTTCGCAACAGTGCCGGCACTGTCGAAACGGTTGAAAATCGACCCCTCGGAAAAGTTGGGTTTTTTGCCATCTTTGGGTCCTGCCGGGACCCCCGATGAATGTTTGGGGGGTTTGGCCCACCTCCCGGGGCGGAAAAGTGTCATTTCAGCAACTTGAAAAAATGCGATTTCGCGACAGTGCCGGCACTGTCGAAACGGTTGAAAATCGACCCCTCGGAAAAGTTGGGTTTTTTGCCATCTTTGGGTCCTGCCGGGACCCCCGATGAAGGTTTGGGGGGTTTGGCCCACCTCCCGGGGCGGAAAAGTGTCATTCAGCAACTTGAAAAAATGCGATTTCGCGACAGTGCCGGCACTGTCGAAACGGGTGAAAATCGACCCCTCGGAAAAGTTGGGTTTTTTGCCATCTTTGGGTCCTGCCGGGACCCCCGATGAATGTTTGGGGGGTTTGGCCCACCACCCGGGGCGGAAAAGTGTTGTTTCAGCAACTTGAAAAAATGCGATTTCGCGACATTGCCGGCACTGTCGAAACGGGTGAAAATCGACCCCTCGGAAAAGTTGGGTTTTTTGCCATCTTTGGGTCCTGCCGGGACCCCCGATGAATGTTTGGGGGGTTTGGCCCACCACCCGGGGCGGAAAAGTGTTGTTTCAGCAACTTGAAAAAATGCGATTTCGCGACATTGCCGGCACTGTCGAAACGGTTGAAAATCGACCCCTCGGAAAAGTTGGGTTTTTTGCCATCTTTGGGTCCTGCCGGGACCCCCGATGAATGTTTGGGGGGTTTGGCCCACCTCCCGGGGCGGAAAAGTGTCGTTTCAGCAACTTGAAAAAATGCGATTTCGCGACAGTGCCGGCACTGTCGAAACGGGTGAAAATCGACCCCTCGGAAAAGTTGGGTTTTTTGCCATCTTTGGGTCCTGCCGGGACCCCCGATGAAGGTTTGGGGGGTTTGGCCCACCTCCCGGGGCGGAAAAGTGTCATTCAGCAACTTGAAAAAATGCGATTTCGCGACAGTGCCGGCACTGTCGAAACGGGTGAAAATCGACCCCTCGGAAAAGTTGGGTTTTTTGCCATCTTTGGGTCCTGCCGGGACCCCCGATGAATGTTTGGGGGGTTTGGCCCACCTCCCGGGGCGGAAAAGTGTTGTTTCAGCAACTTGAAAAAATGCGATTTCGCGACATTGCCGGCACTGTCGAAACGGTTGAAAATCGACCCCTCGGAAAAGTTGGGTTTTTTGACATCTTTGGGTCCTGCCGGGACCCCCGATGAATGTTTGGGGGGTTTGGCCCACCTCCCGGGGCGGAAAAGTGTCGTTTCAGCAACTTGAAAAAATGCGATTTCGCGACAGTGCCGGCACTGTCGAAACGGGTGAAAATCGACCCCTCGGAAAAGTTGGGTTTTTTGCCATCTTTGGGTCCTGCCGGGACCCCCGATGAAGGTTTGGGGGGTTTGGCCCACCTCCCGGGGCGGAAAAGTGTCATTCAGCAACTTGAAAAAATGCGATTTCGCGACAGTGCCGGCACTGTCGAAACGGGTGAAAATCGACCCCTCGGAAAAGTTGGGTTTTTTGCCATCTTTGGGTCCTGCCGGGACCCCCGATGAAGGTTTGGGGGGTTTGGCCCACCTCCCGGGGCGGAAAAGTGTCATTCAGCAACTTGAAAAAATGCGATTTCGCGACAGTGCCGGCACTGTCGAAACGGGTGAAAATCGACCCCTCGGAAAAGTTGGGTTTTTTGCCATCTTTGGGTCCTGCCGGGACCCCCGATGAATGTTTGGGGGGTTTGGCCCACCTCCCGGGGCGGAAAAGTGTTGTTTCAGCAACTTGAAAAAATGCGATTTCGCGACATTGCCGGCACTGTCGAAACGGTTGAAAATCGACCCCTCGGAAAAGTTGGGTTTTTTGACATCTTTGGGTCCTGCCGGGACCCCCGATGAATGTTTGGGGGGTTTGGCCCACCTCCCGGGGCGGAAAAGTGTCGTTTCAGCAACTTGAAAAAATGCGATTTCGCGACAGTGCCGGCACTGTCGAAACGGGTGAAAATCGACCCCTCGGAAAAGTTGGGTTTTTTGCCATCTTTGGGTCCTGCCGGGACCCCCGATGAATGTTTGGGGGGTTTGGCCCACCTCACGGGGCGGAAAAGTGTTGTTTCAGCAACTTGAAAAAATGCGATTTCGCGACAGTGCCGGCACTGTCGAAACGGTTGAAAATCAACCCCTCGGAAAAGTTGGGTTTTTTGCCATCTTTGGGTACTGCCGGGACCCCCGATGAAGGTTTGGGGGGTTTGGCCCACCTCCCGGGGCGGAAAAGTGTCATTCAGCAACTTGAAAAAATGCGATTTCGCGACAGTGCCGGCACTGTCGAAACGGGTGAAAATCGACCCCTCGGAAAAGTTGGGTTTTTTGCCATCTTTGGGTCCTGCCGGGACCCCCGATGAATGTTTGGGGGGGTTTGGCCCACCTCCCGGGGCGGAAAAGTGTTGTTTCAGCAACTTGAAAAAATGCGATTTCGCGACATTGCCGGAACTGTCGAAACGGTTGAAAATCGACCCCTCGGAAAAGTTGGGTTTTTTGCCATCTTTGGGTCCTGCCGGGACCCCCGATGAATGTTTGGGGGGTTTGGCCCACCTCCCCGGGCGGAAAAGTGTCGTTTCAGCAACTTGAAAAATGCGATTTCGCGACAGTGCCGGCACTGTCGAAACGGTTGAAAATCGACCCCTCGGAAAAGTTGGGTTTTTTGCCATCTTTGGGTCCTGCCGGGACCCCCGATGAATGTTTGGGGGGTTTGGCCCACCTCCCGGGGCGGAAAAGTGTCATTTCAGCAACTTGAAAAAATGCGATTTCGCGACAGTGCCGGCACTGTCGAAACGGTTGAAAATCGACCCCTCGGAAAAGTTGGGTTTTTTGCCATCTTTGGGTACTGCCGGGACCCCCGATGAATGTTTGGGGGGTTTGGCCCACCTCCCCGGGCGGAAAAGTGTCGTTTCAGCAACTTGAAAAAATGCGATTTCGCGACAGTGCCGGCACTGTCGAAACGGTTGAAAATCGACCCCTCGGAAAAGTTGGGTTTTTTGCCATCTTTGGGTACTGCCGGGACCCCCGATGAAGGTTTGGGGGGTTTGGCCCACCTCCCGGGGCGGAAAAGTGTCATTCAGCAACTTGAAAAAATGCGATTTCGCGACAGTGCCGGCACTGTCGAAACGGGTGAAAATCGACCCCTCGGAAAAGTTGGGTTTTTTGCCATCTTTGGGTCCTGCCGGGACCCCCGATGAATGTTTGGGGGGTTTGGCCCACCTCACGGGGCGGAAAAGTGTTGTTTCAGCAACTTGAAAAAATGCGATTTCGCGACAGTGCCGGCACTGTCGAAACGGTTGAAAATCGACCCCTCGGAAAAGTTGGGTTTTTTGCCATCTTTGGGTCCTGCCGGGACCCCCGATGAATGTTTGGGGGGTTTGGCCCACCTCCCGGGGTGGAAAAGTGTCGTTTCAGCAACTTGAAAAAATGCGATTTCGCGACAGTGCCGGCACTGTCGAAACGGTTGAAAATCGACCCCTCGGAAAAGTTGGGTTTTTTGCCATCTTTGGGTACTGCCGGGACCCCCGATGAAGGTTTGGGGGGTTTGGCCCACCTCCCGGGGCGGAAAAGTGTCATTCAGCAACTTGAAAAAATGCGATTTCGCGACAGTGCCGGCACTGTCGAAACGGGTGAAAATCGACCCCTCGGAAAAGTTGGGTTTTTTGCCATCTTTGGGTCCTGCCGGGACCCCCGATGAATGTTTGGGGGGTTTGGCCCACCTCCCGGGGCGGAAAAGTGTTGTTTCAGCAACTTGAAAAAATGCGATTTCGCGACATTGCCGGCACTGTCGAAACGGTTGAAAATCGACCCCTCGGAAAAGTTGGGTTTTTTGCCATCTTTGGGTCCTGCCGGGACCCCCGATGAATGTTTGGGGGGATTGGCCCACCTCCCGGGGCGGAAAAGTGTCGTTTCAGCAACTTGAAAAAATGCGATTTCGCGACAGTGCCGGCACTGTCGAAACGGGTGAAAATCGACCCCTCGGAAAAGTTGGGTTTTTTGCCATCTTTGGGTCCTGCCGGGACCACCGATGAATGTTTGGGGGGTTTGGCCCACCTCCCGGGGCGGAAAAGTGTCGTTTCAGCAACTTGAAAAAATGCGATTTCGCGACAGTGCCGGCACTGTCGAAACGGGTGAAAATCGACCCCTCGGAAAAGTTGGGTTTTTTGCCATCTTTGGGTCCTGCCGGGACCCCCGATGAATGTTTGGGGGGTTTGGCCCACCTCCCCGGGCGGAAAAGTGTCGTTTCAGCAACTTGAAAAATGCGATTTCGCGACAGTGCCGGCACTGTCGAAACGGTTGAAAATCGACCCCTCGGAAAAGTTGGGTTTTTTGCCATCTTTGGGTCCTGCCGGGACCCCCGATGAATGTTTGGGGGGTTTGGCCCACCTCCCGGGGCGGAAAAGTGTTGTTTCAGCAACTTGAAAAAATGCGATTTCGCGACATTGCCGGCACTGTCGAAACGGGTGAAAATCGACCCCTCGGAAAAGTTGGGTTTTTTGCCATCTTTGGGTCCTGCCGGGACCCCCGATGAATGTTTGGGGGGTTTGGCCCACCTCCCGGGGCGGAAAAGTGTCGTTTCAGCAACTTGAAAAAATGCGATTTCGCGACAGTGCCGGCACTGTCGAAACGGTTGAAAATCGACCCCTCGGAAAAGTTGGGTTTTTTGCCATCTTTGGGTCCTGCCGGGACCCCCGATGAATGTTTGGGGGGTTTGGCCCACCTCCACGGGCGGAAAAGTGTCGTTTCAGCAACTTGAAAAAATGCGATTTCGCGACAGTGCCGGCACTGTCGAAACGGTTGAAAATCGACCCCTCGGAAAAGTTGGGTTTTTTGCCATCTTTGGGTACTGCCGGGACCCCCGATGAATGTTTGGGGGGTTTGGCCCACCTCCCCGGGCGGAAAAGTGTCGTTTCAGCAACTTGAAAAAATGCGATTTCGCTACAGTGCCGGCACTGTCGAAACGGGTGAAAATCGACACCTCGGAAAAGTTGGGTTTTTTGCCATCTTTGGGTCCTGCCGGGACCCCCGATGAATGTTTGGGGGGTTTGGCCCACCTCACGGGGCGGAAAAGTGTTGTTTCAGCAACTTGAAAAAATGCGATTTCGCGACAGTGCCGGCACTGTCGAAACGGTTGAAAATCGACCCCTCGGAAAAGTTGGGTTTTTTGCCATCTTTGGGTCCTGCCGGGACCCCCGATGAATGTTTGGGGGGTTTGGCCCACCTCCCGGGGCGGAAAAGTGTCGTTTCAGCAACTTGAAAAAATGCGATTTCGCGACAGTGCCGGCACTGTCGAAACGGTTGAAAATCGACCCCTCGGAAAAGTTGGGTTTTTTGCCATCTTTGGGTACTGCCGGGACCCCCGATGAAGGTTTGGGGGGTTTGGCCCACCTCCCGGGGCGGAAAAGTGTCATTCAGCAACTTGAAAAAATGCGATTTCGCGACAGTGCCGGCACTGTCGAAACGGGTGAAAATCGACCCCTCGGAAAAGTTGGGTTTTTTGCCATCTTTGGGTCCTGCCGGGACCCCCGATGAATGTTTGGGGGGTTTGGCCCACCTCACGGGGCGGAAAAGTGTTGTTTCAGCAACTTGAAAAAATGCGATTTCGCGACAGTGCCGGCACTGTCGAAACGGTTGAAAATCGACCCCTCGGAAAAGTTGGGTTTTTTGCCATCTTTGGGTCCTGCCGGGACCCCCGATGAATGTTTGGGGGGTTTGGCCCACCTCCCGGGGCGGAAAAGTGTCGTTTCAGCAACTTGAAAAAATGTGATTTCGCGACAGTGCCGGCACTGTCGAAACGGTTGAAAATCGACCCCTCGGAAAAGTTGGGTTTTTTGCCATCTTTGGGTACTGCCGGGACCCCCGATGAAGGTTTGGGGGGTTTGGCCCACCTCCCGGGGCGGAAAAGTGTCATTCAGCAACTTGAAAAAATGCGATTTCGCGACAGTGCCGGCACTGTCGAAACGGGTGAAAATCGACCCCTCTGAAAAGTTGGGTTTTTTGCCATCTTTGGGTCCTGCCGGGACCCCCGATGAATGTTTGGGGGGTTTGGCCCACCTCACGGGGCGGAAAAGTGTTGTTTCAGCAACTTGAAAAAATGCGATTTCGCGACAGTGCCGGCACTGTCGAAACGGTTGAAAATCGACCCCTCGGAAAAGTTGGGTTTTTTGCCATCTTTGGGTCCTGCCGGGACCCCCGATGAATGTTTGGGGGGTTTGGCCCACCTCCCGGGGCGGAAAAGTGTCGTTTCAGCAACTTGAAAAAATGCGATTTCGCGACAGTGCCGGCACTGTCGAAACGGTTGAAAATCGACCCCTCGGAAAAGTTGGGTTTTTTGCCATCTTTGGGTACTGCCGGGACCCCCGATGAAGGTTTGGGGGGTTTGGCCCACCTCCCGGGGCGGAAAAGTGTCATTCAGCAACTTGAAAAAATGCGATTTCGCGACAGTGCCGGCACTGTCGAAACGGGTGAAAATCGACCCCTCGGAAAAGTTGGGTTTTTTGCCATCTTTGGGTCCTGCCGGGACCCCCGATGAATGTTTGGGGGGGTTTGGCCCACCTCCCGGGGCGGAAAAGTGTTGTTTCAGCAACTTGAAAAAATGCGATTTCGCGACATTGCCGGAACTGTCGAAACGGTTGAAAATCGACCCCTCGGAAAAGTTGGGTTTTTTGCCATCTTTGGGTCCTGCCGGGACCACCGATGAATGTTTGGGGGGTTTGGCCCACCTCCCGGGGCGGAAAAGTGTCGTTTCAGCAACTTGAAAAAATGCGATTTCGCGACAGTGCCGGCACTGTCGAAACGGGTGAAAATCGACCCCTCGGAAAAGTTGGGTTTTTTGCCATCTTTGGGTCCTGCCGGGACCCCCGATGAATGTTTGGGGGGTTTGGCCCACCTCCCCGGGCGGAAAAGTGTCGTTTCAGCAACTTGAAAAATGCGATTTCGCGACAGTGCCGGCACTGTCGAAACGGTTGAAAATCGACCCCTCGGAAAAGTTGGGTTTTTTGCCATCTTTGGGTCCTGCCGGGACCCCCGATGAATGTTTGGGGGGTTTGGCCCACCTCCCGGGGCGGAAAAGTGTTGTTTCAGCAACTTGAAAAAATGCGATTTCGCGACATTGCCGGCACTGTCGAAACGGGTGAAAATCGACCCCTCGGAAAAGTTGGGTTTTTTGCCATCTTTGGGTCCTGCCGGGACCCCCGATGAATGTTTGGGGGGTTTGGCCCACCTCCCGGGGCGGAAAAGTGTCGTTTCAGCAACTTGAAAAAATGCGATTTCGCGACAGTGCCGGCACTGTCGAAACGGTTGAAAATCGACCCCTCGGAAAAGTTGGGTTTTTTGCCATCTTTGGGTCCTGCCGGGACCCCCGATGAATGTTTGGGGGGTTTGGCCCACCTCCACGGGCGGAAAAGTGTCGTTTCAGCAACTTGAAAAAATGCGATTTCGCGACAGTGCCGGCACTGTCGAAACGGTTGAAAATCGACCCCTCGGAAAAGTTGGGTTTTTTGCCATCTTTGGGTACTGCCGGGACCCCCGATGAATGTTTGGGGGGTTTGGCCCACCTCCCCGGGCGGAAAAGTGTCGTTTCAGCAACTTGAAAAAATGCGATTTCGCTACAGTGCCGGCACTGTCGAAACGGGTGAAAATCGACACCTCGGAAAAGTTGGGTTTTTTGCCATCTTTGGGTCCTGCCGGGACCCCCGATGAATGTTTGGGGGGTTTGGCCCACCTCACGGGGCGGAAAAGTGTTGTTTCAGCAACTTGAAAAAATGCGATTTCGCGACAGTGCCGGCACTGTCGAAACGGTTGAAAATCGACCCCTCGGAAAAGTTGGGTTTTTTGCCATCTTTGGGTCCTGCCGGGACCCCCGATGAATGTTTGGGGGGTTTGGCCCACCTCCCGGGGCGGAAAAGTGTCGTTTCAGCAACTTGAAAAAATGCGATTTCGCGACAGTGCCGGCACTGTCGAAACGGTTGAAAATCGACCCCTCGGAAAAGTTGGGTTTTTTGCCATCTTTGGGTACTGCCGGGACCCCCGATGAAGGTTTGGGGGGTTTGGCCCACCTCCCGGGGCGGAAAAGTGTCATTCAGCAACTTGAAAAAATGCGATTTCGCGACAGTGCCGGCACTGTCGAAACGGGTGAAAATCGACCCCTCGGAAAAGTTGGGTTTTTTGCCATCTTTGGGTCCTGCCGGGACCCCCGATGAATGT
The DNA here is from genome assembly GCF_027744805.1 of Dunckerocampus dactyliophorus. Classification (NCBI taxonomy): domain Eukaryota; kingdom Metazoa; phylum Chordata; class Actinopteri; order Syngnathiformes; family Syngnathidae; genus Dunckerocampus; species Dunckerocampus dactyliophorus. The sequence continues at coordinate 17,686,448 of NC_072822.1, read as the reverse complement.
TTGGGGGGTTTGGCCCACCTCACGGGGCGGAAAAGTGTTGTTTCAGCAACTTGAAAAAATGCGATTTCGCGACAGTGCCGGCACTGTCGAAACGGTTGAAAATCGACCCCTCGGAAAAGTTGGGTTTTTTGCCATCTTTGGGTCCTGCCGGGACCCCCGATGAATGTTTGGGGGGTTTGGCCCACCTCCCGGGGCGGAAAAGTGTCGTTTCAGCAACTTGAAAAAATGTGATTTCGCGACAGTGCCGGCACTGTCGAAACGGTTGAAAATCGACCCCTCGGAAAAGTTGGGTTTTTTGCCATCTTTGGGTACTGCCGGGACCCCCGATGAAGGTTTGGGGGGTTTGGCCCACCTCCCGGGGCGGAAAAGTGTCATTCAGCAACTTGAAAAAATGCGATTTCGCGACAGTGCCGGCACTGTCGAAACGGGTGAAAATCGACCCCTCTGAAAAGTTGGGTTTTTTGCCATCTTTGGGTCCTGCCGGGACCCCCGATGAATGTTTGGGGGGTTTGGCCCACCTCACGGGGCGGAAAAGTGTTGTTTCAGCAACTTGAAAAAATGCGATTTCGCGACAGTGCCGGCACTGTCGAAACGGTTGAAAATCGACCCCTCGGAAAAGTTGGGTTTTTTGCCATCTTTGGGTCCTGCCGGGACCCCCGATGAATGTTTGGGGGGTTTGGCCCACCTCCCGGGGCGGAAAAGTGTCGTTTCAGCAACTTGAAAAAATGCGATTTCGCGACAGTGCCGGCACTGTCGAAACGGTTGAAAATCGACCCCTCGGAAAAGTTGGGTTTTTTGCCATCTTTGGGTACTGCCGGGACCCCCGATGAAGGTTTGGGGGGTTTGGCCCACCTCCCGGGGCGGAAAAGTGTCATTCAGCAACTTGAAAAAATGCGATTTCGCGACAGTGCCGGCACTGTCGAAACGGGTGAAAATCGACCCCTCGGAAAAGTTGGGTTTTTTGCCATCTTTGGGTCCTGCCGGGACCCCCGATGAATGTTTGGGGGGGTTTGGCCCACCTCCCGGGGCGGAAAAGTGTTGTTTCAGCAACTTGAAAAAATGCGATTTCGCGACATTGCCGGAACTGTCGAAACGGTTGAAAATCGACCCCTCGGAAAAGTTGGGTTTTTTGCCATCTTTGGGTCCTGCCGGGACCCCCGATGAATGTTTGGGGGGTTTGGCCCACCTCCCGGGGCGGAAAAGTGTCGTTTCAGCAACTTGAAAAAATGCGATTTCACGACAGTGCCGGCACTGTCGAAACGGGTGAAAATCGACCCCTCGGAAAAGTTGGGTTTTTTGCCATCTTTGGGTCCTGCCGGGACCACCGATGAATGTTTGGGGGGTTTGGCCCACCTCCCGGGGCGGAAAAGTGTCGTTTCAGCAACTTGAAAAAATGCGATTTCGCGACAGTGCCGGCACTGTCGAAACGGGTGAAAATCGACCCCTCGGAAAAGTTGGGTTTTTTGCCATCTTTGGGTCCTGCCGGGACCCCCGATGAATGTTTGGGGGGGTTTGGCCCACCTCCCGGGGCGGAAAAGTGTTGTTTCAGCAACTTGAAAAAATGCGATTTCGCGACATTGCCGGAACTGTCGAAACGGTTGAAAATCGACCCCTCGGAAAAGTTGGGTTTTTTGCCATCTTTGGGTCCTGCCGGGACCCCCGATGAATGTTTGGGGGGTTTGGCCCACCTCCCCGGGCGGAAAAGTGTCGTTTCAGCAACTTGAAAAATGCGATTTCGCGACAGTGCCGGCACTGTCGAAACGGTTGAAAATCGACCCCTCGGAAAAGTTGGGTTTTTTGCCATCTTTGGGTCCTGCCGGGACCCCCGATGAATGTTTGGGGGGTTTGGCCCACCTCCCCGGGCGGAAAAGTGTCGTTTCAGCAACTTGAAAAATGCGATTTCGCGACAGTGCCGGCACTGTCGAAACGGTTGAAAATCGACCCCTCGGAAAAGTTGGGTTTTTTGCCATCTTTGGGTCCTGCCGGGACCCCCGATGAATGTTTGGGGGGTTTGGCCCACCTCCCGGGGCGGAAAAGTGTTGTTTCAGCAACTTGAAAAAATGCGATTTCGCGACATTGCCGGCACTGTCGAAACGGGTGAAAATCGACCCCTCGGAAAAGTTGGGTTTTTTGCCATCTTTGGGTCCTGCCGGGACCCCCGATGAATGTTTGGGGGGTTTGGCCCACCTCCCGGGGCGGAAAAGTGTCGTTTCAGCAACTTGAAAAAATGCGATTTCGCGACAGTGCCGGCACTGTCGAAACGGTTGAAAATCGACCCCTCGGAAAAGTTGGGTTTTTTGCCATCTTTGGGTCCTGCCGGGACCCCCGATGAATGTTTGGGGGGTTTGGCCCACCTCCACGGGCGGAAAAGTGTCGTTTCAGCAACTTGAAAAAATGCGATTTCGCGACAGTGCCGGCACTGTCGAAACGGTTGAAAATCGACCCCTCGGAAAAGTTGGGTTTTTTGCCATCTTTGGGTACTGCCGGGACCCCCGATGAATGTTTGGGGGGTTTGGCCCACCTCCCCGGGCGGAAAAGTGTCGTTTCAGCAACTTGAAAAAATGCGATTTCGCTACAGTGCCGGCACTGTCGAAACGGGTGAAAATCGACACCTCGGAAAAGTTGGGTTTTTTGCCATCTTTGGGTCCTGCCGGGACCCCCGATGAATGTTTGGGGGGTTTGGCCCACCTCACGGGGCGGAAAAGTGTTGTTTCAGCAACTTGAAAAAATGCGATTTCGCGACAGTGCCGGCACTGTCGAAACGGTTGAAAATCGACCCCTCGGAAAAGTTGGGTTTTTTGCCATCTTTGGGTCCTGCCGGGACCCCCGATGAATGTTTGGGGGGTTTGGCCCACCTCCCGGGGCGGAAAAGTGTCGTTTCAGCAACTTGAAAAAATGCGATTTCGCGACAGTGCCGGCACTGTCGAAACGGTTGAAAATCGACCCCTCGGAAAAGTTGGGTTTTTTGCCATCTTTGGGTACTGCCGGGACCCCCGATGAAGGTTTGGGGGGTTTGGCCCACCTCCCGGGGCGGAAAAGTGTCATTCAGCAACTTGAAAAAATGCGATTTCGCGACAGTGCCGGCACTGTCGAAACGGGTGAAAATCGACCCCTCGGAAAAGTTGGGTTTTTTGCCATCTTTGGGTCCTGCCGGGACCCCCGATGAATGTTTGGGGGGTTTGGCCCACCTCACGGGGCGGAAAAGTGTTGTTTCAGCAACTTGAAAAAATGCGATTTCGCGACAGTGCCGGCACTGTCGAAACGGTTGAAAATCGACCCCTCGGAAAAGTTGGGTTTTTTGCCATCTTTGGGTCCTGCCGGGACCCCCGATGAATGTTTGGGGGGTTTGGCCCACCTCCCGGGGCGGAAAAGTGTCGTTTCAGCAACTTGAAAAAATGTGATTTCGCGACAGTGCCGGCACTGTCGAAACGGTTGAAAATCGACCCCTCGGAAAAGTTGGGTTTTTTGCCATCTTTGGGTACTGCCGGGACCCCCGATGAAGGTTTGGGGGGTTTGGCCCACCTCCCGGGGCGGAAAAGTGTCATTCAGCAACTTGAAAAAATGCGATTTCGCGACAGTGCCGGCACTGTCGAAACGGGTGAAAATCGACCCCTCTGAAAAGTTGGGTTTTTTGCCATCTTTGGGTCCTGCCGGGACCCCCGATGAATGTTTGGGGGGTTTGGCCCACCTCACGGGGCGGAAAAGTGTTGTTTCAGCAACTTGAAAAAATGCGATTTCGCGACAGTGCCGGCACTGTCGAAACGGTTGAAAATCGACCCCTCGGAAAAGTTGGGTTTTTTGCCATCTTTGGGTCCTGCCGGGACCCCCGATGAATGTTTGGGGGGTTTGGCCCACCTCCCGGGGCGGAAAAGTGTCGTTTCAGCAACTTGAAAAAATGCGATTTCGCGACAGTGCCGGCACTGTCGAAACGGTTGAAAATCGACCCCTCGGAAAAGTTGGGTTTTTTGCCATCTTTGGGTACTGCCGGGACCCCCGATGAAGGTTTGGGGGGTTTGGCCCACCTCCCGGGGCGGAAAAGTGTCATTCAGCAACTTGAAAAAATGCGATTTCGCGACAGTGCCGGCACTGTCGAAACGGGTGAAAATCGACCCCTCGGAAAAGTTGGGTTTTTTGCCATCTTTGGGTCCTGCCGGGACCCCCGATGAATGTTTGGGGGGGTTTGGCCCACCTCCCGGGGCGGAAAAGTGTTGTTTCAGCAACTTGAAAAAATGCGATTTCGCGACATTGCCGGAACTGTCGAAACGGTTGAAAATCGACCCCTCGGAAAAGTTGGGTTTTTTGCCATCTTTGGGTCCTGCCGGGACCCCCGATGAATGTTTGGGGGGTTTGGCCCACCTCCCGGGGCGGAAAAGTGTCGTTTCAGCAACTTGAAAAAATGCGATTTCACGACAGTGCCGGCACTGTCGAAACGGGTGAAAATCGACCCCTCGGAAAAGTTGGGTTTTTTGCCATCTTTGGGTCCTGCCGGGACCACCGATGAATGTTTGGGGGGTTTGGCCCACCTCCCGGGGCGGAAAAGTGTCGTTTCAGCAACTTGAAAAAATGCGATTTCGCGACAGTGCCGGCACTGTCGAAACGGGTGAAAATCGACCCCTCGGAAAAGTTGGGTTTTTTGCCATCTTTGGGTCCTGCCGGGACCCCCGATGAATGTTTGGGGGGTTTGGCCCACCTCCCCGGGCGGAAAAGTGTCGTTTCAGCAACTTGAAAAATGCGATTTCGCGACAGTGCCGGCACTGTCGAAACGGTTGAAAATCGACCCCTCGGAAAAGTTGGGTTTTTTGCCATCTTTGGGTCCTGCCGGGACCCCCGATGAAGGTTTGGGGGGTTTGGCCCACCTCCCGGGGCGGAAAAGTGTCATTCAGCAACTTGAAAAAATGCGATTTCGCGACAGTGCCGGCACTGTCGAAACGGGTGAAAATCGACCCCTCGGAAAAGTTGGGTTTTTTGCCATCTTTGGGTCCTGCCGGGACCCCCGATGAATGTTTGGGGGTTTGGCCCACCTCCCGGGGCGGAAAAGTGTCGTTTCAGCAACTTGAAAAAATGCGATTTCGCGACAGTGCCGGCACTGTCGAAACGGTTGAAAATCGACCCCTCGGAAAAGTTGGGTTTTTTGCCATCTTTGGGTACTGCCGGGACCCCCGATGAAGGTTTGGGGGGTTTAGCCCACCTCCCGGGGCGGAAAAGTGTCATTCAGCAACTTGAAAAAATGCGATTTCGCGACAGTGCCGGCACTGTCGAAACGGGTGAAAATCGACCCCTCGGAAAAGTTGGGTTTTTTGCCATCTTTGGGTCCTGCCGGGACCCCCGATGAATGTTTGGGGGGTTTGGCCCACCTCCCGGGGCGGAAAAGTGTCGTTTCAGCAACTTGAAAAAATGCGATTTCGCGACAGTGCCGGCACTGTCGAAACGGGTGAAAATCGACCCCTCGGAAAAGTTGGGTTTTTTGCCATCTTTGGGTCCTGCCGGGACCCCCGATGAATGTTTGGGGGGTTTGGCCCACCTCCCGGGGCGGAAAAGTGTCGTTTCAGCAACTTGAAAAAATGCGATTTCGCGACAGTGCCGGCACTGTCGAAACGGTTGAAAATCGACCCCTCGGAAAAGTTGGGTTTTTTGCCATCTTTGGGTGCTGCCGGGACCCCCGATGAAGGTTTGGGGGGTTTAGCCCACCTCCCGGGGCGGAAAAGTGTCATTCAGCAACTTGAAAAAATGCGATTTCGTGACAGTGCCGGCACTGTCGAAACGGGTGAAAATCGACCCCTCAGAAAAGTTGGGTTTTTTGCCATCTTTGGGTCCTGCCGGGACCCCCGATGAATGTTTGGGGGGTTTGGCCCACCTCCCGGGGCTGAAAAGTGTCGTTTCAGCAACTTGAAAAAATGCAATTTCGCGACAGTGCCGGCACTGTCGAAACGGGTGAAAATCGACCCCTCGGAAAAGTTGGGTTTTTTGCCATCTTTGGGTCCTGCCGGGACCCCCGATGAATGTTTGGGGGGTTTGGCCCACCTCACGGGGCGGAAAAGTGTTGTTTCAGCAACTTGAAAAAATGCGATTTCGCGACAGTGCCGGCACTGTCGAAACGGTTGAAAATCGACCCCTCGGAAAAGTTGGGTTTTTTGCCATCTTTGGGTACTGCCGGGACCCCCGATGAAGGTTTGGGGGGTTTGGCCCACCTCCCGGGGCGGAAAAGTGTCATTCAGCAACTTGAAAAAATGCGATTTCGCGACAGTGCCGGCACTGTCGAAACGGGTGAAAATCGACCCCTCGGAAAAGTTGGGTTTTTTGCCATCTTTGGGTCCTGCCGGGACCCCCGATGAATGTTTGGGGGGTTTGGCCCACCTCCCGGGGCGGAAAAGTGTTGTTTCAGCAACTTGAAAAAATGCGATTTCGCGACATTGCCGGCACTGTCGAAACGGTTGAAAATCGACCCCTCGGAAAAGTTGGGTTTTTTGCCATCTTTGGGTCCTGCCGGGACCCCCGATGAATGTTTGGGGGGTTTGGCCCACCTCCCGGGGCGGAAAAGTGTCGTTTCAGCAACTTGAAAAAATGCGATTTCGCGACAGTGCCGGCACTGTCGAAACGGGTGAAAATCGACCCCTCGGAAAAGTTGGGTTTTTTGCCATCTTTGGGTCCTGCCGGGACCCCCGATGAATGTTTGGGGGGTTTGGCCCACCTCCCGGGGCGGAAAAGTGTCATTCAGCAACTTGAAAAAATGCGATTTCGCGACAGTGCCGGCACTGTCGAAACGGGTGAAAATCGACCCCTCGGAAAAGTTGGGTTTTTTGCCATCTTTGGGTCCTGCCGGGACCCCCGATGAATGTTTGGGGGGTTTGGCCCACCTCCCGGGGCGGAAAAGTGTCGTTTCAGCAACTTGAAAAAATGCGATTTCGCGACAGTGCCGGCACTGTCGAAACGGGTGAAAATCGACCCCTCGGAAAAGTTGGGTTTTTTGCCATCTTTGGGTCCTGCCGGGACCCCCGATGAATGTTTGGGGGGTTTGGCCCACCTCACGGGGCGGAAAAGTGTTGTTTCAGCAACTTGAAAAAATGCGATTTCGCGACAGTGCCGGCACTGTCGAAACGGTTGAAAATCGACCCCTCGGAAAAGTTGGGTTTTTTGCCATCTTTGGGTCCTGCCGGGACCCCCGATGAATGTTTGGGGGGTTTGGCCCACCTCCCGGGGCGGAAAAGTGTCGTTTCAGCAACTTGAAAAAATGCGATTTCGCGACAGTGCCGGCACTGTCGAAACGGTTGAAAATCGACCCCTCGGAAAAGTTGGGTTTTTTGCCATCTTTGGGTACTGCCGGGACCCCCGATGAAGGTTTGGGGGGTTTGGCCCACCTCCCGGGGCGGAAAAATGTCATTCAGCAACTTGAAAAAATGCGATTTCGCGACAGTGCCGGCACTGTCGAAACGGGTGAAAATCGACCCCTCTGAAAAGTTGGGTTTTTTGCCATCTTTGGGTCCTGCCGGGACCCCCGATGAATGTTTGGGGGGTTTGGCCCACCTCACGGGGCGGAAAAGTGTTGTTTCAGCAACTTGAAAAAATGCGATTTCGCGACAGTGCCGGCACTGTCGAAACGGTTGAAAATCGACCCCTCGGAAAAGTTGGGTTTTTTGCCATCTTTGGGTCCTGCCGGGACCCCCGATGAATGTTTGGGGGGTTTGGCCCACCTCCCGGGGCGGAAAAGTGTCGTTTCAGCAACTTGAAAAAATGCGATTTCGCGACAGTGCCGGCACTGTCGAAACGGTTGAAAATCGACCCCTCGGAAAAGTTGGGTTTTTTGCCATCTTTGGGTACTGCCGGGACCCCCGATGAAGGTTTGGGGGGTTTGGCCCACCTCCCGGGGCGGAAAAGTGTCATTCAGCAACTTGAAAAAATGCGATTTCGCGACAGTGCCGGCACTGTCGAAACGGGTGAAAATCGACCCCTCGGAAAAGTTGGGTTTTTTGCCATCTTTGGGTCCTGCCGGGACCCCCGATGAATGTTTGGGGGGGTTTGGCCCACCTCCCGGGGCGGAAAAGTGTTGTTTCAGCAACTTGAAAAAATGCGATTTCGCGACATTGCCGGAACTGTCGAAACGGTTGAAAATCGACCCCTCGGAAAAGTTGGGTTTTTTGCCATCTTTGGGTCCTGCCGGGACCCCCGATGAATGTTTGGGGGGTTTGGCCCACCTCCCGGGGCGGAAAAGTGTCGTTTCAGCAACTTGAAAAAATGCGATTTCACGACAGTGCCGGCACTGTCGAAACGGGTGAAAATCGACCCCTCGGAAAAGTTGGGTTTTTTGCCATCTTTGGGTCCTGCCGGGACCACCGATGAATGTTTGGGGGGTTTGGCCCACCTCCCGGGGCGGAAAAGTGTCGTTTCAGCAACTTGAAAAAATGCGATTTCGCGACAGTGCCGGCACTGTCGAAACGGGTGAAAATCGACCCCTCGGAAAAGTTGGGTTTTTTGCCATCTTTGGGTCCTGCCGGGACCCCCGATGAATGTTTGGGGGGTTTGGCCCACCTCCCCGGGCGGAAAAGTGTCGTTTCAGCAACTTGAAAAATGCGATTTCGCGACAGTGCCGGCACTGTCGAAACGGTTGAAAATCGACCCCTCGGAAAAGTTGGGTTTTTTGCCATCTTTGGGTCCTGCCGGGACCCCCGATGAAGGTTTGGGGGGTTTGGCCCACCTCCCGGGGCGGAAAAGTGTCATTCAGCAACTTGAAAAAATGCGATTTCGCGACAGTGCCGGCACTGTCGAAACGGGTGAAAATCGACCCCTCGGAAAAGTTGGGTTTTTTGCCATCTTTGGGTCCTGCCGGGACCCCCGATGAATGTTTGGGGGTTTGGCCCACCTCCCGGGGCGGAAAAGTGTCGTTTCAGCAACTTGAAAAAATGCGATTTCGCGACAGTGCCGGCACTGTCGAAACGGTTGAAAATCGACCCCTCGGAAAAGTTGGGTTTTTTGCCATCTTTGGGTACTGCCGGGACCCCCGATGAAGGTTTGGGGGGTTTAGCCCACCTCCCGGGGCGGAAAAGTGTCATTCAGCAACTTGAAAAAATGCGATTTCGCGACAGTGCCGGCACTGTCGAAACGGGTGAAAATCGACCCCTCGGAAAAGTTGGGTTTTTTGCCATCTTTGGGTCCTGCCGGGACCCCCGATGAATGTTTGGGGGGTTTGGCCCACCTCCCGGGGCGGAAAAGTGTCGTTTCAGCAACTTGAAAAAATGCGATTTCGCGACAGTGCCGGCACTGTCGAAACGGGTGAAAATCGACCCCTCGGAAAAGTTGGGTTTTTTGCCATCTTTGGGTCCTGCCGGGACCCCCGATGAATGTTTGGGGGGTTTGGCCCACCTCCCGGGGCGGAAAAGTGTCGTTTCAGCAACTTGAAAAAATGCGATTTCGCGACAGTGCCGGCACTGTCGAAACGGTTGAAAATCGACCCCTCGGAAAAGTTGGGTTTTTTGCCATCTTTGGGTGCTGCCGGGACCCCCGATGAAGGTTTGGGGGGTTTAGCCCACCTCCCGGGGCGGAAAAGTGTCATTCAGCAACTTGAAAAAATGCGATTTCGTGACAGTGCCGGCACTGTCGAAACGGGTGAAAATCGACCCCTCAGAAAAGTTGGGTTTTTTGCCATCTTTGGGTCCTGCCGGGACCCCCGATGAATGTTTGGGGGGTTTGGCCCACCTCCCGGGGCTGAAAAGTGTCGTTTCAGCAACTTGAAAAAATGCAATTTCGCGACAGTGCCGGCACTGTCGAAACGGGTGAAAATCGACCCCTCGGAAAAGTTGGGTTTTTTGCCATCTTTGGGTCCTGCCGGGACCCCCGATGAATGTTTGGGGGGTTTGGCCCACCTCACGGGGCGGAAAAGTGTTGTTTCAGCAACTTGAAAAAATGCGATTTCGCGACAGTGCCGGCACTGTCGAAACGGTTGAAAATCGACCCCTCGGAAAAGTTGGGTTTTTTGCCATCTTTGGGTACTGCCGGGACCCCCGATGAAGGTTTGGGGGGTTTGGCCCACCTCCCGGGGCGGAAAAGTGTCATTCAGCAACTTGAAAAAATGCGATTTCGCGACAGTGCCGGCACTGTCGAAACGGGTGAAAATCGACCCCTCGGAAAAGTTGGGTTTTTTGCCATCTTTGGGTCCTGCCGGGACCCCCTATGAATGTTTGGGGGGTTTGGCCCACCTCCCGGGACGGAAAAGTGTTGTTTCAGCAACTTGAAAAAATGCGATTTCGCGACATTGCCGGCACTGTCGAAACGGTTGAAAATCGACCCCTCGGAAAAGTTGGGTTTTTTGCCATCTTTGGGTCCTGCCGGGACCCCCGATGAATGTTTGGGGGGTTTGGCCCACCTCCCGGGGCGGAAAAGTGTCGTTTCAGCAACTTGAAAAAATGCGATTTCGCGACAGTGCCGGCACTGTCGAAACGGGTGAAAATCGACCCCTCGGAAAAGTTGGGTTTTTTGCCATCTTTGGGTCCTGCCGGGACCCCCGATGAATGTTTGGGGGGTTTGGCCCACCTCCCGGGGCGGAAAAGTGTCATTCAGCAACTTGAAAAAATGCGATTTCGCGACAGTGCCGGCACTGTCGAAACGGGTGAAAATCGACCCCTCGGAAAAGTTGGGTTTTTTGCCATTTTTGGGTCCTGCCGGGACCCCCGATGAATGTTTGGGGGGTTTGGCCCACCTCCCGGGGCGGAAAAGTGTCGTTTCAGCAACTTGAAAAAATGCGATTTCGCGACAGTGCCGGCACTGTCGAAACGGGTGAAAATCGACCCCTCGGAAAAGTTGGGTTTTTTGCCATCTTTGGGTCCTGCCGGGACCCCCGATGAATGTTTGGGGGGTTTGGCCCACCTCACGGGGCGGAAAAGTGTTGTTTCAGCAACTTGAAAAAATGCGATTTCGCGACAGTGCCGGCACTGTCGAAACGGTTGAAAATCGACCCCTCGGAAAAGTTGGGTTTTTTGCCATCTTTGGGTCCTGCCGGGACCCCCGATGAATGTTTGGGGGGTTTGGCCCACCTCCCGGGGCGGAAAAGTGTCGTTTCAGCAACTTGAAAAAATGCGATTTCGCGACAGTGCCGGCACTGTCGAAACGGTTGAAAATCGACCACTCGGAAAAGTTGGGTTTTTTTCCATCTTTGGGTCCTGCCGGGACCCCCGATGAATGTTTGGGGGGTTTGGCCCACCTCCCGAGGCGGAAAAGTGTCGTTTCAGCAACTTGAAAAAATGTGATTTCGCGACAGTGCCGGCACTGTCGAAACGGGTGAAAATCGACCCCTCGGAAAAGTTGGGTTTTTTGCCATCTTTGGGTCCTGCCGGGACCCCCGATGAATGTTTGGGGGGTTTGGCCCACCTCCCGGGGCGGAAAAGTGTCGTTTCAGCAACTTGAAAAAATGCGATTTCGCGACAGTGCCGGCACTGTCGAAACGGTTTAAAATCGACCCCTCGGAAAAGTTGGGTTTTTTGCCATCTTTGGGTACTGCCGGGACCCCCGATGAAGGTTTGGGGGGTTTGGCCCACCTCCCGGGGCGGAAAAGTGTCATTCAGCAACTTGAAAAAATGCGATTTCGCGACAGTGCCGGCACTGTCGAAACGGGTGAAAATCGACCCCTCGGAAAAGTTGGGTTTTTTGCCATCTTTGGGTCCTGCCGGGACCCCCGATGAATGTTTGGGGGGTTTGGCCCACCTCCCGGGGCGGAAAAGTGTCATTCAGCAACTTGAAAAAATGCGATTTCGCGACAGTGCCGGCACTGTCGAAACGGGTGAAAATCGACCCCTCGGAAAAGTTGGGTTTTTTGCCATCTTTGGGTCCTGCCGGGACCCCCGATGAATGTTTGGGGGGTTTGGCCCACCTCCCGGGGCGGAAAAGTGTCATTTCAGCAACTTGAAAAAATGCGATTTAGCGACAGTGCCGGCACTGTCGAAACGGTTGAAAATCGACCCCTCGGAAAAGTTGGGTTTTTTGCCATCTTCGGGTCCTGCCGGGACCCCCGATGAATGTTTGGGGGGTTTGGCCCACCTCCCGGGGCGGAAAAGTGTCGTTTCAGCAACTTGAAAAAATGCGATTTCGCGACAGTGCCGGCACTGTCGAAACGGTTGAAAATCGACCCCTCGGAAAAGTTGGGTTTTTTGTCATCTTTGGGTACTGCCGGGACCCCCGATGAAGGTTTGGGGGGTTTGGCCCACCTCCCGGGGCGGAAAAGTGTCATTCAGCAACTTGAAAAAATGCGATTTCGCGACAGTGCCGGCACTGTCGAAACGGGTGAAAATCGACCCCTCGGAAAAGTTGGGTTTTTTGCCATCTTTGGGTCCTGCCGGGACCCCCGATGAATGTTTGGGGGGTTTGGCCCACCTCCCGGGGCGGAAAAGTGTCATTCAGCAACTTGAAAAAATGCGATTTCGCGACAGTGCCGGCACTGTCGAAACGGGTGAAAATCGACCCCTCGGAAAAGTTGGGTTTTTTGCCATCTTTGGGTCCTGCCGGGACCCCCGATGAATGTTTGGGGGGTTTGGCCCACCTCCCGGGGCGGAAAAGTGTCATTTCAGCAACTTGAAAAAATGCGATTTAGCGACAGTGCCGGCACTGTCGAAACGGTTGAAAATCGACCCCTCGGAAAAGTTGGGTTTTTTGCCATCTTCGGGTCCTGCCGGGACCCCCGATGAATGTTTGGGGGGTTTGGCCCACCTCCCGGGGCGGAAAAGTGTCATTTCAGCAACTTAAAAAAATGCGATTTTGCGCAGTGCCGGCACTGTCGAAACGGGTGAAAATCGACCCCTCGGAAAAGTTGGGTTTTTTGCCATCTTTGGGTCCTGCCGGGACCCCCGATGAATGTTTGGGGGGTTTGGCCCACCTCCCGGGGCGGAAAAGTGTCGTTTCAGCAACTTGAAAAAATGCGATTTCGCGACAGTGCCGGCACTGTCGAAACGGTTGAAAATCGACCCCTCGGAAAAGTTGGGTTTTTTGTCATCTTTGGGTACTGCCGGGACCCCCGATGAAGGTTTGGGGGGTTTGGCCCACCTCCCGGGGCGGAAAAGTGTCATTCAGCAACTTGAAAAAATGCGATTTCGCGACAGTGCCGGCACTGTCGAAACGGGTGAAAATCGACCCCTCGGAAAAGTTGGGTTTTTTGCCATCTTTTGGTCCTGCCGGGACCCCCGATGAATGTTTGGGGGGTTTGGCCCACCTCCCGGGGCGGAAAAGTGTCATTCAGCAACTTGAAAAAATGCGATTTCGCGACAGTGCCGGCACTGTCGAAACGGGTGAAAATCGACCCCTCGGAAAAGTTGGGTTTTTTGCCATCTTGGGGTCCTGCCGGGACCCCCGATGAATGTTTGGGGGGTTTGGCCCACCTCCCGGGGCGGAAAAGTGTCATTTCAGCAACTTGAAAAAATGCGATTTAGCGACAGTGCCGGCACTGTCGAAACGGTTGAAAATCGACCCCTCGGAAAAGTTGGGTTTTTTGCCATCTTCGGGTCCTGCCGGGACCCCCGATGAATGTTTGGGGGGTTTGGCCCACCTCCCGGGGCGGAAAAGTGTCATTTCAGCAACTTAAAAAAATGCGATTTTGCGCAGTGCCGGCACTGTCGAAACGGGTGAAAATTGACCCCTCGGAAAAGTTGGGTTTTTTGCCATCTTTGGGTCCTGCCGGGACCCCCGATGAAGGTTTGGGGGGTTTGGCCCACCTCCCGGGGCGGAAAAGTGTTGTTTCAGCAACTTGAAAAAATGCGATTTCGCGACAGTGCCGGCACTGTCGAAACGGTTGAAAATCGACCCCTCGGAAAAGTTGGGTTTTTTGCCATCTTTGGGTCCTGCCGGGACCCCCGATGAATGTTTGGGGGGTTTGGCCCACCTCCCGGGGCGGAAAAGTGTCGTTTCAGCAACTTGAAAAAATGCGATTTCGCGACAGTGCCGGCACTGTCGAAACGGTTGAAAATCGACCCCTCGGAAAAGTTGGGTTTTTTGCCATCTTTGGGTCCTGCCGGGACCCCCGATGAATGTTTGGGGGGTTTGGCCCACCTCCCGGGGCGGAAAAGTGTCGTTTCAGCAACTTGAAAAAATGCGATTTCGCGACAGTGCCGGCACTGTCGAAACGGTTTAAAATCGACCCCTCGGAAAAGTTGGGTTTTTTGCCATCTTTGGGTACTGCCGGGACCCCCGATGAAGGTTTGGGGAGTTTGGCCCACCTCCCGGGGCGGAAAAGTGTCATTCAGCAACTTGAAAAAATGCGATTTCGCGACAGTGCCGGCACTGTCGAAACGGTTGAAAATCGACCCCTCGGAAAAGTTGGGTTTTTTGCCATCTTTGGGTCCTGCCGGGACCCCCGATGAAGGTTTGGGGGGTTTGGCCCACCTCCCGGGGCGGAAAAGTGTCATTCAGCAACTTGAAAAAATGCGATTTCGCGACAGTGCCGGCACTGTCGAAACGGGTGAAAATCGACCCCTCGGAAAAGTTGGGTTTTTTGCCATCTTTGGGTCCTGCCGGGACCCCCGATGAAGGTTTGGGGGGTTTGGCCCACCTCCCGGGGCGGAAAAGTGTCATTCAGCAACTTGAAAAAATGCGATTTCGCGACAGTGCCGGCACTGTCGAAACGGGTGAAAATCGACCCCTCGGAAAAGTTGGGTTTTTTGCCATCTTTGGGTCCTGCCGGGACCCCCGATGAATGTTTGGGGGGTTTGGCCCACCTCCCGGGGCGGAAAAGTGTCATTCAGCAACTTGAAAAAATGCGATTTCGCGACAGTGCCGGCACTGTCGAAACGGGTGAAAATCGACCCCTCGGAAAAGTTGGGTTTTTTGCCATCTTTGGGTCCTGCCGGGACCCCCGATGAATGTTTGGGGGGTTTGGCCCACCTCCCGGGGCGGAAAAGTGTCATTTCAGCAACTTGAAAAAATGCGATTTAGCGACAGTGCCGGCACTGTCGAAACGGTTGAAAATCGACCCCTCGGAAAAGTTGGGTTTTTTGCCATCTTCGGGTCCTGCCGGGACCCCCGATGAATGTTTGGGGGGTTTGGCCCACCTCCCGGGGCGGAAAAGTGTCATTTCAGCAACTTAAAAAAATGCGATTTTGCGCAGTGCCGGCACTGTCGAAACGGGTGAAAATCGACCCCTCGGAAAAGTTGGGTTTTTTGCCATCTTTGGGTCCTGCCGGGACCCCCGATGAATGTTTGGGGGGTTTGGCCCACCTCCCGGGGCGGAAAAGTGTCGTTTCAGCAACTTGAAAAAATGCGATTTCGCGACAGTGCCGGCACTGTCGAAACGGGTGAAAATCGACCCCTCGGAAAAGTTGGGTTTTTTGCCATCTTTGGGTCCTGCCGGGACCCCCGATGAATGTTTGGGGGGTTTGGCCCACCTCCCGGGGCGGAAAAGTGTCGTTTCAGCAACTTGAAAAAATGCGATTTCGCGACAGTGCCGGCACTGTCGAAACGGTTGAAAATCGACCCCTCGGAAAAGTTGGGTTTTTTGTCATCTTTGGGTACTGCCGGGACCCCCGATGAAGGTTTGGGGGGTTTGGCCCACCTCCCGGGGCGGAAAAGTGTCATTCAGCAACTTGAAAAAATGCGATTTCGCGACAGTGCCGGCACTGTCGAAACGGGTGAAAATCGACCCCTCGGAAAAGTTGGGTTTTTTGCCATCTTTGGGTCCTGCCGGGACCCCCGATGAATGTTTGGGGGGTTTGGCCCACCTCCCGGGGCGGAAAAGTGTCATTTCAGCAACTTGAAAAAATGCGATTTAGCGACAGTGCCGGCACTGTCGAAACGGTTGAAAATCGACCCCTCGGAAAAGTTGGGTTTTTTGCCATCTTCGGGTCCTGCCGGGACCCCCGATGAATGTTTGGGGGGTTTGGCCCACCTCCCGGGGCGGAAAAGTGTCATTTCAGCAACTTAAAAAAATGCGATTTTGCGCAGTGCCGGCACTGTCGAAACGGGTGAAAATCGACCCCTCGGAAAAGTTGGGTTTTTTGCCATCTTTGGGTCCTGCCGGGACCCCCGATGAATGTTTGGGGGGTTTGGCCCACCTCCCGGGGCGGAAAAGTGTCGTTTCAGCAACTTGAAAAAATGCGATTTCGCGACAGTGCCGGCACTGTCGAAACGGTTGAAAATCGACCCCTCGGAAAAGTTGGGTTTTTTGTCATCTTTGGGTACTGCCGGGACCCCCGATGAAGGTTTGGGGGGTTTGGCCCACCTCCCGGGGCGGAAAAGTGTCATTCAGCAACTTGAAAAAATGCGATTTCGCGACAGTGCCGGCACTGTCGAAACGGTTGAAAATCGACCCCTCGGAAAAGTTGGGTTTTTTGCCATCTTTGGGTCCTGCCGGGACCCCCGATGAATGTTTGGGGGGTTTGGCCCACCTCCCCAGGCGGAAAAGTGTCGTTTCAGCAACTTGAAAAATGCGATTTCGCGACAGTGCCGGCACTGTCGAAACGGTTGAAAATCGACCCCTCGGAAAAGTTGGGTTTTTTGCCATCTTTGGGTCCTGCCGGGACCCCCGATGAATGTTTGGGGGGTTTGGCCCACCTCCCGGGGCGGAAAAGTGTCGTTTCAGCAACTTGAAAAAATACGATTTCGCGACAGTGCCGGCACTGTCGAAATGGTTGAAAATCGACCCCTCGGAAAAGTTGGGTTTTTTGCCATCTTTGGGTCCTGCCGGGACCCCCGATGAATGTTTGGGGGGTTTGGCCCACCTCCCGGGGCGGAAAAGTGTCGTTTCAGCAACTTGAAAAAATGCGATTTCGCGACAGTGCCGGCACTGTCGAAACGGGTGAAAATCGACCCCTCGGAAAAGTTGGGTTTTTTGCCATCTTTGGGTCCTGCCGGGACCCCCGATGAATGTTTGGGGGGTTTGGCCCACTTCCCGTGGCGGAAAAGTGTCGTTTCAGCAACTTGAAAAAATGCGATTTCGCGACAGTGCCGGCACTGTCGAAACGGTTGAAAATCGACCGCTCGAAAAAGTTGGGTTTTTTGCCATCTTTGGGTCCTGCCGGGACCCCCGATGAATGTTTGGGGGGTTTGGCCCACCTCCCGGGGCGGAAAATTGTCGTTTCAGCAACTTGAAAAAATGCGATTTCGCGACAGTGCCGGCACTGTCGAAACGGGTGAAAATCGACCCCTCGGAAAAGTTGGGTTTTTTGCCATCTTTGGGTCCTGCCGGTACCCCGATGAATGTTTGGGGGGTTTGGCCCACCTCCCGGGGCGGAAAAGTGTCGTTTCAGCAACTTGAAAAAATGCGATTTCGCGACAGTGCCGGCACTGTCGAAACGGGTGAAAATCGACCCCTCGGAAAAGTTGGGTTTTTTGCCATCTTTGGGTCCTGCCGGGACCCCCGATGAATGTTTGGGGGGTTTGGCCCACCTCCCGGGGCGGAAAAGTGTCGTTTCAGCAACTTGAAAAAATGCGATTTCGCGACAGTGCCGGCACTGTCGAAACGGGTGAAAATCGACCCCTCGGAAAAGTTGGGTTTTTTGCCATCTTTGGGTCCTGCCGGGACCCCCGATGAATGTTTGGGGGGTTTGGCCCACCTCCCGGGGCGGCAAAGTGTCGTTTCAGCAACTTGAAAAAATGCGATTTCGCGACAGTGCCGGCACTGTCGAAACGGTTGAAAATCGACCCCTCGGAAAAGTTGGGTTTTTTGCCATCTTTGGGTACTGCCGGGACCCCCGATGAAGGTTTGGGGGGTTTGGCCCACCTCCCGGGGCGGAAAAGTGTCATTCAGCAACTTGAAAAAATGCGATTTCGCGACAGTGCCGGCACTGTCGAAACGGGTGAAAATCGACCCCTCGGAAAAGTTGGGTTTTTTGCCATCTTTGGGTACTGCCGGGACCCCCGATGAAGGTTTGGAGGGTTTGGCCCACCTCCCGGGGCGGAAAAGTGTCATTCAGCAACTTGAAAAAATGTGATTTCGCGACAGTGCCGGCACTGTCGAAACGGGTGAAAATCGACCCCTCGGAAAAGTTGGGTTTTTTGCCATCTTTGGGTCCTGCCGGGACCCCCGATGAATGTTTGGGGGGTTTGGCCCACCTCCCCGGGCGGAAAAGTGTCGTTTCAGCAACTTGAAAAATGCGATTTCGCGACAGTGCCGGCACTGTCGAAACGGTTGAAAATCGACCCCTCGGAAAAGTTGGGTTTTTTGCCATCTTTGGGTACTGCCAGGACCCCCGATGAATGTTTGGGGGGTTTGGCCCACCTCCCGGGGCGGAAAAGTGTCATTTCAGCAACTTGAAAAAATGCGATTTCGCGACAGTGCCGGCACTGTCGAAACGGTTGAAAATCGACCCCTCGTAAAAGTTGGGTTTTTTGCCATCTTTGGGTACTGCCGGGACCCCCGATGAATGTTTGGGGGGTTTGGCCCACCTCCCCGGGCGGAAAAGTGTCGTTTCAGCAACTTGAAAAAATGCGATTTCGCTACAGTGCCGGCACTGTCGAAACGGGTGAAAATCGACCCCTCGGAAAAGTTGGGTTTTTTGCCATCTTTGGGTCCTGCCGGGACCCCCGATGAATGTTTGGGGGGTTTGGCCCACCTCCCGGGGCGGAAAAGTGTCGTTTCAGCAACTTGAAAAAATGCGATTTCGCGACAGTGCCGGCACTGTCGAAACGGATGAAAATCGACCCCTCGGAAAAGTTGGGTTTTTTGCCATCTTTGGGTCCTGCCGGGACCCCCGATGAATGTTTGGGGGGTTTGGCTCACCTTCCGGGGCGGAAAAGTGTCGTTTCAGCAACTTGAAAAAATGCGATTTCGCGACAGTGCCGGCACTGTCGAAACAGGTGAAAATCGACCCCTCGGAAAAGTTGGGTTTTTTGCCATCTTTGGGTCCTGCCGGGACCCCTGATGAATGTTTGGGGGGTTTGGCCCACTTCCCGTGGCGGAAAAGTGTCGTTTCAGCAACTTGAAAAAATGCGATTTCGCGACAGTGCCGGCACTGTCGAAACGGTTGAAAATCGACCGCTCGAAAAAGTTGGGTTTTTTGCCATCTTTGGGTCCTGCCGGGACCCCTGATGAATGTTTGGGGGGTTTGGCCCACCTCCCGGGGCGGAAAATTGTCGTTTCAGCAACTTGAAAAAATGCGATTTCGCGACAGTGCCGGCACTGTCGAAATGGTTGAAAATCGACCCCTCGGAAAAGTTGGTTTTTTTGCCATCTTTGGGTCCTGCCGGGACCCCCGATGAATGTTTGGGGGGTTTGGCCCACCTCCCGGGGCGGAAAAGTGTCGTTTCAGCAACTTGAAAAAATGCGATTTCGCGACAGTGCCGGCACTGTCGAAACGGGTGAAAATCGACCCCTCGGAAAAGTTGGTTTTTTTGCCATCTTTGGGTCCTGCCGGGACCCCCGATGAATGTTTGGGGGGTTTGGCCCACCTCCCGGGGCGGAAAAGTGTCGTTTCAGCAACTTGAAAAAATGCGATTTCGCGACAGTGCCGGCACTGTCGAAACGGGTGAAAATCGACCCCTCGGAAAAGTTGGGTTTTTTGCCATCTTTGGGTCCTGCCGGGACCCCCGATGAATGTTTGGGGGGTTTGGCCCACCTCCCGGGGCGGAAAAGTGTCGTTTCAGCAACTTGAAAAAATGCGATTTCGCGACAGTGCCGGCACTGTCGAAACGGTTGAAAATCGACCCCTCGGAAAAGTTGGGTTTTTTGCCATCTTTGGGTACTGCCGGGACCCCCGATGAAGGTTTGGAGGGTTTGGCCCACCTCCCGGGGCGGAAAAGTGTCATTCAGCAACTTGAAAAAATGTGATTTCGCGACAGTGCCGGCACTGTCGAAACGGGTGAAAATCGACCCCTCGGAAAAGTTGGGTTTTTTGCCATCTTTGGGTCCTGCCGGGACCCCCGATGAATGTTTGGGGGGTTTGGCCCACCTCCCCGGGCGGAAAAGTGTCGTTTCAGCAACTTGAAAAATGCGATTTCGCGACAGTGCCGGCACTGTCGAAACGGTTGAAAATCGACCCCTCGGAAAAGTTGGGTTTTTTGCCATCTTTGGGTCCTGCCGGGACCCCCGATGAATGTTTGGGGGGTTTGGCCCACCTCCCGGGGCGGAAAAGTGTCGTTTCAGCAACTTGAAAAAATGCGATTTCGCGACAGTGCCGGCACTGTCGAAACGGGTGAAAATCGACCCCTCGGAAAAGTTGGGTTTTTTGCCATCTTTGGGTCCTGCCGGGACCCCCGATGAATGTTTGGGGGGTTTGGCCCACCTCCCGGGGCGGAAAAGTGTCATTTCAGCAACTTGAAAAAATGCGATTTCGCGACAGTGCCGGCACTGTCGAAACGGTTGAAAATCGACCCCTCGGAAAAATTGGGTTTTTTGCCATCTTTGGGTCCTGCCGGGACCCCCGATGAATGTTTGGGGGGTTTGGCCCACCTCCCGGGGCGGAAAAGTGTCGTTTCAGCAACTTGAAAAAATGCGATTTCGCGACAGTGCCGGCACTGTCGAAACGGTTGAAAATCGACCCCTCGGAAAAGTTGGGTTTTTTGCCATCTTCGGGTCCTGCCGGGACCCCCGATGAATGTTTGGGGGGTTTGGCCCACCTCCCGGGGCGGAAAAGTGTCATTTCAGCAACTTAAAAAAATGCGATTTTGCGCAGTGCCGGCACTGTCGAAACGGGTGAAAATCGACCCCTCGGAAAAGTTGGGTTTTTTGCCATCTTTGGGTCCTGCCGGAACCCCCGATGAATGTTTGGGGGGTTTGGCCCACCTCCCGGGGCGGAAAAGTGTCGTTTCAGCAACTTGAAAAAATGCGATTTCGCGACAGTGCCGGCACTGTCGAAACGGGTGAAAATCGACCCCTCGGAAAAGTTGGGTTTTTTGCCATCTTTGGGTCCTGCCGGGACCCCCGATGAATGTTTGGGGGGTTTGGCCCACCTCCCGGGGCGGAAAAGTGTCGTTTCAGCAACTTGAAAAAATGCGATTTCGCGACAGTGCCGGCACTGTCGAAACGGGTGAAAATCGACCCCTCGGAAAAGTTGGGTTTTTTGCCATCTTTGGGTCCTGCCGGGACCCCCGATGAATGTTTGGGGGGTTTGGCCCACCTCCCGGGGCGGAAAAGTGTCGTTTCAGCAACTTGAAAAAATGCGATTTCGCGACAGTGCCGGCACTGTCGAAACGGTTGAAAATCGACCCCTCGGAAAAGTTGGGTTTTTTGCCATCTTTGGGTACTGCCGGGACCCCCGATGAAGGTTTGGAGGGTTTGGCCCACCTCCCGGGGCGGAAAAGTGTCATTCAGCAACTTGAAAAAATGTGATTTCGCGACAGTGCCGGCACTGTCGAAACGGGTGAAAATCGACCCCTCGGAAAAGTTGGGTTTTTTGCCATCTTTGGGTCCTGCCGGGACCCCCGATGAATGTTTGGGGGGTTTGGCCCACCTCCCCGGGCGGAAAAGTGTCGTTTCAGCAACTTGAAAAATGCGATTTCGCGACAGTGCCGGCACTGTCGAAACGGTTGAAAATCGACCCCTCGGAAAAGTTGGGTTTTTTGCCATCTTTGGGTCCTGCCGGGACCCCCGATGAATGTTTGGGGGGTTTGGCCCACCTCCCGGGGCGGAAAAGTGTCGTTTCAGCAACTTGAAAAAATGCGATTTCGCGACAGTGCCGGCACTGTCGAAACGGATGAAAATCGACCCCTCGGAAAAGTTGGGTTTTTTGCCATCTTTGGGTCCTGCCGGGACCCCCGATGAATGTTTGGGGGGTTTGGCCCACCTCCCCGGGCGGAAAAGTGTCGTTTCAGCAACTTGAAAAATGCGATTTCGCGACAGTGCCGGCACTGTCGAAACGGTTGAAAATCGACCCCTCGGAAAAGTTGGGTTTTTTGCCATCTTTGGGTCCTGCCGGGACCCCCGATGAATGTTTGGGGGGTTTGGCCCACCTCCCGGGGCGGAAAAGTGTCGTTTCAGCAACTTGAAAAAATGCGATTTTGCGACAGTGCCGGCACTGTCGAAATGGTTGAAAATCGACCCCTCGGAAAAGTTGGGTTTTTTGCCATCTTTGGGTCCTGCCGGGACCCCCGATGAATGTTTGGGGGGTTTGGCCCACCTCCCGGGGCGGAAAAGTGTCGTTTCAGCAACTTGAAAAAATGCGATTTCGCGACAGTGCCGGCACTGTCGAAACGGATGAAAATCGACCCCTCGGAAAAGTTGGGTTTTTTGCCATCTTTGGGTCCTGCCGGGACCCCCGATGAATGTTTGGGGGGTTTGGCTCACCTTCCGGGGCGGAAAAGTGTCGTTTCAGCAACTTGAAAAAATGCGATTTCGCGACAGTGCCGGCACTGTCGAAACAGGTGAAAATCGACCCCTCGGAAAAGTTGGGTTTTTTGCCATCTTTGGGTCCTGCCGGGACCCCCGATGAATGTTTGGGGGGTTTGGCCCACTTCCCGTGGCGGAAAAGTGTCGTTTCAGCAACTTGAAAAAATGCGATTTCGCGACAGTGCCGGCACTGTCGAAACGGTTGAAAATCGACCCCTCGGAAAAGTTGGGTTTTTTGCCATCTTTGGGTCCTGCCGGGACCCCCGATGAATGTTTGGGGGGTTTGGCCCACCTCCCGGGGCGGAAAAGTGTCGTTTCAGCAACTTGAAAAAATGCGATTTCGCGACAGTGCCGGCACTGTCGAAACGGGTGAAAATCGACCCCTCGGAAAAGTTGGGTTTTTTGCCATCTTTGGGTCCTGCCGGGACCCCCGATGAATGTTTGGGGGGTTTGGCCCACCTCCCGGGGCGGAAAAGTGTCGTTTCAGCAACTTGAAAAAATGCGATTTCGCGACAGTGCCGGCACTGTCGAAACGGGTGAAAATCGACCCCTCGGAAAAGTTGGGTTTTTTGCCATCTTTGGGTACTGCCGGGACCCCCGATGAATGTTTGGGGGGTTTGGCCCACCTCCCGGGGCGTAAAAGTGTCATTTCAGCAACTTGAAAAAATGCGATTTCGCGACAGTGCCGGCACTGTCGAAACGGTTGAAAATCGACCCCTCGGAAAAATTGGGTTTTTTGCCATCTTTGGGTCCTGCCGGGACCCCCGATGAATGTTTGGGGGGTTTGGCCCACCTCCCGGGGCGGAAAAGTGTCGTTTCAGCAACTTGAAAAAATGCGATTTCGCGACAGTGCCGGCACTGTCGAAACGGTTGAAAATCGACCCCTCGGAAAAGTTGGGTTTTTTGCCATCTTCGGGTCCTGCCGGGACCCCCGATGAATGTTTGGGGGGTTTGGCCCACCTCCCGGGGCGGAAAAGTGTCATTTCAGCAACTTAAAAAAATGCGATTTTGCGCAGTGCCGGCACTGTCGAAACGGGTGAAAATCGACCCCTCGGAAAAGTTGGGTTTTTTGCCATCTTTGGGTCCTGCCGGAACCCCCGATGAATGTTTGGGGGGTTTGGCCCACCTCCCGGGGCGGAAAAGTGTCGTTTCAGCAACTTGAAAAATGCGATTTCGCGACAGTGCCGGCACTGTCGAAACGGTTGAAAATCGACCCCTCGGAAAAGTTGGGTTTTTTGCCATCTTTGGGTCCTGCCGGGACCCCCGATGAATGTTTGGGGGGTTTGGCCCACCTCCCGGGGCGGAAAAGTGTCGTTTCAGCAACTTGAAAAAATGCGATTTCGCGACAGTGCCGGCACTGTCGAAATGGTTGAAAATCGACCCCTCGGAAAAGTTGGGTTTTTTGCCGTCTTTGGGTCCTGCCGGGACCCCCGATGAATGTTTGGGGGGTTTGGCCCACCTCCCGGGGCGGAAAAGTGTCGTTTCAGCAACTTGAAAAAATGCGATTTCGCGACAGTGCCGGCACTGTCGAAACGGATGAAAATCGACCCCTCGGAAAAGTTGGGTTTTTTGCCATCTTTGGGTCCTGCCGGGACCCCCGATGAATGTTTGGGGGGTTTGGCTCACCTTCCGGGGCGGAAAAGTGTCGTTTCAGCAACTTGAAAAAATGCGATTTCGCGACAGTGCCGGCACTGTCGAAACAGGTGAAAATCGACCCCTCGGAAAAGTTGGGTTTTTTGCCATCTTTGGGTCCTGCCGGGACCCCCGATGAATGTTTGGGGGGTTTGGCCCACTTCCCGTGGCGGAAAAGTGTCGTTTCAGCAACTTGAAAAAATGCGATTTCGCGACAGTGCCGGCACTGTCGAAACGGTTGAAAATCGACCCCTCGGAAAAGTTGGGTTTTTTGCCATCTTTGGGTCCTGCCGGGACCCCCGATGAATGTTTGGGGGGTTTGGCCCACCTCCCGGGGCGGAAAAGTGTCGTTTCAGCAACTTGAAAAAATGCGATTTCGCGACAGTGCCGGCACTGTCGAAACGGGTGAAAATCGACCCCTCGGAAAAGTTGGGTTTTTTGCCATCTTTGGGTCCTGCCGGGACCCCCGATGAATGTTTGGGGGGTTTGGCCCACCTCCCGGGGCGGAAAAGTGTCGTTTCAGCAACTTGAAAAAATGCGATTTCGCGACAGTGCCGGCACTGTCGAAACGGGTGAAAATCGACCCCTCGGAAAAGTTGGGTTTTTTGCCATCTTTGGGTCCTGCCGGGACCCCCGATGAATGTTTGGGGGGTTTGGCCCACCTCCCGGTGCGGAAAAGTGTCATTTCAGCAACTTGAAAAAATGCGATTTCGCGACAGTGCCGGCACTGTCGAAACGGTTGAAAATCGACCCCTCGGAAAAATTGGGTTTTTTGCCATCTTTGGGTCCTGCCGGGACCCCCGATGAATGTTTGGGGGGTTTGGCCCACCTCCCGGGGCGGAAAAGTGTCGTTTCAGCAACTTGAAAAAATGCGATTTCGCGACAGTGCCGGCACTGTCGAAACGGTTGAAAATCGACCCCTCGGAAAAGTTGGGTTTTTTGCCATCTTCGGGTCCTGCCGGGACCCCCGATGAATGTTTGGGGGGTTTGGCCCACCTCCCGGGGCGGAAAAGTGTCATTTCAGCAACTTAAAAAAATGCGATTTTGCGCAGTGCCGGCACTGTCGAAACGGGTGAAAATCGACCCCTCGGAAAAGTTGGGTTTTTTGCCATCTTTGGGTCCTGCCGGAACCCCCGATGAATGTTTGGGGGGTTTGGCCCACCTCCCGGGGCGGAAAAGTGTCGTTTCAGCAACTTGAAAAAATGCGATTTCGCGACAGTGCCGGCACTGTCGAAACGGGTGAAAATCGACCCCTCGGAAAAGTTGGGTTTTTTGCCATCTTTGGGTCCTGCCGGGACCCCCGATGAATGTTTGGGGGGTTTGGCCCACCTCCCGGGGCGGAAAAGTGTCGTTTCAGCAACTTGAAAAAATGCGATTTCGCGACAGTGCCGGCACTGTCGAAACGGGTGAAAATCGACCCCTCGGAAAAGTTGGGTTTTTTGCCATCTTTGGGTCCTGCCGGGACCCCCGATGAATGTTTGGGGGGTTTGGCCCACCTCCCGGGGCGGAAAAGTGTCGTTTCAGCAACTTGAAAAAATGCGATTTCGCGACAGTGCCGGCACTGTCGAAACGGTTGAAAATCGACCCCTCGGAAAAGTTGGGTTTTTTGCCATCTTTGGGTACTGCCGGGACCCCCGATGAAGGTTTGGAGGGTTTGGCCCACCTCCCGGGGCGGAAAAGTGTCATTCAGCAACTTGAAAAAATGTGATTTCGCGACAGTGCCGGCACTGTCGAAACGGGTGAAAATCGACCCCTCGGAAAAGTTGGGTTTTTTGCCATCTTTGGGTCCTGCCGGGACCCCCGATGAATGTTTGGGGGGTTTGGCCCACCTCCCCGGGCGGAAAAGTGTCGTTTCAGCAACTTGAAAAATGCGATTTCGCGACAGTGCCGGCACTGTCGAAACGGTTGAAAATCGACCCCTCGGAAAAGTTGGGTTTTTTGCCATCTTTGGGTCCTGCCGGGACCCCCGATGAATGTTTGGGGGGTTTGGCCCACCTCCCGGGGCGGAAAAGTGTCGTTTCAGCAACTTGAAAAAATGCGATTTCGCGACAGTGCCGGCACTGTCGAAACGGATGAAAATCGACCCCTCGGAAAAGTTGGGTTTTTTGCCATCTTTGGGTCCTGCCGGGACCCCCGATGAATGTTTGGGGGGTTTGGCCCACCTCCCCGGGCGGAAAAGTGTCGTTTCAGCAACTTGAAAAATGCGATTTCGCGACAGTGCCGGCACTGTCGAAACGGTTGAAAATCGACCCCTCGGAAAAGTTGGGTTTTTTGCCATCTTTGGGTCCTGCCGGGACCCCCGATGAATGTTTGGGGGGTTTGGCCCACCTCCCGGGGCGGAAAAGTGTCGTTTCAGCAACTTGAAAAAATGCGATTTCGCGACAGTGCCGGCACTGTCGAAACGGGTGAAAATCGACCCCTCGGAAAAGTTGGGTTTTTTGCCATCTTTGGGTCCTGCCGGGACCCCCGATGAATGTTTGGGGGGTTTGGCCCACCTCCCGGTGCGGAAAAGTGTCATTTCAGCAACTTGAAAAAATGCGATTTCGCGACAGTGCCGGCACTGTCGAAACGGTTGAAAATCGACCCCTCGGAAAAATTGGGTTTTTTGCCATCTTTGGGTCCTGCCGGGACCCCCGATGAATGTTTGGGGGGTTTGGCCCACCTCCCGGGGCGGAAAAGTGTCGTTTCAGCAACTTGAAAAAATGCGATTTCGCGACAGTGCCGGCACTGTCGAAACGGTTGAAAATCGACCCCTCGGAAAAGTTGGGTTTTTTGCCATCTTCGGGTCCTGCCGGGACCCCCGATGAATGTTTGGGGGGTTTGGCCCACCTCCCGGGGCGGAAAAGTGTCATTTCAGCAACTTAAAAAAATGCGATTTTGCGCAGTGCCGGCACTGTCGAAACGGGTGAAAATCGACCCCTCGGAAAAGTTGGGTTTTTTGCCATCTTTGGGTCCTGCCGGAACCCCCGATGAATGTTTGGGGGGTTTGGCCCACCTCCCGGGGCGGAAAAGTGTCGTTTCAGCAACTTGAAAAAATGCGATTTCGCGACAGTGCCGGCACTGTCGAAACGGGTGAAAATCGACCCCTCGGAAAAGTTGGGTTTTTTGCCATCTTTGGGTCCTGCCGGGACCCCCGATGAATGTTTGGGGGGTTTGGCCCACCTCCCGGGGCGGAAAAGTGTCGTTTCAGCAACTTGAAAAAATGCGATTTCGCGACAGTGCCGGCACTGTCGAAACGGGTGAAAATCGACCCCTCGGAAAAGTTGGGTTTTTTGCCATCTTTGGGTCCTGCCGGGACCCCCGATGAATGTTTGGGGGGTTTGGCCCACCTCCCGGGGCGGAAAAGTGTCGTTTCAGCAACTTGAAAAAATGCGATTTCGCGACAGTGCCGGCACTGTCGAAACGGTTGAAAATCGACCCCTCGGAAAAGTTGGGTTTTTTGCCATCTTTGGGTACTGCCGGGACCCCCGATGAAGGTTTGGAGGGTTTGGCCCACCTCCCGGGGCGGAAAAGTGTCATTCAGCAACTTGAAAAAATGTGATTTCGCGACAGTGCCGGCACTGTCGAAACGGGTGAAAATCGACCCCTCGGAAAAGTTGGGTTTTTTGCCATCTTTGGGTCCTGCCGGGACCCCCGATGAATGTTTGGGGGGTTTGGCCCACCTCCCCGGGCGGAAAAGTGTCGTTTCAGCAACTTGAAAAATGCGATTTCGCGACAGTGCCGGCACTGTCGAAACGGTTGAAAATCGACCCCTCGGAAAAGTTGGGTTTTTTGCCATCTTTGGGTCCTGCCGGGACCCCCGATGAATGTTTGGGGGGTTTGGCCCACCTCCCGGGGCGGAAAAGTGTCGTTTCAGCAACTTGAAAAAATGCGATTTCGCGACAGTGCCGGCACTGTCGAAACGGATGAAAATCGACCCCTCGGAAAAGTTGGGTTTTTTGCCATCTTTGGGTCCTGCCGGGACCCCCGATGAATGTTTGGGGGGTTTGGCCCACCTCCCCGGGCGGAAAAGTGTCGTTTCAGCAACTTGAAAAATGCGATTTCGCGACAGTGCCGGCACTGTCGAAACGGTTGAAAATCGACCCCTCGGAAAAGTTGGGTTTTTTGCCATCTTTGGGTCCTGCCGGGACCCCCGATGAATGTTTGGGGGGTTTGGCCCACCTCCCGGGGCGGAAAATTGTCGTTTCAGCAACTTGAAAAAATGCGATTTCGCGACAGTGCCGGCACTGTCGAAACGGGTGAAAATCGACCCCTCGGAAAAGTTGGGTTTTTTGCCATCTTTGGGTACTGCCGGGACCCCCGATGAAGGTTTGGAGGGTTTGGCCCACCTCCCGGGGCGGAAAAGTGTCATTCAGCAACTTGAAAAAATGTGATTTCGCGACAGTGCCGGCACTGTCGAAACGGGTGAAAATCGACCCCTCGGAAAAGTTGGGTTTTTTGCCATCTTTGGGTCCTGCCGGGACCCCCGATGAATGTTTGGGGGGTTTGGCCCACCTCCCCGGGCGGAAAAGTGTCGTTTCAGCAACTTGAAAAATGCGATTTCGCGACAGTGCCGGCACTGTCGAAACGGTTGAAAATCGACCCCTCGGAAAAGTTGGGTTTTTTGCCATCTTTGGGTACTGCCAGGACCCCCGATGAATGTTTGGGGGGTTTGGCCCACCTCCCGGGGCGGAAAAGTGTCATTTCAGCAACTTGAAAAAATGCGATTTCGCGACAGTGCCGGCACTGTCGAAACGGTTGAAAATCGACCCCTCGGAAAAGTTGGGTTTTTTGCCATCTTTGGGTACTGCCGGGACCCCCGATGAATGTTTGGGGGGTTTGGCCCACCTCCCCGGGCGGAAAAGTGTCGTTTCAGCAACTTGAAAAAATGCGATTTCGCTACAGTGCCGGCACTGTCGAAACGGGTGAAAATCGACCCCTCGGAAAAGTTGGGTTTTTTGCCATCTTTGGGTCCTGCCGGGACCCCCGATGAATGTTTGGGGGGTTTGGCTCACCTTCCGGGGCGGAAAAGTGTCGTTTCAGCAACTTGAAAAAATGCGATTTCGCGACAGTGCCGGCACTGTCGAAACAGGTGAAAATCGACCCCTCGGAAAAGTTGGGTTTTTTGCCATCTTTGGGTCCTGCCGGGACCCCCGATGAATGTTTGGGGGGTTTGGCCCACTTCCCGTGGCGGAAAAGTGTCGTTTCAGCAACTTGAAAAAATGCGATTTCGCGACAGTGCCGGCACTGTCGAAACGGGTGAAAATCGACCCCTCGGAAAAGTTGGGTTTTTTGCCATCTTTGGGTCCTGCCGGGACCCCCGATGAATGTTTGGGGGGTTTGGCCCACCTCCCGGGGCGGAAAAGTGTCGTTTCAGCAACTTGAAAAAATGCGATTTCGCGACAGTGCCGGCACTGTCGAAACGGGTGAAAATCGACCCCTCGGAAAAGTTGGGTTTTTTGCCATCTTTGGGTCCTGCCGGGACCCCCGATGAATGTTTGGGGGGTTTGGCCCACCTCCCGGGGCGGAAAAGTGTCGTTTCAGCAACTTGAAAAAATGCGATTTCGCGACAGTGTCGACACTGTCGAAACGGGTGAAAATCGACCCCTCGGAAAAGTTGGGTTTTTTGCCATCTTTGGGTACTGCCGGGACCCCCGATGAAGGTTTGGAGGGTTTGGCCCACCTCCCGGGGCGGAAAAGTGTCATTCAGCAACTTGAAAAAATGTGATTTCGCGACAGTGCCGGCACTGTCGAAACGGGTGAAAATCGACCCCTCGGAAAAGTTGGGTTTTTTGCCATCTTTGGGTCCTGCCGGGACCCCCGATGAATGTTTGGGGGGTTTGGCCCACCTCCCCGGGCGGAAAAGTGTCGTTTCAGCAACTTGAAAAATGCGATTTCGCGACAGTGCCAGCACTGTCGAAACGGTTGAAAATCGACCCCTCGGAAAAGTTGGGTTTTTTGCCATCTTTGGGTACTGCCAGGACCCCCGATGAATGTTTGGGGGGTTTGGCCCACCTCCCGGGGCGGAAAAGTGTCATTTCAGCAACTTGAAAAAATGCGATTTCGCGACAGTGCCGGCACTGTCGAAACGGTTGAAAATCGACCCCTCGGAAAAGTTGGGTTTTTTGCCATCTTTGGGTACTGCCGGGACCCCCGATGAATGTTTGGGGGGTTTGGCCCACCTCCCCGGGCGGAAAAGTGTCGTTTCAGCAACTTGAAAAAATGCGATTTCGCTACAGTGCCGGCACTGTCGAAACGGGTGAAAATCGACCCCTCGGAAAAGTTGGGTTTTTTGCCATCTTTGGGTCCTGCCGGGACCCCCGATGAATGTTTGGGGGGTTTGGCCCACCTCCCGGGGCGGAAAAGTGTCGTTTCAGCAACTTGAAAAAATGCGATTTCGCGACAGTGCCGGCACTGTCGAAACGGATGAAAATCGACCCCTCGGAAAAGTTGGGTTTTTTGCCATCTTTGGGTCCTGCCGGGACCCCCGATGAATGTTTGGGGGGTTTGGCTCACCTTCCGGGGCGGAAAAGTGTCGTTTCAGCAACTTGAAAAAATGCGATTTCGCGACAGTGCCGGCACTGTCGAAACAGGTGAAAATCGACCCCTCGGAAAAGTTGGGTTTTTTGCCATCTTTGGGTCCTGCCGGGACCCCCGATGAATGTTTGGGGGGTTTGGCCCACTTCCCGTGGCGGAAAAGTGTCGTTTCAGCAACTTGAAAAAATGCGATTTCGCGACAGTGCCGGCACTGTCGAAACGGTTGAAAATCGACCGCTCGAAAAAGTTGGGTTTTTTGCCATCTTTGGGTCCTGCCGGGACCCCCGATGAATGTTTGGGGGGTTTGGCCCACCTCCCGGGGCGGAAAATTGTCGTTTCAGCAACTTGAAAAAATGCGATTTCGCGACAGTGCCGGCACTGTCGAAACGGTTGAAAATCGACCCCTCGGAAAAGTTGGTTTTTTTGCCATCTTTGGGTCCTGCCGGGACCCCCGATGAATGTTTGGGGGGTTTGGCCCACCTCCCGGGGCGGAAAAGTGTCGTTTCAGCAACTTGAAAAAATGCGATTTCGCGACAGTGCCGGCACTGTCGAAACGGGTGAAAATCGACCCCTCGGAAAAGTTGGGTTTTTTGCCATCTTTGGGTCCTGCCGGGACCCCCGATGAATGTTTGGGGGGTTTGGCCCACCTCCCGGGGCGGAAAAGTGTCGTTTCAGCAACTTGAAAAAATGCGATTTCGCGACAGTGCCGGCACTGTCGAAACGGGTGAAAATCGACCCCTCGGAAAAGTTGGGTTTTTTGCCATCTTTGGGTCCTGCCGGGACCCCCGATGAATGTTTGGGGGGTTTGGCCCACCTCCCGGGGCGGAAAAGTGTCGTTTCAGCAACTTGAAAAAATGCGATTTCGCGACAGTGCCGGCACTGTCGAAACGGGTGAAAATCGACCCCTCGGAAAAGTTGGTTTTTTTGCCATCTTTGGGTCCTGCCGGGACCCCCGATGAATGTTTGGGGGGTTTGGCCCACCTCCCGGGGCGGAAAAGTGTCGTTTCAGCAACTTGAAAAAATGCGATTTCGCTACAGTGCCGGCACTGTCGAAACGGTTGAAAATCGACCCCTCGGAAAAGTTGGGTTTTTTGCCATCTTTGGGTACTGCCGGGACCCCCGATGAAGGTTTGGGGGGTTTGGCCCACCTCCCGGGGCGGAAAAGTGTCATTCAGCAACTTGAAAAAATGCGATTTCGCGACAGTGCCGGCACTGTCGAAACGGGTGAAAATCGACCCCTCGGAAAAGTTGGGTTTTTTGCCATCTTTGGGTACTGCCGGGACCCCCGATGAAGGTTTGGAGGGTTTGGCCCACCTCCCGGGGCGGAAAAGTGTCATTCAGCAACTTGAAAAAATGTGATTTCGCGACAGTGCCGGCACTGTCGAAACGGGTGAAAATCGACCCCTCGGAAAAGTTGGGTTTTTTGCCATCTTTGGGTCCTGCCGGGACCCCCGATGAATGTTTGGGGGGTTTGGCCCACCTCCCGGGGCGGAAAAGTGTCATTTCAGCAACTTGAAAAAATTGCGATTTCGCGACAGTGCCGGCACTGTCGAAACGGTTGAAAATCGACCCCTCGGAAAAGTTGGGTTTTTTGCCATCTTTGGGTACTGCCGGGACCCCCGATGAATGTTTGGGGGGTTTGGCCCACCTCCTCGGGCGGAAAAGTGTCGTTTCAGCAACTTGAAAAAATGCGATTTCGCTACAGTGCCGGCACTGTCAAAACGGGTGAAAATCGACCCCTCGGAAAAGTTGGGTTTTTTGCCATCTTTGGGTCCTGCCGGGACCCCCGATGAATGTTTGGGGGGTTTGGCCCACCTCACGGGGCGGAAAAGTGTTGTTTCAGCAACTTGAAAAAATGCGATTTCGCGACAGTGCCGGCACTGTCGAAACGGTTGAAAATCGACCCCTCGGAAAAGTTGGGTTTTTTGCCATCTTTGGGTCCTGCCGGGACCCCCGATGAATGTTTGGGGGGTTTGGCCCACCTCCCCGGGCGGAAAAGTGTCGTTTCAGCAACTTGAAAAATGCGATTTCGCGACAGTGCCGGCACTGTCGAAACGGTTGAAAATCGACCCCTCGGAAAAGTTGGGTTTTTTGCCATCTTTGGGTACTGCCAGGACCCCCGATGAATGTTTGGGGGGTTTGGCCCACCTCCCGGGGCGGAAAAGTGTCATTTCAGCAACTTGAAAAAATGCGATTTCGCGACAGTGCCGGCACTGTCGAAACGGTTGAAAATCGACCCCTCGGAAAAGTTGGGTTTTTTGCCATTTTTGGGTCCTGCCGGGACCCCCGATGAATGTTTGGGGGGTTTGGCCCACCTCCCGGGGCGGAAAAGTGTCGTTTCAGCAACTTGAAAAAATGCGATTTCGCGACAGTGCCGGCACTGTCGAAACGGTTGAAAATCGACCCCTCGGAAAAGTTGGGTTTTTTGCCATCTTTGGGTACTGCCGGGACCCCCGATGAATGTTTGGGGGGTTTGGCCCACCTCCCGGGGCGGAAAAGTGTCATTCAGCAACTTGAAAAAATGCGATTTCGCGACAGTGCCGGCACTGTCGAAACGGGTGAAAATCGACCCCTCGGAAAAGTTGGGTTTTTTGCCATCTTTGGGTCCTGCCGGGACCCCCGATGAATGTTTGGGGGGTTTGGCCCACCTCCCCGGGCGGAAAAGTGTCGTTTCAGCAACTTGAAAAAATGCGATTTCGCTACAGTGCCGGCACTGTCGAAACGGGTGAAAATCGACCCCTCGGAAAAGTTGGGTTTTTTGCCATCTTTGGGTCCTGCCGGGACCCCCGATGAATGTTTGGGGGGTTTGGCCCACCTCACGGGGCGGAAAAGTGTTGTTTCAGCAACTTGAAAAAATGCGATTTTGCGACAGTGCCGGCACTGTCGAAACGGTTGAAAATCGACCCCTCGGAAAAGTTGGGTTTTTTGCCATCTTTGGGTCCTGCCGGGACCCCCGATGAATGTTTGGGGGGTTTGGCCCACCTCCCGGGGCGGAAAAGTGTCGTTTCAGCAACTTGAAAAAATGCGATTTCGCGACAGTGCCGGCACTGTCGAAACGGGTGAAAATCGACCCCTCGGAGAAGTTGGGTTTTTTGCCATCTTTGGGTCCTGCCGGGACCCCCGATGAATGTTTGGGGGGTTTGGCCCACCTCCCGGGGCGGAAAAGTGTCATTTCAGCAACTTGAAAAAATGCGATTTCGCGACAGTGCCGGCACTGTCGAAACGGGTGAAAATCGACCCCTCGGAAAAGTTGGGTTTTTTGCCATCTTTGGGTACTGCCGGGACCCCCGATGAAGGTTTGGAGGGTTTGGCCCACCTCCCGGGGCGGAAAAGTGTCATTCAGCAACTTGAAAAAATGTGATTTCGCGACAGTGCCGGCACTGTCGAAACGGGTGAAAATCGACCCCTCGGAAAAGTTGGGTTTTTTGCCATCTTTGGGTCCTGCCGGGACCCCCGATGAATGTTTGGGGGGTTTGGCCCACCTCCCCGGGCGGAAAAGTGTCGTTTCAGCAACTTGAAAAATGCGATTTCGCGACAGTGCCGGCACTGTCGAAACGGTTGAAAATCGACCCCTCGGAAAAGTTGGGTTTTTTGCCATCTTTGGGTACTGCCAGGACCCCCGATGAATGTTTGGGGGGTTTGGCCCACCTCCCGGGGCGGAAAAGTGTCATTTCAGCAACTTGAAAAAATGCGATTTCGCGACAGTGCCGGCACTGTCGAAACGGTTGAAAATCGACCCCTCGGAAAAGTTGGGTTTTTTGCCATCTTTGGGTACTGCCGGGACCCCCGATGAATGTTTGGGGGGTTTGGCCCACCTCCCCGGGCGGAAAAGTGTCGTTTCAGCAACTTGAAAAAATGCGATTTCGCTACAGTGCCGGCACTGTCGAAACGGGTGAAAATCGACCCCTCGGAAAAGTTGGGTTTTTTGCCATCTTTGGGTCCTGCCGGGACCCCCGATGAATGTTTGGGGGGTTTGGCTCACCTTCCGGGGCGGAAAAGTGTCGTTTCAGCAACTTGAAAAAATGCGATTTCGCGACAGTGCCGGCACTGTCGAAACAGGTGAAAATCGACCCCTCGGAAAAGTTGGGTTTTTTGCCATCTTTGGGTCCTGCCGGGACCCCCGATGAATGTTTGGGGGGTTTGGCCCACTTCCCGTGGCGGAAAAGTGTCGTTTCAGCAACTTGAAAAAATGCGATTTCGCGACAGTGCCGGCACTGTCGAAACGGGTGAAAATCGACCCCTCGGAAAAGTTGGGTTTTTTGCCATCTTTGGGTCCTGCCGGGACCCCCGATGAATGTTTGGGGGGTTTGGCCCACCTCCCGGGGCGGAAAAGTGTCGTTTCAGCAACTTGAAAAAATGCGATTTCGCGACAGTGCCGGCACTGTCGAAACGGGTGAAAATCGACCCCTCGGAAAAGTTGGGTTTTTTGCCATCTTTGGGTCCTGCCGGGACCCCCGATGAATGTTTGGGGGGTTTGGCCCACCTCCCGGGGCGGAAAAGTGTCGTTTCAGCAACTTGAAAAAATGCGATTTCGCGACAGTGTCGACACTGTCGAAACGGGTGAAAATCGACCCCTCGGAAAAGTTGGGTTTTTTGCCATCTTTGGGTACTGCCGGGACCCCCGATGAAGGTTTGGAGGGTTTGGCCCACCTCCCGGGGCGGAAAAGTGTCATTCAGCAACTTGAAAAAATGTGATTTCGCGACAGTGCCGGCACTGTCGAAACGGGTGAAAATCGACCCCTCGGAAAAGTTGGGTTTTTTGCCATCTTTGGGTCCTGCCGGGACCCCCGATGAATGTTTGGGGGGTTTGGCCCACCTCCCCGGGCGGAAAAGTGTCGTTTCAGCAACTTGAAAAATGCGATTTCGCGACAGTGCCAGCACTGTCGAAACGGTTGAAAATCGACCCCTCGGAAAAGTTGGGTTTTTTGCCATCTTTGGGTACTGCCAGGACCCCCGATGAATGTTTGGGGGGTTTGGCCCACCTCCCGGGGCGGAAAAGTGTCATTTCAGCAACTTGAAAAAATGCGATTTCGCGACAGTGCCGGCACTGTCGAAACGGTTGAAAATCGACCCCTCGGAAAAGTTGGGTTTTTTGCCATCTTTGGGTACTGCCGGGACCCCCGATGAATGTTTGGGGGGTTTGGCCCACCTCCCCGGGCGGAAAAGTGTCGTTTCAGCAACTTGAAAAAATGCGATTTCGCTACAGTGCCGGCACTGTCGAAACGGGTGAAAATCGACCCCTCGGAAAAGTTGGGTTTTTTGCCATCTTTGGGTCCTGCCGGGACCCCCGATGAATGTTTGGGGGGTTTGGCCCACCTCCCGGGGCGGAAAAGTGTCGTTTCAGCAACTTGAAAAAATGCGATTTCGCGACAGTGCCGGCACTGTCGAAACGGATGAAAATCGACCCCTCGGAAAAGTTGGGTTTTTTGCCATCTTTGGGTCCTGCCGGGACCCCCGATGAATGTTTGGGGGGTTTGGCTCACCTTCCGGGGCGGAAAAGTGTCGTTTCAGCAACTTGAAAAAATGCGATTTCGCGACAGTGCCGGCACTGTCGAAACAGGTGAAAATCGACCCCTCGGAAAAGTTGGGTTTTTTGCCATCTTTGGGTCCTGCCGGGACCCCCGATGAATGTTTGGGGGGTTTGGCCCACTTCCCGTGGCGGAAAAGTGTCGTTTCAGCAACTTGAAAAAATGCGATTTCGCGACAGTGCCGGCACTGTCGAAACGGTTGAAAATCGACCGCTCGAAAAAGTTGGGTTTTTTGCCATCTTTGGGTCCTGCCGGGACCCCCGATGAATGTTTGGGGGGTTTGGCCCACCTCCCGGGGCGGAAAATTGTCGTTTCAGCAACTTGAAAAAATGCGATTTCGCGACAGTGCCGGCACTGTCGAAACGGTTGAAAATCGACCCCTCGGAAAAGTTGGTTTTTTTGCCATCTTTGGGTCCTGCCGGGACCCCCGATGAATGTTTGGGGGGTTTGGCCCACCTCCCGGGGCGGAAAAGTGTCGTTTCAGCAACTTGAAAAAATGCGATTTCGCGACAGTGCCGGCACTGTCGAAACGGGTGAAAATCGACCCCTCGGAAAAGTTGGGTTTTTTGCCATCTTTGGGTCCTGCCGGGACCCCCGATGAATGTTTGGGGGGTTTGGCCCACCTCCCGGGGCGGAAAAGTGTCGTTTCAGCAACTTGAAAAAATGCGATTTCGCGACAGTGCCGGCACTGTCGAAACGGGTGAAAATCGACCCCTCGGAAAAGTTGGGTTTTTTGCCATCTTTGGGTCCTGCCGGGACCCCCGATGAATGTTTGGGGGGTTTGGCCCACCTCCCGGGGCGGAAAAGTGTCGTTTCAGCAACTTGAAAAAATGCGATTTCGCGACAGTGCCGGCACTGTCGAAACGGGTGAAAATCGACCCCTCGGAAAAGTTGGTTTTTTTGCCATCTTTGGGTCCTGCCGGGACCCCCGATGAATGTTTGGGGGGTTTGGCCCACCTCCCGGGGCGGAAAAGTGTCGTTTCAGCAACTTGAAAAAATGCGATTTCGCTACAGTGCCGGCACTGTCGAAACGGTTGAAAATCGACCCCTCGGAAAAGTTGGGTTTTTTGCCATCTTTGGGTACTGCCGGGACCCCCGATGAAGGTTTGGGGGGTTTGGCCCACCTCCCGGGGCGGAAAAGTGTCATTCAGCAACTTGAAAAAATGCGATTTCGCGACAGTGCCGGCACTGTCGAAACGGGTGAAAATCGACCCCTCGGAAAAGTTGGGTTTTTTGCCATCTTTGGGTACTGCCGGGACCCCCGATGAAGGTTTGGAGGGTTTGGCCCACCTCCCGGGGCGGAAAAGTGTCATTCAGCAACTTGAAAAAATGTGATTTCGCGACAGTGCCGGCACTGTCGAAACGGGTGAAAATCGACCCCTCGGAAAAGTTGGGTTTTTTGCCATCTTTGGGTCCTGCCGGGACCCCCGATGAATGTTTGGGGGGTTTGGCCCACCTCCCGGGGCGGAAAAGTGTCATTTCAGCAACTTGAAAAAATTGCGATTTCGCGACAGTGCCGGCACTGTCGAAACGGTTGAAAATCGACCCCTCGGAAAAGTTGGGTTTTTTGCCATCTTTGGGTACTGCCGGGACCCCCGATGAATGTTTGGGGGGTTTGGCCCACCTCCCCGGGCGGAAAAGTGTCGTTTCAGCAACTTGAAAAATGCGATTTCGCGACAGTGCCGGCACTGTCGAAACGGTTGAAAATCGACCCCTCGGAAAAGTTGGGTTTTTTGCCATCTTTGGGTACTGCCAGGACCCCCGATGAATGTTTGGGGGGTTTGGCCCACCTCCCGGGGCGGAAAAGTGTCATTTCAGCAACTTGAAAAAATGCGATTTCGCGACAGTGCCGGCACTGTCGAAACGGTTGAAAATCGACCCCTCGGAAAAGTTGGGTTTTTTGCCATTTTTGGGTCCTGCCGGGACCCCCGATGAATGTTTGGGGGGTTTGGCCCACCTCCCGGGGCGGAAAAGTGTCGTTTCAGCAACTTGAAAAAATGCGATTTCGCGACAGTGCCGGCACTGTCGAAACGGTTGAAAATCGACCCCTCGGAAAAGTTGGGTTTTTTGCCATCTTTGGGTACTGCCGGGACCCCCGATGAATGTTTGGGGGGTTTGGCCCACCTCCCGGGGCGGAAAAGTGTCATTCAGCAACTTGAAAAAATGCGATTTCGCGACAGTGCCGGCACTGTCGAAACGGGTGAAAATCGACCCCTCGGAAAAGTTGGGTTTTTTGCCATCTTTGGGTCCTGCCGGGACCCCCGATGAATGTTTGGGGGGTTTGGCCCACCTCCCCGGGCGGAAAAGTGTCGTTTCAGCAACTTGAAAAAATGCGATTTCGCTACAGTGCCGGCACTGTCGAAACGGGTGAAAATCGACCCCTCGGAAAAGTTGGGTTTTTTGCCATCTTTGGGTCCTGCCGGGACCCCCGATGAATGTTTGGGGGGTTTGGCCCACCTCACGGGGCGGAAAAGTGTTGTTTCAGCAACTTGAAAAAATGCGATTTCGCGACAGTGCCGGCACTGTCGAAACGGTTGAAAATCGACCCCTCGGAAAAGTTGGGTTTTTTGCCATCTTTGGGTCCTGCCGGGACCCCCGATGAATGTTTGGGGGGTTTGGCCCACCTCCCGGGGCGGAAAAGTGTCGTTTCAGCAACTTGAAAAAATGCGATTTCGCGACAGTGCCGGCACTGTCGAAACGGGTGAAAATCGACCCCTCGGAGAAGTTGGGTTTTTTGCCATCTTTGGGTCCTGCCGGGACCCCCGATGAATGTTTGGGGGGTTTGGCCCACCTCCCGGGGCGGAAAAGTGTCATTTCAGCAACTTGAAAAAATGCGATTTTGCGACAGTGCCTGCACTGTCGAAACGGTTGAAAATCGACCCCTCGGAAAAGTTGGGTTTTTTGCCATCTTTGGGTCCTGCCGGGACCCCCGATGAATGTTTGGGGGGTTTGGCCCACCTCCCGGGGCGGAAAAGTGTCATTTCAGCAACTTGAAAAAATGCGATTTAGCGACAGTGCCGGCACTGTCGAAACGGTTGAAAATCGACCCCTCGGAAAAGTTGGGTTTTTTGCCATCTTCGGGTCCTGCCGGGACCCCCGATGAATGTTTGGGGGGTTTGGCCCACCTCCCGGGGCGGAAAAGTTTCATTTCAGCAACTTAAAAAAATGCGATTTTGCGCAGTGCCGGCACTGTCGAAACGGTTGAAAATCGACCCCTCGGAAAAGTTGGGTTTTTTGCCATCTTTGGGTCCTGCCGGGACCCCCGATGAATGTTTGGGGGGTTTGGCCCACCTCCCGGGGTGGAAAAGTGTCCTTTCAGCAACTTGAAAAAATGCGATTTCGTGACAGTGCCGGCACTTTCGAAACGGGTGAAAATCGACCCCTCGGAAAAGTTGGGTTTTTTGCCATCTTTGGGTCCTGCCGGGACCCCCGATGAATGTTTGGGGGGTTTGGCCCACCTCCCGGGGCGGAAAAGTGTCATTTCAGCAACTTGAAAAAATGCGATTTAGCGACAGTGCCGGCACTGTCGAAACGGTTGAAAATCGACCCCTCGGAAAAGTTGGGTTTTTTGCCATCTTCGGGTCCTGCCTGGACCCCCGATGAATGTTTGGGGGGTTTGGCCCACCTCCCGGGGCGGAAAAGTTTCATTTCAGCAACTTAAAAAAATGCGATTTTGCGCAGTGCCGGCACTGTCGAAACGGTTGAAAATCGACCCCTCGGAGAAGTTGGGTTTTTTGCCATCTTTGGGTCCTGCCGGGACCCCCGATGAATGTTTGGGGGGTTTGGCCCACCTCCCGGGGCGGAAAAGTGTCCTTTCAGCAACTTGAAAAAATGCGATTTCGCGACAGTGCCGGCACTGTCGAAACGGGTGAAAATCGACCCCTCGGAAAAGTTGGGTTTTTTGCCATCTTTGGGTCCTGCCGGGACCCCCGATGAATGTTTGGGGGGTTTGGCCCACCTCCCGGGGCGGAAAAGTGTCATTTCAGCAACTTGAAAAAATGCGATTTAGCGACAGTGCCGGCACTGTCGAAACGGTTGAAAATCGACCCCTCGGAAAAGTTGGGTTTTTTGCCATCTTCGGGTCCTGCCTGGACCCCCGATGAATGTTTGGGGGGTTTGGCCCACCTCCCGGGGCGGAAAAGTTTCATTTCAGCAACTTAAAAAAATGCGATTTTGCGCAGTGCCGGCACTGTCGAAACGGTTGAAAATCGACCCCTCGGAGAAGTTGGGTTTTTTGCCATCTTTGGGTCCTGCCGGGACCCCCGATGAATGTTTGGGGGGTTTGGCCCACCTCCCGGGGTGGAAAAGTGTCCTTTCAGCAACTTGAAAAAATGCGATTTCGTGACAGTGCCGGCACTTTCGAAACGGGTGAAAATCGACCCCTCGGAAAAGTTGGGTTTTTTGCCATCTTTGGGTCCTGCCGGGACCCCCGATGAATGTTTGGGGGGTTTGGCCCACCTCCCGGGGCGGAAAAGTGTCATTTCAGCAACTTGAAAAAATGCGATTTAGCGACAGTGCCGGCACTGTCGAAACGGTTGAAAATCGACCCCTCGGAAAAGTTGGGTTTTTTGCCATCTTCGGGTCCTGCCTGGACCCCCGATGAATGTTTGGGGGGTTTGGCCCACCTCCCGGGGCGGAAAAGTTTCATTTCAGCAACTTAAAAAAATGCGATTTTGCGCAGTGCCGGCACTGTCGAAACGGTTGAAAATCGACCCCTCGGAGAAGTTGGGTTTTTTGCCATCTTTGGGTCCTGCCGGGACCCCCGATGAATGTTTGGGGGGTTTGGCCCACCTCCCGGGGCGGAAAAGTGTCCTTTCAGCAACTTGAAAAAATGCGATTTCGCGACAGTGCCGGCACTGTCGAAACGGGTGAAAATCGACCCCTCGGAAAAGTTGGGTTTTTTGCCATCTTTGGGTCCTGCCGGGACCCCCGATGAATGTTTGGGGGGTTTGGCCCACCTCCCGGGGCGGAAAAGTGTCGTTTCAGCAACTTGAAAAAATGCGATTTCGCGACAGTGCCGGCACTGTCGAAACCTGGTGAAAATCGACCCCTCGGAAAAGTTGGGTTTTTTGCCATCTTTGGGTCCTGCCGGGACACCCGATGAATGTTTGGGGGGTTTGGCCCACCTCCCGGGGCGGAAAAGTGTCATTTCAGCAACTTGAAAAAATGCGATTTCGCGACAGTGCCGGCACTGTCGAAACGGTTGAAAATCGACCCATCGGAAAAGTTGGGTTTTTTGCCATCTTTGGGTCCTGCCGGGACCCCCGATGAATGTTTGGGGGGTTTGGCCCATCTCCCGGGGCGGAAAAGTGTCATTTCAGCAACTTGAAAAAATGCGATTTTGCGACAGTGCCGGCACTGTCGAAACGGGTGAAAATCGACCCCTCGGAAAAGTTGGGTTTTTTGCCATCTTTGGGTACTGCCGGGACCCCCGATGAAGGTTTGGGGGGTTTGGCCCACCTCCCGGGGCGGAAAAGTGTCATTCAGCAACTTGAAAAAATGCGATTTCTCGACAGTGCCGGCACTGTCGAAACGGGTGAAAATCGACCCCTTGGAAAAGTTGGGTTTTTTGCCATCTTTGGGTCCTGCCGGGACCCCCGATGAATGTTTGGGGGGTTTGGCCCACCTCCCGGGGCGGAAAAGTGTCATTTCAGCAACTTGAAAAAATGCGATTTCGCGACAGTGCCGGCACTGTCGAAACGGTTGAAAATCGACCCCTCGGAAAAGTTGGGTTTTTTGCCATCTTTGGGTCCTGCCGGGACCCCCGATGAATGTTTGGGGGGTTTGGCCCACCTCCCCGGGCGGAAAAGTGTCGTTTCAGCAACTTGAAAAATGCGATTTCGCGACAGTGCCGGCACTGTCGAAACGGTTGAAAATCGACCCCTCGGAAAAGTTGGGTTTTTTGCCATCTTTGGGTACTGCCGGGACCCCCGATGAATGTTTGGGGGGTTTGGCCCACCTCCCGGGGCGGAAAAGTGTCGTTTCAGCAACTTGAAAAAATGCGATTTCGCGACAGTGCCGGCACTGTCGAAACGGGTGAAAATCGACCCCTCGGAAAAGTTGGGTTTTTTGCCATCTTTGGGTCCTGCCGGGACCCCCGATGAATGTTTGGGGGGTTTGGCCCACCTCCCGGGGCGGAAAAGTGTCGTTTCAGCAACTTGAAAAAATGCGATTTCGCGACAGTGCCGGCACTGTCGAAAGGGGTGAAAATCGACCCCTCGGAAAAGTTGGGTTTTTTGCCATCTTTGGGACCTGCCGGGACCCCCGATGAATGTTTGGGGGGTTTGGCCCACTTCCCGTGGCGGAAAAGTGTCGTTTCAGCAACTTGAAAAAATGCGATTTCGCGACAGTGCCGGCACTGTCGAAACGGTTGAAAATCGACCGCTCGAAAAAGTTGGGTTTTTTGCCATCTTTGGGTCCTGCCGGGACCCCCGATGAATGTTTGGGGGGTTTGGCCCACCTCCCGGGGCGGAAAATTGTCGTTTCAGCAACTTGAAAAAATGCGATTTCGCGACAGTGCCGGCACTGTCGAAACGGGTGAAAATCGACCCCTCGGAAAAGTTGGGTTTTTTGCCATCTTTGGGTCCTGCCGGGACCCCCGATGAATGTTTGGGGGGTTTGGCCCATCTCCCGGGGCGGAAAAGTGTCGTTTCAGCAACTTGAAAAATGCGATTTCGCGACAGTGCCGGCACTGTCGAAACGGTTGAAAATCGACCCCTCGGAAAAGTTGGGTTTTTTGCCATCTTTGGGTCCTGCCGGTACCCCCTATGAATGTTTGGGGGGTTTGGCCCACCTCCCGGGGCGGAAAAGTGTCATTTCAGCAACTTGAAAAAATGCGATTTCGCGACAGTGCCGGCCCTGTCGAAACGGTTGAAAATCGACCCCTCGGAAAAGTTGGGTTTTTTGCCATCTTTGGGTACTGCCGGGACCCCCGATGAATGTTTGGGGGGTTTGGCCCACCTCCCGGGGCGGAAAAGTGTCGTTTCAGCAACTTGAAAAAATGCGATTTCGCGACAGTGCCGGCACTGTCGAAACGGGTGAAAATCGACCCCTCGGAAAAGTTGGGTTTTTTGCCATCTTTGGGTCCTGCCGGGACCCCCGATGAATGTTTGGGGGGTTTGGCCCACCTCCCGTGGCGGAAAAGTGTCGTTTCAGCAACTTGAAAAAATGCGATTTCGCGACAGTGCCGGCACTGTCGAAACGGTTGAAAATCGACCGCTCGAAAAAGTTGGGTTTTTTGCCATCTTTGGGTCCTGCCGGGACCCCCGATGAATGTTTGGGGGGTTTGGCCCACCTCCCGGGGCGGAAAATTGTCGTTTCAGCAACTTGAAAAAATGC
The DNA here is from genome assembly GCF_027744805.1 of Dunckerocampus dactyliophorus. Classification (NCBI taxonomy): domain Eukaryota; kingdom Metazoa; phylum Chordata; class Actinopteri; order Syngnathiformes; family Syngnathidae; genus Dunckerocampus; species Dunckerocampus dactyliophorus. The sequence continues at coordinate 17,643,209 of NC_072822.1, read as the reverse complement.
GATTTCGCGACAGTGCCGGCACTGTCGAAACGGGTGAAAATCGACCCCTCGGAAAAGTTGGGTTTTTTGCCATCTTTGGGTCCTGCCGGGACCCCCGATGAATGTTTGGGGGGTTTGGCCCATCTCCCGGGGCGGAAAAGTGTCGTTTCAGCAACTTGAAAAATGCGATTTCGCGACACTGTCGAAACGGTTGAAAATCGACCCCTCGGAAAAGTTGGGTTTTTTGCCATCTTTGGGTCCTGCCGGTACCCCCTATGAATGTTTGGGGGGTTTGGCCCACCTCCCGGGGCGGAAAAGTGTCATTTCAGCAACTTGAAAAAATGCGATTTCGCGACAGTGCCGGCACTGTCGAAACGGGTGAAAATCGACCCCTCGGAAAAGTTGGGTTTTTTGCCATCTTTGGGTCCTGCCGGGACCCCCGATGAATGTTTGGGGGGTTTGGCTCACCTCCCGGGGCGGAAAAGTGTCGTTTCAGCAACTTGAAAAAATGCGATTTCGCGACAGTGCCGGCACTGTCGAAACGGTTGAAAATCGACCCCTCGGAAAAGTTGGGTTTTTTGCCATCTTTGGGTCCTGCCGGGACCCCCGATGAATGTTTGGGGGGTTTGGCCCACCTCCCGGGGCGGAAAAGTGTCGTTTCAGCAACTTGAAAAAATGCAATTTCGCGACAGTGCCGGCACTGTCGAAACGGTTGAAAATCGACCCCTCGGAAAAGTTGGGTTTTTCGCCATCTTTGGGTCCTGCCGGGACCCCCGATGAATGTTTGGGGGGTTTGGCCCACCTCCCGGGGCGGAAAAGTGTCGTTTCAGCAACTTGAAAAAATGCGATTTCGCGACAGTGCCGGCACTGTCGAAACGGGTGAAAATCGACCCCTCGGAAAAGTTGGGTTTTTTTCCATCTTTGGGTCCTGCCGGTACCCCCTATGAATGTTTGGGGGGTTTGGCCCACCTCCCGGGGCGGAAAAGTGTCATTTCAGCAACTTGAAAAAATGCGATTTCGCGACAGTGCCGGCACTGTCGAAACGGGTGAAAATCGACCCCTCGGAAAAGTTGGGTTTTTTGCCATCTTTGGGTCCTGCCGGGACCCCCGATGAAAGTTTGGGGGGTTTGGCCCACCTCCCGGGGCGGAAAAGTGTCGTTTCAGCAACTTGAAAAAATGCGATTTCGCGACAGTGCCGGCACTGTCGAAACGGGTGAAAATCGACCCCTCGGAAAAGTTGGGTTTTTTGCCATCTTTGGGTCCTGCCGGGACCCCCGATGAATGTTTGGGGGGTTTGGCTCACCTCCCGGGGCGGAAAAGTGTCGTTTCAGCAACTTGAAAAAATGCGATTTCGCGACAGTGCCGGCACTGTCGAAATGGTTGAAAATCGACCCCTCGGAAAAGTTGGGTTTTTTGCCATCTTTGGGTCCTGCCGGGACCCCCGATGAATGTTTGGGGGGTTTGGCCCACCTCCCGGGGCGGAAAAGTGTCCTTTCAGCAACTTGAAAAAATGCGATTTCGTGACAGTGCCGGCACTTTCGAAACGGGTGAAAATCGACCCCTCGGAAAAGTTGGGTTTTTTGCCATCTTTGGGTCCTGCCGGGACCCCCGATGAATGTTTGGGGGGTTTGGCCCACCTCCCGGGGCGGAAAAGTGTCATTTCAGCAACTTGAAAAAATGCGATTTAGCGACAGTGCCGGCACTGTCGAAACGGTTGAAAATCGACCCCTCGGAAAAGTTGGGTTTTTTGCCATCTTCGGGTCCTGCCTGGACCCCCGATGAATGTTTGGGGGGTTTGGCCCACCTCCCGGGGCGGAAAAGTGTCGTTTCAGCAACTTGAAAAAATGCGATTTCGCGACAGTGCCGGCACTGTCGAAACGGTTGAAAATCGACCGCTCGAAAAAGTTGGGTTTTTTGCCATCTTTGGGTCCTGCCGGGACCCCCGATGAATGTTTGGGGGGTTTGGCCCACCTCCCGGGGCGGAAAATTGTCGTTTCAGCAACTTGAAAAAATGCGATTTCGCGACAGTGCCGGCACTGTCGAAACGGGTGAAAATCGACCCCTCGGAAAAGTTGGGTTTTTTGCCATCTTTGGGTCCTGCCGGGACCCCCGATGAATGTTTGGGGGGTTTGGCCCATCTCCCGGGGCGGAAAAGTGTCGTTTCAGCAACTTGAAAAATGCGATTTCGCGACACTGTCGAAACGGTTGAAAATCGACCCCTCGGAAAAGTTGGGTTTTTTGCCATCTTTGGGTCCTGCCGGTACCCCCTATGAATGTTTGGGGGGTTTGGCCCACCTCCCGGGGCGGAAAAGTGTCATTTCAGCAACTTGAAAAAATGCGATTTCGCGACAGTGCCGGCACTGTCGAAACGGGTGAAAATCGACCCCTCGGAAAAGTTGGGTTTTTTGCCATCTTTGGGTCCTGCCGGGACCCCCGATGAATGTTTGGGGGGTTTGGCTCACCTCCCGGGGCGGAAAAGTGTCGTTTCAGCAACTTGAAAAAATGCGATTTCGCGACAGTGCCGGCACTGTCGAAACGGTTGAAAATCGACCCCTCGGAAAAGTTGGGTTTTTTGCCATCTTTGGGTCCTGCCGGGACCCCCGATGAATGTTTGGGGGGTTTGGCCCACCTCCCGGGGCGGAAAAGTGTCGTTTCAGCAACTTGAAAAAATGCAATTTCGTGACAGTGCCGGCACTGTCGAAACGGTTGAAAATCGACCCCTCGGAAAAGTTGGGTTTTTCGCCATCTTTGGGTCCTGCCGGGACCCCCGATGAATGTTTGGGGGGTTTGGCCCACCTCCCGGGGCGGAAAAGTGTCGTTTCAGCAACTTGAAAAAATGCGATTTCGCGACAGTGCCGGCACTGTCGAAACGGGTGAAAATCGACCCCTCGGAAAAGTTGGGTTTTTTTCCATCTTTGGGTCCTGCCGGTACCCCCTATGAATGTTTGGGGGGTTTGGCCCACCTCCCGGGGCGGAAAAGTGTCATTTCAGCAACTTGAAAAAATGCGATTTCGCGACAGTGCCGGCACTGTCGAAACGGGTGAAAATCGACCCCTCGGAAAAGTTGGGTTTTTTGCCATCTTTGGGTCCTGCCGGGACCCCCGATGAAAGTTTGGGGGGTTTGGCCCACCTCCCGGGGCGGAAAAGTGTCGTTTCAGCAACTTGAAAAAATGCGATTTCGCGACAGTGCCGGCACTGTCGAAACGGGTGAAAATCGACCCCTCGGAAAAGTTGGGTTTTTTGCCATCTTTGGGTCCTGCCGGGACCCCCGATGAATGTTTGGGGGGTTTGGCTCACCTCCCGGGGCGGAAAAGTGTCGTTTCAGCAACTTGAAAAAATGCGATTTCGCGACAGTGCCGGCACTGTCGAAATGGTTGAAAATCGACCCCTCGGAAAAGTTGGGTTTTTTGCCATCTTTGGGTCCTGCCGGGACCCCCGATGAATGTTTGGGGGGTTTGGCCCACCTCCCGGGGCGGAAAAGTGTCCTTTCAGCAACTTGAAAAAATGCGATTTCGTGACAGTGCCGGCACTTTCGAAACGGGTGAAAATCGACCCCTCGGAAAAGTTGGGTTTTTTGCCATCTTTGGGTCCTGCCGGGACCCCCGATGAATGTTTGGGGGGTTTGGCCCACCTCCCGGGGCGGAAAAGTGTCATTTCAGCAACTTGAAAAAATGCGATTTAGCGACAGTGCCGGCACTGTCGAAACGGGTGAAAATCGACCCCTCGGAAAAGTTGGGTTTTTTGCCATCTTTGGGTCCTGCCGGGACCCCCGATGAATGTTTGGGGGGTTTGGCTCACCTCCCGGGGCGGAAAAGTGTCGTTTCAGCAACTTGAAAAAATGCGATTTCGCGACAGTGCCGGCACTGTCGAAATGGTTGAAAATCGACCCCTCGGAAAAGTTGGGTTTTTTGCCATCTTTGGGTCCTGCCGGGACCCCCGATGAATGTTTGGGGGGTTTGGCCCACCTCCCGGGGCGGAAAAGTGTCCTTTCAGCAACTTGAAAAAATGCGATTTCGTGACAGTGCCGGCACTTTCGAAACGGGTGAAAATCGACCCCTCGGAAAAGTTGGGTTTTTTGCCATCTTTGGGTCCTGCCGGGACCCCCGATGAATGTTTGGGGGGTTTGGCCCACCTCCCGGGGCGGAAAAGTGTCATTTCAGCAACTTGAAAAAATGCGATTTAGCGACAGTGCCGGCACTGTCGAAACGGTTGAAAATCGACCCCTCGGAAAAGTTGGGTTTTTTGCCATCTTCGGGTCCTGCCTGGACCCCCGATGAATGTTTGGGGGGTTTGGCCCACCTCCCGGGGCGGAAAAGTGTCGTTTCAGCAACTTGAAAAAATGCGATTTCGCGACAGTGCCGGCACTGTCGAAACGGTTGAAAATCGACCGCTCGAAAAAGTTGGGTTTTTTGCCATCTTTGGGTCCTGCCGGGACCCCCGATGAATGTTTGGGGGGTTTGGCCCACCTCCCGGGGCGGAAAATTGTCGTTTCAGCAACTTGAAAAAATGCGATTTCGCGACAGTGCCGGCACTGTCGAAACGGGTGAAAATCGACCCCTCGGAAAAGTTGGGTTTTTTGCCATCTTTGGGTCCTGCCGGGACCCCCGATGAATGTTTGGGGGGTTTGGCCCATCTCCCGGGGCGGAAAAGTGTCGTTTCAGCAACTTGAAAAATGCGATTTCGCGACACTGTCGAAACGGTTGAAAATCGACCCCTCGGAAAAGTTGGGTTTTTTGCCATCTTTGGGTCCTGCCGGTACCCCCTATGAATGTTTGGGGGGTTTGGCCCACCTCCCGGGGCGGAAAAGTGTCATTTCAGCAACTTGAAAAAATGCGATTTCGCGACAGTGCCGGCACTGTCGAAACGGGTGAAAATCGACCCCTCGGAAAAGTTGGGTTTTTTGCCATCTTTGGGTCCTGCCGGGACCCCCGATGAATGTTTGGGGGGTTTGGCTCACCTCCCGGGGCGGAAAAGTGTCGTTTCAGCAACTTGAAAAAATGCGATTTCGCGACAGTGCCGGCACTGTCGAAACGGTTGAAAATCGACCCCTCGGAAAAGTTGGGTTTTTTGCCATCTTTGGGTCCTGCCGGGACCCCCGATGAATGTTTGGGGGGTTTGGCCCACCTCCCGGGGCGGAAAAGTGTCGTTTCAGCAACTTGAAAAAATGCAATTTCGCGACAGTGCCGGCACTGTCGAAACGGTTGAAAATCGACCCCTCGGAAAAGTTGGGTTTTTCGCCATCTTTGGGTCCTGCCGGGACCCCCGATGAATGTTTGGGGGGTTTGGCCCACCTCCCGGGGCGGAAAAGTGTCGTTTCAGCAACTTGAAAAAATGCGATTTCGCGACAGTGCCGGCACTGTCGAAACGGGTGAAAATCGACCCCTCGGAAAAGTTGGGTTTTTTTCCATCTTTGGGTCCTGCCGGTACCCCCTATGAATGTTTGGGGGGTTTGGCCCACCTCCCGGGGCGGAAAAGTGTCATTTCAGCAACTTGAAAAAATGCGATTTCGCGACAGTGCCGGCACTGTCGAAACGGGTGAAAATCGACCCCTCGGAAAAGTTGGGTTTTTTGCCATCTTTGGGTCCTGCCGGGACCCCCGATGAAAGTTTGGGGGGTTTGGCCCACCTCCCGGGGCGGAAAAGTGTCGTTTCAGCAACTTGAAAAAATGCGATTTCGCGACAGTGCCGGCACTGTCGAAACGGGTGAAAATCGACCCCTCGGAAAAGTTGGGTTTTTTGCCATCTTTGGGTCCTGCCGGGACCCCCGATGAATGTTTGGGGGGTTTGGCTCACCTCCCGGGGCGGAAAAGTGTCGTTTCAGCAACTTGAAAAAATGCGATTTCGCGACAGTGCCGGCACTGTCGAAATGGTTGAAAATCGACCCCTCGGAAAAGTTGGGTTTTTTGCCATCTTTGGGTCCTGCCGGGACCCCCGATGAATGTTTGGGGGGTTTGGCCCACCTCCCGGGGCGGAAAAGTGTCCTTTCAGCAACTTGAAAAAATGCGATTTCGTGACAGTGCCGGCACTTTCGAAACGGGTGAAAATCGACCCCTCGGAAAAGTTGGGTTTTTTGCCATCTTTGGGTCCTGCCGGGACCCCCGATGAATGTTTGGGGGGTTTGGCCCACCTCCCGGGGCGGAAAAGTGTCATTTCAGCAACTTGAAAAAATGCGATTTAGCGACAGTGCCGGCACTGTCGAAACGGGTGAAAATCGACCCCTCGGAAAAGTTGGGTTTTTTGCCATCTTTGGGTCCTGCCGGGACCCCCGATGAATGTTTGGGGGGTTTGGCTCACCTCCCGGGGCGGAAAAGTGTCGTTTCAGCAACTTGAAAAAATGCGATTTCGCGACAGTGCCGGCACTGTCGAAATGGTTGAAAATCGACCCCTCGGAAAAGTTGGGTTTTTTGCCATCTTTGGGTCCTGCCGGGACCCCCGATGAATGTTTGGGGGGTTTGGCCCACCTCCCGGGGCGGAAAAGTGTCCTTTCAGCAACTTGAAAAAATGCGATTTCGTGACAGTGCCGGCACTTTCGAAACGGGTGAAAATCGACCCCTCGGAAAAGTTGGGTTTTTTGCCATCTTTGGGTCCTGCCGGGACCCCCGATGAATGTTTGGGGGGTTTGGCCCACCTCCCGGGGCGGAAAAGTGTCATTTCAGCAACTTGAAAAAATGCGATTTAGCGACAGTGCCGGCACTGTCGAAACGGTTGAAAATCGACCCCTCGGAAAAGTTGGGTTTTTTGCCATCTTCGGGTCCTGCCTGGACCCCCGATGAATGTTTGGGGGGTTTGGCCCACCTCCCGGGGCGGAAAAGTGTCGTTTCAGCAACTTGAAAAAATGCGATTTCGCGACAGTGCCGGCACTGTCGAAACGGTTGAAAATCGACCGCTCGAAAAAGTTGGGTTTTTTGCCATCTTTGGGTCCTGCCGGGACCCCCGATGAATGTTTGGGGGGTTTGGCCCACCTCCCGGGGCGGAAAATTGTCGTTTCAGCAACTTGAAAAAATGCGATTTCGCGACAGTGCCGGCACTGTCGAAACGGGTGAAAATCGACCCCTCGGAAAAGTTGGGTTTTTTGCCATCTTTGGGTCCTGCCGGGACCCCCGATGAATGTTTGGGGGGTTTGGCCCATCTCCCGGGGCGGAAAAGTGTCGTTTCAGCAACTTGAAAAATGCGATTTCGCGACACTGTCGAAACGGTTGAAAATCGACCCCTCGGAAAAGTTGGGTTTTTTGCCATCTTTGGGTCCTGCCGGTACCCCCTATGAATGTTTGGGGGGTTTGGCCCACCTCCCGGGGCGGAAAAGTGTCATTTCAGCAACTTGAAAAAATGCGATTTCGCGACAGTGCCGGCACTGTCGAAACGGGTGAAAATCGACCCCTCGGAAAAGTTGGGTTTTTTGCCATCTTTGGGTCCTGCCGGGACCCCCGATGAATGTTTGGGGGGTTTGGCTCACCTCCCGGGGCGGAAAAGTGTCGTTTCAGCAACTTGAAAAAATGCGATTTCGCGACAGTGCCGGCACTGTCGAAACGGTTGAAAATCGACCCCTCGGAAAAGTTGGGTTTTTTGCCATCTTTGGGTCCTGCCGGGACCCCCGATGAATGTTTGGGGGGTTTGGCCCACCTCCCGGGGCGGAAAAGTGTCGTTTCAGCAACTTGAAAAAATGCAATTTCGCGACAGTGCCGGCACTGTCGAAACGGTTGAAAATCGACCCCTCGGAAAAGTTGGGTTTTTCGCCATCTTTGGGTCCTGCCGGGACCCCCGATGAATGTTTGGGGGGTTTGGCCCACCTCCCGGGGCGGAAAAGTGTCGTTTCAGCAACTTGAAAAAATGCGATTTCGCGACAGTGCCGGCACTGTCGAAACGGGTGAAAATCGACCCCTCGGAAAAGTTGGGTTTTTTTCCATCTTTGGGTCCTGCCGGTACCCCCTATGAATGTTTGGGGGGTTTGGCCCACCTCCCGGGGCGGAAAAGTGTCATTTCAGCAACTTGAAAAAATGCGATTTCGCGACAGTGCCGGCACTGTCGAAACGGGTGAAAATCGACCCCTCGGAAAAGTTGGGTTTTTTGCCATCTTTGGGTCCTGCCGGGACCCCCGATGAAAGTTTGGGGGGTTTGGCCCACCTCCCGGGGCGGAAAAGTGTCGTTTCAGCAACTTGAAAAAATGCGATTTCGCGACAGTGCCGGCACTGTCGAAACGGGTGAAAATCGACCCCTCGGAAAAGTTGGGTTTTTTGCCATCTTTGGGTCCTGCCGGGACCCCCGATGAATGTTTGGGGGGTTTGGCTCACCTCCCGGGGCGGAAAAGTGTCGTTTCAGCAACTTGAAAAAATGCGATTTCGCGACAGTGCCGGCACTGTCGAAATGGTTGAAAATCGACCCCTCGGAAAAGTTGGGTTTTTTGCCATCTTTGGGTCCTGCCGGGACCCCCGATGAATGTTTGGGGGGTTTGGCCCACCTCCCGGGGCGGAAAAGTGTCCTTTCAGCAACTTGAAAAAATGCGATTTCGTGACAGTGCCGGCACTTTCGAAACGGGTGAAAATCGACCCCTCGGAAAAGTTGGGTTTTTTGCCATCTTTGGGTCCTGCCGGGACCCCCGATGAATGTTTGGGGGGTTTGGCCCACCTCCCGGGGCGGAAAAGTGTCATTTCAGCAACTTGAAAAAATGCGATTTAGCGACAGTGCCGGCACTGTCGAAACGGTTGAAAATCGACCCCTCGGAAAAGTTGGGTTTTTTGCCATCTTCGGGTCCTGCCTGGACCCCCGATGAATGTTTGGGGGGTTTGGCCCACCTCCCGGGGCGGAAAAGTTTCATTTCAGCAACTTAAAAAAATGCGATTTTGCGCAGTGCCGGCACTGTCGAAACGGTTGAAAATCGACCCCTCGGAGAAGTTGGGTTTTTTGCCATCTTTGGGTCCTGCCGGGACCCCCGATGAATGTTTGGGGGGTTTGGCCCACCTCCCGGGGCGGAAAAGTGTCCTTTCAGCAACTTGAAAAAATGCGATTTCGCGACAGTGCCGGCACTGTCGAAACGGGTGAAAATCGACCCCTCGGAAAAGTTGGGTTTTTTGCCATCTTTGGGTCCTGCCGGGACCCCCGATGAATGTTTGGGGGGTTTGGCCCACCTCCCGGGGCGGAAAAGTGTCGTTTCAGCAACTTGAAAAAATGCGATTTCGCGACAGTGCCGGCACTGTCGAAACCTGGTGAAAATCGACCCCTCGGAAAAGTTGGGTTTTTTGCCATCTTTGGGTCCTGCCGGGACACCCGATGAATGTTTGGGGGGTTTGGCCCACCTCCCGGGGCGGAAAAGTGTCATTTCAGCAACTTGAAAAAATGCGATTTCGCGACAGTGCCGGCACTGTCGAAACGGTTGAAAATCGACACATCGGAAAAGTTGGGTTTTTTGCCATCTTTGGGTCCTGCCGGGACCCCCGATGAATGTTTGGGGGGTTTGGCCCACCTCCCGGGGCGGAAAAGTGTCATTTCAGCAACTTGAAAAAATGCGATTTTGCGACAGTGCCGGCACTGTCGAAACGGGTGAAAATCGACCCCTCGGAAAAGTTGGGTTTTTTGCCATCTTTGGGTACTGCCGGGACCCCCGATGAAGGTTTGGGGGGTTTGGCCCACCTCCCGGGGCGGAAAAGTGTCATTCAGCAACTTGAAAAAATGCGATTTCGCGACAGTGCCGGCACTGTCGAAACGGGTGAAAATCGACCCCTTGGAAAAGTTGGGTTTTTTGCCATCTTTGGGTCCTGCCGGGACCCCCGATGAATGTTTGGGGGGTTTGGCCCACCTCCCGGGGCGGAAAAGTGTCATTTCAGCAACTTGAAAAAATGCGATTTCGCGACAGTGCCGGCACTGTCGAAACGGTTGAAAATCGACCCCTCGGAAAAGTTGGGTTTTTTGCCATCTTTGGGTCCTGCCGGGACCCCCGATGAATGTTTGGGGGGTTTGGCCCACCTCCCCGGGCGGAAAAGTGTCGTTTCAGCAACTTGAAAAATGCGATTTCGCGACAGTGCCGGCACTGTCGAAACGGTTGAAAATCGACCCCTCGGAAAAGTTGGGTTTTTTGCCATCTTTGGGTACTGCCGGGACCCCCGATGAATGTTTGGGGGGTTTGGCCCACCTCCCGGGGCGGAAAAGTGTCGTTTCAGCAACTTGAAAAAATGCGATTTCGCGACAGTGCCGGCACTGTCGAAACGGGTGAAAATCGACCCCTCGGAAAAGTTGGGTTTTTTGCCATCTTTGGGTCCTGCCGGGACCCCCGATGAATGTTTGGGGGGTTTGGCCCACCTCCCGGGGCGGAAAAGTGTCGTTTCAGCAACTTGAAAAAATGCGATTTCGCGACAGTGCCGGCACTGTCGAAAGGGGTGAAAATCGACCCCTCGGAAAAGTTGGGTTTTTTGCCATCTTTGGGACCTGCCGGGACCCCCGATGAATGTTTGGGGGGTTTGGCCCACTTCCCGTGGCGGAAAAGTGTCGTTTCAGCAACTTGAAAAAATGCGATTTCGCGACAGTGCCGGCACTGTCGAAACGGTTGAAAATCGACCGCTCGAAAAAGTTGGGTTTTTTGCCATCTTTGGGTCCTGCCGGGACCCCCGATGAATGTTTGGGGGGTTTGGCCCATCTCCCGGGGCGGAAAAGTGTCGTTTCAGCAACTTGAAAAATGCGATTTCGCGACAGTGCCGGCACTGTCGAAACGGTTGAAAATCGACCCCTCGGAAAAGTTGGGTTTTTTGCCATCTTTGGGTCCTGCCGGGACCCCCGATGAATGTTTGGGGGGTTTGGCCCACCTCCCCGGGCGGAAAAGTGTCGTTTCAGCAACTCTAAAAATGCGATTTCGCGACAGTGCCGGCACTGTCGAAACGGTTGAAAATCGACCCCTCGGAAAAGTTGGGTTTTTTGCCATCTTTGGGTCCTGCCGGGACCCCCGATGAATGTTTGGGGGGTTTGGCCCACCTCCCGGGGCGGAAAATTGTCGTTTCAGCAACTTGAAAAAATGCGATTTCGCGACAGTGCCGGCACTGTCGAAACGGGTGAAAATCGACCCCTCGGAAAAGTTGGGTTTTTTGCCATCTTTGGGTCCTGCCGGGACCCCCGATGAATGTTTGGGGGGTTTGGCCCATCTCCCGGGGCGGAAAAGTGTCGTTTCAGCAACTTGAAAAATGCGATTTCGCGACACTGTCGAAACGGTTGAAAATCGACCCCTCGGAAAAGTTGGGTTTTTTGCCATCTTTGGGTCCTGCCGGTACCCCCTATGAATGTTTGGGGGGTTTGGCCCACCTCCCGGGGCGGAAAAGTGTCATTTCAGCAACTTGAAAAAATGCGATTTCGCGACAGTGCCGGCACTGTCGAAACGGGTGAAAATCGACCCCTCGGAAAAGTTGGGTTTTTTGCCATCTTTGGGTCCTGCCGGGACCCCCGATGAATGTTTGGGGGGTTTGGCTCACCTCCCGGGGCGGAAAAGTGTCGTTTCAGCAACTTGAAAAAATGCGATTTCGCGACAGTGCCGGCACTGTCGAAACGGTTGAAAATCGACCCCTCGGAAAAGTTGGGTTTTTTGCCATCTTTGGGTCCTGCCGGGACCCCCGATGAATGTTTGGGGGGTTTGGCCCACCTCCCGGGGCGGAAAAGTGTCGTTTCAGCAACTTGAAAAAATGCAATTTCGCGACAGTGCCGGCACTGTCGAAACGGTTGAAAATCGACCCCTCGGAAAAGTTGGGTTTTTCGCCATCTTTGGGTCCTGCCGGGACCCCCGATGAATGTTTGGGGGGTTTGGCCCACCTCCCGGGGCGGAAAAGTGTCGTTTCAGCAACTTGAAAAAATGCGATTTCGCGACAGTGCCGGCACTGTCGAAACGGGTGAAAATCGACCCCTCGGAAAAGTTGGGTTTTTTTCCATCTTTGGGTCCTGCCGGTACCCCCTATGAATGTTTGGGGGGTTTGGCCCACCTCCCGGGGCGGAAAAGTGTCATTTCAGCAACTTGAAAAAATGCGATTTCGCGACAGTGCCGGCACTGTCGAAACGGGTGAAAATCGACCCCTCGGAAAAGTTGGGTTTTTTGCCATCTTTGGGTCCTGCCGGGACCCCCGATGAAAGTTTGGGGGGTTTGGCCCACCTCCCGGGGCGGAAAAGTGTCGTTTCAGCAACTTGAAAAAATGCGATTTCGCGACAGTGCCGGCACTGTCGAAACGGGTGAAAATCGACCCCTCGGAAAAGTTGGGTTTTTTGCCATCTTTGGGTCCTGCCGGGACCCCCGATGAATGTTTGGGGGGTTTGGCTCACCTCCCGGGGCGGAAAAGTGTCGTTTCAGCAACTTGAAAAAATGCGATTTCGCGACAGTGCCGGCACTGTCGAAATGGTTGAAAATCGACCCCTCGGAAAAGTTGGGTTTTTTGCCATCTTTGGGTCCTGCCGGGACCCCCGATGAATGTTTGGGGGGTTTGGCCCACCTCCCGGGGCGGAAAAGTGTCCTTTCAGCAACTTGAAAAAATGCGATTTCGTGACAGTGCCGGCACTTTCGAAACGGGTGAAAATCGACCCCTCGGAAAAGTTGGGTTTTTTGCCATCTTTGGGTCCTGCCGGGACCCCCGATGAATGTTTGGGGGGTTTGGCCCACCTCCCGGGGCGGAAAAGTGTCATTTCAGCAACTTGAAAAAATGCGATTTAGCGACAGTGCCGGCACTGTCGAAACGGTTGAAAATCGACCCCTCGGAAAAGTTGGGTTTTTTGCCATCTTCGGGTCCTGCCTGGACCCCCGATGAATGTTTGGGGGGTTTGGCCCACCTCCCGGGGCGGAAAAGTTTCATTTCAGCAACTTAAAAAAATGCGATTTTGCGCAGTGCCGGCACTGTCGAAACGGTTGAAAATCGACCCCTCGGAGAAGTTGGGTTTTTTGCCATCTTTGGGTCCTGCCGGGACCCCCGATGAATGTTTGGGGGGTTTGGCCCACCTCCCGGGGCGGAAAAGTGTCCTTTCAGCAACTTGAAAAAATGCGATTTCGCGACAGTGCCGGCACTGTCGAAACGGGTGAAAATCGACCCCTCGGAAAAGTTGGGTTTTTTGCCATCTTTGGGTCCTGCCGGGACCCCCGATGAATGTTTGGGGGGTTTGGCCCACCTCCCGGGGCGGAAAAGTGTCGTTTCAGCAACTTGAAAAAATGCGATTTCGCGACAGTGCCGGCACTGTCGAAACCTGGTGAAAATCGACCCCTCGGAAAAGTTGGGTTTTTTGCCATCTTTGGGTCCTGCCGGGACACCCGATGAATGTTTGGGGGGTTTGGCCCACCTCCCGGGGCGGAAAAGTGTCATTTCAGCAACTTGAAAAAATGCGATTTCGCGACAGTGCCGGCACTGTCGAAACGGTTGAAAATCGACACATCGGAAAAGTTGGGTTTTTTGCCATCTTTGGGTCCTGCCGGGACCCCCGATGAATGTTTGGGGGGTTTGGCCCACCTCCCGGGGCGGAAAAGTGTCATTTCAGCAACTTGAAAAAATGCGATTTTGCGACAGTGCCGGCACTGTCGAAACGGGTGAAAATCGACCCCTCGGAAAAGTTGGGTTTTTTGCCATCTTTGGGTACTGCCGGGACCCCCGATGAAGGTTTGGGGGGTTTGGCCCACCTCCCGGGGCGGAAAAGTGTCATTCAGCAACTTGAAAAAATGCGATTTCGCGACAGTGCCGGCACTGTCGAAACGGGTGAAAATCGACCCCTTGGAAAAGTTGGGTTTTTTGCCATCTTTGGGTCCTGCCGGGACCCCCGATGAATGTTTGGGGGGTTTGGCCCACCTCCCGGGGCGGAAAAGTGTCATTTCAGCAACTTGAAAAAATGCGATTTCGCGACAGTGCCGGCACTGTCGAAACGGTTGAAAATCGACCCCTCGGAAAAGTTGGGTTTTTTGCCATCTTTGGGTCCTGCCGGGACCCCCGATGAATGTTTGGGGGGTTTGGCCCACCTCCCCGGGCGGAAAAGTGTCGTTTCAGCAACTTGAAAAATGCGATTTCGCGACAGTGCCGGCACTGTCGAAACGGTTGAAAATCGACCCCTCGGAAAAGTTGGGTTTTTTGCCATCTTTGGGTACTGCCGGGACCCCCGATGAATGTTTGGGGGGTTTGGCCCACCTCCCGGGGCGGAAAAGTGTCGTTTCAGCAACTTGAAAAAATGCGATTTCGCGACAGTGCCGGCACTGTCGAAACGGGTGAAAATCGACCCCTCGGAAAAGTTGGGTTTTTTGCCATCTTTGGGTCCTGCCGGGACCCCCGATGAATGTTTGGGGGGTTTGGCCCACCTCCCGGGGCGGAAAAGTGTCGTTTCAGCAACTTGAAAAAATGCGATTTCGCGACAGTGCCGGCACTGTCGAAAGGGGTGAAAATCGACCCCTCGGAAAAGTTGGGTTTTTTGCCATCTTTGGGACCTGCCGGGACCCCCGATGAATGTTTGGGGGGTTTGGCCCACTTCCCGTGGCGGAAAAGTGTCGTTTCAGCAACTTGAAAAAATGCGATTTCGCGACAGTGCCGGCACTGTCGAAACGGTTGAAAATCGACCGCTCGAAAAAGTTGGGTTTTTTGCCATCTTTGGGTCCTGCCGGGACCCCCGATGAATGTTTGGGGGGTTTGGCCCATCTCCCGGGGCGGAAAAGTGTCGTTTCAGCAACTTGAAAAATGCGATTTCGCGACAGTGCCGGCACTGTCGAAACGGTTGAAAATCGACCCCTCGGAAAAGTTGGGTTTTTTGCCATCTTTGGGTCCTGCCGGTACCCCCTATGAATGTTTGGGGGGTTTGGCCCACCTCCCGGGGCGGAAAAGTGTCATTTCAGCAACTTGAAAAAATGCGATTTCGCGACAGTGCCGGCCCTGTCGAAACGGGTGAAAATCGACCCCTCGGAAAAGTTGGGTTTTTTGCCATCTTTGGGTCCTGCCGGGACCCCCGATGAATGTTTGGGGGGTTTGGCCCACCTCCCCGGGCGGAAAAGTGTCGTTTCAGCAACTCTAAAAATGCGATTTCGCGACAGTGCCGGCACTGTCGAAACGGTTGAAAATCGACCCCTCGGAAAAGTTGGGTTTTTTGCCATCTTTGGGTACTGCCGGGACCCCCGATGAATGTTTGGGGGGTTTGGCCCACCTCCCGGGGCGGAAAAGTGTCGTTTCAGCAACTTGAAAAAATGCGATTTCGCGACAGTGCCGGCACTGTCGAAACGGGTGAAAATCGACCCCTCGGAAAAGTTGGGTTTTTTGCCATCTTTGGGTCCTGCCGGGACCCCCGATGAATGTTTGGGGGGTTTGGCCCACCTCCCGGGGCGGAAAAGTGTCGTTTCAGCAACTTGAAAAAATGCGATTTCGCGACAGTGCCGGCACTGTCGAAATGGTTGAAAATCGACCCCTCGGAAAAGTTGGGTTTTTTGCCATCTTTGGGTCCTGCCGGGACCCCCGATGAATGTTTGGGGGGTTTGGCCCACCTCCCGGGGCGGAAAAGTGTCGTTTCAGCAACTTGAAAAAATGCGATCTCGCGACAGTGCCGGCACTGTCGAAACGGTTGAAAATCAACCCCTCTGAAAAGTTGGGTTTTTTGCCATCTTTGGGTCCTGCCGGGACCCCCGATGAATGTTTGGGGGGTTTGGCCCACCTCTCGGGGCGGAAAAGTGTCGTTTCAGCAACTTGAAAAATGCGATTTCGCGACAGTGCCGGCACTGTCGAAACGGTTGAAAATCGACCACTCGGAAAAGTTGGGTTTTTTGCCATCTTTGGGTCCTGCCGGTACCCCCTATGAATGTTTGGGGGGTTTGGCCCACCTCCCGGGGCGGAAAAGTGTCATTTCAGCAACTTGAAAAAATGCGATTTCGCGACAGTGCCGGCACTGTCGAAACGGTTGAAAATCGACCCCTCGGAAAAGTTGGGTTTTTTGCCATCTTTGAATCCTGCCGGGACCCCCGATGAATGTTTGGGGGGTTTGGCCCACCTCCCGGGGCGGAAAAGTGTCGTTTCAGCAACTTGAAAAAATGCGATTTCGCGACAGTGCCGGCACTGTCGAAACGATTGAAAATCGACCCCTCGGAAAAGTTGGGTTTTTTGCCATCATTGGGTCCTGCCGGGACCCCCGATGAATGTTTGGGGGGTTTGGCCCACCTCCCGGGGCGGAAAAGTGTCGTTTCAGCAACTTGAAAAAATGCGATTTCGCGACAGTGCCGGCACTGTCGAAACGGTTGAAAATCGACCCCTCGTAAAAGTTGGGTTTTTTGCCATCTTTGGGTCCTGCCGGGACCCCCGATGAATGTTTGGGGGGGTTTGGCCCACCTCCCGGGGCGGAAAATTGTCGTTTCAGCAACTTGAAAAAATGCGATTTCGCGACAGTGCCGGCACTGTCGAAACGGGTGAAAATCGACCCCTCGGAAAAGTTGGGTTATTTGCCATCTTTGGGTCCTGCCGGGACCCCCGATGAATGTTTGGGGGGTTTGGCCCACCTCCCGGGGCGGAAAAGTGTCGTTTCAGCAACTTGAAAAAATGCGATTTCGCGACAGTGCCGGCACTGTCGAAACGGGTGAAAATCGACCCCTCGGAAAAGTTGGGTTTTTTGCCATCTTTGGGTCCTGCCGGGACCCCCGATGAATGTTTTGGGGGTTTGGCCCACCTCCCGGGGCGGAAAAGTGTCGTTTCAGCAACTTGAAAAAATGCGATTTCGCGACAGTGCCGGCACTGTCGAAACGGTTGAAAATCGACCCCTCGGAAAAGTTGGGTTTTTTGCCATCTTTGGGTCCTGCCGGGACCCCCGATGAATGTTTGGGGGGTTTGGCCCACCTCCCGGGGCGGAAAAGTGTCGTTTCAGCAACTTGAAAAATGCGATTTCGCGACAGTGCCGGCACTGTCGAAACGGTTGAAAATCGACCCCTCGGAAAAGTTGGGTTTTTTGCCATCTTTGGGTCCTGCCGGTACCCCCTATGAATGTTTGGGGGGTTTGGCCCACCTCCCGGGGCGGAAAAGTGTCATTTCAGCAACTTGAAAAAATGCGATTTCGCGACAGTGCCGGCACTGTCGAAACGGGTGAAAATCAACCCCTCGGAAAAGTTGGGTTTTTTGCCATCTTTGGGTCCTGCCGGGACCCCCCGATGAAAGTTTGGGGGGTTTGGCCCACCTCCCGGGGCGGAAAAGTGTCGTTTCAGCAACTTGAAAAAATGCGATTTCGCGACAGTGCCGGCACTGTCGAAACGGGTGAAAATCGACCCCTCGGAAAAGTTGGGTTTTTTGCCATCTTTGGGTCCTGCCGGGACCCCCGATGAATGTTTGGGGGGTTTGGCCCACTTCCCGTGGCGGAAAAGTGTCGTTTCAGCAACTTGAAAAAATGCGATTTCGCGACAGTGCCGGCACTGTCAAAACGGTTGAAAATCGACCGCTCGAAAAAGTTGGGTTTTTTGCCATCTTTGGGTCCTGCCGGGACCCCCGATGAATGTTTGGGGGGTTTGGCCCACCTCCCGGGGCGGAAAATTGTCGTTTCAGCAACTTGAAAAAATGCGATTTCGCGACAGTGCCGGCACTGTCGAAACGGGTGAAAATCGACCCCTCGGAAAAGTTGGGTTTTTTGCCATCTTTGGGTCCTGCCGGGACCCCCGATGAATGTTTGGGGGGTTTGGCCCACCTCCCGGGGCGGAAAAGTGTCGTTTCAGCAACTTGAAAAATGCGATTTCGCGACAGTGCCGGCACTGTCGAAACGGTTGAAAATCGACCCCTCGGAAAAGTTTGTTTTTTTGCAATCTTTGGGTCCTGCCGGTACCCCCTATGAATGTTTGGGGGGTTTGGCCCACCTCCCGGGGCGGAAAAGTGTCATTTCAGCAACTTGAAAAAATGCGATTTCGCGACAGTGCCGGCACTGTCGAAACGGGTGAAAATCGACCCCTCGGAAAAGTTGGGTTTTTTGCCATCTTTGGGTCCTGCCGGGACCCCCGATGAAAGTTTGGGGGGTTTGGCCCACCTCCCGGGGCGGAAAAGTGTCGTTTCAGCAACTTGAAAAAATGCGATTTCGCGACAGTGCCGGCACTGTCGAAACGGGTGAAAATCGACCCCTCGGAAAAGTTGGGTTTTTTGCCATCTTTGGGTCCTGCCGGGACCCCCGATGAAAGTTTGGGGGGTTTGGCCCACCTCCCGGGGCGGAAAAGTGTCGTTTCAGCAACTTGAAAAAATGCGATTTCGCGACAGTGCCGGCACTGTCGAAACGGGTGAAAATCGACCCCTCGGAAAAGTTGGGTTTTTTGCCATCTTTGGGTCCTGCCGGGACCCCCGATGAATGTTTGGGGGGTTTGGCCCACCTCCCGGGGCGGAAAAGTGTCGTTTCAGCAACTTGAAAAAATGCGATTTCGCGACAGTGCCGGCACTGTCGAAACGGGTGAAAATCGACCCCTCGGAAAAGTTGGGTTTTTTGCCATCTTTGGGTCCTGCCGGGACCCCCGATGAATGTTTGGGGGGTTTGGCTCACCTCCCGGGGCGGAAAAGTGTCGTTTCAGCAACTTGAAAAAATGCGATTTCGCGACAGTGCCGGCACTGTCGAAACGGTTGAAAATCGACCGCTCGGAAACGTTGGGTTTTTTGACATCTTTGGGTCCTGCCGGGACCCCCGATGAATGTTTGGGGGGTTTGGCCCACCTCCCGGGGCGGAAAATTGTCGTTTCAGCAACTTGAAAAAATGCGATTTCGCGACAGTGCCGGCACTGTCGAAACGGGTGAAAATCGACCCCTCGGAAAAGTTGGGTTTTTTGCCATCTTTGGGTCCTGCCGGGACCTCCGATGAACGTTTGGGGGGTTTGGCCCACCTCACGGGGCGGAAAAGTGTCATTTCAGCAACTTGAAAAAATGCGATTTCGCGACAGTGCCGGCACTGTCGAAACGGTTGAAAATCGACCCCTCGGAAAAGTTGGGTTTTTTGCCATCTTTGGGTCCTGCCGGGACCCCCGATGAATGTTTGGGGGGTTTGGCCCACCTCCCGGGGCGGAAAAGTGTCATTTCAGCAACTTGAAAAAATGCGATTTTGCGACAGTGCCTGCACTGTCGAAACGGTTGAAAATCGACCCCTCGGAAAAGTTGGGTTTTTTGCCATCTTTGGGTCCTGCCGGGACCCCCGATGAATGTTTGGGGGGTTTGGCCCACCTCCCGAGGCGGAAAAGTGTCGTTTCAGCAACTTGAAAAAATGCGATTTCGCGACGTGCCGGCACTGTCGAAACGGTTGAAAATCGACCCCTCGGAAAAGTTGGGTTTTTTGCCATCTTTGAATCCTGCCGGGACCCCCGATGAATGTTTGGGGGGTTTGGCCCACCTCCCGGGGCGGAAAAATGTCGTTTCAGCAACTTGAAAAAATGCGATTTCGCGACAGTGCCGGCACTGTCGAAACGGTTGAAAATCGACCCCTCGGAAAAGTTGGGTTTTTTGCCATCTTTGGGTCCTGCCGGTACCCCCGATGAATGTTTGGGGGGTTTGGCCCACCTCCCGGGGCGGAAAAGTGTCGTTTCAGCAACTTGAAAAAATGCGATTTCGCGACAGTGCCGGCACTGTCGAAACGGTTGAAAATCGACCCCTCGGAAAAGTTGGGTTTTTTGCCATCTTTGGGTCCTGCCGGGACCCCCGATGAATGTTTGGGGGGTTTGGCCCACCTCCTGGGGCGGAAAAGTGTCGTTTCAGCAACTTGAAAAAATGCGATTTCGCGACAGTGCCGGCACTGTCGAAACGGTTGAAAATCGACCCCTCGGAAAAGTTGGGTTTTTTGCCATCTTTGGGTCCTGCCGGACCCCCGATGAATGTTTGGGGGGTTTGGCTCACCTCCCGGGGCGGAAAAGTGTCGTTTCAGCAACTTGAAAAAATGCAATTTCGCGACAGTGCCGGCACTGTCGAAACGGTTGAAAATCGACCCCTCGGAAAAGTTGGGTTTTTTGCCATCTTTGGGTACTGCCGGGACCCCCGATGAATGTTTGGGGAGTTTGGCCCACCTCCCGGGGCGGAAAAGTGTCCTTTCAGCAACTTGAAAAAATGCGATTTCGCGACAGTGCCGGCACTGTCGAAACGGTTGAAAATCGACCCCTCGGAAAAGTTGGGTTTTTTGCCATCTTTGGGTCCTGCCGGAACCCCCGATGAATGTTTGGGGGGTTTGGCCCACCTCCCGGGGCGGAAAAGTGTCGTTTCAGCAACTTGAAAAAATGCGATTTCGCGACAGTGCCGGCACTGTCGAAACGATTGAAAATCGACCCCTCGGAAAAGTTGGGTTTTTTGCCATCATTGGGTCCTGCCGGGACCCCCGATGAATGTTTGGGGGGTTTGGCCCACCTCCCGGGGCGGAAAAGTGTCGTTTCAGCAACTTGAAAAAATGCGATTTCGCGACAGTGCCGGCACTGTCGAAACGGGTGAAAATCGACCCCTCGGAAAAGTTGGGTTTTTTGCCATCTTTGGGTCCTGCCGGGACCCCCCGATGAAAGTTTGGGGGGTTTGGCCCACCTCCCGGGGCGGAAAAGTGTCGTTTCAGCAACTTGAAAAAATGCGATTTCGCGACAGTGCCGGCACTGTCGAAACGGGTGAAAATCGACCCCTCGGAAAAGTTGGGTTTTTTGCCATCTTTGGGTCCTGCCGGGACCCCCGATGAATGTTTGGGGGGTTTGGCCCACTTCCCGTGGCGGAAAAGTGTCGTTTCAGCAACTTGAAAAAATGCGATTTCGCGACAGTGCCGGCACTGTCAAAACGGTTGAAAATCGACCGCTCGAAAAAGTTGGGTTTTTTGCCATCTTTGGGTCCTGCCGGGACCCCCGATGAATGTTTGGGGGGTTTGGCCCACCTCCCGGGGCGGAAAATTGTCGTTTCAGCAACTTGAAAAAATGCGATTTCGCGACAGTGCCGGCACTGTCGAAACGGGTGAAAATCGACCCCTCGGAAAAGTTGGGTTTTTTGCCATCTTTGGGTCCTGCCGGGACCCCCGATGAATGTTTGGGGGGTTTGGCCCACCTCCCGGGGCGGAAAAGTGTCGTTTCAGCAACTTGAAAAATGCGATTTCGCGACAGTGCCGGCACTGTCGAAACGGTTGAAAATCGACCCCTCGGAAAAGTTTGTTTTTTTGCAATCTTTGGGTCCTGCCGGTACCCCCTATGAATGTTTGGGGGGTTTGGCCCACCTCCCGGGGCGGAAAAGTGTCATTTCAGCAACTTGAAAAAATGCGATTTCGCGACAGTGCCGGCACTGTCGAAACGGGTGAAAATCGACCCCTCGGAAAAGTTGGGTTTTTTGCCATCTTTGGGTCCTGCCGGGACCCCCAATGAAAGTTTGGGGGGTTTGGCCCACCTCCCGGGGCGGAAAAGTGTCGTTTCAGCAACTTGAAAAAATGCAATTTCGCGACAGTGCCGGCACTGTCGAAACGGGTGAAAATCGACCCCTCGGAAAAGTTGGGTTTTTTGCCATCTTTGGGTCCTGCCGGGACCCCCGATGAAAGTTTGGGGGGTTTGGCCCACCTCCCGGGGCGGAAAAGTGTCGTTTCAGCAACTTGAAAAAATGCGATTTCGCGACAGTGCCGGCACTGTCGAAACGGGTGAAAATCGACCCCTCGGAAAAGTTGGGTTTTTTGCCATCTTTGGGTCCTGCCGGGACCCCCGATGAATGTTTGGGGGGTTTGGCCCACCTCCCGGGGCGGAAAAGTGTCGTTTCAGCAACTTGAAAAAATGCGATTTCGCGACAGTGCCGGCACTGTCGAAACGGATGAAAATCGACCCCTCGGAAAAGTTGGGTTTTTTGCCATCTTTGGGTCCTGCCGGGACCCCCGATGAATGTTTGGGGGGTTTGGCTCACCTCCCGGGGCGGAAAAGTGTCGTTTCAGCAACTTGAAAAAATGCGATTTCGCGACAGTGCCGGCACTGTCGAAACGGGTGAAAATCGACCCCTCGGAAAAGTTGGGTTTTTTGCCATCTTTGGGTACTGCCGGGACCCCCGATGAATGTTTGGGGGGTTTGGCCCACCTCCCGGGGCGGAAAAGTGTCGTTTCAGCAACTTAAAAAAATGCGATTTCGCGACAGTGCCGGCACTGTCGAAACGGGTGAAAATCGACCCCTCGGAAAAGTTGGGTTTTTTGCCATCTTTGGGTCCTGCCGGGACCCCCGATGAATGTTTGGGGGGTTTGGCTCACCTCCCGGGGCGGAAAAGTGTCGTTTCAGCAACTTGAAAAAATGCGATTTCGCGACAGTGCCGGCACTGTCGAAACGGTTGAAAATCGACCGCTCGGAAACGTTGGGTTTTTTGCCATCTTTGGGTCCTTCCGGGACCCCCGATGAATGTTTGGGGGGTTTGGCCCACCTCCCGGGGCGGAAAATTGTCGTTTCAGCAACTTGAAAAAATGCGATTTCGCGACAGTGCCGGCACTGTCGAAACGGGTGAAAATCGACCCCTCGGAAAAGTTGGGTTTTTTGCCATCTTTGGGTACTGCCGGGACCCCCGATGAATGTTTGGGGGGTTTGGCCCACCTCCCGGGGCGGAAAAGTGTCGTTTCAGCAACTTGAAAAAATGCGATTTCGCGACAGTGCCGGCACTGTCGAAACGGGTGAAAATCGACCCCTCGGAAAAGTTGGGTTTTTTGCCATCTTTGGGTCCTGCCGGGACCCCCGATGAATGTTTGGGGGGTTTGGCCCACCTCCCGGGGCGGAAAAGTGTCGTTTCAGCAACTTGAAAAAATGCGATTTCGCGAAAGTGCCGGCACTGTTGAAACGGGTGAAAATCGACCCCTCGGAAAAGTTGGGTTTTTTGCTATCTTTGGGTACTGCCGAGACCCCCGATGAATGTTTGGGGGGTTTGGCCCACCTCCCGGGGCGGAAAAGTGTCGTTTCAGCAACTTGAAAAAATGCGATTTCGCGACACTGCCGGCACTGTCGAAACGGGTGAAAATCGACCCCTCGGAAAAGTTGGGTTTTTTGCCATCTTTGGGTCCTGCCGGGACCCCCGATGAATGTTTGGGGGGTTTGGCCCAACTCCCGGGGCGGAAAAGTGTCGTTTCAGCAACTTCAAAAAATGCGATTTCGCGACAGTGCCGGCACTGTCGAAACGGGTGAAAATCGACCCCTCGGAAAAGTTGGGTTTTTCGCCATCTTTGGGTCCTGCCGGGACCCCCGATGAATGTTTGGGGGGTTTGGCCCACCTCCCGGGGCGGAAAAGTGTCGTTTCAGCAACTTGAAAAAATGCGATTTCGCGACAGTGCCGGCACTGTCGAAACGGTTGAAAATCGACCCCTCGGAAAAGTTGGGTTGTTTGCCATCTTTGGGTCCTGCCGGGACCCCCGATGAATGTTTGGGGGGTTTGGCCCACCTCCCGGGGCGGAAAAGTGTCGTTTCAGCAACTTGAAAAAATGCGATTTCGCGACAGTGCCGGCACTGTCGAAACGGGTGAAAATCGACCCCTCGGAAAAGTTGGGTTTTTTGCCATCTTTGGGTCCTGCCGGGACCCCCGATGAACGTTTGGGGGGTTTGGCCCACCTCACGGGGCGGAATAGTGTCATTTCAGCAACTTGAAAAAATGCGATTTCGCGACAGTGCCGGCACTGTCGAAACGGTTGAAAATCGACCCCTTGGAAAAGTTGGGTTTTTTGCCATCTTTGGGTCCTGCCGGGACCCCCGATGAATGTTTGGGGGGTTTGGCCCACCTCCCGGGGCGGAAAAGTGTCATTTCAGTAACTTGAAAAAATGCGATTTTGCGACAGTGCCTGCACTGTCGAAACGGTTGAAAATCGACCCCTCGGAAAAGTTGGGTTTTTTGCCATCTTTGGGTCCTGCCGGGACCCCCGATGAATGTTTGGGGGGTTTGGCCCACCTCCCGAGGCGGAAAAGTGTCGTTTCAGCAACTTGAAAAAATGCGATTTCGCGACGTGCCGGCACTGTCGAAACGGTTGAAAATCGACCCCTCGGAAAAGTTGGGTTTTTTGCCATCTTTGAATCCTGCCGGGACCCCCGATGAATGTTTGGGGGGTTTGGCCCACCTCCCGGGGCGGAAAAATGTCGTTTCAGCAACTTGAAAAAATGCGATTTCGCGACAGTGCCGGCACTGTCGAAACGGTTGAAAATCGACCCCTCGGAAAAGTTGGGTTTTTTGCCATCTTTGAATCCTGCCGGGACCCCCGATGAATGTTTGGGGGGTTTGGCCCACCTCCCGGGGCGGAAAAATGTCGTTTCAGCAACTTGAAAAAATGCGATTTCGCGACAGTGCCGGCACTGTCGAAACGGTTGAAAATCGACCCCTCGGAAAAGTTGGGTTTTTTGCCATCTTTGGGTCCTGCCGGTACCCCCGATGAATGTTTGGGGGGTTTGGCCCACCTCCCGGGGCGGAAAAGTGTCGTTTCAGCAACTTGAAAAAATGCGATTTCGCGACAGTGCCGGCACTGTCGAAACGGTTGAAAATCGACCCCTCGGAAAAGTTGGGTTTTTTGCCATCTTTGGGTCATGCCGGGACCCCCGATGAATGTTTGGGGGGTTTGGCCCACCTCCCGGGGCGGAAAAGTGTCGTTTCAGCAACTTGAAAAAATGCGATTTCGCGACAGTGCCGGCACTGTCGAAACGGTTGAAAATCGACCCCTCGGAAAAGTTGGGTTTTTTGCCATCTTTGGGTCCTGCCGGGACCCCCGATGAATGTTTGGGGGGTTTGGCCCACCTCCCGAGGCGGAAAAGTGTCGTTTCAGCAACTTGAAAAAATGTGATTTCGCGACAGTGCCGGCACTGTCGAAACGGGTGAAAATCGACCCCTCGGCAAAGTTGGGTTTTTTGCCATCTTTGGGTCCTGCCGGGACCCCCGATGAATGTTTGGGGGGTTTGGCTCACCTCCCGGGGTGGAAAAGTGTCGTTTCAGCAACTTGAAAAAATGCAATTTCGCGACAGTGCCGGCACTGTCGAAACGGTTGAAAATCGACCCCTCGGAAAAGTTGGGTTTTTTGCCATCTTTGGGTACTGCCGGGACCCCCGATGAATGTTTGGGGAGTTTGGCCCACCTCCCGGGGCGGAAAAGTGTCGTTTCAGCAACTTGAAAAAATGCGATTTCGCGACAGTGCCGGCACTGTCGAAACGGGTGAAAATCGACCCCTCGGAAAAGTTGGGTTTTTTGCCATCTTTGGGTCCTGCCGGGACCCCCGATGAATGTTTGGGGGGTTTGGCCCACCTCCCGGGGCGGAAAAGTGTCATTTCAGCATCTTGAAAAAATGCGATTTCGCGACAGTGCCGGCACTGTCGAAACAGTTGAAAATCGACCCCTCGGAAAAGTTGGGTTTTTTGCCATCTTTGGGTCCTGCCGGGACCCCCGATGAATGTTTGGGGGGTTTGGCCCACCTCCCGGGGCGAAAAAGTGTCGTTTCAGCAACTTGAAAAAATGCGATTTCGCGACAGTGCCGGCACTGTCGAAACGGGTGAAAATCGACCCCTCGGAAAAGTTGGGTTTTTTGCCATCTTTGGGTCCTGCCGGGACCCCCGATGAATGTTTGGGGGGTTTGGCTCACCTCCCGGGGCGGAAAAGTG
The DNA here is from genome assembly GCF_027744805.1 of Dunckerocampus dactyliophorus. Taxonomy (NCBI): domain Eukaryota; kingdom Metazoa; phylum Chordata; class Actinopteri; order Syngnathiformes; family Syngnathidae; genus Dunckerocampus; species Dunckerocampus dactyliophorus. The sequence continues at coordinate 17,617,745 of NC_072822.1, read as the reverse complement.
TCGTTTCAGCAACTTGAAAAAATGCGATTTCGCGACAGTGCCCCCCGATGAATGTTTGGGGGGTCTGGCCCACCTCCCGGGGCGGAAAAGTGTCGTTTCAGCAACTTGAAAAAATGCGATTTCGCGACAGTGCCGGCACTGTCGAAACGGGTGAAAATCGACCCCTCGGAAAAGTTGGGTTTTTTGCCATCTTTGGGTCCTGCCGGGAGCCCCGATGAATGTTTGGGGGGTTTGGCCCACCTCCCGGGGCGGAAAAGTGTCGTTTCAGCATCTTGAAAAAATGCGATTTCGCGACAGTGCCCCCCGATGAATGTTTGGGGGGTCTGGCCCACCTCCCGGGGCGGAAAAGTGTCATTTCAGCAACTTGAAAAAATGCGATTTCGCGACAGTGCCCCCCGATGAATGTTTGGGGGGTCTGGCCCACCTCCCGGGGCGGAAAAGTGTCGTTTCAGCAACTTGAAAAAATGCGATTTCGCGACAGTGCCCCCCGATGAATGTTTGGGGGGGTCTGGTCCACCTCCCGGGGCGGAAAAGTGTCGTTTCAGCAACTTGAAAAAATGCGATTTCGCGACAGTGCCGGCACTGTCGAAACGGTTGAAAATCGACCCCTCGGAAAAGTTGGGTTGTTTGCCATCTTTGGGTCCTGCCGGGACCCCCGATGAATGTTTGGGGGGTTTGGCCCACCTCCCGGGGCGGAAAAGTGTCGTTTCAGCAACTTGAAAAAATGCGATTTCGCGACAGTGCCGGCACTGTCGAAACGGGTGAAAATCGACCCCTCGGAAAAGTTGGGGTTTTTGCCATCTTTGGGTCCTGCCGGGACCCCCGATGAATGTTTGGGGGGTTTGGCCCACCTCCCGAGGCGGAAAAGTGTCGTTTCAGCAACTTGAAAAAATGCGATTTCGCGACGTGCCGGCACTGTCGAAACGGTTGAAAATCGACCCCTCGGAAAAGTTGGGTTTTTTGCCATCTTTGAATCCTGCCGGGACCCCCGATGAATGTTTGGGGGGTTTGGCCCACCTCCCGGGGCGGAAAAATGTCGTTTCAGCAACTTGAAAAAATGCGATTTCGCGACAGTGCCGGCACTGTCGAAACGGTTGAAAATCGACCCCTCGGAAAAGTTGGGTTTTTTGCCATCTTTGAATCCTGCCGGGACCCCCGATGAATGTTTGGGGGGTTTGGCCCACCTCCCGGGGCGGAAAAATGTCGTTTCAGCAACTTGAAAAAATGCGATTTCGCGACAGTGCCGGCACTGTCGAAACGGTTGAAAATCGACCCCTCGGAAAAGTTGGGTTTTTTGCCATCTTTGGGTCCTGCCGGTACCCCCGATGAATGTTTGGGGGGTTTGGCCCACCTCCCGGGGCGGAAAAGTGTCGTTTCAGCAACTTGAAAAAATGCGATTTCGCGACAGTGCCGGCACTGTCGAAACGGTTGAAAATCGACCCCTCGGAAAAGTTGGGTTTTTTGCCATCTTTGGGTCATGCCGGGACCCCCGATGAATGTTTGGGGGGTTTGGCCCACCTCCCGGGGCGGAAAAGTGTCGTTTCAGCAACTTGAAAAAATGCGATTTCGCGACAGTGCCGGCACTGTCGAAACGGTTGAAAATCGACCCCTCGGAAAAGTTGGGTTTTTTGCCATCTTTGGGTCCTGCCGGGACCCCCGATGAATGTTTGGGGGGTTTGGCCCACCTCCCGAGGCGGAAAAGTGTCGTTTCAGCAACTTGAAAAAATGTGATTTCGCGACAGTGCCGGCACTGTCGAAACGGGTGAAAATCGACCCCTCGGCAAAGTTGGGTTTTTTGCCATCTTTGGGTCCTGCCGGGACCCCCGATGAATGTTTGGGGGGTTTGGCTCACCTCCCGGGGCGGAAAAGTGTCGTTTCAGCAACTTGAAAAAATGCAATTTCGCGACAGTGCCGGCACTGTCGAAACGGTTGAAAATCGACCCCTCGGAAAAGTTGGGTTTTTTGCCATCTTTGGGTACTGCCGGGACCCCCGATGAATGTTTGGGGAGTTTGGCCCACCTCCCGGGGCGGAAAAGTGTCGTTTCAGCAACTTGAAAAAATGCGATTTCGCGACAGTGCCGGCACTGTCGAAACGGGTGAAAATCGACCCCTCGGAAAAGTTGGGTTTTTTGCCATCTTTGGGTCCTGCCGGGACCCCCGATGAATGTTTGGGGGGTTTGGCCCACCTCCCGGGGCGGAAAAGTGTCATTTCAGCATCTTGAAAAAATGCGATTTCGCGACAGTGCCGGCACTGTCGAAACAGTTGAAAATCGACCCCTCGGAAAAGTTGGGTTTTTTGCCATCTTTGGGTCCTGCCGGGACCCCCGATGAATGTTTGGGGGGTTTGGCCCACCTCCCGGGGCGAAAAAGTGTCGTTTCAGCAACTTGAAAAAATGCGATTTCGCGACAGTGCCGGCACTGTCGAAACGGGTGAAAATCGACCCCTCGGAAAAGTTGGGTTTTTTGCCATCTTTGGGTCCTGCCGGGACCCCCGATGAATGTTTGGGGGGTTTGGCTCACCTCCCGGGGCGGAAAAGTGTCGTTTCAGCAACTTGAAAAAATGCGATTTCGCGACAGTGCCCCCCGATGAATGTTTGGGGGGTCTGGCCCACCTCCCGGGGCGGAAAAGTGTCGTTTCAGCAACTTGAAAAAATGCGATTTCGCGACAGTGCCGGCACTGTCGAAACGGGTGAAAATCGACCCCTCGGAAAAGTTGGGTTTTTTGCCATCTTTGGGTCCTGCCGGGAGCCCCGATGAATGTTTGGGGGGTTTGGCCCACCTCCCGGGGCGGAAAAGTGTCGTTTCAGCATCTTGAAAAAATGCGATTTCGCGACAGTGCCCCCCGATGAATGTTTGGGGGGTCTGGCCCACCTCCCGGGGCGGAAAAGTGTCATTTCAGCAACTTGAAAAAATGCGATTTCGCGACAGTGCCCCCCGATGAATGTTTGGGGGGTCTGGCCCACCTCCCGGGGCGGAAAAGTGTCGTTTCAGCAACTTGAAAAAATGCGATTTTGCGACAGTGCCCCCCGATGAATGTTTGGGGGGGTCTGGTCCACCTCCCGGGGCGGAAAAGTGTCGTTTCAGCAACTTGAAAAAATGCGATTTCGCGACAGGCATTGTCGAAACGGGTGAAAATCGACCCCTCGGAAAAATTGTTTTTTTTGCCATCTTTGGGTCCTGCCGGGACCCCCGATGAATGTTTGGTGGGTTTGGCCCACCTCCCGGGGCGGAAAAGTGTTGTTTCAGCAACTTGAATCCTGGAATAGGAACAATAATCCAGGCTAGTTAGTATGGTCAGATTTTGAGAAAATGTCTCAGAAGCACAGACGACTAGATAAGTAAGCAGCCTACACACCTTTTATCTCGGTTCCCCGCTTGTGCAGTGCTGGGATTGGAACATACAATACGTCTAATGCACCCCCGTGGTTGCGTTTTCAGATTGGGACAAAATGCTGGTGAATGCTTTTTGTGTGGACATGCATTTTTTAAAACTTCACTCATGTGGGTGGACCCTTTGTTTTACACGGAATTGGGGGAAATGTGCATTTTTTTGGGTCCATTCATTCCTTCTTGAAATTTCTACTTTCCGATAGCCTGCGGATATACGACTATAGTTATTTTTAGCGTGATTGTTGACCGACTACCTCTTCATCATTCTCTCAATGTCTGGGCAACGTGTTTACAGCGCGTTTATCAAAGTTGTCCCCCTGCTGTGGGGGTGGCCACTGCGATGGCCGAAGAGCAACCCCGTAGCTCCGTCACTGTCCATATCGAGGCCCCTAATCAGGGGGGCTTCGGGGGGTTCGAAACCCCCCCGCGGGCGACCAAAGGTCCGCTTGGTTAAAAAAAAAAAAAAAAAAAGCTGCTATCAAGGTGTGCAATTGTTACGGGGTGTAGCGGTGCTGTGATAAATTATGGCAGAAGTGTTGCAACAGCGCCTGTTGCTGGTGAATAGTGGCATGTGCAAGTTGCTGCAGGAAGTGCTCACAACTGTTAGGAATGAGGCATGGTGAGTCACGTTTTTGCACGGTCCGGGATATTTGGTGATTTAATGTTTACTGTGTGTTTATATTTTGTCATATACAATGTCAAGTGCATCTGGTAGTGTTCACTAATTAGAAAGAGCCAGTCTGCACTTTTGAGTGAAGTTTTATAGACTTTAATGCAGTTTCTTTGTTGAACTAACTTGGAATCATTTATGTGCAATGTCGATTATCACGTGACCAAAGTCGACGCTCACCTGTCATTCCTTTGTAAAACTGTTGTTACAGGACACACTGCCATTAAAAGAAGTCCGTAATCCACCTGACTGGACGTGATGCATTAAAGCGACAGCACTGTGGAGCTGCATTCCCCCACATCAAGTTGTGGACCGTCACACAATCCCGTTCACTTCCCCAACATCAGGGTCCTCCTTCAATTGGCCTGTACCATCCCAGTAACATCGTGTGAATGTGAGCGAAGTGCCAGTACCTTGAAGCGTCTGAACAACTACATGAGGGCCAGTATGACGCAAAAGCGGCTGACCTCGCTGGCACTTCTCCACATTCACTACAAAAAGGTTATCAACCTGGAGGAAGTGGTGAACATATTTTCCACGACACATCCAAGAAAGATGATGCTGAATTTGCGATAGCTAAGGCTGAAGCACATTGTAGTCATTCATATTCTGTAGGCCTGTGTAAATAGCATCCACCACTGAAGCGATGGCATGCTCTGTCGCCCAGTAAACTGATTACCTTACCTAAATAGGGCAAGCTTGATGTTGTCATTTTGCCCTTTAGCTTGTAATTTGGAGGAAATAACATTGTTGTTATGTCTGTCCAAAATATGCATCAGAAAACAGTTTTTTCGAGCTCCAAATGCAAAATTTTCCCTGCTCTGGGAGGGGGGACACCTATAATCTGTTAATATAATCTGTTGTGGGTTTTCTTTTTAAGGTTTTGTTTTTTTTTGTCCTCTAAGGACCTCAAAGGGCAGTAAATAAAGGGACCCCTGAGGGTTAAACAAACATACATGTAAACAAACACTTATTAAAATAATAAATAATAATAATAAAATACAAATTACAATTACAAATACAATACAATACAAGCAGTTCATGTTTGCAAAATACAAGGAAGAAGAGTCTTGACCTTGTTTTGTTATGCTTGTCCCTATTATTATTAATTTATTATTATAGTAATTATTATATTTATTGTGAAAAAATCTTAATTGTTACATTACCTTTTCATTCTTGTATGCATTAAAAAAATCACATATGGAACACAGGAAGTGAATAAATGTACTGCATAACATGTGGAACGGACGGAGGTAGGATTAAGTAAGCTTTGCTTCTTTCTACTCTTTTTGGACATGTGGAACTGTGAATTGAATTATGTGATGTATTCCATTGTACTTGCATGCATGTTCAAATAAAATGAAACCATTACCATTACCAATTAGTTTTTTCCTCGAACGGACATGAGCTAATGCTTTTATTTTGACACAACATGCAGGCTATAGCGGAAATAGATTATCTTTTCCGGGTGAATCTTTGTAGCGCCTTTACGAGTTGAAAGCCGAATGTTGAAGTAGAAATGCTACATTTGTAATACGATTAAAAGCAGCGAAGTAGAAGCGTTGCTACAGTGTAAGTCAATATGTTATTCGTTGACGTTAATTGAGATGCCTTATTGTTAGCATAAATACTAAAGAGACGATAGCATTAGCAAAGATAAATGACATCGTTGTCATGAGGTTACAGTCATCCATTCCAGAATGTTTTTAGTTTATAGGTGCCGTGTCTTTAATAGGGTGTACAACTCACAAACGCAGGCTTGTATAGTGCAGGCTTTTAGACAGTGTGCGTCGTCTGACAACCTCCTGCAAGCAGTTAAACAAGCAAAACCTTACAAAAGCACGATGGCAAAAAGAACGATTTCATCAAATGCAGCCGCTTCAAATGGAGATGGAAATACGAGACTGAAGAGAGTTTCTATAGAGGGAAACATTGGTAAGTGTACGAGATTTGCGTATTACACACATACCAACAGTTACAACTTGTGTTTGCATACATCTTTCTAGCTGTTGGAAAGTCAACCTTTGCGCGATTTTTGAGAGCAGCTTGTCAAGAATGGGAGGTGGTTTCTGAACCTGTCAGCAAGTGGCAGAACATTGACAGCGGGACCTCAAAGGTGCGTGGCTTCTTCCATACCAGAGCATTAAAATCAAAGTGATCTCTGCTACAGATTTTTCCCACAGGGGACGGGTGCATCCCCCCAGAAGACTGTGAGCAACCTGCTGGATATGATGTACCAGGATCCTCAGCGCTGGTCCTATACCTTCCAGACGCACGCCTGCATGAGCCGCTTCAAAACACAGCTGCAGCCTCCTCCTGCACGCCTGCTGTCATCAATGGGAACACCGGTGCAGGTTTATGAGCGCTCTGTCTACAGCGACAGGTCAGTGAGCCGCTTGGTCACATTCTCCATCTAATCAGACATCCAAAACGAGAGGAAATACACTGCTTGGCCAAAAGAAGGTCACCCCCTGGATTTAACTAAGCAAATAGGGTTGGCGTTGCTCATTGTCGCACAGCGATTGGCCACCACAGAGTCCATACCAGAACCCCATTGAGAGTCTTTGGGATGTGCTGGAGAAGACTTTGCACAGTGGTCCGATCAATAAAATACAAGACGTCAGTGCAAGATCTTGACGAAAAATGAATGCAACTCTGGACAGAAATAAACAATGTGACATTACAGAAGCTTGTGGAAATGATGCCACAGCGAATGCGTGGCGTAATCAAAGCTAAAGGCGGTCCAATGAATGTGTGTTAACGTGTGACCTTTTTTTTTTTTTTTTTTTTTGGCCAGGCAGTGTATAGTCAAGGACGAGACTGCTACTGTCAAACAGGTCCAAACTGAATTTATTTAGCTATGCCAGCAAAAATGAAGTTTTAGCAACATCTCACAAAGTATGAAGCAGGGACAAATATGTGGTGTGTACATGAATACCAGAAGAAGTCAGCCCACCCACTGCGGGCACACCAGACGGCCACGGCTTTAAGCATCGCATGTCATGTCTCATCAATGTTTTGTGTCATTACTGACGCCTAGTGACTGCCATACTACATATGACTTGTCTTTCAATATATTTTGACTAATAACGGGCATAGTCAACCACAAAACAGCCATTATTAATTAATAATTTTTTGAAAAATCGCGACAGAGTGAACGAGCGATGTTCCAATCACGATGTAGTGAGGGACAACTGTACTCATGATGGAAAAAGGTAACATGCTCCTCCAGTTTTCACACATTTAGGACATTCTGTATGGACCTGTACTCTCAACCACTCGTATATTGGAATGCCACAGAAAATGGGATACATTGTCGTCATCTACACAGAACAGTTGCTACTTTGAGGAGTTCATCTTTGCAAGGGCACACTTTCTGACACTGTCAACGTCTGTAGTAAATTTTCCGTGTTGTGGCCAAGTGCTTGTAAGTGGGACTTTCACGATCAACATGGAGACAATAATAGGTAAAGATGCCTTTTTTAAAGTTTAAACATGGACAAGGATAATTTACTTTTGAAAAATTATTTCTTCTGAACTGAATCATCAACTTGTGTGCTTTTCCCTCCCAAGATACATCTTTGCCCTGAACATGTATGAGCTAGGATGCATCAACTCCACAGAGTGGGCAGTCTACCAGGACTGGCACTCATTTCTGGTGGAACAGTTTGGACACCAGGTGGCGCTAGACGGCATTATATATCTCAAAGCACCTCCTGAGGTCTGCACAACCTCTCCCACTGGCTCTACTGAATTCGTGAAGTCAGACTCATCCATACAACATTTTCTATGTATTTGTCAGAAATGTATGGAGCGCCTGGAGCGGAGAGGCAGGCCAGAGGAGAGGAATGTGCAACTGGACTATCTCCACAAGTTACACGAGCAACACCAGAGGTGGCTTGTGGATAGAAGCACTGAGTGAGTACAAAACTGGTGCATAGTTTAGAGGTGTTTGCATGTACAGGCACTGGCCACAGCACGCCTGCACAATCTAATACAATTCTAAGTGCTATAGCAACAACATTTTGATGGACACTGTTAGAGACATTGATTTAATGTCTATTTTTGTCATCGTGCTTTGAATTAGTGTAGTACGGCACTGCATCATATTGAGAGGTGTTGCTACCTGTGTACCTGTGTTGCTACCTGTGTACCTCCAGGTACACACAGCTATGATAATAAATGTATTGTTATATTAATACCTCCTTGACAGTGTCAATCAAAACCGAGCATTATTATCTTTCCTCATTGGATTGTGCAGGTGTACCTAATGCAGTGGACAGTGAGTGTAAATCACCATAACACGTCAAAATGAAAACATAAATTGACAAAAAATTATGAAATTAGAATGTTATATGAGACAAGGGAATGAGTAGGAACTATTTTAACACTGTAGGGTGTAACACAGCTCCACTCTGCCTGGTCAGGATCCATTTTGACACGTTGAAAAAGATACCTGTGCTGGAGCTCGATGCCAGTGTGGAGTTTCAGAGTGACCCGACAGTACGGGAGAACTTCATGGCACAGGTGGGTTGAGGTCTCTTTTGACCTCGAGGCTGCAGTGTAAGTATTGGCCACACGAGGGCACTGATCAATTTTCTGATGTGCCATTTGAGTTTAGAAATGACGTTGCCATTCTACATTCTACCCTTTCATCAACAGGCCCGAGATTTCTTCCAAGCATTATGAGGAGTCATCATCAGGTGTGATGACGCCAGTCAGAACTCTTAATATGTGTCATGTGATATGCATCGGCAGCAGTTTATTGGTTTATTTAGTCTTCTTGAGTTTATTTAGTCTTCTTCGGACGCAGTCACTATTGGAATACTCTCATATAAAAGCACTGTTTTTGTCTGAATGTTTCACTGCAAAGTTGTTTTATTTATTTATTATGGTGACTTTACAAATATGATAATGCTCAGTTTTGAATATTTAAACACATCTCAGAATGGCGTAATGCAATACTACACCAGTACACGTTATTTTTGACGCCTAGAGCTACAGCTACTGTGCGATGGTATGCAACTAGACTGCATAAACAGAGCTTTTTAGCTGTTTCTAATATTTTGCTTACCTAGCTACAGGAAAGGGCCACAATATTAGAACCACATTTCACTTGCAGTGTAGTATTACACAACTGCAAACCCCTGTTTATCAAAACTGAGCATTGTTTTTGTAAAGACAATTTTTGATACAGTTCTTGTATTTTATTAGATTTCTGCAATGAGCATCATCTATTGTCACCACCACTAGTTTGTGACAAGAATTTAAATGATATGTAAGTAGTATGCCTGATTGTAATACATTCCTGGTTGTCGGTATCGTAATAATAAAAAAAAAAAAAAAAACAATACTCCATCCATTGCGTTGACTTTCTATTTAACGTTGAGGTGTTAATGGCTATACAGTTTTTAATTGTTAACTGATTCCGACATGACCAGAGGAGTAAGGCCTTTGACTGAATACACAAGCTCAGACAGTGTGACAGGACAATGACCTTGGTTAAATGTTATTTTTTTGTGGTGGTGGTCTCTCTGATGTTTTCTGGTGATCAGAAGGTCCATTGGGATGCCTGGAGTGGTCTGGGGTCATCAAAGGGCAGCTGTCCACTATAAAGGGGCATGTCTGCAGCTCCGTCTGCACATCACTTCAGCCTGAGAGCAGCTGAGGGAAGGAAAGGAGAAGATCTTTACCTCTTGCTTGTTCAGTTTCATTCCAAATGGAAACCAGGTTCCGCTGTGTGCTCCTTTTATTCTCTTTTGGTTTGGTCTTGCCAATGCAAAGACCTGAGTATCACACAGATCTGGAGAGCAGCGCAGCACCGAGGAACATTTCCCTCCATCCTGGCGGCAGGTTACCGCTGTACATGATGCAGCTGTATCGCTCCTTCAGGGCGGCAGATGCCTCGTCATCAGTAGCTGTCAACACTTTAGTTGACAGTCGGCCAGCACGAGAGTCAGACTCCGTCCTCAGTCTCATGGCCAATGGTGAGTCTATTGGAAGAATGTTTTTGCATTAGCTGACAGTTTCTCTTCAGCAGCTTTCTGAGTGCTGCTGTGTTATCTATAATCTCACCCTCCCTTTTTACAGCCCAGCAAGTGTCAAAATGCTTATTCAACTTTAAAGGCTTTCTCTGTTTTATGTGCCAGGGTGTGTATATTAGCCCTCAGACAGCCTTGCACGAGGGGGGGTTCAATACACATCCTGTCCTGTTCAGCCTCCCACCTCACTGTTTTGACATTTGTCCAAGAATCTGGTTCGTCCAGAATCACAGAGCCTGCCCATGATATCCATTCACATCTTGCTCCTTTGTTTTTAGGTTGCCATCAAGTGGGGGACAGATGGACCATTGCATTTGACATGTCGTCCATCTCGACCAGTCACAGGGTCCACCTGGCAGAGCTCCGCATCCGACTTCCAGGTCTGTCCCCCTCCAAGCGAGCTGTCGTGGATTTATATCACTCCCAAAAGTGTGAGCGAGAAGATGCATCATGCCAGGATGAGCACCTTCTTCTGGGCAGCCTCACCACATCAGCCAGCAAGTCTTCATGGAAAGTTTTGAATGTGACCCGGCTTTTAAAGTACTGGCTTTACCAGGGAGACAGAATGTCAGGCCAGGAGGCCTCAGGAGTGCTTGGGCCTGACCATGGGAGTGGTTCTGGGGATTACGGGGAAATACCCAGCAAGGTCCCCTTTAATAACCCAGGGAGGCATAGAAAGCGGCCACCAATTGCAAATCGAGCCATGATGCTGATTTTCTTTAAACATGACCTCCCCCAGGAGGGTCACTTGGCATACAGCCTCATACACACAGTAGAACACTCCAAGTACGTCACCAAGGAGAGAAGCAGGGCCGAGAGCCAAAGTCGGCGCCACAAAAGGAACAGGATGGAGAGGGTGAGTGTGGTGGCTGCCCCCGCGCCTACTGCAGCACCAGCACCTGACAGTGTGCAGCATCCACTGTGTCGCAAAGTGGACATGTGGGTGGACTTTGACCACATTGGCTGGGATGAGTGGATTGTGCACCCTAAGCGCTTCAACGCTTATCGCTGCGAGGGGGAGTGTCCGACACCCCTAGACGAAAGCTTCCACCCGACCAACCATGCGTACATGCAGGTAAGCTTGAACATGATTTCAATAACAAAGTCACATGGAGAGCCGCTGACTCATGTTTTCTCTCACTTTGTTGCAGAGCCTCTTGAAATACCACCACCCAGAGAGGGTAAGCTGCCCTTCCTGTGTGCCCACACGCCTCAGCCCTCTGTCCATGTTATACTATGACAATGACGACCTGGCCCTACGTCATCATGAAGACATGATCGTTGAAGAGTGCGGCTGTCACTGACTTGAACGTCATTGTTTGTCTCTTTGCTGCACCTGACAACATGCATGATGCTACGATGGGCAATGACATTTATCATCCATACTGGGTGATACACAATACTTTTTTCTGTCTTTAGTATGGAAATGTTTATCTATTTATACACTATGTATAGCTACATCATCTGTATATTTTGTACATAAAATATCCCAAATATTAAATATTTTATTTTCACGTGAGTCTTATGCTTAATATTTTTGGACACATTTAAGAAGGAGAATAGTGATACCGAACTAAAAAGTTACACCTACACTCCCGGTCGAGCGTTTTAGAACACTCAAATTTCTCTGGAGGAAAAACCTACATTTTTAAGTGTTAAGATGGTCTGTCTCTCTTGCATTGTTAATTCCCTTTTTCTCGTGCCATTTCTCCAGTACAATGCTGTTCACCTGATTTGTCACAGGGGTATAGTCCCATGGTGTGTTGTAAACACTGTTTAATGCAGACAGAGGAGGTAGTAAGTTCTCCAGATCTTGGAACACCTGTAGGGATTAGTAGCACCAACTGCCAAGGCTTGATCAAACTCTATTTCTGCAGAACAGCTTTAAATTATTGACCCATTTTGTGGTCCCTGAAACAGGCCTTTTTGTATAATTCTGAAATACATATTTTTCAGTTTTGGGCAACCTTACTTTTTTTTTTAACCTCTGGCACTAAACCACTTACCTTTGTATCATTTCAAGCTATTCATTGGACTTGAACGACTTCAATTGAAACAAATAACTGGAAAAATCGGGGTGTTATAAAACTTTTGACCGGCAGTGTATATTACACCATATTACACAGGTATATTATGTAAATAATCTTTCCAGGAGCTCAACTGACATCACCGTAAATATAATATACTGTATATACATATAGATATAAAAAATGTTTAATACTCTGAATTTGATGATATCCATGGGCTTCGTTGACTGCAAAAGATTTTCATACGTATATTACGTTGGTAGTTACATTTGCTGTGTCTGTTTGGACACACGCAATGCTGTACTGTACCTGTCGCTTTAAACAGCCTGAAGTTCCAGTGATCCATTGAAGGAAAACGCACCCCAGATCATGATGGTGCCCCCTCCACTGTGCCGTGTGGAAAACATCTTGGGTGGGATCTCCCTGTCGTGCCAGTAAAGTTGGAAGCCACCAGGGCAGTCAAGGTTACATTTTTTTTTTCACCAGAGAAGAAACTTTCTTTCGCCTTTCAATGTCCCATGTTTGGTGCTCTTGTGCAAATTCCAAACGGGCAATTTTGTGGCGTTGAAGTAGTCAAGGCCTTGGAAGATGATTTTTGTTCTCCAGACCCTTTTCTCGCAGATGCTGTCTGATGGTTATTGGACTGCATTCGGCACCAGTAACAAATCGGTTCTTCTGGCTCAGAGCCGGTGAAATTTGTTTTGGGTCTACCACTTGACTTCTTTGTTCCATAACCCTTAGCATCGTTGAAGACATTCAAAAGACTGTCTTACTGTGTCCAACCTCAGCAGCAATGACTCTCTGCGAGAGGCCTTGCTTATGCAGCTCAACAATCTGACCGCATTCAAAGAGAAAAAGCTTTTTTGCCTTTGCCATCAAGAGATCATGAGAGCGTGAATACCTGACAGAAAAGGACATTGAATCCACATTTTTGCCAAGATTTTGTCTTTTAAGGCTGTGGTCTTAAACTTTTGATCAGCTGATAAACACTTGATGAACTTTAATGCTTGTTTGCAATAAATGGCTTACACAAAACATTTTTTTTCTTCATCCCATTTCTTATTTTTGCATTTTCATCAAGCGCTACTTAGAACCTCCTTAAGATTTAACAGTGCAAAATGTAAATTCTTGCAATTTTTCAACTGGTCTTCAAATTTTGATCAGGAGTGTATACTGGTAATGTCATATAAATCATGCAAAATACACTCAACAAAAATCTAAACACAACTTTTGCTCCCATATTTGTGTAAATCTGTGTTTATGAGCAATCATAATTCATAATTCATCCACCTCGCAGGTGTGGCATATGAAGATGCTGATTAGATAGCATGATTATTGCACAGGTCTGCCTTAAGGTGGCCACAATAAAAGGTTTAAAATAAAAGAATCGTGTACAGATCCTTGCAACACGGGGCCGTGCTCTATCCTGCTGCAGAATGAGGTAATGGTTATGGATGAATGGTACAACAATGGGCCTCAGGATCTCGTGACGTATCTCTGTGCATTCAAAATGCCATCAATAAAATGCACCTGTGTTTTTTGTTCAGAACATACACCTGCCCATACCATAACTCCCTTAGCACAATGGGCCGCTCAATTCACAACACAGGTTGAGAGACCTGCTGACAATGCTAGCAATGCTAATACCTGATGTGTATTCGAGCCCCTGCTATGGTACAAAATGCACAATACACACCACATTCCAGGCACTTCTTAAGTAGTTCAACCTGCTCAGAGATACTAGTGCTGCATATCTCCATCATCCTGTGACCTGCATGTTGGGTCACATCATCAGCAGTCATTAGTGAGCCTCCCTGTTCGCTTTTGTTGATTGTGATCCAACGTGCAGGCTGCGATAGATCAATGAGCGGAGCAGAAAAAAAAGCAGTAGCACTTGTTTATTTTGAGGGGGTGGGGTCAGGAAGCAGAGGTGACAAGAAGAGAGTTGAGCCCAAACAAACTGAGTAGGGGAGGGGACGTCTGGATGTGGAGGCTACTGTGGAGGAAGGACAGGGTGGACTGGAAGTGATCACATGAAACTACCTAATCCACACCTCACATCCAGCAACACAACCAGACAGACGTTATTCTCACCGTTCCAAGAAGTCATGTGTGGCTATTTATCATTGATACCGAAGATTGTCTTCTGAAGAAAATAGAACATATGGTTTCAGTCCAATCTTTGCATCTATTAACAGCTTGCTCTGAAGCTCCAGCGTTCCAATGAATGAAAAAGCAACCCAGATCATGATGGAATCTCCTCCACTGTGCCGGGTAGAAAACATCTCAGGTCGGATCTCAGCCATCTGGACCATCAAGGTTACATTTTTTCTCATCAGAGAATAAAACTTTTTTCCACCTTTCAATGTCCCATGTTTGATGCTCCCTGGCAAAGTCTTAACGGGCAGTTTTGTGGCGTTGAAGGAGATGAGGTCTTTGAATTATTTTTTTGTTTAAACCCTTTTCCCGCAGATGCCGTCTGATGGTTATTGTGCTGCAGTTGGCACCAATAAGGGCCTTAATGTGGGACAAAGACTGCCCTGTATCTTGATGGACAGCCAATCAGATCCTCCGGCTCAGCGCAAGTGTGATTTTTTTGGGTCTACCACTTGACTTGTCTACCACTCGGACCACGTTCAATATATTATACAGTATATGACTAGCGATTGGGGAGGCTCTCACTCCTTCTAGTCAGGAAGCCACAGGAGGACATTAGAGGGAGGGAGAGCTAGCCCGGATATCTGAAGAATGTGAAATTATTCTGATTTATTTTTCAATACATTTTGTAAATCTAATACCAGTGTGTGAGTCTTCTTTCCTTCTCGTAACTGGAGATTTACGAACACGTAAGGGGAGGTGAAATTGGCTTAATTTTCTAAAGTGGTCCTTTTGACCTTCAGTAGGTTGCGGAGAATTTCATCTCCAACAGCTGGAAGCATACAATTGCATAAAAATGTCTTGATAAAATGAACAATTAGGAACTATTGTAACTCCTGTTTGATGAATTCATTGATTACACATACTGTTTACCAAATGAACAGTTTTATCCCAATTAATGCCACCAATCATTTAAGGAGATGACACCTTCTGGACAAGTATGTTGCAAGATTGTGGGAGTCTTCAAAGAAAGTCCACATTAGTGGTGGCATGAAAGCAGTTGAAGGAGTTGCTGGCTTGTATATTGACCCTTCTTCTCCATGCAGGCTGCTGACTGAGCTTATCAGCTCTTCGTCGGCTCTTTGAGGAATTCCACTGATATCACTTGTGTGCAGGATGCTTTACAGTCTTTGAAACAATACACCTTAAGATGCACATGTTTATACTTTGAAGAAGACAAACTGAAATTGACACCTACTTTGAGCAGCACTAAATGTAATTGTCATTCAAGCAAGCAAGTGCTCTTGGAGATGACCATTGAGTGTGCATTCTGACCAATGAAGTGGTTGAAACCGTGTTAGAATAGGTTGTTACATACAAGCACACACACGTGTTTGATCCAATGCATTTACTTTAATTTTGTCACACTGCAAACTGTGACTGATCTATTTCAGAATGTGTTTCAAGAGCACAGTCGCAAATGATTCAGTATCTCAGACAGACATTCAAGGCAGCATCTGAAAATGCACATCGTGGGACAAATTGTGGAATGGAATGGTCGCTAGAATTCTGATTTCAGCGCAGGCAATAAGTATACATTTTCTACTTGTTGCCATCAGATAAAGGCACACTTTATCGCACGTGTATCAGTTTTCAGTGTCGATGCAGAAAGATGTTCTTCGAGGGCAAAGAAACAAGAGAGGAAAATGAGATTCTAAAGAAAATCCCGTCTTCATGGAACAGCTCACTGGACAAGATGGTACCCTTGAGCCTCTCTTCACAGCATCTTGTTGGTATGTCTGACATGACTTGCTTCAGCACCACTCAGATGTCCATTTCAAACTGTGCATCATCACCTGCAAAAACACAAAAAGACACACAAGTCATAATACAACGCAGCGCCACAGCCATCTTGTTTATGTGTGTTCCACAGCGAAAGAAGATGTGTCTTCATCACATACCCACGAATGGAGAGGCGACAGAGCGCAGGGACACGGCGGGAGACCAATATAACGCCGAGTGATTTGTGAGGTCTGCTTTTTTTGGGGAGGCATTTTTATGATGCAAATGTATTATTCTTTTGAATGCATATTGTTTTGAGAAGCCAAAGTCTTTACTTAAATGACCCAACAACTAAGCAGGACTACGTTCCTCGTTACAGAAATTCGACCAGAACTTGACTCGTGGGACCCAATGGAGGGGTAAATCACGGTTGATATAGTCCACTGCTGATGGGGATGTCATACAACTTCATGTCAAAAAATCCGAACTATCCCTTTAAGGTAACCAAAGCGCCTTGACATTGTCACCTCATTCACCTACTCATAATGCATCACGAGTAACTGAGCAACTTCAGTATGATGCCCAAGGATAATTCAACATGGTCACGGGGGGACTGAGGATCAAAGTCACAACCATCATGGTGGGAGACAGCCACTCTACCACCTGAGCCATGCCACCTCCAAATAAGCAAGAACACAATGGAAAGTCCAACAGAATTATGACATTTAATCGGAATTCAATGTTCAAGAGTAATATGACTTTCACCAAGCACAAAACTTCAGTGTTTGCATGCATGACATCACAGGGTAGGAGGTGCACATTCTTCAAGTACAAATTTAAGGAACTTAAGACCTTTCCATGACATCAAAATGGTAAAATTAAGACTATACCAGAGAAAAACGACAACTTAAAATGTAAAATGTTTTATGTAATAGGTTTTTACTAACTTCAAATGCACACATTTGGTGATCAACGGGGTGCATTCATGTCAACTGTTAGACAAGCAAAACACGCACACTGCTTTGGGCCTACAGTTGCCACTATGCAAGGAGAACACGAGTTACTGGAGCAAGCACCATTAAACTATAGCGATGAGTCCGGCAACACTGATGCATCGGCGCATTTGTTGAGCTCATAGAGCATATTGCTTTCAGAAAAAGTCATGTGACTGATACAGTTGCTGTTTCGCCTGTCACCGAGGCGCCGAACTTTATCAGGAAGCGCGTCTGCCATCTGTTAACGAGATGAGTCTTGGCCAAAAGAATCACAGAACTCTGAACCACAATTCTTCCCTTTTAAGTTTAGCTTGAGGAAATAATCATACAAACAGTACAATCATACATTATAAAATACAATAACTTAAATAATATTATTGCACAGTTCATTGAATTAGTATGTCAGTTGACTCTCTCAACTAGGGTGCCTGCAGTGATGTTTAATATCCAGCAGGGGTCAGCATTGATAGTGTCTGAAGAGACACCCAACTCACCAGAGGCGGCGAGACAATACACGAGATTGGGTCCACGAGAACGAGACGAGACGAGACGAGACGAGACGAGACGAGACGAGACGAGACTTTTTCATTTTGTGAAAAGTACAATGAAACAATATGACTGAACAGACTTTTTTATTTAACCAAGTCACAAAACCCTGCCCTGCGATTGGCTGGCGACCAGTCCAGGGTATACCCCGCCTCTCACCCGAAGTTGGCTGGGTAGGCTCCAGCATACCCCCGCGACCCTAATTAGGATAAGCGGCATAGAAAATGAATGGATGGAGTCACAAAACCATGCAGGTGCGTTTGGAACTTTCTATTGTATTATTGTCTACATTTTTTGAGACTACATAAAGCACTGTTCTGATAATAAATAATAACAATAAAGAATAATATATAATAATGCAATCTTTCCTTTGATACGTCATCTTTCACTCTGGAAAGTTGCGAATTTGGCATTTTTGGTATGTACTGTATTTTCTCACAGGTATTTCGTACTGTCAAATGTTTGCAGCATTTCTTGAAATGCTGGCTTTTCAATCGGGGTGTCAGCATGAATATTTCCAATTTGTAGGTGAACAATGCCAGCTCACCGTTTTTGTCTTAGTAGGGCTGTCCAACTCTCCTATGACATTTATAATTTAAAAAAAAAGTTACACTGTACATATATTTAAAGGACAAATCTGTGTTTTTGTTTTTAGTATCAGCATTTTAGCTTTTACTAGTTACATTATGCCCTTTTGCTCTATTTGTCCACTTTTGCTGGGTTTTTGTTTATTTTATTTCTGCACCCATGCGTGTTTCTCCAGGAAGGTGAGGTGCTGCCAGGCAAAGGAGGAGTGTGTCCAATCTCTGTCTTCTTGGCTCTGTCTGTCTCTGTCGGGTTGCTTTTTGGAGGTTATGGAGCTTTCAGACTGGAATTGCACTGCTGCTGCACAATCAGAGGTGGAGACCCTGTATGGTGGATACTTCACCTTTGTTGACCGCTTGTATTTAATGACTGAATAAATGCATGACACAAGACACACGTCTTGCCTTTCACTTTTAATGTGCACCCCCTACTTGATATTATAGCTCCTCGTAGCTACGTATGAGGTGTGTTATGAAGTGGAGTTATGGTCGCCACAGTATGCCCTGATGTCGGACACAAGCTCCAGGCAGACCCAGTGCTGCCCTGTAGGTCAGGAGAACCAGAGTGTAGAGCACAGGGAGCCACCATCTGTGGCCACCATGGTGCACTGTAGTCCCATATTAAATTTAATACCTCACTTTCAAAAAGTCCAGACATTCCACACAATGTAAGACTTTTTCAGGCCATGAAAAAGTTGTATTAAAGACTTCTGAAGGACCCTGCATCACCAGAGACATTGCTTTTGCTTTTTCTTTGCCTTTTGTGGCCTTTTTGGTATAATTATTCCAATTATTCCAATATATAACAATTAAATGAAACCCTAATAAAAACATAACAACTCCTTACTTCTATACCCGTGGTTGTCTTGCAAGCTTTTCTATCTTCTTGAAATACTGTCCCAAGTTGCTTCTGAACAAAACAAACCCACGAAAAGCAGCAGGCCCAGACAACATCTAAGGACGTGCACTTCGGGTTTGCTCATCAGAGCTAGCTGATGTGCTTGCTGACATATTTAACCTGTCGCTTGCACAAGCCTCTGTACCGACCTGCTTTAAGTCCACCACCATAGTGCCCGTACCCAAGAAGAGCAATGTGACCTGCTTGAATGACTATCGCCCTATAGCACTCACTCCTATTGTTATAAAGTGCTTTGAAAGAATAGTCATGACCCACATCAAAAAGAGCATCCCGGCGGCAACTGTGGACCCTCTACAGTTTGCATATCGCCAGAACCGGTCCACTGATGATGCAGTCAACACTGCCATCCACACAGCCCTTTCTCACCTACAGGGCCAGAACACATATGTCAGATGTCCTCACAGAACATTGTTGGGGCAGCCCTCCCCTCACTGCAAGACATTTATAAATCTAGAGTCCTACGCAGAACACACAACCTCATCAAGGACAGCACACATCCACAACACTCATTATTCACACTCCTACCGTCAGGCAGACGCTACAGGAGTTTGAAGTCCAGGACCACAAGGCTGGCAAACAGCTTTTACCCACAGGCCATCAGGCTTCTCAACGAAGCACTCACACACTCCGCACGCAACACACACTCATAGCACTTTATTTATTTATTTATTTATTTATTTATTTATATTAATGTCTCTTCTGTTGTTGTTGCTTAATTTATTGGTATATATGTTTATGTTTCTTATGTTCTTATTCTTTCTTGTGTTTTCTTTCTTTTCTTGGGAGAATGAACAGAATAAGATTTTCATTGCATAGTATAACTGCTGTTTTACCATACACATGACAATAAAACTCTCTTGAATCTCTTCTCCTCCTAGATCTCCTTGTAACAGTGAACTGAACCCACAATAGCACTAGCATTAGTATTAGCATTCAATACTCGTTATCTTTAATGAGGATTGCTACAGTCGAGCGTTTGGGACAAAAAGGGCATTCTTTTGCTGCATGCCGCACAAACTCTTCTGCCGCCACGCACTGCAACTACTTTTTGAGCTAGTTTCGACTTTACAGACCAAAATTATGTTTGTAATTAAATTATGGGAGCACATTCACAACCACAACTCTTATGGGAGTGCATTCGTAACCACAAATCGTCATAAGACGGAACACCGTAAAGCACGGATCCTCTTTGCACGTATTTACTTACGCAGCCAATCAGTCCATTAACAGCACATTACATAGTACATGCCGCTGTTTTGCAGGTTAGCGTATAGCTAACGGATAGTACAGTGGAGTCAAGAGTGCTAAATGCTGATTGCCAACCCCGGATAATGGCGAACAAACGGGTAGTACCACATCCTCTCACAAGGCTAAAGTAAAAAACGTGGGTGGTTCTTTTATGGTGGAATGGCTGATGGAGTATGTGCTAACAGAAGAAGAAGAGGTGAATGTGGGTAAGATTTTTTTCTTTTTCGAATGAGAAAGTACTGCTCTAAAATGATGCTGCAAAGCCAGAGTAGCAAGCCAGTTCTGGGAGTGAAAAGCAAGGAGACGACAGAACAGGAGGGCCGACTTGGCATTCACTTCTGTATTATGCCCTACGCGGGTTTGCCCGCCATGATGGGGAGCAGAATGCAGAAACATCGCACTGAAAACATGTCCTTAGCACACTGCTCAGCCATGAATTGTTTTTTGTTATTTATTTGTGAATAATGGCAGATATTTTTATTGTGATTACTCAGAATTTCCTGAAGTTTGTTAATTTTATACATGCTGCTTTCTGGTGCACTTTACTTTTCCTGCTGGTTCTGTGCAATGGGAAATGTGTTGGTAGATGTAACCTTACAATTATTAAAAAATAATGGAAGTAAATTAATCTGTTTCATTTTTGTTTTAATTGTGGATCATTACAAATATGCTTTGTTTTAGCAGTACACAGTAAAAAAATATATATATATATATATATATATATATATATATATATATATATATATATATAGGAGAGAGAAAAATCATGCATGAAAAAACTGCCAAACTATCAATCACAAAAAAAAGATGCATCAATAATCGTTTTATCATCGACTCGCAATCGCATACCTGAACTGTAACATCTGTACATAATTTAACATTACTATAAAAGCAAAATGGTATGAACATGAGCCCCAAACTGTGTCAGAAAAAGATGACATCACAATCTTGCAATCTTGTGGGACATACCAATCCAGACAGATCGTGAGATAAAAGCCAATAGACCAGACATTGTTATCAACAACAAAAATGAAAAATCAGTCTACTCATTGATATGGCCATCCCTAATGAAAACACCTCAGTAAAAGTAACCGAAAAGCTGTCCGAAAGACCGAGAAATCGAAATTGAACAAATGAGGGGAATGAAAGCCACAACAATACCAATGGCGACAGGGCCCTTAATAAAGAATGGCATGGACAAATACATCCAAAGGATTCCTGGTGATATCAAAATCCAGGAACTGCAGAAAATCACACTGCTTGGAACGTCCTACATTTTAAGAAAAGCACTATCCATCAACTTCAACCTCGTAACCCTGGGCCCAAGGATGCGCACGGTTATTACGACCTATCATAGCATGAACTAAAAGGCAAATAATAACAATAATAAATAATAATAATATAGGCGTTGTCTTGTATTTTGCTATAGTGAACATACCAGTGGTATTGCTTGCAGCACATGTGTTGTTGTTCAGTAGTTCTCCATCGCTGGTGTTCTTCTCATTGGTTTCTGTGGGGGGAGGACTTGTCACACCAGGAATGTCTGGAAGACCTTGCGGTGGAGTCTTGGCCGCGGGAGAGCTGCGACAACCCAGCAGGAATTTTCTATCATAGACAATCCTGGTACCTAAAGTGCAAATGGACAACTATGTATGGAAAACATTTATACATACCTCCTGTACTACAATTTCAATTTCAAAATATGCAAATAATGTTTCAAAACAAACAGCAATTTGGTTTCAACTGTGGTTGTTTAAGAATAAAGTTGGTATGGTATGGAAACCTATTTTGTGAACTAGTATTCAGTTTAGTAATAGCACAGTATAACAGACAACTGTTGTAAAAGACTAAACGGAAGTGACGTTACAACTGCGTTAGACAAAAAAAATATTGCACATACAGTAACCAATAACTTGGAATAGATTTCCCATTCAGATAACAGCAAACAATGTTTTATAAATAGTTTTTATAGTTTGAAAACAAATCTAGTGGAGGTGTTCTGCTCAGTGATGCTCTAGTTTAGCCACTAACCTTAGCAGTTAGCACTAGCATAGGAGCTTCTGACAGAAGAGGACCAAGCGGAGTTAACAAACTAACATAACTAAAAGCTACAAAACGCACATAAAAGAAAAATGGCGTGTCAGTTAAATAAGCAACATTAAAAAGCACATACCACCGGGGGTGGTACTGAAAAGGGTCCCTCCGGGTGTAGTACAGTAGTCATGTGGCATATGCTCGGCATCGTGGATGGTCACCCTCCTGGTCGATGGAATGGCCGTAGCACCGCTTGTCTGGCAGCCAGTGGACATCTTCTCCAAATAGCACCTTTAAACTAACTGTAGCTAACTAAACCAGCAGGTTAATGCAAAACAACAAAGCTTTCCCCACCACACCACTGTTTTGCCTCGGATAAACAGATAACTACAGTATTTCTGCGCAAATGTAAATAAATACCTACTTTACTAAAGTGCAAATACTTGGAATAGGTATCCAAAAAGATCGCATTAGGCACACGCACAGGTGTTCAAGTTCTTTGTTCTAAGCACCTGAACACACCTCCCTCCACTTCCACGCGCACACACACAGGATGCGGAGAACATCCACTAGTAGTGGACACGCTGAGTTTACAACGTCCTCTACTGGCGTACAGCGATTGTGCAAGTGCATCTTACTACAGCGGAGGTTCTTTATTATTTTCTGCCAAATGCTGGCATGTTTGGACATTTGATGATGAATGTGCATGGTGGTCCCTCATAAGAAAGAAGACACACACAAAGACATTGCATTTCTTTATTAATTTTGTAAATGTTGAGCTGGTGTACAGAGTAGGTTGTCAACAGATGTTCGTGGAGTTGATTGGATTGAAAGGTTTTTTTTTTGTTCATGTCGACTTTAAATTCATGTTGGATTCCCCATAACAATAATAAAAAATGCAAACAAAACAAGTTCAAATACCCGCGAGACCCTTAATTCATCCTCAGGTGCAGGCATTACCCAGAAGTCAACAGTCTCTTTGTAGCTACATGGGTTTGATGCTAAAAGTACATCCATAACATAACTCAAATCCCAGTTGACAGGGAAGGGTGCATAGCATTCTAAATAAATATATATATCGTCATATATTTCATATATATAGCCTTTTATGTTAAAAACATTTTCTGTGCATGTGTGCATTTGCATTCCTTAGTATTGAGTAATATGCTATTGCGTTAATATTGTTTTCCATCCATTCTAAAAGGAATATACAGTACATGTCTTTCCTAGTTTTTGCAATGGTAATATTTTTGCATGAATTGGTGCATGGCATCTCCATTAGTAATTTATTGTCCCTCTGCGTGCACATAACACAAGACTCCTCCACATTCAAAGTGTCACCACGTGGAAGCATGGCTTGGGGGCGGGCTGTGTTGAGGGAAAATACCTGTCATCTTCTCACCATTGGAGCCACCAAGCTTTTTTGCCCCACCACCTATTGTCCCCCTCCCAACCCAACCCTGACATCATCAGTGGCCCTTGCTTCAAAAACAAATAAGCCCTTATGAGCAAAACATAAGGGAGCGGACACCATTACACACTTATTTTTTGGTGTATTCCAAATTATAACATAATAGAAAAATATACAATGAAGGGATTGATAAAAATCTATTTGCGTCTTCATTCGAATGAGTATGTTTGCAATGAAATTAGGGTGCTAACAGCAAATAGAGTGTATATTTCATCTCATCTACTAAATAGCATAGTCAACACATTAACACACAATTACAGTATTACCAAGACTTGACATTCCATCTCTGGCTGCTAAAAACAAACACACAATTGATGTTTATTGCAACTTGTTGAGAGGCTAACAACTAGAAGAAAATAAAGGCTTGAAGGTAGTACAATGAGATGGCACACTTACTGTGGTCAATCAATCTTTTAAAAAAATATTTGAAGTATTTTCCTTGATGAGTAACAAAACCTTGCAGCTTTGATGACAGGCATAAGGACATTTTGTCAACCTTAAACATAAAGAGATCAAAAGTGATCAAATGTGCAATTCTAATGTATTGACATCATTTCTGAGTGGAGTAAAGCTGCGACTAACAGACTGAAAGCCCAACTGTGACGCCCAAACTTTCTTTCTGTGTGCCTAATACACTCACAACCATCTTATTAGCGTACTTATTGCTTCCTCTCAACACAATTTCACAATGATTGAGCAAGGGTTGGGCTCACAGCTGTGGGTCAGTCAGTCCCGTCTATCTTCACAGTGATTGGTGGCTGACTTTGCTACATGTGCACAAATGACCAAGAAGAAAAACATCAAAACCCTCACAACAACACAAGTGACATCATCAGATGCTAGCCATGGTACGTCATGGTTGGAGGTGGCCAGGACTGCTATGTAAGAGGACGAAGTGGTTGCATTTTTGATTAACGCAAGGACACTATAGGGAGGATACAATAAACTTCTTGTGCCGCTCATGATATCTTATTGCCGTTCTGAGGGAAGGTCAACCTACACCTCCAACACAGCACACTGTAGATGAAGAGCTGCTATGTGATGTCAGAGGGGCAAAAGCACACAGAGAGCATGGGGAAAAATATTTAAAGGTCACATTTGTATGTTGTTGTATATAGACAAAGATATATAGAATAATATCATATAGGTTCAGATTGAATGGGCGAAACAAGAGGGAGGAATACGGTATGGTCCAGAAAAAGCAGCATCATTGGCGTCACATAGGGATTTTTACAAACACATGTAACACAGCCACAGAGAGAGAGAGCATTGTAGTGCATACCATAATATGTACAAGACACATATATGCTCAGGTGAGGGTTGTAGCACTGGGACAGCTTGTAGTGATGCTCTTAGCTGGAGGAGAGGTCATAGTTCACCTTACTCCCATTTTTGATGGAACGTTGGCTCAGTGTCTCCCTGGTTTAGAAAATGTTTCCCAAATGGATCATAGCCCACATTGCATTGCATTCCTGTGCCCTCCAAGCCCCCACCCTTCCCAACCCTCCCCAGTATTTGTAGTTAAAGACAGGCCATGCGGCGGCAGTCGCTCATGCTGACACAGACAATAGGAAGCATGTTTTAGGTTGCTATGTTTTTTGTCTGTTTTGTTTTATAAGAAATCATGCTTCTAGTTTAGTAGTAGGTCATTTGTCCTCATGGTTTCTTAAATTCAAATAAAAAGGTCATAAAAACTACAATTATCCTTCTCGTATGTGCAGCAGCAATGAGTTGGTGCCATTCATTTCTTTCTTTCTGCCTTTTTTGTTTGTTTGCGAGTGTTCTTCAGTTTGTGTCAGCTGTTGCTGGTCATGTGTCCATGTAGGAAGTTTTTGGTGATGGGGTGGAGTCCTGCAGAGAACTCTGGGGAGAAATGAACACATGCTTGTTTAGGCCAATCTACAATCTCCTCCAAACTACATTCATACATGGCGTCTATTTAGCATGCATGCTAACACAGCTGCCTTTTGCGTCAACAATGTGTACTTTATAGGATGCTAAGCTACCATTATATATAAACATCATGTAGCAAGCATAAAGTGCGTGGTAGAGGTTGTTTAACACTTGGTAGTCATTTGCTTGAAATATTAACAATCCAAGGAATGTAATGACCTTGCTCTGCACACACGCAAACACACGCGCACACACACACACGCACACACACACACACACACACAAACACACACAAGCCCGTCCGCTTTGACCTTGACAGCCACCTCATTTGCAGGATTATTTCTGTATCAACTAAAATACAGGTATGCATCTCAACATGAATCAGCTATTATAGCTCATTGCTCATTTACTAATTCCATGTGCACTCAATATGCTTCAACTCCCATTTTCAAATACAGTAATCCTTTGTTTATCACGGTTTATTGGTTCCAGACCTGACCGTGATAAATGAGTTTCCGCAAAATAGGATTCCTTATTTATAAATGGAATAATGTCGTAGAGTATAAAGAAACCTGTTTACGACCTTCCAAATATGATTTACATTATTAGTGTCCTCTAGACATGAACTAACACCCCAATACATTTACACTCCTATTACCCAATATAATAGACATAATAAGAGTAAATAAGCCATTTAAGCCTTAAAATAAGACTCGTGCTGGTGTGTGTTGCTATAAATGTGTTCCGTTGGGGAGCTGAGTGTCAGGTGGACAGGAAGTGATGTCCATGATTCAGAGCGGAGTTTTAGCTTGGCGTGGGTTACTGCAGTGACAGTAGCCCGTGTTTTTATTAGGGATTTTATTATTTTATTAGGGATTACTGTGCTTGTTGTGAGATATTTCAAACCTTTAATAAAAGTCTGTTGGTCCGGCTATTACAATAACATTATTGTAATTAACATTAACTGTATGTTAATGTTAGTGACCGCTGTAGAATACTACATATTCAGAGTGTCTTTGAATGTGTCTCGTGAATGCCTTATATAGGTATTTTAGTTCATTTAACCATTTTTATGCTTGAAAATTCTTAATATAGGCAAAAATATGCATCCATATTTTTGACTAATAATAGGCCATATTCAAACACAAAACAGCGTGATTTATTAATTAATATATTTTTAGAAAAACGTAATAGAGTGAAGCCGAAATTCAAACCACAAAGTGGCAAGGGACGACTGTATATCTTTTTTAAAATGTATACACGTTTAAAAGATTGCAAGTTTATTGCAAACGGCTGCAAGTTCGGTGAATGAATATAATTTTCAATGAGGGTTGAAAAATGTTATTGCGCTAAAGGCAGTAGATTCATTTGCCAACCTATTTCAAAAGCTAACATTTTGAAATAGTCAAACAGTAAACAAAGTTCAATTCAGTATTGGGCTAAGATCTTTTGTATGTTTCGAAACCATCTTGAAAAAAAATGTCGTACACAAGTTTAAGGCACGACAGATTTTGTGT
The DNA here is from genome assembly GCF_027744805.1 of Dunckerocampus dactyliophorus. Lineage (NCBI taxonomy): Eukaryota > Metazoa > Chordata > Actinopteri > Syngnathiformes > Syngnathidae > Dunckerocampus > Dunckerocampus dactyliophorus. Next base: position 17,590,531 of record NC_072822.1, on the reverse strand, counting down.
CTTTTAAATGTGCACGAGAGGGTGTGAGAATCTGTACCATTTTAAAAAATGGTTGTCTTGATATCTTCATAATCCTTCTAGTACCATTCTTTTTTTAAAAAAAAGATCTACCGTAATTCTATATTCACACTTCATTAGGCACAACTGCACATGAAATCCAATATCCAAAAATGTACATTTAAAAATGCAATTATTACCATATCAATGTATTATTATGGTTGTAATTTGTAGTGGTGGACAACTATAATGCATTATGGGCTCCACACACGGGAGGTGACGAAATTTGTGCATGTTAAATTTTGTGCTCTTGCAAGTCACCGCGCACATGTTCAGCGCAGTCACCCAGACAAGGACCAATCCACAGGAGTTTAATTGACCGACCAATGAGTGGACAGGATGCTAGCCAGTACTCTCTCGCAGGTAAACATGGACGAAAAAAATAATACTTGCCATGTCAGATTTCCTATAGCCATTTGACATTTCTATAAAAGAATATCGAGATATAAACAAAAAACCAGCGGCATGGGAACTTGTTGGCGCCTGAGTCAACATATCAGGTAAGTTTACATTAGTTTACGCTGACATTTATGTAAGTTTATCTTCGATACTAGCAAGATCCAATACTAACAAGTGCACACGATCAACACTGGCCACTTTTCCTCCTCTGAACTATTTTGATATCCCCAAATTCCCTCCACATATGACAGCTAATCAAAACCACGGGAGACTCGTAATTCTCTCTAGATGTGACCGCGTCACTCACCGGTGTAGCTGGTCACAGCCACTCGTTGCCTTCTGTGTGCAGGGTTTGCTATGCCACGGCAATGAGTTTTGCCAATCGCGGTCGTTTGTCGCCTCCCGTCTGTGGAGCCCATTATAGTGGGAAGTGTTTCTAAGATTATGTCAACTTTATCTATACAGGGGCAAATATTACATATACTGTAACATAAAATAAACACAATAACATATTAGATTATAACTGCTATCTGTATGATGTATTTCATTTCTACACCACTGCAAACTACAATCACAACAATAAAATGATGCCTCTAATCCCACAGGGCATTGAATCAATCGCAATAGAAGATGTTTGGCCTCTCATCCGAGCAAGCTTTATCAGTTCATGCTCACGACTAGACAGGACAGCTCTTGAATAGAGCTCGACCTGAACAGTCCAGTTGAAATCGATTCAATGCCATGAGAGTACAATGACTACTCACAGCGATACCTCTAATCAAAAGTAAGCATTATTATCTTTGCAAAGGCATAGTTTGTTTATTGGATCTCAACAGATCAGGGGTGTCCACTTTGAAACATTTTGTGCATTAAAAATGCTAAAACCAATCCACATTTTCGCTTTGTATTATAGGTGAAATGATTGTATTATTATTGTAGTATCTAATAATACTGGACATCTCATTAGGAATTAAAATACTTTTAATTTTATAATGTGCTGACGGCCACTAACAAAGATGCTGTGCACTGAAAAGGCCCTTTGGACACCCCCACATTAGATTGTGCAGGTGTACACAATTAAAAGTCCACACAATGCAGGTCATGTAAAAGTAAAATTGACACAGTTAGCGCACATTATAAGGTCAAATTAATATTTCTCCATTTTTGCTGTGCCAGCATGACATTGCATCATGATTAGTAGTGAAGTTAAGGTACATTCAGTGGCATTTAATCCACAGAGCAAAGTGGATTAAATGGTCTCGCCCAGCATGGGGCGCACTGTGGGTGAGTCCCGTACCTGCGGGAAAGCAGCACTCAGCCTGCCTCACTGCTTAACTCTCCGCAGACTGGCACATTTCACTATCTGAGCACCTTTCTTCACAGTATCCACAGTATCGGGCTAAAGTCGGAGGAAGAGATGGGATGATAGAGGCGGAACAAAAGGTGGGAGGGAATATTAATCGAGGGAAACAAGAGAGGAGAGAGAAAAGAGGATTGACAGAATATAAAGTAAGAGGTGAAAAGGGGAAACAAGGGGGAGGGGTAAGAAATAATATATACATATAAACAGTCAGGAAGTCAGAAGTAATGGCTGGCACCTGAAGATAATGTACCCTAGGTGGACTCTTAGGGATGAAGGGTGGAGTGATGGAGCACACAGCCTTAGTTGAAGCACCACAGACTTTAATGAGGTCACATTCATGAAGGACTCATGAACATACAAACACAAACATGTGAGGTAGGTGCACTTTAGTGATTATTATGTTCAGTGATGGAATCTTTAACATACTGCTGACTTGTGAGCATTAAACCTGGAGAAATGACAGCAGCTGAGCAATTTTGCTTCACTTAACATGCAGAGGAACATACAGTGGAACCTCCAAAGATGAACGTCCCAAATGTCGTACAATGGAAAAAAGTCCAAAAGTCATTGCGAAATGTATGCTAACATACTAAGTGAGCCTCAGTATTACTACAAAAGGGTAACGATGATGGCAAAGAGGAAAAGAGTGCTGATGAAAGCCATAACCACTCTGAACTCATGCATGCACTGATTCCACAGCCTAACCCCTGGATTTCCTTTTATCCATCCATGTGCATTATTTAAATATCATGGCAATACTGTGCAATATCATTACTCATTACTACAGGATTGTATTCTTTTATCTCTCTGGCACTTTTATTTATTTAAGTATATGTTGAAATATTTTACATACATGTCTGCACCGGAGAAGGAGCTGTTTTTAATCTCATTGTACATGTGTATAGTGACAACAAAAGGCATTCTATCCTATTATATTCTATAACCATTACCACATAACCACCACCTAAACGAAAGGTACTACAACATAGGAAAGGGTATGGTTCCTCATTACAATTTGAGCAATTCAATTAATTAAATATCAGTTACATTTAAAAATGTATTTTTACCAAGTACTGTAGATGGCAACGTGAATAGCATGCAGTCAAAATTCCAACAATACCTTTAAACACCACAGGGTGACAGTATCACTTCTTCTACGATGCGTCTGTCAGGCATCAGGAAAGGGTGCATAGTTTTACTTTACTTTAGTACTTTACTCTACTTTAGTACTTTATTATCCTCTATGTCTTTGCTCAATACTTTTATGGCGGTTGGCAATGTTAGTAAGTTACTTCTGTACAGTGTATATTGGCAACAAAGTAATTTGTTGAAAAATACTTAGTTAAATTATTTAACGCACTTTGTGTTTGGGTTTTATCCAGTTACTCCCGTTTTCCTCCCATATTCCAAAAAGACTCTAAAATGTCCATAGTCATGAATGTGAGTCTTTGCTCTGGCCTGTGAATGACAGGTCACTACCAGGATAAGAGGTAACAAAATGAAAATTAATGTTATGGAAAAAAGAAGTTGGAAGTGAACCCGTGGCTCGGAGCTAATTGTTCAGCTTTGTATGTTCCACTGTCTTTGCTGGGAGGCTCATCTCACTCGTCCAACACACTTCACACTCTTCTTTTCTACTGCTTTTAGATTATTATCATTTAAATGAAGCTCATGCATGTTAGCTACTTGGTGACCTTCATGAGAGGGCAGGTTAGGACCCCCGTCAAGCGTCACCAAAACACATGATGTAAACAAACAGCGTCACATCAGATGACTGCATCATCTGATATGAATCAGTCCATTTGGGCTAATAAAGAGGAGTTGACAGAACCAGCCACGGATCAGAAGCCCACCTTGCTGCTTTCCCGGCCCAGGATGGCGTAGCTCATGAACTGCTCAGCGTCTACTTCCAGCTCGTTGGCGTCCTGCAGAGAACCCTCCTTGCTCACGTCCTGAACAGCATCTTCACCCTTGCCTCTGCGCACAACCTTTCGCACAATCTATCACACAATAGTATATCTTTACCATCTTCACTTTTTTGGTGTAAAGTTTTGACACAGTACCTTATCCCTTGATAGGGCACTCACTGAACTACTTGGAGATTCAAAATGTCTAATCATTATCTTGATAATAGCAACTTTCTTTCCTTATATTTAATGACATATGATATACAGTCATCCCTTGACCATTCGCGGTTCAAATTTTGCGTCTTCACTATCACAGTTTTTCAAAATATTTAAAAAAATCATTGCTGTGTCGTGGTTGACTACAGCTTGTTATTAGTAAAACAAAAATGCATTTGTAATCAAATTTTACATATTATTGGCCTAAATTAAGCAATTTCAAGCACAAGAATTGCTAAATGAATGAAAACACAAATAAAAGGCATTCAGAAGATGCATTCAAAGCCTCATATGTAACATTCTACACTGGTCACTAGGTGTCAGCAATGTTACATTGATGAGACAACAGCCATTGCAGGAAGTAAGCTGGCCCGAAAAAACCCCAGCAAGGAACAACTGTATCGGGTAATACGAGTGCAAACGTGACAATAGGGGTGTCATTTCATGTATACAGAGCTCTAATAATGTTAAAAAACATTTATATATATTTTGTAAACAGGTTTTCTATTCTCTAACTACAAAAATATTCAACTTATAAATAAGAAATCCTACTTTGTGGAAATTCACTTATCACGGACTGGTCTGGAATCAATTAACTATGATAAACAAGGGATTACTGTATATTACATTATATTTCATGATGAAGACAACAGCAAGTGTCTGACCTTTTTAGTGACGATGTTTCCATGTTCATCTGTAAACTGCTCCTCGCTGACCTGCTCCCCAGGAAGATCTTCAGCCTCATCACCCTGTTAACAGACAAGTAATGAATATACCACAGACCCTCTGGAGAGCTTTTGGTTGTGTAAAACATTCAGCACACTCATTCTTAAGTAGATATTACCACTCTGCAAGTATTGGAAGGTTATTTCTTTCAGTGTTTTTTAAGTTGAGCATCTATAAACACTTAAATCTCGAAAGCAAATGAAATAAATTAGTCCATCAGAATTAATTTTGTATTTAGGTTAATTTAAGCAGTACCATTTTTTTCCCCCTTTTTCCCCATTTAAAATAACAGCTCTAAAAAATACTTGATGATGAGGAAGGTAACCTCTAATCACCTCTTACTATTCAGTTTTGTATAATGACTATGAACTTTTAAAATGAAACAAGAACAAAATACAGTTAAAGGAAAAAAAATACAATAGGGCTTTTGCATGACCGCTGAGTCTTAGTGCTTGGGCACTAATTAATCTATATCCTGTTTGTAACCTCCATAAACATGGCTGACATGCTATTATTTTAACACAAATGTGCTGTATTTTGCTATAATTGCCGTGTCAAAGCAGTTAGGTTAGTATTTTCGTTTATTATTATGTTGGCGTCCTCAAAATATATTTACTACATAATGGTGTGTTAGTTTTTAATTACTAAATTACTCAATTAATTTCATTACTAAAACAAGCTGGTGGGTTCTCAGTAAAATAAATGAATGCTAACAGACAACAACAATGTAAGCCACTGGGCATCCTCCAGGTCTTCATGATAGCGTACGTGTATCTCTACCACAAATGTTGTTCACAAAACATAATAATAATAAGGTCTGCTTGTACCATTGTCCACCTGTTAAAAGGTAAATGTGAATGTGACCGAAGCAAACTGTGAAATGTTCTGCACACACAAACATCTTGGTAAACGGGCATCAGGTGAATGATAAATATATCTTATGAATGATTTAGTATTTCTCTGCACTAGCAACAATAGAGAGAAACAACACTAGGCCTTGTTGCAAATTGCGCAATATTAAAATGCTTCTCTTCCTCCCTAATGTTCTCTTCCTGCAGTACCTTGAGTATGACTCTCCGGCGGACAACCCTGGTGGTGACATTCTCCTCTTCGTCGGCCACACCCTCTACCTCGCCGAGCTCACGGTCCAGCTGAACGTGAATGTAGGTGAGTACCGAGCGCACAGAGCCGCTGGCTATGTGCAGCACGTTCTGACAGCTGATGACCAGAAATGCCAGCAGCACCAGGCTAAAGAGGAGCTCAGTCACCAGGGCCCACATTGCCCCGTTTGGATCAGCTCACAGATCCACACAGCACCTTGACATGCACGCAGCAGCAATGTACTTGCCAAAGCCTTCAGGGACTTCTTTCCTACCAAAAAACAGAGCCCAGCAACAGCTGCAGCCCTCAGTCTTTATTCACTCGACTTCCATAAAGTGGGGCAGTGGGCCCTTTCCTCAGGACACTACTCCTTCTCACTGGTGGATCAGTCAATGACTTTGGGGGTTTCTACTCCCACCTCTCTGTCCTTTTGACCATGTGATCAGTGGGCTTTAAATACCTCCTAATACTTCAGTGACATTGGGCACCCACACTCTTCCATTCTTGATGAAGTCATTACTTTTAGCACATTGACACTAAATCAAGCATAAAGACGTAGTACAGTTACCATATCCAGCACCGCCTACATGAAGTTGAAATGAGATAAGTTCCACCACCACTTGATAAATAGTAAGCACACAAAGAACCTTGACTCTCCTGAAGCAAAAAATATATTCATGCTGTCACAGTTTCACTGGTTGTCCTTCACAGTGCCATGTCAGGTTGTGCATGAACGTCAACGCATGGGAAGGTCCTGGGGCGGGGAGCGTGTAACATGAGTAGGACAGTGAGAATTCTTGCTATATTTGTCCCCACATGCTGTTGTGCCCATCTTCGGCCTTAGACAGTGTGTGTGTCCGTCTGTGTGTGTGTGTGTTTGCTTTATGCATATTTTTGATACTGTATAGTGTGAGGTGGCTAAATTAAGTAACACAACAGAGAAAAGACACCGTAGTAACTATTTAATCATTGATTGCATTGTATTTTGTATTGTAGCTCTCATCTCTTGATCTGTTGTTCTCACCGTAATACATTTAAGTTTATATTTGCTGATAGAAATACTTCTCATAAGACACTTAATTAGGTGCAATTGCAGTTTAATATAATCCAATATATATATAAGAGTTATATGATACATTTTGCTAGGGATGCCCAATAATCGCCCAACTGATATTGTCGGACGAAATCTGCATAAAAATGAGATATTGGTTAATTTCGGTGTTGGTAAGGCGTCTTCCTTCAATACTTGTGATTAGGGATGTCTGATATTACCTTTTCTATGCTTTTTCTATGCTTTTCTATGCTTTTCTATTGCATAAATAATTAGCTTAAACAGAAAGTGGTTGATGGCGCTGTCTGCAGGGGAAAGTGCTGCAGCTGTGCATCCAGCAGAGGGCACTGTCTCATAAGTCAATTCACTCAATATTTACAAGTGCTAGAAGATGCGTTGACAAGACGTGATGCTGAGTAACTTTTGTAAGCACAATAGTGTATGCTGTATGTTTTTTAATGTGTAAATTTAAATTTAAAACTTGTAACTGTGAGAGGTATATTATAGGTTTTAGAGTATCAAAAATCTGAATTTTTAGCTTTTTTATGGATGCATTAATTTTTCATGTTTTGGGGGTCAGAGAAATAACCCCCGCAAATAGCAAGAAACTACTGCATAACATGACAGAGACAAATCCTTTACCTGCCCTTTGAAGCGCACATCATCCCAGGCCCTCATCTCTGGGGTCCTGTGTGGGAAGCCCAAACCCTTCTCAAATGGCTGGGTACCCCGGAAGTGCCCTCGTAAAATCTCAGAGTGCCCCATGTCCCTCACAGGTTGCAGCAAGGCCTCCTGGGATATATGGGACTGGTCTCCGTCCACGGAGTTGCAGCATGAGGATATCATGGTGTCAATGACCTGCCTGGTTTTTGGTGGGTTGCCCACCCAGGCCTGTGGGTCAGTGACAGGGATCCATCCTGGGCCTGTCTGTTCCTGCAGGTAAGAGATGAAAGAACCACTTCCACTTCCACCATTAGCTGACCTGAAAAGGAAGAAAGCATACATGAGGATGTTGACCACCACAATAGAGTCAGAGTTCACACACTTATGTAAGTAGCTCTAGATTTTAATTACTGTATTGACCAGAATTTAAGATGACTCCTTTTTCAAGACTCTTCATTGAAAAAAGACTAAATCAAACACACAAAAAAACAAATTAAGCTTTTAAAAAAAATGTTTATAATATCAGTGAAATAACAACTGGTTGTAGATTACAATAACAAAATACAGTAATCCCTCGTTTACAGTCCCTGTGTTTTCTTTTGTCTTGCAGATAACCTTGAGCGGGTTGGAGGCGGGAAGGCCTGGCACACCGAAGGCTGATTGCTCGTTCCCCCATTTAGCCTGACTGCTTACAGCTGGTTGCTGCTGATTCTTTGTTTAGACGCCTGCTGGTCATCCACATATGGACTCTCTCTTGGCCTTTTTGGAATTACCTGTTGTAATATTTTGTATACTTGTGTTTCAGGCCAGTTTATGTTAGCCCAGCCGCCTCCTGGCCTTCCAGCCAGCTAGTTTACTAGTTTAGTTTCATAGGCTCCCATGGAGTTATTCTCTGTTCATTTTTTCCATACACCATCGCCTTGTTTTCTTGGACTACACCAGGCGCAACCAAGAACCAAGAGGAACAGTTGAATGCTTTGGGCGCATGTGTGAAAAGCATGGAAGATAGACAAGATGCCTGTATGCAAGCCCTCGAATCACAACTCAGTGCTTTGGTATCAACCCTGTAACACGATGCTTCAGCCGCCGCGCTACCAGCTAGTCGTGAGCCACCCACGGACCTCCCGCCCACATCTAACGTCACTCGGCCCGCTGCTTTCCAAGCCTGAGAAGTTGTCTGGCTATTCGGCGAACATCCTTCCTCACCCAATTTGAGTTGCATTTCGAGCTTAATGAGGCAGCTTTCCACTCTGAGCGGGCACGGGTCGCCTTCGTCACGTCACACCTGACCAGAAGGGCGGGAGCTTGGGCCACGGCGGAATGAAGCCATCGATCTCCCATCTGCTCGTCCTACGCCGCTTTCACCAAATACACAAAGCAGGTGTTTCAGTGAACTCCTCTGGGCCGTGACGCAGCACGTACCCTTCTATTTCTGCAGCGCAGCCAATTATGCAATCGAGTTCCACGCACTCGCGGCGGAAAGCAACTGGAACGTATCTGCGCTGCAGGACGCCTTCTTCTTGGGGCTTTGTGACCCTCTACAGGACCAGATGATCCCACTGGAGACTCCCGCTAACCTCAACGACCTCATCACCTTGGCGATCCAAATTGAGAAGCGCCTCAGTGAACGCAAGAGGACAAGGGCTACCAGCATTCACATGCGGTTCCTGGCTGCAGCCATAGCGACAACAGTGACCGCCTGCCACTTCCTGCACTGCACTGAGGTTTGATGAGCCCACGCAGCTGGGAGGGAGTCGCCTAACTCCCGCCGAGAGGCACCGACGCAAGTCACTACGGCTCTATCTACTGTGGCCAGGCGGACCTGGTCTTTGGTGGGGAAATCTGGGGACATGGAATGTCACTTCTCTGGCGTGGAAGGAGCCCGAACTTGTGCGAGAGGTTGAGACATTCCGACTAGACATAGTCAGCTCACCTCGACTCACAGTTTGGGTTCTGGAACCAAACTCTTTGACAGAGGCTGGACCTTAGAGTTGACCTTGGAGCAACTCTGGAGTTACTGCAATGGGGAGGCGTGTGGGAGGTGTGAGAGTAGTTCGGTGAGGCCATGGAGCTCGACTTCCGGTCGGCCTCAAAGAGGTTCTGGCAAACCATCCGACGCCTCAGAAAGGGGAAGCAGTGCCCGGTCCACACTGTTTACAGTGATGGCAGGGGCCTGCTGACCTCGACTGAGGATATAGTCGGATGGTGGAAGAATTACTTTGAGGCCCTTCTCAATCCCTCTGACATACATTCCATAGAGGAAGCAGAGTCTGAGGACACGAACGCAGACAGTGCCATCACCGTGGCTGAGGTATCTGGGGTAGTCAAAACGCTCCCCAGTGGCAAAGCTCTGGGGGTGGACGAGTTTCGCCCTGAATTCCTCAAGGCTCTGGATGTTGTGGGACTGTCTTGGCTGACACATCTCTTCAACATTGTGTGGAAGTCAGGAACAGTACTTTTGGATTGGCAGACTGGGGTGGTGGTCCCACTTTTGAAGCAAGGTGACCGTAGGGTGTGTTCCAACTTATAGGGGCATCACACTCCTCAACCTCCCTGGGAAAGTATATTCCAGGGTGCTGGAGAGAAGGGTACCATCGTTAGTCGAACCTCGGCTGGAGGAGGTGCAATGTTGTTTTCGTCCCGGTAGTGGAACACTGGACCAGCTCTACACCCTTGCAAAGATATTGGAGGGTGCATGTGAGTTTGCCCAACTGCTCAACATGTCCTTTGTGGACTTGGAAACGCCATTCGACCGTGTCCCTCGCAGTGTCCTGTGGGGGGTGCTCTGGGAGTACGGGATTGGTGGCGCGCTACTATGTACCAATCAGTCCCTGTACAACCGGAGCAGGAGCCTGGTTCGCATTGCCAGCGGTAAGTCGAGCCTGTTTCTGGTGAACATTGGCCTCTGCCAAGGCTGCCCTTTGTCACCGATTCTGTCCATAATTTTCATAGACAGAATTTCTTTGCACAGCCGAGGCGTTGAGGGAGTCCAGTTCGGGGGCCTTAGGATCTCATCTCCGCTATTTGCATGATGTGGTCCTGATGGCATCATTGGGCTGTGACCTTCAGCGTTTACTGGGGAGGTTTGCATCTGAGTGTGAAGAGTCTGGGATGAGACTCAGCACCCCCAAATCCGAGCCCGAGGTGGAGGAGTTCAATCTTGGGGTATTGTTCAAGAGTGACGGAAGGTTGGAGCGTGAGGGTGAGCGTCTGCAGTAATGCGGTCGCCGTGGCATTCCCCTCGATGTGGTCTTGGACAGGTTTCCACAATTTACATTGGCAGCCTGGAAGGCCTTCTGTAAGTCCCTTGGGGCCTCGCCCAGCTTGTCCTCAAGCCATCAAGCCCAGACTAATGGCCAAACCGAGAAAGCCAACCAGGACTTGGAGGCCACCATCCACTGTGTCTGCCACCAACAACCTGCGTCTTGGTCCTTCAATTTGCCCTGGATTGATCGGGACAGAAGGTATGGCTATATGTGGAGGATGAGCAACAGGTTTTAGAAGCTGAGCCTGCAAGAAGAAAAAGTAAAACTTCATAGCAGATGGGGGGCAACTCATTACACCGGCATGACTTGGTGGTGTAAATGTGGAGCTTGTCAAGCCATGCCGACAGAAATGGAATGTTTCTGCTGCATACTGTGTTCCCATCGAAGGAAAGGCTTTGTGTGTATAGGACATTGCTCCAAGAGATTGTATCACAACGAACAAAGAATTGTTAGCGCTAACAACCCTGCAGTGACAGAAACTTTTTTCCACCTACCCCAAATCAACTGGAAAAGACGCCCAAGACCAGCTGGGCCAGACAGACAACTGTAAGTCACCATGATATTGATTGGGATACATGGAGCACATATCACAACACAGTCCATTTAGCAAACAAAACAAAACATGGAATGTGGGCTAATACTTTACAGATAATTTGGTTGTATATTCATAGTTGTTCATATTATTGTTCTTGTTTTGTAGTCAGTACAGATTGGTGTCCTATCACATTGTTTTGGAGTGGGCCCGCTACCTCTCCATAGTGGCATGAGGGGGTGCGTTACTACGTCAGAAAAATAGTTCTTAATGTCTGCTGCTACAATAACAATGTCTCTGTAACTTGGTTTATATACAGGTCAGTCGAAATAGGTGTGGCCCATTACGTGCATTGTTAGCTCCCACGTTGTAGCTGCTTTTTTAGCTGTTTTTCTCTTTAGAATGTGCAAAAAAGAGAAAGACATGTGCGGTCATGTTTCACATATGCTTTGTGGATGAAGGGCAAATTTTTTTTTTTAAAGTGCAGTATTCCTTTAAAAAAGTATATTTTCATGTCACTTGTGTGTGAGTGACAGGAAAGAAAGCTTGAGTCACTTGAGCAGAAGATGTTGAGCACCATTTCCTCAATCTCTAGACCTCAAATAGAAGACGACTCATGTTCTTCAAACTTATATTTAAAGTATGTTTGAGGCGAATTGATTGCTTTTGTGTAGATGGCATGGGTTTGAGTCCAGGCCAGGGCCCCAATACCCAGCCACTGGAAATGTCCAGTGCCAGGCCCAAGCCCAGATACATGGGAGGGTTACGTCAGGACTAAGGTTGCGTTCAAAACTAAGCCAAATGAAACATGCGATTGACTTGCCTTTCCTTAAGGGAAAGAGACAAAAGTAATAATAATATTATAAAGTATTGGGGTAAATATGGTAGTTTCTGTCCACATAAAAAACATCTTTGGTGGCTGTCAAATACATGCCAAAGCAACTGGGAGAACACATAACCAGAAGAAAGTCACTTCTAGAAAAGGCAAATGAAGAAAGAGGGGATTCATATGCGTGTTCACCACTGAATGTGAAAAATATAAAACAATAAACCAAAAAAATTAAGACACACAACAAAACAAAAACAAAAATAAAATCTCATGTAATAAGATACAAAAACACAGACAAATTTAACGTTTCTAAAAAAAAAATAGCCTAATGTTTGTGTTGTGAAGTGTGTGTTCGTGTGGCCACACCTAACATGTGTCCTACTTGAATTGCATGTTGGCACAGTTTGATTGTTTTGCTGTGTTTGTGACTGTTGACAGATGAGGTGAGGGAGAGCGAGGTCAAACTCACCTGTCTCCATTCCGATCTGCAACACAGGTGTGACCAGCTGACTCACTAAGTCGGGCATACAGCCTTTGTTGTCCTGCAACAAGAGAAAGCCCTTCCTCTGAGCCTGTCCCTCCTTCTCCTCCTCCTCCATTGCCACCAGTCGTACTAGTGATGGCCGATATCTCCGAACTTGCCTCTGACCCCTGACCATTGTTCAGTCCATTAAGATTGATACCAGCGATGGTGCCGCCAAGCGAGGCCGGCGTGGCGGTGCTGAGAGAGTCAACGCCCATTTCGGAATCGTCTTCGGGGAGTTCGATGGAGCTGAGCACACCGCCCCCTCCGCTGGTGGCGCTGGCCTGACTGGCCGGCCGACCCAGACTTCCATAGGGCAGCCCGAGCAGGCCCTCAGAGTCGTCAGCATTACTGCACTCCAGCGAGGAGTCCTCCACAGGCACCAGGGAGGGGGAGTTACCTGAGGGCCACACCTGCACGTCAGACATCTCCATGAGGGTGTCCTCCTCTGTGGTGGCAATAGGTGCACAATCCAGGCTGGAGACCTCCTGCCAGTAGGCCTCAGCACCCAGCGGCGAGGGTAGGCTGTACTGCATTGAGGCCGGGGACAGAAGCTCATCCTGCGCCAGCCCATAACCTGGAGCGACACACAGAGAGGCACACTGACACCCGGCCCCCCTGCCTCGCTCCCAACCTCACCCCCACAGCACAGGGAGTCTGAGAAGGGGAAAGTGCCCCTCTGCCGATTAGCTGGGCAAATAGGGGAGAGGTAGAGGAGGCTGAAGAAGAAACAAATGGGAAAAGAGCGGGAAGGGACACAGGGAAGGACCAAGACAATCGTAGCTGGAATAAAAGTGCAAAATGCTGAGGACATAAGAGCAAGGACTTTTAGAAGAGGGGTAGTCAGGCTCAGTCAGCGAGTGCTGACAGGATTCGGGCAGTAGTAGCAGCAGCAGACACATACGGACCAACACAGGCAGATTCAGGCCCACTTGTGACTGATGCTGCACTGCTGGCTGCCACCTCCAGAGAGATGACAGGAATTAGAGTCCTCAAAACAAGGGACTGGACACTCATTCAACCATACAACATGCCATAATAAACACACTCTCTCATCATGTCCCATTCTAACTCTCCATCACACTTTTGCATGCATTCAACCCCACTCAAAGAAAACAGGCAGGTTATTATTGCTGTCAGGCCGCAGAGCATGCACGCAGGCAATCTCATTCACACCTCACATAATACTTGTATGTACACACACTGTGGTCTCATAACATTCTGATTCAGTAAAAAAATGACAGAGCTAGAAACATCACAGGTACAGCAGATTTGGCGTTCCCTCTGTTGCAAGCCAATATTGAAAAGAAGTTCATGAGTGAAATGGCCGTGGACTCAGGTCACTCCTACATCTGTGTTAAATTTACAATGCATGGAAAGGCAGTCATGCCATATTAAAGCACAACAGCAGCAAAATAATAACTACTGTACTTTTTTCCCAAACTGAGACTAGACGTGAGCAAAAGCAGTGACTGGAGGAAATAAGTGAAGAGCTGAGATGAACATGAATGGTGATGTCAGCAAAGTAAACAGGCTATAAAGTGATACATTGACCAGACAGTGAAATAAGAAAAATGCACCCTTCTCACAGAAAACACCAGAAAGAGAGCGAGCAAGGGGACACTGTAAGTCTCAGCATGTCATTCATTTCACTGCTGAGAGTGCAGGAGATATCGGAGACAACTTGTGACCTCAAGCACCTTGTGACCTACATTCTACACTACTGCTCAGCCTCACAACTATTCACACACAACTGCCTGTTGCTTGTTTGAATGGAGCAATAGTTAAACATCTGCTGCTTCTGATGTGTGATTACATTGTATATAATGTTTTGAAAATACATTTTATGACTATCCCCTGTGTTAATTTATAGCAGTGGTGTGCAGCCAGGGCCAGCAAGGCCTTTTCTGCCGGCCTAAACATTATCAGAAGCACTGACCCACATTTCCAACTTAAATTCTAGTATTTGTTCCATGAAATTGTATTAATTTATTCTCAACAGTCTACTGTCTTCTTTTCGTAACTAATCTAATCTGCCCAGGGCCTTCAGTATCCGTAGTGCTGGCTGATGTAACTTAAGCAATATTAGCAATGGAGGTTGTTTCCTTAATCAATCAGATTTCAGATTCGCCTCACAGGGCCAGCTCCTACAATAATGTCAGCATTTTTCTGTCAAACATGTTTGACAAGCCAAGTTACGCCCACAATGGCTGACTGAGGAGGAGAAACTGGAAGGAACTGGGCGCTTGGCACTGTTCATAAAAAGTATATTTATCTGTATATACTACATACAGTACTAGATGTCAACATTTACCACAACCTGTTGTACATGGAAATTGGTGTGAAGAAACCCTATGTCACTAAAATGACTCTGTGGTACTGTATTTGTTAAAATGCAAAAAAAAAATTAACAAGGTTTCAGAGACAAGGTCTGTTGTCCCTACAATTTTGTAGTATGTAGACTTTAATGCTTGAACAACACACTTATTGAGGCAATCTGCAATTTTTTTTGTTCACTGTGTTATTGCTTTTATTTTGCTTTTTTATTACCTGTAGGCTTTAACTCTTTCTCCCCAACAGTCTGGAATGCAGCATTATAAATGAATAATCCTCTCTTTCTGGTAATAAATCAACATGTTGGTAATGAAAATGTGGCTTTATAAGATACATTAAGAAAAAAGCAATGAAGCTGATGTTCAATGTACAGTCCACGTCAAAGGTTTTAGGCCACCACAAGATTTGTTGTTTTAATTACCTTTTTCACAGCAGCCATACAGGCTGATAGCAGTTTTTTGGGGGATGGTGGTATTTTTCCAGTTTGATTCACTATGCAAGGAGTCCTCAATTACATTTGTCCAAGGGCCAAAATTTTGGTGTCGGCAGACACTGTGAGGGCCAGGTGGTATTGTAATTTGGTACCCCCCAAGAAAAAAACGGTAAATTATTTCTATGGATAATCGGAAAATAAAAATAATAACCTTATATATTCATATACAGTATATTAGGGATGTGACCGATAAACTGATGCGATCGAATATCCCGTTTGAGGAGCGAACGATTCCGATTCACCGGTAAAATACTCCTGTATCGATCATTAAAAATATGGCTGATAAATCAGCCATGAATCTTTAGATTAATTGATTGTGCAGACATGCCCGGGTGTAACCAGAGAAGCAATCGGTTGACAGTGTCCTATAACAATGTGAGAGCCTGGGCTGCTGGCAAAATGTGCCGGCTAGCTAGCTAGCTAGAGCCAGCAGCTCATGGAACCATGCACTCTGCTGTCTACTAAAAAAACCTGAAGGAGAATGTCTGGCCATCTGTTGGTGACCTCAAGCTGAAACCAACTTGGTTTCTGCAGCAGGACAATGATCCAAAACACACCAGCACGTCCACCTCTGAATGGCTGACAAACAAAATGAAGACTTTGGAGTGGCCTAGTCAAAGTCCTGACCTAAATCCTATTGAGATGCCGTGGCATGACCTTAAAAAGGTGATTCATGCTGGAAAACCCTCCAGTGTGGCTGAATTACAACAATTCTGCAAAGGTGAGTGGGCCAAAATTCCTCCACAGCGCTGTGAGAGACTCATTGCAAGTTATCCCAAACGCTGGATTGCAGTTGTTGCTGCTAATGGTGGCCCAACCAGTTATTAGGTTTAGGGGGCAATCACTTTTTCACACAGGGCCATGCAGGTTTGGATTTTGACTAAATTGACAACAATTTTAGATGCTAGCCGTCTCTCGGCTACGAGCTAAAATTTGGGTTACGAGCTGCTAGTTACTGGCAGGCACAGCCGAAGACAGCTTTTAGGGTGCATGTGTCACCATAGTATATGGGGACAAGGCTTGCGAGGGAATTTATTAGCGCTATTATTATTATTTATTAGTGATTATTAGTGTTTGTGCTGAACTGCTGTGTTTGTCAAAGAGGACGGAATAAAACTTGCATATTGCAAAACCCGTGGTGTCATACTTCCACGCTGCTGAAGTCGCCAGACCAAGAAAAGTGTGATAAAGTGCGTGTAAAAGAGTGTTTCGAAGTGAAGTATAAGCTATAGCCTGACTGCACTACAGTATATGGGTACTGTCCTAGTTGGGTAAACTACTGACTGTTATTGAGCATTTTATTTATTTTTCTAACACCCTGTTTTCATTTCAAGTTCAAGTTGGTGGGTGATTTTGCAAAGATTTATTAGTAATGTTAATCACAATTATATTTTGTGAGATTATTTGCTTCAAGAGAATATTTGAGTGATGGGCAGTTTACCCTACCAATGTCTACTTGTTGTACATTGTGTTTGTTTTTTTCCATTGAGGTCCATTTTGTGTTGCGCTGTTTAAAAAAACGTTTTTCTATCTGTGGTTAATTGCAATTATTTACGAATTAACTATGGACAAAATGTGATTAATTGCGATTAAATATTTTAATTGATTGACAGTCTTTTAGCCTTTGTCAGTGTTAGCTCATATTAGTCATGACTGCCACTGAAGTCCAGAGTCAATAATTAGGTGGGATGCGGGGATAAACTGTGTCACATTTGGGATGTTTTGTCTGAAAGTGCCTCCACAGGTTATATTCCTTCAAAATTGCGTTTACTTTGTTACAAAGTAAACATATTGGCTTTCGCACTGCATTTTCCATAAATGCATATTTTGTAGTCCAGCCGCTGTTAAGAGTCGAAATTTCTTTTTTTACCACTTTTTCATAGAGCCATATTTGTTTAAATGCGAACCATCTTCTTCTACTGCTGCTTCATTGTGACGCGTATGCTTCGCTGTTGCTCCCTGCAGAGCGGAGGAAGTACTCGATGAAAAAGCACTTCTCTAGTGAGACTGAATGGTTAACATTATTTGGGTGATGTTTGGCGGACCAAATGAAGAGCTCCGTGGCCCCCCCGTCGGCCACCTTTTGAGGACCGCTGCACTATGCCATCAATGCACCACTGCACCAATGCATCACAATGACATTGCCTGCCTAAACCAGGAAGTAGCCTGCAAACGAGTGAAAAATCAGTAATATGGCAATGAATATATTTTTGTTGGGACTTGGAAGAGCTTTGTGCTATACCGAATTCTAACTACAATAAGTAGTTTATTCCTAAAACACAAAATCTAATGGTGACCTCAGACGTTTCCACAGTACTGCACAGAACATAATAAATAATAATCAAGCTGTGAAGTTGCACACTTATATGTAGGACAGACAAGCTGTATAAGACCTTATACGTTCATGTTGACCCAGTCTGACTGAATGATTAAGAACGACGTATTTAAAATGAGGATGAGGGGGTACAACATCAAATTTATACAATTACAACACTCACAAGGACTTTTGTTTTTTCACACAAAACAACCCACTTTATAATCACGACATTCATACTTAAACACCACAGACTCTTGTAATAGTTTACAAAAAAGGTTTGTGACCTTTTTCACAGAAATCACAAAGGAGGGAAAAACCGTGCAAAGTCATTCATTGTGTGCATGCCATGCAAAGGTACAGTATGTTGGCCGGGGCGGGGCAGTGCAGTGTTACACATCGGCTAGTTATACTGCTCACATGCCAGTATGTGAGTGCAAATGCGGGGGGGACATGCGCAGGGAAGCAGGGGAGAGGAAGGACTTTGTGGGGGAAGAGACAGAAGAAAGAAAAGGGTGATGAGCACAGACGCATAGTGGGGGAGAGAGCGAGGGTCACCTCCCTCCTTCCAGTGGGTGCTGAGTGCACAGCCTGTGTGAGGTGAATCATTCGCAGACACTTAAGAATGTGGGAGTTTCAAGACTCGAAAGAAAAAAAAAAAAACACCAAAAAGAAAAATGCACGAAACGTCGCAGGTAAATAAATGAAAAAAATCAAAAATGGTGCAGAGGTCAACATGAGGTCGGCATGAGGTCAGAGTTCGGAGAGGAGTGAGGAGGAGGAGGAAGACGAAGAGTAAGGCTGCAAATGACTTGTCCAGAGAAACAGGGAATGAAAACAGTGAACATTAGTCCTAAAGAAAGTCAAACTGCTCTTCATGCAACATCAGGCACCACAGTTCATATCAATCAAATACAGTATAAAGGCTCTTCCTCACACTGTAGGGTGTGTTTGTTAGTAGAATTTTCAACTAAACGTATCAGCAAGCAATCAGAATGTAATTGTTTTTTGTAATTTCTGAAAAGAATAACGTCTTACCACTCCCCCGAAATCTAAATACTAAAATCGAGTGTTTTTGTGGGAAGAATTAACATGATCAGAGTGCCGTGTTCCCAACGCCATCGCTGTTTGTTAGTTAACCTTGTTTATGTTGATACTTTGTTTTATAAAAAGACTCAGACTCATTTACCAGCATCCTGACTCTGCGTCTGGGCTCCAACCCTTTATAAGATGTAATGCAGTGTTTGTCTTGTGACGGGACTCGGTGGACAGATGGAGAGGACAGTCCTCGATTTCCAGTATATTAACTGCTTAACTCTTTTTTTATACGTGTCCTTATAAACACACTGATATTTTCATTCAATTAGAACAAGCAGATTGATAACGGCAGGCTCTGGTGATGCTTCTTTTTTTTTTTTTATGAAAATTAATACTGTAGGCTGAAATACATTCAACCTCTTGAGCTTATATAATATACTATTTTCTGAAGCAGTGTTTAATCCAGTACAGTATTGAAGATAAACTAAAAGGCTGTAAAATGCCTTTGGGAGGCAAATGAGGACAAAACAAGATAAAACCAGATTCATAGTGGGTCTGAATGCCTTCCTGAGATTTCTATGCATGGTTACATCTGGACACATTGCTCCAGTTTTCACAGAATGGCACTTGGAACTTCAGGCTCGTCCTACACCCTGGACACAGGCATGAGTTACCACCATTCCACAGATGAAAATGGAGTCAGTAAGATGTAAGGTATGCATGTGTGAAAGAAACCATGAGGAAAAGGAGTAAAAGACAGTCTTGTTAAGGAAGCCAGTTAGGCAACATTTATGATCTATGTATGGTGTGATCATAACAATGTATTGGTACACGCTGCACGAATATGTGCTTGCGTCTTTTTATCTAACCAACCCTGCAGTGTTATAAGTCACCACTGGCCAATACCTCTCTATTCAAGTGGGATGAGATCCAATACTAAAGCTGCTTCAAAAAGTCTCCCTTAGAAAGTAATGTACTGGCAGTAGTGATGGTTCCGGGAACATCGACCCGTCGGCGCATGTGTCGAGCTCAAAGAGCTCAAAGAGCGAAAGCCCGTGTCGGTGCGCATATCTCTTTAAGAAAACGTCACGTGACCGACACAGTTGCTGTTTGACTTGTCTGCGAGGCGCCAAACTGTGTTTCTAAGGAAGCGAGTGTAACTTCTGTCATTGGCCTGTCTCAGCAATAACAACAAATCTTTTGAGGCACAATTCTTCCATTGAATCCGGTGTGACATGGAGACTGCAAGAAAAGAAAGATTTTGTGGGACCATTTTGTGATGTTATATCGGCAAATAAGACATTTGGTTTTATTTCGTTTAATTCTGTATTTCATCCCGTTCCTCTGAAACAGTTCATCTCCTCTTGAGCTGACAGAATTCATCTACATGTCAGTGACTCTTATTTGTTTTATTTCCTGCAGGTTAAATGCATTAGTTTTACAGAATTGTCATACGAAAGATAAGCACCTCATCAATACACACAGAAAGATACAGCATATAAACACTTTACTACTTCCATAGAGGTAGTTGATAATAAATTAATTTAAAACTTGAATTCAGTTTACAGTATTGATTTGCTTTTGGTTTGAATGCCAAGACACTGGAAAACAAAAGGATTTTCTTGAATAAAAATATTCAAAAAAACTTCCCTGCCTTAAAGACGATAGGCGACATCACATTCACAACGCTTTCATTTTGGTTTCCACGTTATGAAACACATTGTCATTGTTTATTGACTATATCATTGAAAGATATCAAAGCTATTTTGAACTGGGATTAACATAATACAAATTACGAACGTCCATAGACACTATTTGTTTGGAATCTAAGGTGTACCCCTACACCATTAGAGACAGACGACAGAATTGATGTGTCTGATTGGCAGTGATGCGCACCCTGTATCATCCAGCAGGTGTCAGTATTCAGTGAAACAGTATTGACACAGTATCTATACAGTTTGGCAATCTGTCAAAACGCTTCATGACGCCTCATTTACCCATCACTAAGTGGCAGAGAGATAGTTGTTTAACAATATGTATATTTTGGTTATAAGTGGGGTAGAATATCCACAACGAAGTGCAAATTACAAGTATAATAAAACATGTTAAATGAATACCTCTCTGACAGAATGGTATAATAAATCACAATAGAAGGGACTACACACGTACTGCAGTAGGAGTGTCCTGAGTCCATGAGCATGTTGCTGTAGTTATTACCTGCAAAGGTTTTAAGGCAGCATTCATATGCATTAAAGGAGTATGGCGATAGGAAGTCTTCGGAGGATGTTACAGAAGGAGGTAAGAGGTCGCACAGTCAAATTTGGGGTTCGGAGCTTACCGTTGGTCATAGCTGGAGAGAGGTGGTCTCTGTCGTCCTGTCGTCGTCTGCTGAGATCACGGGAGCTTTGTCTGGTGGGCTGTGCTGGTTGGCCCTCCAACATTGTGATGATGTCCATGCGGTCAATGCTCTTCAGGGCCGTGTACAAGCTCTCCACTGTAGTGGTGTAATCCAACACAGAAAAAAGCAGGATTTAGGAGTATTTGGAGAATGATCACGATTATGACGAAATTATCACAATCCCAGGACTCTACATGTATTTTGCCAACCATGATGGTATTATGACACACAATATCTTCTTATTTAAATTAATGACCAGCTTGTAGAAACACATTGAGCATACAAATCAGGGATGCTCCAATCAATTGACCACCAATCAGTATCGACTGATTTTCATGGAAAAGTATATGATTGGCATATGCTGATCAATGCATTTCAATGCCAATCACAAAAAACGATCACCTGTGGCTCGTACTATTACTGCTTATAGAAATCCCTGTGTGCAATGTAGTGTCGTCCTCCAATGTCTTGGGTAGTGTCCCCCTCCCTCTTTCCTTCACACTGCGCAGGCGTGCAGCGACAAACCCAAACAAACACATCTTCCGGTTGGAACTTCCGGTTAGGCTTCTCTTATCCTTTTTAAGGTTCATGAGTGATTTATATAAGTAAAATGTTTTTTTCTAAATTAAGGTGATTATATGGTTCCCATTTTTCAGATCATATGGCCAATAACAGGGGTGCAGCCAGGAATTCTGGGCCCTATGAAAAAAAAAAAAAAATGCCAGCCCCCCCCCTTTTAATTTTTTTTAATCATGACCTAATTTATGTGGCTCCAGGCAGTCCGGGGCCCTTAGAATTGTCCTAACCTTTCCTTAAATCCTAAAATTTACGGTTAATCAATGTGGTATGTATCGGCATCGACAGATTTCACTCATGGATGATCGGAATCAACAGCATAAAACCCTGATCGGAGTACCCCAATACAAATATGAATGAACTCCACAGAATATAAAATATACATTTCTCTGGTATTTTGATAAAATAATAATGTGTCCAATAATTGATATAAAATTTTCTGGAGCAAAAAAAAAAAGTAATAAATAAAAAAACGTCTTAAATGCCAATTATAATACTTTAAAGTCATCTGTTTAAAACATTCAATATATATTTTCCAAGGTTGTCAGCACTTCCTTTACTTAAAAAGTAGTAACGATCAGCTGTTGTAGTCTTTGACAAAAATATAGTAAATGTAATAAAACATTTTTACTGATGGTGTTGACAGAACACTGCCATTGACATCACATTAAAAAGTCCCACTTGTCAGCAAGTGTGCAACTGAACTGACATACAAGCATGTCATAAACATGACATAAATAGGAGACACATATCTGGCCGGCTGTTGCTCTAAGTCAGGGGTGTCCGGACTTTTTCCACTGTGGGCCGCATACAGAAAAATTAAAGGATGTTGGGGACCACTTTTATACATTTTATGCATTACTAGAATGCTTTTAATTCCACTACACACATGTACAATGAGATTTAAAACATGGCAAAACCAAAACAATGTACAGTGGATCAATAAAAGCTATCTGAACAAAAACACCCTAGCAACATTGTAGCTTTGTGTTATAAGATATGTTTTTGCAATATTGCACGTAACAAACTAGTCCGTTTTCCCTGCATTGTATCGTTCCGCAAAATCGAGTGCCCAAACAAAGCACCCTACGCATTGCTGACTCACTGTGCATTTTTATTGACTGCAACTGCTAAATAACCCCCCATGGGGCCAGAAAGTTGCAAGTGACAGCACTTTGATAAATATGTTGAGAAACACTATTGAATTTGATTTTGCCAGGATGTATGGGAAGTCCACATCAACAATGTGTTCCATCCATTTGTCATTTATAATTATTTAGCATCACTTTCTGCATGTAAAACTATAATTATTCTCTATAAAATGTATTTTGTGTTAATAGTGTTGAGTGTGGGTGGAATGGATTTATTGGATTAATTATGAAAAGAAAGTCCTACATGATGTATTTGTTATGGTAGTTCACTGTATGGTGATTTTATCGTTGGCAACCTATCACAAAAATATCCTATGAGAAGTTAGTCCACGATTCCCACCCATAGTAGCTTCTAGAAGTTCATACTGACTTTTGGCTCTTTTGCCCTCGCGTGTTGCCCACAGGTTGAGCAATGCAGAGCTCTGCTCCAGCAGAGAGTTTGGATTCTCTACGCGAATCTTGTTGATGTCATCCACGCTGAGCTGAAGCTCACGTGCCAACTCTGAAAAGAGTGAATGATACTGTACATGAATACACTTGACTCTTGGGAGGGAAACAAAGTGATTAGAAGCTGGTTTATTCCGCACACAGAGAGACAAGCTAGTGAGCTGCAAAATAAACATGGTTTGTTTACAAACATGGAAAACAGCATTAGTGTTGACTTACCAGCCCAGCTCAGTCCCAACTGCTCTGCTATCACAGCCATCTTCAGTTCAGTGCGCTCCATTGCACTCATTGAAGCTGAAGGAAAATAGATGTAACATTTACTGTCATTCTTGTGAGGAAAACATCTCTGAAATGATGCAAAAGTAAGACTGCTAAAGCTGATCTCTTACTGTATGTATCGTAATTTGTGTTAAAATATATTCTGCTGTATAGTAGTCTTACAATGTCTGAATATTGTGTGGTTATGTCACCTACGTGTGTGTTTGTTCCAAGGTCTTACAAGGGGCAAAAAAAATTCCAATTAATTGGTCAGTAGTATTTTTTTGGAGATCCAGACAAGAGGTTCCAGGATGTTTTTTAAATGTAAATGATGGAAAACACGCTGTCTTGTTAACTCCGCCATGTGAAGGTATTGTTTTGATGGCCGTTTCTAGGTTAGTAAACAGGATTATGCACAAACTACCCAACATATTTCCATGAAACACTTTGCATGGGCTGTTCATATACCAGGAAAACAAGAACAGAAAGGCAGTATGGCCAGTATGTAGCGTAATCTTTTTTTTTCTGGTGTGCAGCATGTGTGGTTAGTGTGCAATACACATATCTATTATTTTCCTAATCTTATTGCATAGCTTCAGACATATGCTAAAAAGCCAAATGTAAACTTAATTTCACAGTAAGAAAAGAATCAGGTGATTCATACCCATGGCAGGTTCATTCAGCGCACTGTATCTTTCTCTCAAAGCCAACGGGGTCAAAGTTCGCCTGCGGTCTTCACTTCCAATAATCTACCAAACAAGTAAACAACAATACAAGTGGTTATTTAAAGAAGGGTGCTGTGTTGATACTGTGTTACTGTGTTATTAGTGTGTTACCTTGATACAAGGAGGCATGGTGATGTTGAGGTTACACAGCACATGTTGGCTGTCTTCATACTTGGTGGTTTTACGCAGGAAAGACAGGAAGCCAGTGGGCTCTTTGCTGCTGTCTCTCACCTTGCACACAAGCACAAGAAGAGCAATGAGGGCACACCTCACAAACCCAGGTTAAAAAAGGTGTTTTACCTTAACCGAGACAGGAAGTCTGTTATCTCTGAAGGCCTGGAAGCTGAAGCAGCGAGGTTGCTGGGCTGCCTTCCGCACTGGCACCAGATTCCCTGAACATTCCAGGTGAAGAGGCATTCCCTCCATTACCTGTAAGAAGCAAAACACAGACAAGACTTAAAAATAGAGTTTGGCAGTGTTGCTTCCTCAGGATAAGGCCAGAACAGACCTCAATGTCTCTGCTACGGGCCACCTCTGTGAAGTTTTCATGCTGTTCCAGTGTTTTATCCATCTTGTCATCCGTCATGCAGTAGCAGCGCAGTCGGCCTTCCCGTAACTCATTCATCTTTGCAAAAACAACAAACTTCGCCATGTAAGGTACAGCAGACAGCTCTCTGTAGAGAAGGTTGGCAAAGGACACTGATTCCGCTGTACGGGGGCAGTCTGCCAGCCAGAACCTGAGAAAAAAAAAAATACATGATTACTTTTTAATAATTAAATTAAATGACATACTAAAATGTCACGTTTTCTGTGACAGTTAGGCCTAGTAATGTGCGATACCACTCATTCTGTTTCTGATCCGATACTAAGTAAAATTCAGGCTGGTGCCGATACTGATCCGAGACCAATATTTTGTGCAAATTCACCTAATGTGTCTGGTAAAGTATGTATTTCAAATAATCGCATTAAGAATACAAGACATTAGTGTATTTTTATTTATTTAGCCAGACTAATAAACAACAACAGAAAAAAAGAGTACAAAAATATATAAAATATGTAAAAATGGTATTTTAATCAATAAAAAAAATAAGTAAAATAATAAAACCATGAATAATGCAATAAACCCCCAATAATGCTCAAATTTGTACTGCGTGCAGTTCTTCTAAACTTTAATATTATTAAATACTTTAATATTATTTGCAACAAGATGTTCCAAGTATTTTTTGTAATTATAAATAAAAGCTTGAATGTCTGCTTGTCACCTTAACATTTTCACTTCACTTCTCATTACAAAGCAAGTTATCTATAAAGAGTTAGTAAAAACATAATAATCAAATTCATGGGCAATTGTGTGATAATATCATAACGTGACAGGTGCAGCCACAACTGAAATATGAAACGAAAACAAGTTTGACACCCCTGAAGTCATGTTGCAGGTCTTTCCATGCAGGGTGCAGCACACTGGAATGCTGTCTTACCCAACACTCTTCTAAGAACTACCATCAGCATGTTTTTCTGAGAGTGCAGAGAATACTGTTGTTGGTATTTACGCATGTATGTCCAGACGTAAGATGGGAGGAGCCCAACAATACATTCATTAATGAAAGTTAACCAGTGAGTCCACCCGCAAACATACAAAGATGGAAACTTAGCCACAGCATACAACGTACAATGGTGAGCACGATTTCCACAAGCGTATATAAAGCATAAAGGAGAGTGGTAGACAGTGCTTTACCTGCGTGTTGGATGCATTCCGTTGCATTTTCATTAGCTGTTTTCTTGTTCCTTGGTATTATTGTAGTGCTTGAGCGCCTTACTAACGCCGTTATTGTATTACAGTAATGGTTATTCAAATTAATTACTATTTCAAGCGTGACAATGATGTTGCCGTTACAAAATATGGCGCTTCTTGGCGCCACACACTGTCAGAGACATGCGTGGACAACCTTGGCTCATTATCATTAAAGCTACATTCACAACAAAACGGTACAGTCGAAATTCCAGTATCAAGGCTAGATTTTAGGCAACAAACTATTGTGGGACCTCTGAGACTTGAATTAGCTGTACTCACCGTGCAGACACATTGGTTGTAAAACTGGCACAGTCGTTAGCATAGATAAGCTTGGTGGTACCAGTGATGTCCTCCCACTGGGCTGCAGCTGTTCCACCTGAGTAGCACATACAGCGATGATACAAACCAACGGCCTCAGCCAAGGTCTTTAGGAGGCTCACAGTGAATATACTAAATAAGCATAAAAATGATACACATCTTTCATCGTTTGGGAATTGTGTCCCATTCCCATGGTTTGCAGTACCTATGACAGAGCAGAGAAGGCGCAGACTGGTGGTGTCACCCTCCCCAGAGTCTCGAGGGCTGTCCCTCCAGGATGGCGGTAGGGGGATGCGTAGGCCGATAGGTCGGTGGAACTTGCGCCGCCGAGGCTCCACCGTGACCACAGGACTGAAGTTGGCCTGGTTACCGAGCAGCTTGGCCACCAGCTCATCTGGAACGGGCTGAGCCTAGGGTCAAAGGTCAGTGATGGAGAGGTGAACAAGAACATGGGCGCCAAATGGATGGCACAGAATAACATGCATAAGCCATGGAGAGCAGAGTAATGAGTAGAATTGAGAAGTGATGACAACGGAAGGGGAAAAAAAGGGGATGATGACAAAAAGAGACAATGAATAAAACTTTTAAGAAAGCATCGGAATCTTTTTGTTGGCGTTAATAAAACTTTTATTTTGAATGTGTCAGCATTGATATCAATTATAAGGATTATATATTTTATCCTCAACAGAGCAGCAACAGCACATAATTAAAATATACCATTTCCTTCGTATGTTATATATTTACAGCTCACAACATCAATGGTGGTGTTTACATTAAGGGCACTTCATTACTTCTATAAAAAGAGAGAAAGGCCCATACTGGCAGGTTAAAAATATCTTTTAGTCTATTCTCACATATTCTGACATTATCTCACATGTCTGGCTAGTTAGTCATCAAGGTTTCTGAATCACAGTTTCCTGGTTTGTTTGAATGCAAACAACAAAAATAAATCAAATCGCAACAAAATCAAAATACAGAGCATATACACAGTAATACAGCGTAAACACTAGCTTAATGAACATAAAGTCAATAGAATGATAAATACAATACTTAGATCACCGGTTTCTCTGATCATCATAAATGGCTGCTAAATGTTTTACACATTTTACAGAGTTCTATACCTAATTTGAGCATAGTGGATTATGACTAAGAGTATCCTTGATATTGATTTTGCAGCTAAGAACTGGTGACATTTGTGTAATAACAAAGTTTGCATATACAGTGTGTCTGGTCCATCATATCATTCTAGTAAGCACACAGGGGATGAACAGAAAGGCCCATTAAACATATTTGACATTCATGACAAGTGTAGAATCAAAATATAACGAAGACGGACAGATGAAGAATACTACCAAAAGAAAAATATTGCAATTGATATATTGTATATGGACACAAAACTTGAGATAAACCTTATTAAATATCAGACTAAATTATTGGACTAGGCTCTTTCTTTCATTGTGAATCTTTATCTTGATCTTACAAACACCTTTTAGACAAATCAATGTGGGGACAATTTAGGGAATGCCCTCTCTGATCCAGCATGACTGTGCCTCAGTACACAAACAAAGGAACATAAAGACATGTTTAGATGATTCTGGTGTTGATGAACTAGAAGGCCCTGACCTCTAGCCAATGTTTGGGATGAACTCGAACAAAGATTGGAAGCCAGCAGGACCTCTCATTAAGCTCCGACTTCACAAATGAATGGACATAAATCCCCACAGACAAACTACAACATACAGTATTTCTTAAGTCTTCCCAGAAGAGTGGAAGCTGTTGCATGTGTCCCAAAGCTTATGTCCATACAGTACATTGGTGAGACATCAGTAACGCTAAAAAGAAAAACACAAAACTAAATGATATACAGTACAGGCCAAAAGTTTGGACACACCTTCTCGTTCAATGTGGTTTCTTTATTTTCATAACTATTTACATTGTAGATGCTCAAAACTATCAATGAACACATGTGGAATTATGTACTTAACAAAAACGTGTGAAATATAATTTCTTATATTTCTTATATCTTATATTTCTTTTATGTCTGTTTTTTTTTTGATAGAGCTTCAAACCCTTGGTGTTCTCTCGATGAGCTTCATAAGTCACCTGAAATGGTTTTCACTTCACAGGTGTGTCTTGTCAGGGTTACTTAGTGGAATTCCTTGCCTTGTTGATGGGGCTGCGACCACAGGGTTGTAATGTGTGTGTCCAAACTTTCGCCCTGTACTGTACATAGTATAGTGGAATTAAAGGGTGCAAAGTGCATGCACTGTGTGGTGTTGACAGCAAAAAAAAAAAAAAAAAAGTAATAATGCAAATGATAGATGATGACAACATGCTTCTTTCAGGCAACTTTATGATTCTGTCTTCCCTCCATTCTTCTCTTGATTGTCCCATCTCACCTGCAGCCCCAGACGGACTCGCTTGGTGACTGCCGTCTCTGGAAAGGTGGCCTGAACCATTGGCACCAGCTTGCTTGTCAATGAGCCCCCTTCGGGGCCTATCAGATCGCTCTCTTGCTGGACTCTCGATACGACGGCAAAATAAAGCGGGAAGTCAGTTGAGATGATGCGGCGGATTCGCTTCTTCCCGAGTTCCTCCTGACTTTCCAAGTCTGCGCAGATAAAAAAAGAAAATCTCAAATGAATTCACGCTGTGGTCATCCAGAACAACATTTATGGTGGCAAAACCTTACCTTCATCCATCCCATTAAGGATGGTCTCGAGAACCTCATCGCCATAGCGATTACGGTGTTCTTTCCACACAGATCCATTCTCACTCCTCAGCACCACAAGCTCACGGTCACCACGGCCCAGAGCAGCAAAGTGAGGGATCTCCACAATCACTGGGCTGACACACAAATACAAATTATATATCACGGCTCCAGACTAACGTTTTTTACCACGAACACAGTTGCCCCAACTTGACATTTTAGGAGCACAAGCAGAAAATTTAGGGGTTCATACCAAAATCGACTTGCAAAGTAAACATTCTTCTAATTTCCACTGTACTAATGATAAATACTATTAACTCCACATCGGCCCGCCTTCTTCTTCTTTGGTGTTTGTCTCCTTTCTTCTTCTTTAGAAGTTAATGTGGCTTGGCAAACTAGCTCATTTGCACCTTACTGTCAACTACTGGGCTGAAGTATGGAGCAGATGTTTGTCAGCGACAAAAAATATTAAATAATAATAAAATAAAATCAGCAAATTAACTGGTAGGTTTGCCAACTTTCGTAAAAATAAATAAGGGGCAACTTGTTGGCAGGGCCAACCAACCCCACTGTTTTGGAGGGGGAGAGGATATTGCCTTTAATTATGTAATTTGATGCCTGTTTTAGAGTAATACTAATACATGGTAAATTAATTGTTCAATAAAATATTTTTTTGTTAAAAATAACACAATTAACAGAATAAAGTAACAATTTCAATATCTTTCTCATAGAAATCAGCATAGCATAAAAGCATAAAACAGGACAAATTGTGTACAGGTTTATGATACTGCAGGTGTATCCAACTTCCAGAACTTCTAAAGCTACTTTGACAAAAAGAAAGAAGAGGTGAGCTATTTATGTTTTATGTGAATGGTAACAATTACATTGTACGAGCTCCGAACGAACCGCATTGGTTGTTTGCTTTAAAGACAAAATGTCACCGTGTTAAAAAACAAAAAAGCCACATTTGGCTATAACTAGCTAGCTCGTAGCTGCCACCAGAGAGACAGCAAGGACACCAAAATAACACTTATTAGCACTATTTGTTTGGGCTATAAACTGCATTGGAATAGTATGGTGCCTAAAGGTGGCCCTTTAGTGCAGACCAGACTGGCCAATTAGGCAATACTGGCAAATGCTAAGGGCACAGTGGCCTCCAGGGGGCGCCCACAGAAATACTAATTATTTAAAACTAGTAATTACTAAGAATTCTCAAAGTGGAGAAGCTCACACTGTTTTCAATCACGGTTCACCTTTCGAGTCCCCCTTTTTTTCCCCTTTTTTAAAAATTTATTGCAGTGTATGAATGCCGTTACAGGCCGAGACTGGCCCTTTAAGAAGAATTGCATTTTGGGAAGTTGAGTGTCTCTCTCTTCCCTCTCTCGTCTGTCTGCACCGTCCATTGTTTTCTGCGTCCTGATTGGCTGTAGACCATTGTCAAGCAATTTCCTTCGTGCCGCCCTGCTTTGTCTCCTGTGTTGTCGCTAGCTTGCTTGATAGCTTGTAAATTAATCTTTGGTTAGAAGGAGAAAGACTGCAACAGGAGGAGTGTTGCAGCAATGTTTTATAAAGGATACAAAAATGCTACAGTGGAACAGCACCAGGACGAAAAAGCAAGGTTGCAGGAGTGAAATATGCGTGAGTGACTTAATGTAGGCTGTAGGTTGATCATTAAAATTCCAAACAAAGGTTTGAACTTTTTTGAGAGTGTTTAAACAAGAGAGAAATTTGATCAAATGTTCGCCTGTCTGAGAAAAGTGTATAAAGTGTTTGGTGAGGGGTTTTACAGCCTTAAAACATATATAATAATTGTAAAAAAATGAAGTTGGCTACTTCGCGGATTTCACCTATTGCGGGCTATTTTGGGAACCTATACCCAGCGATAAAAGAGGGAACATTGTAGTTGTATATACTGTAGGTATGTTATATAGCTTTTGTATATAGTAAATTTATATAGCTCTTATATATAGTTATTTTATTTCATTTTTGTATATATTTATAGCACATTATAGTTACAGGACAGTGTAAATGGCACTTATGTGCTGGAAAAGAGCAGGGGTGTCCAAACTATTTTCACAGAGGGCTGCAAGGATACCGGAGTCACTTTGATATTTTCTGGGGGGGCTGACATATAAAATGTTGCCTAGGATGCCACGTTGGGTAGGGCCGGCTCTGCTTTAGTGCAACAACAGGAATTAAATTAGGAACTTTTTGTCACTTTTGCCTGTGACATACAGTACTTCATACTTACAATAAACAGCGCTTTTATCAATATCACCTTTGCTATTGGTATAAATCCTTGGTAAATATTTTTTTCTTGGTAAAGCAAAGCACAGCAGAGGAGGACTTCCTCACCCTAGAAACTGCATGCCAGCTGGCCCGAGGGAGATTATTCTGCTGGCCAGGCCCTCTCCTTCCACCAGTGGAGGAGGGTTGGTCAGTTTCTGGGGCTTCACCAAGCGGCAGGTGATGCGCGTGGGGGCCGCACAGGTCCTTGGAGGTATGATGACACGCAGGCCATTATGTCTGCTGCCACGCATTGAGCCGCCACGAGCATCCACCATAAAGCTGACCAGAAACCTGCCATTGGTCATAAAACAATTAGCTGTCTGTTGGCAAATTGATCACATTGAAATGCTCTGCAGAGCTCACCCTGTATGTATGGGACTGGCGACTGGGCTGACATTGTCTGACGTCTCAGTCGCTGGGCTGCTGGGAATGAGCGAGTCTTCATCATACTCTTTTGGCAGTGGAAGTGGAGTGTGTTGCTGAAAAACGACATCAAACTAACAATGATGAAAACTACAATAAAGCAACAATATGTTTTACATGAATTGTATCCAGTGATGCTTCTAGCTTCAATGACGCCGTGTGCAAAACCCACCTTCGGAGTGGTATTCGGTTGACAATAATAAGTTAGATTATTACAGTATATATGGACTGCACGGTGGCCTAGTGGTTAGCATGTTGGCCACACAGTAATGACATTGGGAAGATCAGGGTTTGAATCTCGATTTGGCATCTCTGTGTGGAGTTTGCATGTTCCCCCCGTGTGTGGGTTGTGTAACAATATGCAGTTTAGGTTAATTGGAGACTCTAAATTGCCCAAAGGTATGAATGTGAGTGAATGCTTCGTGAGTGTTTGTCTATATGTGCTCTGCGATTGGCTGGTGACCAGTCCAGGGCGTACCCCGCCTCTCACCCAAAGTCAGCTGGGATAGGCTCTAGCAACCCACGTGAGGACAAGCAGCATAGAAAATGGATGGATGGATGGACGTTAAGAAAAAATAATTATGTGTGAGTGTGTGAAACGCAATCTGAGGGTGTTTGTCTTAATCACGCTCCGTATTGTACCTGATCTATCTCGCGCTCTTTCAGGTTCACAGTCTCGGGAGAAACACGTGGAATCCTGGGAATGGCTGGTGAGTAATTTCTGTTGAATGAGAGTGGAAAACGCAAGTCAGATTAAGAACATTTTCGCTGGCGCTCCCCCATGGTGTTCACTAAATGGACATCTAGGATGAGTCCCCTGCTATCCAGTTCCTCTCCTGTGCTTCCCAGCCCAGCCCCCTTACGCTGTGCCCAGCCCTCTCTCGTACTCCAGTGATTTCTTGGGGGAGAGGAAATCGTCATCATGGTCTTTCATGTCATCCATCTTCATGTACCTGGCCCCTTCTGTCCCCAGGAGCTCCTCTCCTTCAGAGAACAACATGCCAAAGAGAGCGAACAGACCGAGGTCAGGTTGGTCAAACAGCAAAAAAAGGGAAAGAGAGAGAAAGGACAAGGTGTTAATTAGCTGTTAAAAGGGTTAGACATCGTGGAAACCAGGCGAGATGAAGTATGGATGGTGTGGATCTGCACAGTCTACTTGTTACAGCATCAAAACAAACATCAAAAATACAATTGTAGACGACTACACACAACGATGATCAGGCACATTATGACAGGGGTGTCCAAACTTTTTCCACCGAGGGCCACATAATGAAAAGGGAAAGGATGCAAGGGCCACTTTGATATTTTGTAAACCAAAACGTATAGTTATGCTAAGAAGTTATAAATATTTAAAGAATAAACTGAATCTCAGCTTTGTGATATAAGTGAAAAAGCACATATTAGTATGATATTAGTGTGGTATTTTTTCTAATTTTTGCTGTGTTTTTAAAAATTTTCCGAATATTTCTATTTTTGCAGAATAGGAAGCCCCTACTGAGACTGCTGCTCCTACGACCCAGACCCGGATAAGAGGAAGAAAATGGATGAACGGATTTCAAGTTTCTTCTTAAATAATCTTCGTAAATTTTCGTTTGAACAGACTTTATTGACTTATCGACTTTATTTGGCTTTTTTTTTTTTTTACTTTATATCCATAATATTTTGTCCCACAATATAACTTTTTCCCCAACCTAATTTTCCAAAAATTACAACTTTATAAAAAACCCCAAAATGTTTTCTTTAATATTTTAACTTGATGCGACTAAAATGAAATTATTTTTCCTCATATTACGTAATATTCTATTAAAATGATGTCTTTTTTTCTCGTCAGAACATCACTTTTTTCTTTTAATAATTTGACTTTATTTTCATAAAATTACAGCTGTTTTTTTATGTCTGCTGTTTCTTCCTCCCCCCCAACTATTTCAACTTTGTTCTTGTAATTTTCTTCTTGTATTGACTTTTTTTCCCATTAGAGCTTTGGACTTTCTTCTCCGAAAGCGACACTGTTCCTCCTGACTACGAGATTCAACTATCTGGCGGATCCTCCTCTCCAGAACCCCTGAATAGACCTTCCCAGGGATGCTGAGGAGTGTAATCCCACGATAGTTGGAACACATCCCCCTTCTGAAAAAGGGGAACCACCACCCCGGCCTGCCAATCCAGAAGCAGTGCCCCCAATGTCCATCCAATGCTGAAGGGTCGAGTCAACCATGACACCCCCACAGCATCCAGGGCCTTTAGGAACTGCAGACAGATCTCATGCACTCCCGGGCCCCTGCCACTGAGGAGTTTATTGACCACCTTGGCAACCTCAGCCCCAGAGATAGGAAAGCCCTGTCAGCTGCCTCTGGAGTCCCATGGGCCAAAAACGCCCGATAGGGCTCCTTCAGCTTGATGGTATCCCTCACCTCTGATGTCCAACAATGGGTTCTAGGATTACCGCCACAACAGGCACCGACCACCTTACGGCCACAGCTCCGATAGCCCACTCAGACTCAATGTCCGCTGCCTCCCTCGGAACACAGTCAAAGCTCTCCCGTAGGTGGGAGTTGAAACTCCTTCTGATGGGGGAATGTCAGACATTTCCGGCAGACCCTCACACTATGTTTGGGCCTTCCAGGTAAGACTGTCATCCTCCCCCACCATCGGAGCCAACTCTCCACCAACCACGTGGTGATCGGTTGACAGCTCTGCCCCTCTCTTCACCCAAGTGTCCAAACCATACGGCCGCAAGTGTGATGACAAGACCATAACGTCAGTCATCGAACTGTGGCCCACGGTGTCCTGGTGCCAAGTGCACATGTGGGCATCCTTATGCTTGAACATGGTGTTTGTTATGGACAATCTGTGACGAGCACAGAAGTCCAATAACAAAACACCGCTCGGGTTCAGATCATGGGGGCCGTTCCTCCCAATCATGCCTCTCCAGGTCGCACTGTCGCTGCCAAACTGAGCGTTGAAGTCCCCCAGCAGAACAAAAGAATCCCCTTTCCGCCTTTTCTCTCTTAATATGTTTACTTTATTTGTGACAAAATACAGCGAATGTTTTCATTTTTTTTAAGCTTTCTTGTTAAATTCTATTTTTAGAATATGCCGCGGGCCAATAAAAAAACAGCCGCAGGCCATAAATGGCCGCCGGACGGCATTTTGGACACCCCTATATTATGACAACAGAAAGTAAGACTGACAAATCTTATGTAAGTAGAGTTAGGGAATTTGATAGTACAAAGTTTAGTGTATTTGTGAACATGTCAACAATTGATGCTAGTTTTTATTCTGTGAGTGCAGGGTCACCTAGTTTATAAGAGTTCTTCCATCATACGAGTCTGTCTTGTAAAATAGATTTGGTGCTACCTGTTTGCCCTTGCTCATAAACACAATGTAGTCATAACGAAGCATAATGAAGCACGAGGGTTTTGCCAACTTTGTTGCTATATTTAGTGACTAATCAGACCCCTCTGGATACTCTTTTTCAAAAAAGCAACTAGCGCCAAATCTACTGAAGAGTCTTTTGCCGACTGAAAGCACCCCAATGTAAAAAGCACTCACAGGCAGCTCAGTTGTGTTTGTGACATTAAAAAAACAACAAAAAAGCGGCAGAAGGAAGTTCATTTATAGTTCTGACATATTTGTTTTGCTTTTTAATGTTTTTTACTCACTTTTTACAAGTGCGACAAGGCCACGCAAATTTAATGATTACATCATCATTGTAACCCCCTCCCCAACCCACCACTGCCACAAATACATTGCCGTCCGGTGGGAAATACTGTATTTGTTATCACATATGATATATATTTAAATAAGCTATGTAGATAATCGCTACTATATACTGTATTTACAGCAACAATGGCATTGTGGAGTAATAAAATATTTGAACACTGACTATTGTATTGCTATTGCTACAAATGAATCCAAACAAGCTGAGTGGAGTTGCAGTCAGGTTGTAATATTCTGTGTCATTACAGGGTAATCACGCTAAACACAAGCTGTCAATGATGGACAATGAAATAACGGTGCACAACATAACTCCATGTGAATGTTTTCACTCATAATGTTCCCCAAATAGTGAATGAGTGTTATTACAGGTTACAGACATGCCAGTTAGAAGGCAAAGTTACTATCACATTGAGCACCAACACAGACACACGCAGCAAAGACGATGAAGAGGGTGAGCTTGAAATGAGGACTCATATTTGTTATACCAACCTTCCAATGGCACACATAGAGATAGAAAGACATTCATACCTAATGTTAGCTGTGCAAGGCCTACAAAAGGTGCAGAAGGTAAAAAAAAAAAAAAAGCAATGAATAAAAAGGTACGACCATTTCAAAACAGCATATGTTGAGCCATGTTGGTATTATTTAGTAACACTTTGGCATTGTACCTTCATCCTCCGACACATCCAGTATCTCATCCACTGTTTCTGGGAAACTCATGCGGTGTTTCTCTGTAGTGGTCTGCGGGTTCAAAATAAAAAAAAATCAAGTGCTCTATTAGTAATGACTAATTTGTTTATGATTTTAATATCCATGTTGCTAACGATTTCCAAACTTCTCACCATGGAAACTGTCTCTTCTGTCACAAGCTTCAGAACATCAATCACAGAGATGTACCCTAGCCTCTTGGCAATGGCAAGCGCTGATGTACCGTTCTAATGGAACAAGAAGCACGATGAAGGTGCATGTAGGAAGGTGAAGGTGTTGTCATGCTCACCGTAGTGGTCTCGTTAGGCTGAGCTCCATGCTTCAGCAGCAGTGTTACAATGTCTGTGTGCCCCTGCTGGGCGGCCTGGTGCAATGGAGTGTAACCAAGCTAGACAAGATAAAAGAGAGTCAAACTTTATTTCTTGCTTCTTTAATGCACATATGACAGCTGAGTGGCATCTATTTAACAATATTTTGGAATGCTGTATTACATTACATTCTGTTCTTCATGCATTGCATCTATAAATGCTTGTAAGTTGAGCTCCTAGACAAGGGACAACATGTCACTGAAACCTTATTGAAATTAATTGACTGTATACTAAGGCTGAATACCAATTCTATCCCTTAGTCCTTCTCCTTTGTCTTACCCCATTCCCTGCCCCTTAAAACCAAGGGATGAAGCCATGAAGAAATGGGACACCACTTGATTGTCATTACACCATCACCTTCACCGCTTTCTGGCTGTGACATAGTCAGATGAGATAATTAAATTGTTCATAATAAAGCTTTCCTACCATAAAGTAAGGTGCATACATTTCTACATTATTTCAAATATAGCCTACCTTAGAACACCTTTTTTTTTTTAAATAAAAGGCACACATTTTTACAAACTGTGACATTTATTGCAAAACAACAAACAACTCTAATAAATAACAGCTTACAACCAACAATGTAATAACCTTTATAAAAATAGGAACTTGATCAAATATACATATAAAATACAAATAATAATATAATAAACTTTATATACTGCTCAAAAAAATTTTAGGAACACTTTGAAAACACATCAGATCTAAACTGGGGGAAAATGATCATGAATATCTTTCCTGATAATAAGTGGGTGATGTATGAGTAACAAAATAATGCCACATAATTTGATAGAAATGAAAATGATCACCTTATAGAGGGGGGAAATCAAAGACACCCCAAAAATGAAAGTGAAATGAAATGAAAATTATGCAGCACACTGGTCCATTTTGCCAAAATGTCATTGGAGCAACTCAAAATTATTCTCAGTAGTTTGTGTGGCCCCCACATGCTTGTACGTATGCCTGACAACGTCGGGGCATGCTCCTAATGACACTACGGATGGTGTCCTGGGGGATCTCCTCCCAGATCTGGACCAGGGCATCAATGAGCTCCTGGACAGTCTGAGGAGCAACCTGGTGGCACCGGATGGACCTAAACATAATGTCCCAGAGGTGTTCTATTGGGTTTAGGTCAGGTGAACGTGGGGGCCAATCAATGGTATCAATTCCTTCATCCTCCAGGAACTACCTGCATACACTAGCCACATGAGGTCGGGCATTGTCGTGGACCAGGGGGAACCCAGGTCCCACTGCACCAGCGTAGGTTCTGACAATGGGTCCAAGGATTTCATCCCGATACCTAATAGCAGTCAGGGTGCCGTTATCTAACCTGTAGAGGTCTGTGCATCCTTCCAGGGATATGCCTCCCCAGACCATCACTGACCCACCACCAAACCAGTCATGCTGAATGATGTTGCAGGCAGCATAACGTTCTCCACGACGTCTCCAGACCCTTTCACGTTTGTCGCATGTGCTCAGGTGGAACTTGCTTTCATCAGTGAAGAGCACAGGGCACCACTGGTGTAGTTGCCAATTCTGGCGGTCTATGGCAAATGCCAATGGAGCTCTACGGTGCTGGGCAGTGAGCACAGGGCCCACTGCAGGACGTCGGGCCCTCATGGAGCCTGTTTCTGATTGTTTGGTCAGAAACATTCACACCAGTGGCCTGCTGGAGGTCATTTTGTAGGGCTCTGGCAGTGCTCATCCTGTTCCTCCTTGCACAAAGGAGCAGATACCGATCCTGTTGAGGATTGAAAGACCTTCTACGGCCCTGTCCAGCTCTCCTGGAGTAACTACCTGTCTCCTGGAATCTCCTCCATGCGTCCAGGTACCGCAGTGATGCCCTGGTCCAGATCTGGGAGGAGATCCCCCAGGACACCATCCGTAGTGTCATTAGGAGCATGCCCTGACGTTGCCAGGCATGCATACAAGCACGTGGGGGCCACACAAACTACTGAGAATCATTTTGAGTTGCTACAATGACATTTTGGCAAAATGAACCAGTCTGCTGCATAATTTTTTCACTTTCATTTTTGGGGTGTCTTTGATTTCCCCCCTCTATAGGGTGATCATTTTCATTTCTATCAAATTATGTGGCATCATTTTGTTACTTATACATCACTCACTTATTATCAGGAAAAATATTCAAGATCATTTTTCCCCCAGTTTAGATCTGATGTGTTTTCGAAGTGTTCCTCTAATTTTTTTGAGCAGTGTATATCTTTTTAAATATAAACCTTATCAACCTTTATTTCAAGGTTTAAAAACCTCCCTGCTTTGGCCTCGCTCTCCTCCTGTCATTGGTATTCTCTGTCAGATTCTTTTGTAAGAAAGTCCAGAATGGCAATTTGTTGCATTTTACTTTTCCATACTGGGATTGCAGCTTTTGAATGGTCCTGGAGTGCTGTGTGGTTTGGCCGAGTTCTGATTTCAGTTGGCTCGGCATCTCCTGCAGGAATGACACATACGTATGATTGATGTGGTGCAACTATTAAGTCATTGGAAATACAGCAACAGTAATAGTAGTTTAGTAATAGTGTGCTGAAAACAAATATAGAGTGATAATAAAAAAATAGATGGGTCAAAGTTAGATTCCAAAAGTTGAATAAACTTTGACAATGTGGTGTGCTGTCCACATATGGCCATGTTGTTTACATCTTTTATTTAGTTCACTTCCTGACCATCGATAATGTATGCTGAATACTATAAGCATATCTCACCTCGAGAATTGTTGGTGGAGTAGGGTGGCTATAATTCACAGCAAACAGACTTCACTACGATGTGATGCGTTACATGAGTGATTAGATAGCTAATATCAAATGTCAACGTCAGCGTACACTTCAGTAATGTAGATTCCCCTCCCGAGCGATGTAGCTTGCGAGCAATACAACATACAACTTACAATTAACAGGCTAATGTGGTCGCTATCTAATCATTGTCTAATCATTCATGAAATGCAGTAGATTGCAATGAAGTTAGATATCGGTGTTAGCCGGCTAGTTATAACTAGAGAAAACCAACAATTCAAAACATGGGAAATATTTACGTGGAGTAGCAAATGATTGAACATCTAATAAAACATCAGGGATGGTACTGTGAAAATCAATAATCATGCTTAATTACATACCTTTATATACTTCTTTCGGTGTGTATCGGTGTGGTATCCGAGTAGACTCCTCCTGCCCCTACGTTTCAAGTATAGTCCCTGATCACGCTTGGTTTCTAGGGCTGTACACCCCTTAATACTTACCCCTTACCCTTGATTTAAGGAGAATTGGGACACCACTTGATTCTTGTGAACGCGCAAAACCTAGAGGTAAGGGCTAAGATAAGAGGGATGGGGTAGAATTGGGATTTCGCCCTAAGTGGTAACCCAATCTACACCCATTATTTTTTATATATGACACGTTCTACGAATCTGCTGACTAAAAACCCGATGAGAGGGTCAAATAGTGGCAAATAAAACCTTGCACTCACCAAAATACATGTATATGTCAGTGATAACAATCATGTGATGATTTGGACACCACATGATTTTAGATATCAATACATAATTCACTTAACGTTAACTCTAGCCTAGCTTCTTACTTGGCAGCTGGTGTGCGCTAGAAACAGAACAGAAGGCTTTCCAGGTGCTTACCACGCTGATTAACGGGAGTGGCGGCGAAAACAAAAATAAACGATTTTTAATGGATAACCAAAGTTCCCGTATTATATCAATATCTGTGCAGCACAAGGATGTCCAAAGTACGACC
The DNA here is from genome assembly GCF_027744805.1 of Dunckerocampus dactyliophorus. Classification (NCBI taxonomy): domain Eukaryota; kingdom Metazoa; phylum Chordata; class Actinopteri; order Syngnathiformes; family Syngnathidae; genus Dunckerocampus; species Dunckerocampus dactyliophorus. The sequence goes on along the minus strand of NC_072822.1, from coordinate 17,550,081 downwards.
CTCAGGCCAAATGCGGCCCGCAATCCATTTTTACCTGGCCTGTGTCAAAGTCTAAAAATATAATTGATAATGGCTTGCGTATAATATGTACTTAACTGTTTTGCACTTCTTAGTTTAAACACTAGGTGGAGCTACTGTCTTGAACAAGGCTGTATGAAAGCTGTCACAGAATAGAAATGGCGGAACCAGAGTGGCACAGGAGTGCAAGCGAGTTCTATGTGTATGGTAGAAATATAATTAAACTCTGTAAAATGGGGAAAATAGAGCTAAAGGTCACTATGTAAAGAGAAAAAGGTTGAATGTTGACCCTGTTAACAAGTAACACAGATCTTTGTCTTGCATTATGCTGTACATTTGTACGTTGAACCTTTTTATAGAATACAATATATTTAACAAAAAAAACATACTAATAGCAAAGTGGCCCCCATATCCTTTGGCTTTTCCGTATGCAGTCCTCGTTTTTTTTTTGTTTTTTTTTAAATTTTTTAACCAATCTTTTTAACCCATCCAGGATTAAATCATCAATCAAGAAAAGAGCAAACATTTTATCATTATTATACCTCAATAATAGAACAGTTACAACAATGGAATTTTCATTTCATTTACTCCTAACAATTTAAAAAATATTCAGAATTTTCAAGAAATAGGATTCCTTATTTATAAATCGAATATTTTCATATTGAGAGCATAAAAAAACCTGTTTACCATCTTCTAAATACAGTTTTTAACATTATTAGAGCCCTCTAGACATGAAATAACACCCCTATGGTCAACATTACACTCATATTACCCAATATACTGTAGTAGACATAATAAGAGTAAATACAGCATTTAAGACATAAATAAGACTTGTACTCGTGTGTGTTACTATAATTGTGTTCCCTAGGGGAGCTGAATGAAAGGCGGACAGAAAGTGACGTCTGGGGTTCAGGTTGAGTTTGAGCTTGTTGTGGGTTACGGCTGCAACAGTAGCTCGTGTTTTTATTAGGGATTATTGTGCCTGTTGTGAAATATTTCAAACCTGCAATAAAAGCCTGTTGTTCTGGCGATCAAGTCTGGCGCTTGTGTGTTTCGCCAAACATTACAGTAGCATTACTGACACCTAGAGACCAGTGCAGAATACTACATATCATCAGTGCATCCTTTGAATGGCTTATACAGTATTTGTATTTTAGCCATTTTTATGCTTGGAAATGCTTAATTTAGGCAAAACAGACGTAACATTTGCTTAAATATTCATGAGTGAAGCTGCAAAATTTGAAGCTCGAAGTGGCGAGGGACAACTGTACATAGAATAGAAGAGCCTTGTAAAGATCTCTGCAGGTTTGGGAACGTGTCATACACATTTATGCGGAAAAATGGCTTTTAGGCACTGACATGTTCAAACATGAGTTAGTTAATAACTTTCATTCATTTTCTATGCCGATTAATCATCACTACGGTCACGGGGGTATGCTGGAGCCTAACTCAGCCAACTTTGGGCGAGAGGCGAGGTACACCATGGACTTGTCTCCAGCCAATCCCAGGCCACATATAAACAAACAACCATTCATGCTCACATTCATAATGGACAATTTAGAGTTAGTTAGTTAATAACAATGTGTTATAATTGGTGCTGCAGCAAAACTCTGTCACTCTAAAATTGTTGCAGACTCACAACCAGAAGGAGGCGCTCACCCGTGTTTTACTGTTGACATTGGCTTGTTGCTGCAGCAGGAACTTAACCATTTTGATGTTGCCATAGTGACACGCAACATGAAGAGGGGTGTAGCCCATCTGAGATGACATATAAAGATGGATTATTTTCAACACTAAAATAAACTCTTGCAAAAAATGACTAACCTCATGAATAATAAAATAACTGTCCACGTATACTATAATAATATCTAAAACTTGTATGGTTTTACTTGTACTTGTAATTTTTATTAGACAAATCTCCATGACTTCTTGTTTTCTAAGGCTAATTTTAACATTTGGTAATGTTTGTTTATTCTATGCCAATAAACTGCTGGAAATTAGGTTTAAAGGTTTGAAAAAGGCTTCTGATTGAAATGAAAATATTGTTTTTAAAATAAGCTCACCCGTGTGGCAGCATAGACTGATGCTCCTTGCTTGACCAATATGTCGGCAATGCCAACATGTCCCTCCTGCGCCACAAGGTGAAGCGGAGTCAGTCCACTCTGGGTGGAAAAAAAATGTAAATATACTGTATAGTTTAAATCACACATTCACACAAAGACTTGTAGTTTAAAATGGTCCTCTTGCCTTATTGCCAAGGTTGACATTAGCCTGTTTGGAAATAAGCAGCGAGACCATATCGGGCCTTCCTTCCTGCGAGGCCAGGTGGAGAGGTGTGACTCCCTGTAGAGATTCAGCATTGGCTGAAGCTCCATATTGCAACAGGCTGTTAGCCACCTCCATCTGATTCTGCTTGGATGCAATATGGAGGGCGGTGTAGCCATTCTAAAAAAATAATAATAACAAAAACTCGTGATTACAAATGAATTGTATTGTATGAATTGCATGTATTTGCATGTATGTATTTTATTTTATTTTATTTACCCTGGCTGCACTGTGTGGTGACCCTCCTTTGCTGACAAGCAGGTTGACAACATCTAGGTTGTTGTGATGCACGGCCACATGCAGTGGAGTCAGACCGTTCTGCAACAGACACATACAATACAGTCAATCAAATCTTATTTTTCAAATGCCCCAGTTTTTGTATGATTCAGTTTTTTGTTAGAAATGTTCACCTAAATTCCTCGGTTCTCGCATACACTATCTCAGATATCGTACAATATTGCACGTAACAAACTGTTGTATTGTACCCTTTGGTACGTTGAATTTTATGTTATTATTACAGATGGGGATGGACTACTCACAGCATTGCTTGTTTATTCAGCCGTCTTGGCTCACCCAACACCAACTCTCGCGATACTTAGTTTACACGATATTTACACTTCACGGTGAGAATTTCACCGCTTGACACTATCACGTTTTTCAAAAATATATTAATTAATAAATCATGCTGTTTTGTGGTTGAATACGGCCTATTTTTAGTCAAAAATATGCATATTGGAGCACATGTTACGTATGTTTTGCCTAAATTAAGCATTTTCAATCATAAAAGTGGCGAAATAAACTAAAATACAAATACACCTCGCTGGGGAGGTGTTCATGGCATGTCCGACCCATAAGAAGCCTCGGGGGAGACCCAAGACATGTTGGAGAGTCTACGTCTCTCATGGCCTGGGAACGCCTTGGGGTCCGCCGGGAGGAGCTGGACAAAGTAGCGAAGTAGACGGAAGTCTGCTTAGGCTGCGTTCTGCTCCCTGCTTAGGTTGCTGCCCCCGCGACCTGACCTCGGATATGTGTAAAAAGAAGGATGGACATTGTTTCCTGTATGTAAAACTATAATTATTTGCTATAAAATTTATTTTTGTGACTATTTTGGGTGTCTGGAATGGATTAACTGGATTAACATCATTTTCTATGGGAAAAATTTGCTCAGTTTTCATAAATTTCAGTTTTCGCCTGACCTTTTGGAACAAATAAATGAAAACCGAGGTACCACTATATTTAAAAAGTCTGAAATAATGGCTATGTAAAGCATCACCATTTTTTCAAGTGTCTCTTACCTTTCCAGCAGCATTTGGGTTAGCTCCTCTTTCCAACAACAGCTCAGCAACATCTACCTTGCCATACTTGGAAGCCACGTGAAGAGGAGTGAAGCCTTTCTGCAAAAGCACCACCAAGAAAATCAACAAGTCATGAATTTAAGTTTGACAGTCTGAAAAAACTAAACATGTACATTATTGTAGATCAAATAGCTGTGCTGTACCTTAGTCATCTTAGTTTGCTGTGCTTCCATGTCCAGCAGAATGCGTACTGTTTGCACATGACCCTCCCGGGCAGCAATATGAAGCGGTGTGTGTCCTGCTGTTGTTGTGGAGTTTGGTTTGGCTTTGTGTTCCAATAGCAGCTTTACAAGCTCTTTGTGGCCCATTCGTGCAGCACAATGCAGGGGTGTTTGGTCATCCTTGAAAGGGTGGTGAGTGATGATATTAATAAATGTGAACAACGACACAGTTGAGTAAAATCCACTCGTAATGTTTAAGTTTAATTGTTATGCTTAATCTCATGAACGTGTTGACAGAGTAGCTACCTTGGCCTTGGCATCTACCGGTGCTGCGTTCTGTAGTAAAAACTCTGCCACTTCAAAGTGCCCTGCTCGAGACGCCATATGGAGAGGGGTTTCCACTTTCTGCTCACAAAAAAGCAAAAATACACATGCAGATGAAATCCACACTCATAAATCATCACTCTATTACTTCTATATCTACAGTCATGGAAAAAATGATTAGACCACCCTTGTTTCTTCAGTTTATTGATCCATTTTAATACCTGGTACAACTAAAGGTACATTTATATATAATATAGCTCATAAGAGTTTAATTTAAGAGCTGATATCTACCAATTTCCATGGTTTTCTTGGTAATAACCAAATCACTTAAGTTCTTAAATGAATAGCTATAGCATTGTACTGCCAAAACATTTAACTCTTATGAGCTATTTTTGTTGTCATTGTTATATCAAAGGTACAAAGGTACCTTTAGTTCTATCAGGCATTAAAATGAACAAAAAACTGAAAAAAACAAGGGTGGTCTAATAATTTTTTTCCATGTCTGTAGAGTATAACTCACCACATTGGAAGCACTTGGTGAAGCTCCTTTTTGCAGCAGGATCTTCACAATGTTGAGGTGACCCATGAAAGATGCCACATGCAAAGGTGTTAAGCCAGACTGTTCAAAAAGAGAAGAGACTTAGAAAGACACAGTTGTTGGATGTGAAATAATGTTGTTTTAATTTATTTCTCACCTCAGTCACCGCCTCTAATGATGCTGAATGTTTGAGAAGAAGATCCATCACACGCATGTGGTTCTTTTTACAAGCAATATGCAAAGGAGTAAAGCCGTTCTAAAGAGAGGGAAGATGATTTATCTTTACTACAAGGTCAAATTTAGGCCTTATTACATTTATACAGTCATGGGGCACTTCATTAGGTACACTAGCACTATCTAATGATCCAAAGTTTCTTTACAAAGACAGTAATTCTGTTTTTACTGGCATTTTTACAGAGGTATTAATTGATCAATATTTGTCATTATCGTTTTGTCATTATCGTTTTGTCAGTATTTGTGCAATGGTGATGATCACTGACCAGTGCCCGAGAGTTGGGTTTGGCCCCCTTGTCCAGCAGAACCTTAGCCATTCTGTGGTGTCCACAGTGTGCAGCCACATGCAGAGGTGTCAGGTGATCCAGCGTGATGTCATCGATGTCTGCATTGTACTGTAGTAGTTGCTTGACACAGTCCAAGTGGTCCCCCTGTGCTGCCATATGGATTGGAGACAGGCCATTCTGCAAAACAGAGTTGTTGACTTTCACATCCTTGGCAAGGCAGCACAAACATAATCTTGTCTGCCAGACAAGCAGCAATAATTCAAAGTTGGATTTGGCAGGACTTTCACAAAGATGCTTTACTATATCATTATGCTTTCAAAACAAGTTAGCTGCAATGAAAGACCAATGACAAAGTTGGAAACAAAACTGGATCACCTTGGTCTTTGCCTGAATGGGGGCTCCATTGTCAAGAAGAATCTCTATGATCCTGACATGACCATTTCTGGCTGCACAGTGCAGAGGAGTGAGCTCATCCTGGGAAGAGACAGAATCTATTAGTGGTAGTGGCAAACATGGAGGAAATCAAAGACTGTTCTAAGGTGCAACACCTTGGTCTTGGCATCTATTTGTGCTCCTCGATCCAGGAGGAGTCGGACCATGATCACATTTCCTCGCCTGGATGCAATGTGAAGGGGTGTGATGCCGTTCTGTATTGATATACAGAACATACGCACTTAGAGATACACAATAAAAAAGTAAAAACATACATAACAAATATAGAAATTACATGCCTTTGGGGTAAAATTGACATTAGCTCCTCTGTTGAGAAGAAGTTGAGCCACATTCAAGTTTTCATAGTGTGCAGCAATGTGGAGGGGTGTGAATCCAGTCTGGAGAGACACACCATAGTTACATAACTGTCATTCATTAAGTCCGGGTGTCCAAACTTTTCCCAGCAAAGGCCGCAGACTGTAAAATCAAAGAATATGGGGGCCACTTTGATATTTTATATTTTGTAAACCAACCCATGTAGAGATACAAACAAGTTCTATATATTGAAAGAAAAAACAGCCTGCATCTCAGCTGTGTGTTATACTGTAGGTGACAAAGTGTATTTTTACATTTTCTATTGTGGAAATTATTGTGAAAATTAAATGTTTTCCTCATAGCATTACCTTATGCTCATCATAATGTAACAATTTTTATATTAATATTATGACTTTATTCTAATATTTCTACTTCATTCTCATAAAATTACTGCTCTTTTTCCATTTTTGTTGTTGTTTTTGTTAGTTTTCTTGCTTAATTATATTTTTTAAATGTGCAGAGGTCCAATAAAAAAAAAAAATCATCCACGGCCACAAATGACCCCGGGCCACATTTTGGACACCCTTGCATTAAATGGATTATTTTAATACAGCCACCATGCCAAGCAGCCCAATGCACTCACATGCACACATACCTTGCTGAGCACATCAGGGTTTGGGTCATTCTGCAGAAGTACTGCAGCTGTGCGTGTATCGTCATTGCGCGCTGCAATGTGCAGCGCAGGGAGGCGGACCTTTCCCTTGGTGCCATAGTTGATGAGCAGGGCAACAATATTTTCATGGCCTTGCTGCAGAGCCACAGCCAGAGGAGTAAATCCATCCTGTAGCAGAAAGAAGACACTTTCAAAGGCAGGTTGATTACGGAGAGACAATATAGAGAGGTTTCAGTGGGAAAAGCTGATGAGAACACGGCATAATGGAGTGACAGCAAGTCAGGATCAGCAGGATAGGATTGAGGAATTTGTTGGATTACTAAGTGCAAACGTCTCTTATTCTTTGGTACCTCAGTTGGAACGCTCTGATTAGCCCCGTTCTCCAGAAGAAACTTCACAACCTCTAGATGGTTTTCTTGTGCAGCCATGTAGAGTGGAGTGAAACCCTTCTGTCTCAGAAATATGCACAACAGACACACACATACACACACAGCAGAGAAGCCACAAGCAACCAAAGCAACATCAAAATAGAAAGTTACAAAAACACACACAAGGATGCACACCAATACAGAGAAATAAAGGAGCAAAGGCAAATGTGAACAGACATAATTGCTGTAGTCAGTACAATGGTTTCACAGTAGGTGCCTGATTGAAAAGCTGACAGATCATAGTTGAGAGAGACAACACAGCATGGAGCCTCACCTGGGACTGAGCGTTGACGTTGGCCCCGTAGTTAACCAGCTCTGTGACCACTTGCTCCTGCCCTGCCAAGGCCGCAATGTGCAGGGCCGTGTTTCCTTTCTGGGTAAACACACACAGACACAATACATAGGAACAAGAGTACATATCTACAGTGATACAAGGTATTCAGCATGCTTGAACAGTCTGTTCATTCTGTATGTAGACATTATATACTGGAGGTGTTGATCATGTTTCCACATGTAACATATGGTACCCTGCTATAGCAGCTGAACAAGTTTCACTTCGATATGAAAGGCAATTTATACATTTTCCTGACATTAGCATTATCTAAAGACGACCGGCCTTTAATAGGAAAGCAGTAATTGGGGAGAGGCTATTAAATCGTGAAAACTCATTATGTATAACAACTGAATATGTCAACTTTAATAATGACGTAGAGTGCATGAGAAAGTTGAAAGGAAATGCAGCTTTCCTTGACCACTCAGTCCTTTGTTAACGGGTACCTGTATATTTCACAACACAGCAGCAACCAATGTTATAATGCCGTTAAGGCTGAGTAGCCAGACTAACATTTTAAAGTGCATGCAGAGGTAGCTAAAGTCTACCTCTGCTTTCATTCTTATATGAAAATACCACATATATAAGTGTCACAATAGCCAAAGTCAGATGTATCTACAAACGTTGCTCTTCTAAATCTTACTTTGCTGTTGGGTGTGTTACCTTTGTAGTGGTCTCCAGTACAATTCCGTTGTGAAGTAACTCCAGCACCATTTTGACATGGCCTTCTTTCGAGGCCAGATGCAACCCATTGAGCCCATTCTGCGGGAAAAATAATTTTATTGTTAAGGGTTTGTTCATCAAAAAGCAATAATGAGCTGAAGTGTTTACACAGACACATGGAGTATAGCCCATGCCACACTCAAAGTTGAAGCACTCGCAAACCAGAGCAGGCCAATACTTGCACTGGACACCACAGTGATAATTAGGGGAAAAACTAAGTCTACACAGGGCTAAAAAATGAGAATGCAAACAGTTTCATTTGATTAATGATAATGAGAGGGGAAGAAGCGGACGGTGTAAAGGAGGAGGAGTAATAGGACTGGAGCGGGATGGCAGGCCGCAGGTCTCGTGGCTGGGAAGAATACAAGCCGTGTGGGATAGGTCTGACCTCACACAGCCTTCCTTCAGCCGCACAGGACATGTGAGGTTGGACCTTTCCCACACCACTGATATTATTCCTCTGAGTGGAGAGACCACAGCACACCATCTCTTGACTGCAAACACAGGAGTGTGACAAAGGAGGGGGAAAAAAGCAATGAAAGCAAAAACAAATAAATAAACAAATAAAAACAGCATAATAAAAATGAGGGCGAGTGCTGTTGAGTTGAGACACATAACATAACAAGAGCGGAGCAGGAGTGAAGCATAGTGCTGGTGAGGGAGCTGTTTTAGTGATGCCACAGCTGGTCAGAGCCCCATTGGACCAAAACATCACACTCCACAAACATCATTCAAGCAAGCAGAATGGCGTATATTAAGTCACAATCAGCAGTTATTGCCAATTAGCATCATTATGATATTTGAAATGAATCCAGTATCCACTTATCACCAAATAAATTGGCTCCATCCAGTACAAAACATAGTTGGAACAGAATTAACTCGAACACATTTAACAACAAAAAGCGAGTACCGTAATTTCAAATTTCAGACTAGAAATGCATGGTTGTTGATGACCACAATGTATTCCACCAGGCAACCTCCAATATTTTACCTATAAAGGTAAACCTATAAAGGTTGCTTTACCTGTTAAGGTAAAGCAACAATTTCCATTGACTGATTTGCTTTCATCTTGCATATACAAACTGGTCACAACAAGACCAACTGTGCAATCCACTGAGATCCAAAAGAAAGAAAAAAAAGAAGTTCCATCTTCACAAAAATAGTATTACTGCTGTAGAACTCACTATGCCAAACTGTGGCTAACATTTAAATAATACAATTATAAATAAAATGAATAAAATTTAAATATCTCTTGAATTATGTTTTATTAAATTATTATAATTATTAAAATTGAACTGTCTACAGAGACTCTAAGCATAGCAAGTTTTGGATTAAAAAAGTTTGCTTGTTAGATCCCTATTAAATTGGGTGTCTCTACCCATCACAGTGGATAAATGAGCCATCGTTATTATGAAGTCAAATTGTTAAGAGGAGTCTGTTTTGAGCCTTGAGTAAAAGTATTAGAATTATTACAGTAAAGCAGCCATGATGTTGAGGATATAATGTCACTAAGTACTGTGCTCAAGCAAACTCAAGAGCAGCAATCTGGGGTCTATTATGAGCACGTGGAGGACACAGGGTGGAAGCGATGGGGCAAAGAAGACACCCTTTGCCCATGTATTACCTTCCCTGGTGACCCTGTAACCGTTACCTAAGAGTCTGAGTATGCATATACAGTACTGGCAAAGTCCACAAGCACACAATTATAACAGCACAGCAAATAACGCAGTCATGCACACGAACATTGAAATCCAAAATACATGGCAGTGAATGCAAAGAAGACAGATATATGCTAGGCTGCTGTATACATACATAAATACAGTTGCTACATATGAAATTATAGAAGCATAAATTTGGGAGGCTCATTTGTAGTCCAGTCCAAATCATGAAAACTGGAGCTCCTGTGGCTCGCTCACCTGATTGGCTGTATTTATATCAATGCCATTCTTAATGTGTTCCAGAGCCTTGTCCAGGTTGCCAGAACGGGCCGCTCGGAGAAAACTGTTGCCAGCATCTGCCTGCAAACGCACCGCACAAAAGGAAAGAAGGGGGGACAAGGGGTATAAGAGAAAGTAAAAGACACACAAAGAAGAGGAATAGAGAGGAAAATAGAGAGAGAAAGATACGTGGGTTACTTTATGCACTGTAACTGTGAAGATGATCCCTCAGCTTTCCACTCATTTCACTCCTCTCTTTAGCTTTTTATTTTTTTTTAGTAGTGCAGTAAAAAACATCTGTGCAAAGACAATTGTTTTGAAGGCTGTAATAAAGACATGCAGGTGACCTAAAGCCGCCATAGGTGCTACAGCACTGTGGATGGTACACCAAAGGAAGGGTGCCAGCATGTCATTGAGACCAGTTATTTGAATATTTTTTGAAGAATGCTTAATTTTGTGTTCTTAGATACTTCATCATAGTGGTTAGTACCCTGATAGATCGAAGGGTAGGTGCTCATGCGTCCCACCAGAAATCGAGCCACTCTATTCACAGAAAAGCAAGTGCAATACGGTAGTCCTGACAGTTTGATGTCTGTTTTTGAGCGTTAATTTAAAAAACACCAAGTCAAGGTTAACTGTGAAAGGCAAAATGCATTCAATACACAACATATCACGTTGTCTATTTTCATCATGCCTCTCCAAGGCAGGCGGTGGCGCTGCTCAAACATGATCACTCAAGCAGCAGAAGCGTCACAGGGAGAAACTTGACTGCGGCAAACTCTGCACCTTCACATCTCATTTGCATAATCTCCTCTCTCGCTAAGCATCCTCCTCCTCCTCTCCATCTAACGTCCATCTAAACATACAGAAAGATTCAGCAATGCAAAGCAAAGACACTGAATGCTAGAATGTGCACACCGCTGTTTTTTCCCCTAACTTCATAACAGTGACTTAAGCTGTGTCGCCTATTGTTTGCGCTTGTTGGTCCTCTTTTGACAGAGGCAGTGAGCTTGAGTAAAAAAAAAAAAAAAGGATCCACATGCTTGCAGCGGCGGCATAGCAACAAACGACACAACATAACCTCAGCATGACTCTAATGGCAAAGCACTGTGCAAAGAGAGGTCATTTAAAAAAGGCTGGCGCGATCGTAGAAGAAAAAGGAACTTGAAAAGCTGCTTCCAGCTAAAACTCTTCCTGGCTTAATTGCAGATACAATACGCTCCTTGTTCCTGACAAAATATATACCAACACTTTCTCCTATCAGCTGACTTCAGTGTAAAGCATTTAGAGTGACATAAATCGTTCTCTTTTGTGTGAGTACATTGACCCTGCTGAGCCACTTGCCTGTGTCAATCGCTCTGACAAATGTCCACTCATTCCAAACATTCATTCATTTTATATGCCATCCTTATTAGGGTTGCGGGGATATGCTGGAGCCTAGCAAAGCTGACTTTGCATGAGAGGCAGGGTACACCCTGGGCTGGTCACCAGCCAATAGCAGGGCACATATAGACAAACAACCATTCACACTCACATTCATACCTATTAACAATTTAGAGTCGTTAATTAACCTAACAGCATGTTTTTGGAATGTGGGAGGAAGCTGGAGTACCCGGAGAAAACCTACACACATACGGGCAGGACATGCAAACTCCACACAGAGATGTCCAACGCAGATTCAAACCCAGATCTTCCAGATCTCCTGACTGTGTGGCTCATTCCAAACTTGAATCACATACATATATTTTCTTCAAAACTGAAGTGCCTGTAAAAAGATTAACATTTTTTGTAACTAGACTGGTTGCCCCAGCATCTCTGGTAAGGGGCCATTTTGAGCATGCCACTGTCTCCTTCATTCTCTCCCACAGAGAGATGATAGCCTACAAGCCAAACTTGAGATCACAGCAAATACCCTTGCTAGTCTTTTAAATCTTGCTTATTGTTGCGAATACAGGACACAATATGTAACATATAGAAGACACAGTAGTTTCAAGTAAATTCCCTTTGGAGGAGGCCAGATCAAGATTTTGAATACATAAATGTTAAGCTATAAATACACTGCAGAAGACAACAGGCTGGCATTCTGTTGTGTAGAATGTTTTAAAAGTGCCATGGTGACGCCAGAAACATTCTGTCATCACTGAGGGAACAAACACAGCTGATGCAGACACACATCTACCATGGAGACACCTTGGAGACCGCCCCACTATGGAGGGCTCACACCACTGCTCACCAAAAGAGCTGAATGTGAACATGGTAACTGCAAACGCACTATTATTGAGGCAAAAATATTTCTGAGTGTCCTGTATGTGCTGCACCTCTGTGAGTGTGTATCTGCTTGCGTCAAGTAGAGACTGTGCATTTAGATAAGGATGCATGAACCCCACCCAAAGCCCTGCCTCAGAAATAAACACGCAATGAATGTCAGTATTAAAATAACATACAACACCCATTAAATGTTTTGTAACTCCTCCACTATGTTTGTTGGGACACTGGCATAGTTTAGATGAATGTGTTGCACCCTGATTATTCCCAGGGAAAGGACACGCTTCAGGCTCCGGGGCTGAGCAGGGATGAGCGAGCAAATTAATCATTCTGTTTGTTAAAAAAGAAACAACCTGCTCCCCAGTTCCACCATAAACATGTTTAGGATTGCACAGTTATGCACGATTGTGTAATGCTAATGACACTTTACTTAGACTAAGAGAATGCAAAAAATAGAAGGTAAAATTATTCTTAACAAAGATCCACCGCTCTCAGCCCCCCCCACCATCTTCTTTCTGCTCAACTGATGCTGCAGCAGACAGAATGACATCACCCCCTCGGTAGTGGACTGCAGTACTCGAAAGCTCAGTGTGTGTATGTGTGCGTATGAACAAGGAGCCATGCCTGAGATCAACATCCATGACCTCGTCTGCAATGGATGACTACCTCTGAAAAAGCAGCATGTATACAATTGTTACGAGAGAAAACACCACATGAATGGAAAGTCTTCAGTCGGAACAAACTTGTACCAGTAAGATTAAAATGGTCCTACAGGTTTACATTTGTTTCTGTTACGGTGCGTCATAAATCAAATTATATTTTTTAAAATTCTAGTAAAAAGGCTGGTAACAAGGAACTACCATATCAGATTTTTTGATTCTTTTGATTTTGATTCTTTCATGGCTGATTTAGGGAGATAGATTACAAGATACCTTTTGGAAGATAAGGTCTTTAAGGCACAGTCTCCAAACAATGCACCACTTTCAGCTGACTGAATTGTAACATACAGTGTTTACACAGTGATAAGTATAATTTGCAGTTTTCATGCAGCGGGGAAGATGGTACACACTTAATGAGATTATATAGTACAAAGAAATTAACCCAGCTAGTCTATTTGAACGCAGTGAGCTGTTCTAATACCTATTACTGTCTATGAGTAGTTAGAGTCAGCTAGGAGATTGCTGGTTTAAGCCACATCTCATTTCTAACTGAACATGCTGGCCTCTGTAGGGGAAATGAAGCTGGGGATTAAACCAGGACTTTGTTACCAGTGCAACCAAGAGCCAAATCCTGTAGCTGTTCCACAGAATCTCAAGTGGGAGAAGGAAACTGCTGGGATAACCAGGATACAGATGCTGTTTAGCACCATGTCATTTTAAGTCTCACTGCCAAATGCTATGCTTACAAAATCTATACAATATAAATGTATAAATGCAGCCAATTTTTTATAATGTCCACCAATTTACCTGAGAAATTATGTCCAAATGAACCCCCACAGAGTGTGATCACACTTATTCTATACCATTTACAGGAACATTGAGCAGCGGATGTGGAAATTCCTAAGCACTTAAACAGCTGTTTCATCATCCTTTTCTGCTGACTTGCAATTGCTCAACAAATTGATTTTCTTCCTTGGGCCTTTTCCCCTTTAGCCTCCATCTCTGCATTTCTCTCCCAGGCTGCTACCATAGGTTGAGGAGGCAGCGAGGTTATTCCGGATACAGAAATGTAGTAAGTGTTGACTCAGTCAGATTGAGACCTGTGGGACCTGTCAGCATTGGGCACATTTACAGGAATTGAGAGAATGTGCCCCTTAGACGCAGTTGCAATGCTACACCCAACATGCTGTCTTTATATAAATCTTTTCTTCATAAATGACAAAGCATCATGCTCGTCGCTACTATTTACTTTCTCACACTCTCTTTGCGTTGCTCATTGATTGGCTCATTATATTTGGCTTTGATGCAGCCACTGTGCTCATAGATGAGATTGTCATGGTTATTGTCATCCAATGGGGGGATGACAAAGAGGGTTAAAGCCATAGTGTTTGGAGGAGATATGGTAGACACCTTGTGCAAAGTAGTTCTATTTAACTACATAATATGTCCTTATCTTAAATGACCAGACAACATGATCCACAAGATAACACAGAGGAAATTTAACTCAAGCTTTGCGCTACACGGTATTTTCTTTTTGTAAATAAACAGAATTGTTCAGTAATGCACAAACCATCTAAGTTAAATACTTTAAAGGTGTCACACATAAAATTGGAGGATAAATCTTGAGTGAAGCTATGCTTTTGATTAATGTTGTACTGTACATACAATTATTTACATTTCCTTGATGAACATGTTCTATTTCTGAATTAATTGTTTTTAAATCCATTTAAATAGCAAAGAACCACACACTGAACAGCTTCTGATGTTATAAAAGTGTTTTTAGCCCATGTCAAATGACTATTCCTTTTTGGTTGTCTACCTATTTTTTACTTGGGGTGTGTGAAAACAAAATTATATTGAATACAATGATACAAAAAAAACATTAACAACAGAAGCTCTACATGATATTTGCTGTAATTCATTGTTTGACCTACAAAGAATGAAACTACATATATAAGTCTACAACTCCTCCGCTAAAAGACTTGCATGTAAACAAGCTCTGTTGTGTAGATCTGTTAGCTCGCTGGATTATGTTTATAAAGTCTTCACTGGTGTTACTCTGAAGGATTTAATTCATGAACCAACTAAATAGTTTTGACCTCCAGTTTACTTACCACAGCTAATCCTGGTTGACATCATACAACTGAAACATCAAACAGGAGAGTCAAGTGAAGTCAAAAACATGGTTAAGACAAAAAACAGACACACTTGCACTAATCTTGGACGCAAATACACCAAATCTGCATAGATAATACCAAGCAATTTACATTTTAGGTGAGCACAGAACAAATACTCCCACCATCTTTTGAATGAAAAAAAAACACATCAAAGTGGAAGATCAAATTCTTGCAGGTATATTGTTTGCATCCCTTGCGTAGTTCATTTTCCCTTATGTACTGGCTCTCTTTTGTTTTTGGAAAAAGGTAAACTAAGGACAATTGAGAATGTAGACAGTAGCAGTCTTTCAAAGAAAAGACAGCTTTATGACAGCCAACAGTTAAAATGAACAATGCAAAATGGAGTGCTGGCAGCCGCTGAGAAAATGTCAGTATTTTGGTGGCCAACGTAAAACATGGCAAAAAGTGCACCAAATAAGCAATAGCTAAAGGTAGAACCTATGAAGAGAGAGACATGTTTGGGTGGAAAAGTGGAGAAAGTAAAACAGCAGTACTCACTCCGCAAGTGACGATCTTGACTGGCATGCCTGGTGGCCCTCCACTCTCTTTCTTATGTTCTGTTTCTCCAAAATTGACTTTCAAGTTGCCCCCCTGCAAGTGCCACCGTGCAGGGCGCGTAGACCCCTGTCCGACGTAAACGCGGGCGCATACACCCGCACAGATGCACACACTTGAGTAAGCGGGACTCGGCGCGGTGGGTGGAGAGACAAGAAGAGGGTGGGGGTGAAGGGGCCCATGGGTTTATCTCTGCAGGAATGTTGCCTGTATCTAAAGACGCACATTTTACTTAGCCAAAAACCAATGGGCACCCCACACTCACATCAAGGATCGCCTACCTACATCACTGATGTCAAATATTTCTGCTTTTTTTTCCCGTTTTCCTCAAATAAAATTTGCAATTTCTGTCAAATGTTTTACCCAACGCTTTGAGTTGTACCCTTGCCATCCTCTCCTGCATCCTCCACCCTCACACTGGACTCTGCTCTACCCTCCACCTCACATACCATACACAATTCAGATTTAGTTGCACTGACACCTCCACTTTATCCCTTCTTTCTCTTGTCCTGTCTTCCCCACATGTCACGCCCATCTCTGCGTCTCCTGTATTTTTTGTGACAGCCACACAATCGTTTTTCACGGACGGGGCTACCCCAAAATAGAAAATGTGGAAAATGGGTGTTTTTTTTCTCTCTTTTTTTGGTTGCAGATCTGTTTCAGTCTGTGAGGTGACTTACAGTGACAAAGCGCTTGGTGTTGGGGGGGGGGGCGCTGCCACCGCTCCATGACAATGGGCCAGACACTCGGGTTGGGGGGGTATGAAGGGGCTAGCCTCTCAAAAGACCCTGCCTCCTTTAATAAAGCGTCCGTCATTCCTCTGTTGAAAAGGCCCTCTTTTCTCTACCTCTCCCCTCCTCTCTCCCTCTCCTGGCTAAATGCTGGGAAAAGCACATCGCTGCCAAAACCATGCAGAGAGATAAATGCTGTAGAAGAGGGGATACAGAGGGGGAGCAATGTAGAAAGAAGGCTATGGCCAAATCGGTAGCACTGGACCATGACCCGAGCCAAAAACATCATATGGAAGACCTCTCCTGTCCACATGTAAATGCAATTAGAACCCCACTACAAAAAGTGTGAGGATAGACATCAGTCCTAATAAGCATTCCACAAATTGTCCAGCGGTTCACTAACAAGGCCTGTAACTCTCTGAGATAAACCTCTTCTCTCTCTGTCAGCTGTAGCTGCACCTGAGAAGACGATAGATTATCACCACTATCACAGCGTGAAGGGATATTTCAGGTGTTGTACTGAGTGAATACTTATGTGGGCATGAGAAACGTGTTTTAGAATGTACTCATTAAAACTGAGGTAATGATGTTCCTCTGTAGTCAAGGGAAGTTGTAATATACCGGGGCACACTTCTGTTTGGTGGCAGGGTTGATTTAGATCCGTGACAGAAGTGCCCTTTGCACCCAAATTCAGGTCTGCCTTGTTGACAGGATAATAGGCTTGAGCCGCCCACGTGTGCTGCTGTAGTAGCTTTATAGCCTGTGTCCTGGGGTCCTAGACCAGCTGGGGGAGGAATCAACATAAATACTGACCCTTTGTCAGCTATCTTTCCTCAGCCTGTCACAAGCCTTTATCTTGTTAGACCTCTACTCTCACTGGCACCAGCACACACTGCACTGTAGCCAACACCCACATGGCAGACACACAGCGTGTAGGGTCATAGGCAACATGGAGAGAGAAGTTACCTACTGATGTCCTGCAAGACTATTTATAGAATTGGTTGATGGGCCAGTGAATTGAGCACCTTTGGGAGGATTTAATACATTACAAAAAAAAATAATGTTCAACCTTTAAATGATTGAGCACATGCAGCTGAGGTCAGAAGTTTAATGTATAACAACCGTTCTTTTTCCAGGGTGGAATGTACATGTTCAATGATTTTTGAAAATACAGTTTGAATTTATTTTATATTATAAAAAGTGTACAGTATAAAAGTATATAGTCATGGAAAAAATGATTAGACCACCGTTGTTTCTTCAGTTTATTGATCCATTTTAATGCCTGGTACTAAAGGTACATTTGTTTGGACAAATATAATGATGATAACAAATATAGCTCATAAGAGTTTAATTTAAGAGCTGATATCTAGCAACTTCCTTGGTTTTCTTGATAACCACAATCACTTAAGTTATTACTTGAATAGCTATAGCATTGTACTGCCAAAAAATGTAACTCTTTTGACCTATTTTTGTTGTCATTGTTATATTTGTCCAAACAAAGGTACCTTTAGTTTCATCAGGCATTAAAATTGACAAGAAACTGAAGAAACATGGGTGGTCTAATCATTTTCTCCATGACTGTACATACAGGTTCAAATATATAGAAACACCCTCACTAATGTTTGGTTAAATGTCCCTTAGAAAGTTTCACCTCTACCAGAGGCTTTCTGTAGCAGTCAACAAGCTTCTGGCATAAATTTGACGACTGTTCTTGGCAGAAGTGGTAGAGTTCATTTAAACTGGTTGGTCTGCTCGCATTTTAAGCATACTCCACAAATGGTCAACATGGTTGACGTCGACACTTTGGCAAGGACATTGCAGAAGCCTAATGTTAGCCTGCATTAATAATTCCAAAACCAGCTTTGATTTGTGTTTGGGATCATTGTCCTGATCGCTCAACTGTGTCCACGTTTCAGCCATGCTTGACAGTTTCTACAGTATTCTTATGGTTGAGAGTCTCCCTTTGACTGCTCCAAACATACTTCTTGTAGTTGTGTCCAAATCGCTCAAGCTTTGTCTTGCAATGTGGTTCCTGGATTGTTCCTGAACGCTAGGCCTGTCACAATAATCAATAAATCCATTAACCGCACAATAAATAAAACCAAACTCGATAATTTTGCTGGACTCGATATATTGACATGTGCATGCATGTTTTATTTCCTCCTCTCTCTCTGTACCAAATAGGTCAACGTGAAGAGAAGGAAAGTTTGTGTGGGGAAGTATTTCGTCGGCGGATCACTCAATTGTGGCGGAATACCATCACAAACACCAACCCCCCTCCCAAACTAAACATGTTGTCATGGCGGCCTGAAACACCAGCGAAAGTTGGTGGAAAACCTCCTCTTACGGAGTGTGAATGGAAGCTAGCTGGGTTAGCTTAGTTTAGCAAAGCATGCTAGTGTGGCTGTGTGTGTGCGACTCAGACTCTACGAGTGTGTTTAAACCACGTTGCCTTCTACCACTTGTTTATGTAAGCAAGCGTTTTATGATGCCTGCGGACACAGGTTTTCAGTAAAATAAGGCAAGAGGCACATTTATTCTTGCTCCCAGCTCATCTTAACTCTCAACGGACATTCTCAACACACACAATACGCTTCCGGCCTTCAAAATAAGAGCGCCACATCCTGTCTAATTGTGCAAACTAAATATCCATCTATCTTCTTCCACTTATTCGAGGTCGGGTCATGGAGGCATGGAAGGCCAGACTTCCTTTTACGCAGCTACTTTATTCAGCTCTTCCCAGTGGATCCCGAGGCATTCCCAGTTGCCAGTTGAGAGACATGGTTTCGCCAACGTGTCCTGGGTCTTCCCTGAGTCCTCCTACCAGTCGGACGTGCCCTGAACACCTCCCCCGGGAGGCGTCCGGGAGGCATCCTAACAAGATGCACGAGCCGCCTCATCTGGCTTCTCTCAATGTGGAGGAGCTGCGGTTCTACACTGAATTTCTCATGAATGACAATGCTTTTCTCATTATCGCTAAGGGAGAGCCCAGCCACCCTACGGAGAAAACTCTGATCACTAACAAGAAGTTAATAGGGCTTGGCCTTGTCTACTTAGAAAAATGTAATGAAAAAAGTGTATATATGTACGTATGTATATGTATGTACATGTATATATTTGACCCTGTATTTATCATTTTTATGTAGTCTTGTATAATAATTTCATCCTGAGAAAAGAACATTCAAAAAGTCAATAATGGCGAGTTCAATGATGACATTCAAGCCCATGATGTGTATGTAAACGTCTGACCTCAGATATACATAATTTAGAATTAGCTTCAATAAATGTTCAAAGTTATCCTGTCCTGTGGAAGACAAAATGAAGGAGTTAGAAATATTGCTACACATATGAATGAAGTCCATACAAAAGAAAGGAGAGTGTCATCGCTGGTCCAGACTTCCATTCATCTTCCTAAGTGGACAGGTAGAGATAGGAAACATGCCTGCAGAGTAAAGGTGTGTGAGAGAATAGAACAGAACACTGTGAAGAGAATACACTCCATTTCAAACAAAGGCTGTTGTCATCGGTCACAACAGGGACGGCTGAGTCAGCATCAGGCAGAATATGACAGACTGTACATTAAATCGGTTTGGTTAATGAAGAGGCGTCAGAACACTTATAGAAGCAATGCACCACAGGACTTATAGGGCTTGTTGGTTCACCACTGCCGTTAAACTGACAGAAGATGAATTTTCTATTTGTCTAGTGAGACAATTGACTAGTTGTATCTTTTTTCACAGTCCTGATGACAATGTAACAGGATCTTCATCTGCACATAGCGCTGAGTCAGCATCTCATATGTCTTCTCTCATAGAACAGGACCCATTCAGACATCATTCAGACAGCTCTTAATTAATATCTATATGAATAAATGTTTGATGTATCTGACATCCTGTTTTCCATTTAAACCATTAATATTGGCTACTGCTGCAGGAAGATGCTGAGCTTTCTGATGAATCCAAGATGGTCAAAAATATTTTAATTAAGCAGTCAGTGGAAGACATGATAAAGTTGACGACTAAACTGACCCAATTTGACAACTTTACATACATACACATTCAAAAATGCACACTCACAGGGACCCTTAAACCACACATATCTGCACACCACTCCACAGACCTCGAGTAAAGTGCATGCACACGTACACACACACGCACGCACACATACACGCGCACACCACTTCAGCATAATGCAGCAATCATCCTAATGCATACAAGGCATAGATTTCAGGCAGAGTAGGACCTAAACAGAGTATGGCTGCTATTGAGCATCACTGTGATTGGTTAGCACTGTTGCCTTTCAGCAAGACTGTTCTGTGTTTGAATGTCAGGTTGAATCTCTCTGTGTGGTTTTCTCTCAGGTTATTCCAGGTTAATCACACAATAACATGAATGTGAAGTTAATTGGAAAATCAAAATCATCTAGAGATATGAATAGATAAAATTAGTATGAAAAGGAAGCACAATTAGCAATAATCCCAAGATATAAGTCATTATCTGGCATTGAGATATTCCTAGGGAATTTGTGTGTGTAACTTAGATTGTTGGTGATAATGCTTAAAACCAATCCTCTACTTTTACTGTTGCAAATTAAAAGAATACAGAGGAACATCCACATTGGAATGACTGAGGTATAACGATTTGGAAACATATTTACATATAGCTTTATAGCCTCAGTTGAGTGTGCACCAAAAGATTTACCACGCATGTGTTTTGCTTTTTCGCTGTCTTTTTTGTGACACTTACTACAAAAGATGCACATTGTCAACAGTTCAAGGTTTCATTCAGGGAATTGTTTCTATTTATATCCCTTGAAATGGGTAAGATGGTTCCAAATCTTAGGTTTATCAGTCTCCTGGAATGTCGTGTGGTCAACCTTAGTGGTTCCACTGTTACTAATGACAAATTATTTTGTAACTATTGAATGACACGGTACAAATAGGCTTTGATGTTTGACATGAAGAATCATTTTTAGGATGTTCCTAATCTAATTTGTGACAAATCATAGGAACTTCAATAATTACCTGAAGTACAAAAACATTTTGTATTTATTCTGACATACATCTGGTGAAAGGTGGACAAGGCGCGACCTTCGTAAACTTAGCTTTTAGACTTCCTGACCACCTTTCCCATGCTCTCTGCACATTCACCTTAAACACATGCACATGCATGCATACATGCACATTTGTTGTCACTCAGTTTCTCTCCTTCTTAATATCATTTAAGCCCCCATCGCACTAAGCACGAATCAGCATGAACCAAGCAGAATCTGCCGTAATGAAAAAGTTTCAAAATTTCGCCACATTCTGGACAGAATTTGAATGCCGTTCGAATACTTATCAGGAATAGGAGCTGGCTCTTCAGTGGCTTCCTGGATTTCAGTACCTACATGCTGGTGTCTGGTGGTAAGTTTGGCTCGTCTTTTTTCTTGCCATCATGACAGGATTGGTGTAAATTGGCAACGCGGAAATGGCGACTGATGCTTCAGCGGGCTTGTTGGCTTTCAACCTCTTTTCAGCACATCTGCGCTGTCCACGCCGGTGGTCAGTGTTGGAGTTGACTTGGCTTCTTTTTTCCTTGGCGGTGATGTTAATGTGATATGATGTGAATAACGCGATACTTAAAAGCTACGTTTCAGCGGCAGCATTCCCGAATGCAATCGGCAGCATTCTCAAATGCAATCAGAATGTTTGGAATGCTGTTTCAGAATATTTACAATATCGTAAGAATATTTTGAATGCAGTCAATGTGCAGTTAGAACACCTTTCGAATGCTGTTTGAATATCCAGGAATAAACCAAGAATTTTCATTCCGACTGCAGTCTTGCTCATTCTACCTCTAGTGTGACTATGGTATTAGGATAGCCCCACTGAAAGTTCTTGCCACCAAACATATCTCCTTTTAGCACTGTAGCAAAAATCTCCGAAAATCGAATCAGTCAGCAAGTTCAGAAGACTTCTGCTCCTCCGTCTTCTCGCTAAGACACAATTTTTCGAGATTCTACACAATGGCAAAAAACCCCACAGCCTTTAATCTTAATTATTTCAAAGCTGGTATTAATAACCCTGGGATAAAAATGAGTGTAACAATATTTGAATAGGCCATGGCCTTTCACATGTAAATTACACTCTGCACCCCTCGCCGAAACAAATTACAGCCAACTGCTGGTGGTTGGACATGAATGGGCTTCCTAATGTAGTCTGCATCTACAGTGGGCCGGGGAGCAGCTGGAAAAGAGAAACTGAGACGGGGGAGAATTTATATGACAGTGCAGACTGTGACAGTTTGCTTTTCTTCATATTGAGTCTGCCATGCAGCCACAGTGTGACGAATGGGGCTTGGCTCCCGGAGCATCTGTCTCTGAGGACTAAATGGGGTAGTTAAAGTGTGCAATGATAGTGGGACCTTCTCCAAGCCTAATAAGTGGTAATGGTAGCAGAGGGGCCATGACCTTTATACTTACCACTGACAATACACAACTCTGCCTTACAGGAAGGGGCACGGCAGGTTGATGAAGAGGGTAAATACAATCAATTTGCAGTTTTGTATTATCTGCATGCGTTTTAGAGCCATACCAACATTAAGAATGACAATACAATTTCCACTTTTTTATATTTCTGGTTATGGAGTTTTCCCATCATAGTAATTGTTATGATTTGTTAAAACAGCATTTTGGTGATTTTTTTTCCAGATACTAGAATCTCCTTTGTCGTTTTTTTAATCCTGACTTTCTATACAAACATCCTGGTTTAGCTTTGACCTACTTGCAGTAGTCGTGCCGTTGCCCTGTTCATGGTTGATTTTTCACAGATATTACTGACTTTCAGTTTGTTTCTGTATAAAAAGTGCTAAATAAATTGGTATGCATTTTTTGCAACCAAAATCAGCAGTCTCAAACTCGAGGCCCAGACCACATTTTGAGAACTCATACTTGACATCAAAGTTTAGTGTATTTGCGGCCTGTACATCCTAGACGAGTTACATTTATACAGTATTTCATAAATTGTGTTGATTTTGAACTCCTCAAGTGATGGTGGTTTAGCTTGTTAAAGGAAGGTCTTTATTTGGGCAAGCAATAGCCAACGCTTTCTTTTATGACCCAGTGAGTCAGAATGTTATGTTGAGCAATGACCTCCTGCCATTTTGGATGTGTTGACAAGCTCATTGCGACTTGCCCATATAAAGAGCAACTTCCTCTATGCAAGCTAAAATGCCTCCGACCATCTCTTGGTCAACTCAAGAGCACTACAATATTACATTTGATAAATATGTTTTATACTTATTACCACGTATGGCCTACCATAGCTCAAGCTATGTGACAGCTTCCAGTGGTGTTTGTTGACAAGATAGTCACTTGGTTGAAATGTGATTGCAGACTGAATACGTGATGTGGCCCAGCCTGACCCAGACTATACCTCCAGTGGCCCCCAGGCAAGCTGAGTTTGAGACCCCTGACCTAAATAAATGTTGGAGTGCCCACATACAGTCCCAACCATTGGTGCTAACACGATGCATCTTGTCCCTCCTGAAATGCACACAAACACTCCAACATACAAGGCAAAATACCTCATTCAAAGGAGAGAATAAAAATGCAATTGTCCAATGCACACAGAATCATGAGCACCAAAGAAAAATACTCCATATTGTTTTGAGCAAACAGTTTATGTTTCCACTTACTGTATGCGCTACTTTCTTACAGTTATTGTTTTTTTTTGTATGATTTTTTAAAAATGTTATTTTAATGTCATGAATCTTCTGAAATTTGGGCTTTAGGAAACCTCATAGTGCTCCATAGCCTTTGGGAGCAATATGGAGATAGGAAGAGTACGATTACAAATTTGGGATAGCAAAGAGGGGAGCGAGGATTTGAGGGGAAAGTATCGTCTGGAACAAGTTTCCCAGTGGCCTCATTGCACTTAGATGAACTCTTTTCCACTTAGTGAAAATGAATTCAAGATCACCTATTAGATAGTGGCAATGAAACCTGGTGAGCAAGTCCCAGACCCTTTACTTAGATAGACAGACAAAAGACAGGCACAGCATGTGTAACATGCTGTCACATAGAAGATACACAACAGCCACAATACACAAACAATGACACATCAACGGCGCAAGGCATGCACAACCACAACAATGCAGAAGAAAGACCACATCCACCATTCCAGACACAACACAGACAGTTGGATCACAGCTAGTGCTAATACACTGGAGATGCCATGCATGGACTTAGAGTAAGCATGCACACGCCACACTGATAAGGTCAAAGGTACACGACATTTCCCACATACTCTTTTTCTTTCACGCACAGCTCCACATTCACACTTAAATTTGATTTAAGCCTAAACACAATCACAGTGGTACAGATGACACAAGCATATTTACGAAATTAGAAGAACCCACAGGAAAAATACTGTGACTTGTTATTATTAATATGGACCTCTGGTGCATGAACTACTGCGAGTGGAGTGATAGACAGTTATATTTACTAAATATAAGCTATATTTTGCCCGTGGACTCTTGCCATGTAATATGCTGATTTGAGAACATCGGTATCCGAGGTGTCACAAGACACTGAGAAAGATGTTAATATCGAAACAGATACACACTCGTGTCTTAAACACGTGAAACCAAAACAAAGGCCTCCACAACATAAAAACCACAGAATAAAAAATATAAATCAGAAAGTTAGTATAATTCGTCAAGCAGGGAAGGGAAACATAGAAAAGCTCCAGCGTGATCCACGACACCTGTATGACTTATTTAGCTCACATCACAACAGCACGACTTGAATGAACCAGCACTACAATACCATATGCAAAATAAGAAAAAAGTGATAAAACAAAACACAGCAGCAGAGTGACACAAACTTTACGTGACAAGATGGCCATCAATACAGCATATATATGTATATATACACATAGTAAATAGAAAAAAGCCAGATATACGTGTTGCAGATATTTACTTCATCATCATAGAGCCATACTCCTTGGCCATCCGGCATCTCAGAGCTCACACTACTGTCCTGATCGATTAGCCAGCGATGCACGGCGTGGGCCTAAAAGAACATACGACATAAAGACAGAGCCCAGTTAATAGCAACAGTGAGATGCAGAGAGATGGTGTGACAGAAAAAAGGGAGGGAAGGAAGAAAGCAGCAGAAAAACAAATCATCAGCAAGGAAGATTAAGAGAGCAACAGGTGAACATCATATTGAGACACAGGTAGAGAATTAGGCAGAGGAATAAGGAAGAGGAAACCCACCCTAAACCTCACAACAACCAAAAAACAACCTGTCTGTGGCAAACACGTAAAGATGAGCGGCATGGCTGTGTCTACACATACAGTAGCCATCGCTGGGCAGCAGACCACTGATGGCGAATGGAAGAGGTAGTGTGGTGGTGTTGGTGCTTGGTGGTTCACAGATGGCTGAGTGGTGTCATGGTGTAAGTGAGTCCTTTTTTTGCTTGTGCAAGTGTACTTACCCAGAATAAACCCCCACGCATGTGCAGGGGCAACTTGCCACATGAACCAAACATTGCACAAGTATTTTCAGCATTTTCTTAATAGCAAGGAAATGGCTTTCTCCACAGTTTATGCACAAGGGGTGCTGATGAAACTACAATTTTGCACTCCATAGAGCACAGACCTCCACCAGCGTTTAACAAAAGCAAAAAAGGAAAATGCCTTGTGGTTGGCCAAAGTTTGTGAATGGTTCATAGAGGATGACACAAAGCGGTGAATGGTATCAAATGTAGACTCCCACTTTTCATTGGTCTTACATTCTGGGGCCACCAGTGAATGGCGAAAATCACACTTATTAAATGCATTTTAAATCATAATCTGTATAGGTACTCACCGCTAATGAATGATAATGTAAGATGATCGATGAACAGATCTGAGTCAAATCAGAGTCACGTAGAAGTTATATATGTTTTACTTTTGCATCTCACAGCAACAACAGTGCGTTCAAGGACCTCCGAACAAAGTGCAAAATCTCAACACTTGATGAAAAAACACTATCAGTGAAGCATAAAGAAAAACGCATGTAAAAAGTGTGGGCTTTCTTTACAGTGTTACATGTATGCTGTACATTATACCTGTATTATCACATATTTATAAATCAGTCCAATGAATGAGGAAAAAAAATATACATATATATACATATACATATATATATATATACAGTCGAACCTGTCTTAGCGGCCACCTTTATAGAACGGCCACCTGCCTATAGCAGCCACTGAAAAATCCCCCGCAGCAAATTTACATGTTATAGACCCTGTGTATAGCAGTCACCTGTCCAACGCAGCCAGCGGCCACCCATTTTGTCTCCCTTGGTCAATATCTGACTGCATATAGCGGCCAAATTGCCAACTCAAGTAGAAGCTTCATGCACGAAAAAGTTTCATTTTTCAATCAATGAAGCCGTGTGTAGACTTTAATTACTGAGTCGTAGCTCAATCACAATCATTCACAAGATCCACACAAACTGTCAGTTGTTCCACATAAAAAGCCGTCTTCTTTTGAGCTTGCTATTTCCTGGTCAAACATGTAACTTTAAGAGCATTTGCACCAAAACATTACCGCAAAGTAGGCTGGGAACAGGACGTGCTCCCAGCGACGCTACAATAAAAAAAATACATACGCAAGCGTGCATGCGGCAGCGGGAGCAAAACTGAGTTCGGTTGTACTTAATTGAAGTATTTTAGAATGTACTCACGTTACTTTTCATCAATCCTCATCCACAAATCCATCAAAGTCCTCATCTTCTGTATTCGACACAAACAAAGTCGTCTTCTTTTCCGTTCGCTACTCGTCTGTTAACTTGTCAGTGTTATTCAGCTCCGAAGCAAAGAAGGAAACTTCCTGTTTCTTCTGCCAACTTTATTTATTGAACGCGGCCAACAGACAGCAGCTCAGAACACACACACACATCTCTCAGCATCGTCTCTCCTTCCTGCTTGCCCACAAGGCAAAGGTTAAACAAGTCCCACTACATAGCTGTCCAGCCAATGCCTGTAAGAAATGACACCGTTTACTTCCTGGTGTGCACTGGTCAATACTGTAATGCCGCTTGTTGTGGGGAAGGAGAGACTCACGTCGCCGATGCACTTTAATCGCTTTATTAACACTGCAGGACTTTACATCCACGCCAACATAAACACACTTCCCAACTCTCTCGAAAGTCACAGCTAGCCATGAGCCTAGCTCTCCTGCTCGGGACGCCCACTGTCACTTCCCGTCACTTCCACTCTGCCGTATAAAAAGTAAAATATTAAAAACAAGCGTAAGACATTACTAGCACAGCTTTGTTCTGTGGGTCGTGGATATATTCTATCAGTTATTATTAAGCCTCTAGCTTCCTTTTAGTAAGTAAAAACCTTGGCTATGATTGCGCTACATTATGTAGACCTACAAAGTACACTTGGAAGAACAAGAGGTGAATAAATGTATTGCAACTGATGTGAAACTGATGAGGGGTAGGATTAAATAAGCTTTGCTTCTTCCTACTCCTTTTTAGACATGCAAAATTGTGAATTGTTCTATGTGATGTGCTACTGTTTGACTCATGCATGTTCAGGATTAAAACCATGAACCATGAACCATGATAATAACAAGCCTAGTAGTGCTGTACAACTTTTATCCGCAGTCCGCAGTGCCCTCTACTGGTCAACATTATTATTATTATTATTTTCCTTTTTTTTTTCTTTTTTTTCCTCTACTGGTCAACATTCAAACTGGACGCCAACCTGTCTATAGAGGCCACCTGTCTATAGCGGCCACTTTTGCAGACTCCCTCTAGTGGCCTCTATAGACAAGTTTGACTGTATATATATATATATATATATATTTTCCATCTGGCAGTCCTTTGCAGCAAACACATACACATACACATTTACAATATACAGATTAATAAAAAAAAAACAAATATATATATATATACACACACATTTTTTTGTTACGAAAAAATCTGTGAATTTGCGGGGCCGTGAATGCTGAATCGGGACTGTGCAGAGATCCACTGTCTTCTGTTTATACTGTACCTCTGCAAAAATATCTTCCGTTATTAGTACCTTTATGAGGATCCTCACCAAAATGTTATAAGTTCTTCGTTGCACCACATTTATATAAAAGTTATTAAAAACTGCTTAGCTTTTCATTCTGGGCTCTGGGCAAAATCTCATACTGACTAAAAATTGAAATGAAAATAAATTAACTTGTAAATCCACAACTTTATCCAGGTCTTTACCAAATGTAATGGGTTCCTCATTGATATAGGTTGCAAACAGTTGGCAATTGGTTAAAAAAAAAGCACTTTTTCAGATTTGACAAAACAGAGATGGCCTCAACGAATGACTAAGTCAGGTGCAAACAAATAACTATTTCCACCACTATTGAACAGTAAAATATATACCCATTCTCTCAAGCCTTCCTTCAGACCAACATGCAGATATTCTAGGATTCAGATCTAAGTCACAGTCAGTACTAGGAACTGTCACTGTGCAACAGACACACACACGCCATCACACACACGCAAACAAACTCATGCACAAAACCCCATCTGTTTCTCTTGACTCTTGTGGTGTCAGCACCAAAAATGACCAAACACAGCTACTTTTGGGCCGTCTGGCAGTCCTTTGCAGCAAAATGCTTGACAAGATTTGTACAATATACAGATTAATCACCCTGTCATGGCTACAACTCTGTACTCTGTGGTTATAATAATAATTCTACTCTACTTGTGGTGTTTTCAGGATGCAATAAGGTTTGTCATTCACACACTGACCCCTTAAAATGACATTAACTTCATAATAAAAGATGATTTACCATTATTACGTATGCATAATGCATGTTACAGCTACTTTAGCAGAGATATTTTGTGCTGCAAGTTTTTCTAATGTCCTCGCATCCCCTTGAAAAATATTTACTACTTAAGTTGGCATGATCTTATAACTGGAGTAAATCATTTAAAAAAAAGTTAAGCAACAACAACATTGAAGTGAAGTGAGAATGTGCTTTTTGTCAGGATTTTGGACATACTAATGATATGAGATGCACACATACACATACATACTCAGAAGACAAAGGGGCACCTTCTGTGTCAGGTGAAGTGTCAGCTAAAAGCATAAAACAGTCAGCTCACAGCAATGAAGGACATACACACAGAGTCACCTCAAGGGTACAGTGAATCAAAGGGTGACAGCAGAGCCCAAAGCTTGTGTGAGGAAACTCTAAAATAGACAAAACAAGCGAAAGCACTGCACTACATATGTTACAGTGGATCACTTTACACTTTGAATGGACTTTGAATTTAAAACAATTTTGAGAAGACTGCTCATTAAATCGCCCTTGTGGCTGTGCAGGTTCCCGTTTATATGTTTGTATATGTGACCGCGTGATGCACAACGGCGTCATCCGCTAAGTTTGTGTTGAGTTACAGAGCATGCCATCTTAAAAGGATAATTGGATTAAGTAGCAGACGGGTAGTGATGACAGGGGAAGAGGGCGAATGGGGTGGAGGAGGTGAGAGACAGGGTAAGGCTGAGGGGGTTGAGAGGTGCTGATAAGACTAACAGGCCATTTCACTGTGGAGCCGTTGGGAGCCTCAGGGCAGCAAACAGACACAGTGGGAACCCAAACCGTCACGCTGTAAATTAGAAGAATAAAGAGGATAACACTCGTAGTCTCGGGACACCTCACTAGCACCGGCTTGGCATTTGGGTATACTTTCTACAATCAGAAACAGCAGAGAAGAAAAGCACTTGTTAAAATTTCTATGTCTACTTAATGGGCGTTAAACTGCACTAGAGCCTGATACATCCCTACAGTTGAAGTTTATTTTTTACAGTTTGATCCACAGAGGCAGGACCAGAGAGAGAACTAAAGCTGGCAGTGACAAGCTGGTGAAAGTTGTACAAGTCTCCAAACTGAAAATGTGGGGGAGTATTAAGATATCACCAAGCACTACAATATGCTTTAGTTTTCAATTTCTTCTTCTGAAGGCTGCTAAAATAATCCACTTTTTACAGAGGCCTTGTTCATTAAGTCTCAACTGCAGTAGTTTGTGGTCTAAAGCAGTGATTCTCAGCTGGTGGGTCGGGACCCAAAAGTGGGTCATATATATATATATATATATATATATATATATATATATATATATATCATGGCCTGATGTCCGTGAATGCACCTCACGTTCTTGTCTGTGCTATTCGCTTGCTACGCCACAACAGGGTCCGTGCCATGTTTATGGGCAACTTTGTCCATCTCGAGCGGGAGGGGAATGAAACTGAGTTGGGATTTAACATGCCATCTGTCCGACACACAGCTGCATATATCTGCCGGAGAACGGCAAAAACTGCATAAGAGAAATACTGAAACGTAACAGAACAAAACGTAAGTTAGCCAGGCTACCAGGGGCCTTTGGGGGCCTCCGACCTTTGGAGCTTTTGGACGCTGCTGCATGTTTGCCCCTGTCAACCCCCATAAACAACTCCTCTACCACCGTAAACAACTCGCTATTCTACTCAATACAACCCTGGCATGGAAACAGAAGTTTAGAACATTCAGAGAGGAATACTCCCATGATTGTAATCTTAAACACTGATGGAAAGTGTGAGAGTACTCACAATACAGTACAGAAGCACTTAAAGTTAGCATTTCAATATCTGTACTGTACTATACTTTAAAATGCATTCATTTTGACATGCTCATATTTGTAAACAAGAACGAGTGAGCTGTAGGACTTTTTTGTGTAGCGTGTAAATTTAAGCCACAGATTTTTTAAAACTTTCAAATTATATGAGTAAAAATAAAACTCCAATGCAGACTGCCATTAAAGATAATGCTTATCTAGGCGGCCTGGATTTATGCTTGGAGAGCAAAATGTAGACATATGTATGAAATCAATCCAAATTGAGGTAGGACTGATAATCACAGCATGGTATTAGCTTTCAGAAGACTAAAAGAATTAATGTATTGTGAGTTTTTCATGTGATGAATTATGCAGGAGCTGAATTGCTGTGCTGCACAATGAATGTGCATAGCCTCAATAACTCAGAAATGAAAACAATTAGGCATAAAGAAGCAGCAATAAATAAAAAAAAAATCACAACAAAATAGCAAAATTATTTACCTATTTACTGGGGCCCCTGTCAGTCATGGGCCCTTGGAATTGTCCAAACTTTTCCCCGCTTTACGGCACCCCTGTTCTAAAGTATAGCGTGACAAAATACTGTACGATGTTTTGTACCACAGTTGTGAAAGACGTCCTGCATGATCTTGACATCTCATGCAAGACTCCGGCATATCTCATACGACTAAAATCCAAAATGTGTTTTGCTTTTTTTTTGCTTTTTTATCTTCCTTTGCGGGCAGCAAGGTGAACTAGCAGTTAGCATGTTGGCCACACACTCAGGAGATCGAGAAGATCTGGGTTCGAATCTCCGATGGACCTCTCTGTGTGGAGTTTGCACACTCTCCCAGTGCGTGCGTGGGTTTTCTCCGGGTACTCCGGTTTCCTCCCACATTCCAAAAACATGCATGTTAGGTTAATTAACCATAGGTATGAATGTGGGCGTGAATGACTGTAAGTCTATATGTGCCCTGCGATTGGCTAGTGACCAGTCCAGGGTGTACACCTCCTCTCGCCCAAAGTCAGCTGGGATAGGCTCCAGCACAGCGACCCTAGTGATGATAAGCGGCATAGAAGATGGATGGCTCTTCCTTTGCTCGCCATGCTCGTCAAAGTTTGTTGCGTGTTGTCTGGTAAGTAGACCTTTTGTTTTCTTACCAAATTTTACAGGGGTTAACTTTTTTTTACACCTGTGTGACAGTGAAGAATGTTTAAACAATAACTTAAGACATTGCCTGTTCAGTTAATGAAGGTTTTATGATGGCAGATTATTTAGATTTTTTTTTTTATATTCTATGGAAATTACGTTTGACACAGTAACAAATAAAAGGTCTCAGAACTAGGGATGCTGATCTGATCTGATCTGTAAAAAAAGCACATGATCGGCATATGCTGATAAATGCCTTTCAAAACTCATAAAAGCCGATCACCTCTGGCTCGTATTATTGCAGCCTGTAGCGATCCCTATGTGCAGTGTAGTGTCTTGCTCTAACGTCTTGGGTAGCGTCCTCCTTTCACTTTCCTACACAAAGAGCAGGTGTGCCAAAACCCAAACAAACATGTCTGCCATGTGAAACTTACCTGCCATTTGTGAGATTGATATAAATTTTGCCCCGAGCAAAACATGCCACGAGAAATATCTTGCCAGTTTAGCATGTTAAAAAGCTTTAATTTAATACGGCATTTGAAGAGCAATCACTTGACGGAGAAGAGACAGCCTAGATTAGAGTGTCAAGGGCTGGCAGGGTGAGAATGCCTTATTAATAGTGCATAGCAGAGAGCTGGCAGCAGCAGCCAAAGTGAGCTCCATGAGCAGGTGAGGAGAGTTCTGGAAGGGCACAGGTTGAAGTGCCAGGTGGGATGAAAGGGGAAGATGGTGCAGTCACCTCTATTTTGACTCAGTCTCTGTCTGCCTCGCCATCTGGGATCACTTTCACTTTGCTACATACTAAAACAGGCACCATGCTCCTTGGACCTGGTCTACAGTCTTAGCCATGTTTGCACTTGCACGCATTTTGCCTCCGTATTGTCTCACAATTCACCATGGCAGTGTGTGTCATTTAGATGGCATGCCTGAAAAGGTTGAAGAAGTTTACACACTGTTTCCTCTCGCTTTGTATACGCACTAGGCACATAACTAGTGACTGAAAATGGTGCGCATTGGCACAAAATGCTACATTTCCGCAGTACTTATTTACAGTCACGTATTGTTTACGTTTAGTGTGTGACAGGGATGGGCAAACTACGGCCCGGGGGCCACATCCAGCCCGCCAAGCATTTGAATCCGGCCCGCCAGTTGTTTCCCAAGTATTTAATTTTAACATTTAACATACAAGATGGCAAAATGACTTGCAAGTAGTCAGAGTCAATCTTTGTTGTGCTAACGTCAATTCATTAGCTTATGTGCATGTTACGTGACTGTAGAACAGGGGTCACCAACCCGTCGATTGTGAGCCACCAGTCGATCTTTGGGACTTTGCTGGTTGATCGTGAGAAGACTAGAAAAATCATGTATTACATCAGTGCCCTCCAATTCCAGAGAGTGACCAACAGACACGCATTTTAACCAATGAACACATTTGTACACCTCACCGCCCCCCAGGCATACAACCCGCAAGCTCCAGCCAGAAGCCCAGTACCCAAAATTCAGTACCAGCGCACATATACCAGCTCGCCTCGTCCCACAAGCACAAGCGGGACAAGCGTGCAGATCTTAGGAGAAAGAGAGAGAGGAGTGACAGCGATGGGCTTCCGCACACAACAGTAGTTATTGCACATTAATATGGCTCAAAATCTGCCTTTGCTAGCTCAAAATTAAGGTACAAATATAATATAACTTCATAGATGCGCACCTCCACAAAAATCTGTGAGCTGCGGCGACGCAGCTCGTTAGGGCTGACTGTTGTAACGCTATGACCAGCCCCTCTCTCCTCAACCACCATTGCTCGCCCACAAAACTGAGCCAACAAGCCAAATAGAATTGTGGTTTGCTCATGGAGATGGGGTGCCCAAAGTATGGCCCAGGGACCCTCCGCGGCCTGTGGCTCATTTGTCATTGCATTACTGCAGAAACAAAATAAAATTTAAAAAACAATAAAAATGGTAAAAATTGAGCAAAAGGCACAATGAGAAAAAGCTGAAATGTCGATGCCAACAACTAATAATAACACAAAGCTCTCTATTTAAAGACAAAGCTTTAAATATGTATCACTTTTTACTTTACTTTAAAAAGTTTTAAATATTTATTGTATAGATTTTTTTTCTAGGCACACACACACACACACACACGCGCACACCCACCCACCCACCCACCCACACACACACACACACACACACACATATACAGTATATATATTGCACAGGTTCAAGGCTGAGATTGGGAACTTGGGCTCAAAAAGGTTGGTGACCACTGCTGTAGAACATGCAGGGAATTGTGGTCGGACAGCGAATGTAATGTTGAAACGTGGAGGGGGAGGGAAATGTAGCACTTCAAACGTGTTGCAGTTCCCCAGGTGCTTAAATGAACATTACACTTGCCTTCTATATCGTAGGCATCATGTTTTGCCATGTTTACATTCAGTGACGGTGTGGCCATGTGTTTGTGTGTTTACGCTCTGTCAGCATGTTGCGATATGTTAAAAAGGTGGAGTTTATGATACTGTACATAGAGTCTGCTAGCTTTGGGCCATAAGCCGCAAGGGTACGTCAGTGACGTTATACATCCCCAACCATGACCTTTGGCGTTTGTGGCGCGCTTACAATAAAGTTGGGACTCATACACAAAAACTATATATAACTATTAGGGCTGTCAAAAACTAATTTGTTGAATTAATTATAATTTAAAAATTGCCGTAATTAATGAATGCGCATCATGACAAGCCACGCCTCTCTGTTATGATGGTGGCACGAAAGTATTGTATCCATACAAGATGGAGCAAGATGAGCCGGCTGGCCCTATGGATGTATTTTATTACAAAAAGAACAATAATGGAACAGTCAACAAACAAAACGTGATGTGTACAATCTGCAAGAAGGAGTTTAAGTTTCACCAAAGCTGCTCAAGCTTGAAGTACCATGCTAAGGCTAAGGATGCATATGTTGGGGCTGCTAGTTCAACAGCTAGCTTGCGACAGACTACATTAAATGACCGCAGGCCATTAAGTAAGCTACCTAAGATAAACTGACCAACATAGTTGCTAAAAGGATTGCACAGGACTGTAGACCAATTTGCATTACATTAAACATTAAAAGTAAAACTACAACTTTTGGGGCCGACAATGTACGCAACATGACAGCTGCAATTCGACTTAGACACGTTGAGCACATGGGCTGTATCGCTCATGTTGCAGAGAAGCGTCACTGTAAGCCTCGCTCACACCGGCTTTGTGAATGCAAAATTGTTGGTCTTTTCAAACACAGCCCCACAAATGCAGCAGAGCTTTAAGCACAGCAAGTGACTTTGGGACAGAAGCAAGAGCCACTGATCCAGGACATTCCAACACGGTGGAATTCAACACTTAAAATGGTCAAGCGCCTGATCAGCAACAATGAGGCAGTCACAGCAACCCTGGATCACCAGGTGCATAAGCTAGTGTTGCCAAAATCAGCAGAATGGAACAAACTCCAGAGGTTGGAGAATCTTCTTCAGCCCTGCAGGTAAACACCATCACATACATCAAACATGTAATCATCACATTAAGATGAATTAAGTCAAATGAATCTGCCTTAGGTAGACTGCTTACTCCTGTTCTACTGTAATAATCTACTTTTGATCTCTCTCTCTCTCTGTGCATGTGTGTGCATGTGTGTGTTTGTGTGTGTGTTATTTCATTGCAGATATGTAACTGAGCTCCTGGGTGGTGAGGGCTATGTTTCCTGTTCTGTCGTGCTACCCGCTCTCTGCCACTTGCATCGCAAAATGGAAGTCTTTGATGAGGACCCTGCATATGATTGCATAAGATTTGAAGAGCCTGCCCAAGTCAGACAGAGAAACAGTGTGGACCACACTTGAAGGGATGCTGCGTGAAAATTCACCCAAAAGGTCTCCAAAGACATCTGATGATGGGCCACCCAAGAAGGAAATCAACCTCCTGCAGATGGGCTCAGACTCAGAATCGAATGATGAGGTACAACCTGACAGAGCCATACACAGGTACAGGGCAGAGCCGACCACTCACTTGGAGGACCGCCCCTTGAAGTGGTGGGCATCTCATTCATCTCATTCACAGTTTCATGCAAAAGGCTCTTTTCAGTTGCAGGTCACATTGTCAACAAGAAGAGTTCAGCTTTACTTTCAGAAAATGTAAACAAGTTAGTTTGCCTCAACAACTGGCTAAAAGATGCTAAAAGAGATGCAACAACTTGAAAGGTGATGTGCAAAAGAAAAGGTCAGATTTATGTTCACAAAATGTTAGTTTGCCTCAAAAACTGGCTAAAAGATGGGTAGAAAAAGTGATGGTTTTGTTCTTTTGGTTTAATTTGTTTAAAAAGTGTATATTTTCATTTTATTTGGCGATGTTAATACACAGTATGCCAAATATATATTATCATGTCCTTTATCATTTATGTGATTTATCTTTCTGTTAACGAAATACAGTGAAAAAAGGCATTTTTCAAACATTGTTTTAAGTCGTGATTAATAATGATTAATTAATTAGAAAACTGTGATTAATCTGATTTAAAATTTCAAAATTTAAAAAAGCCTTAATAACTATATATTATAATTTTGGCCAAAAATCAGAAGTCTTCAGTACGGGGTGGGTGTGAGTCAAGCGATCAAAACCTATTTATGTTTTGCTTGTTTGATAGTTAGGCTATTGAGAGGGAGGCTCCCTCCCGCTGGCTCCCTCTGGTGGACAGAGGCAGCTGAATTAATCACTGCAACGCCCCAGCAGCCATGGCCAATGAAATGCTTTGCTGGGAAGAAATGCATAGATGGAAAATCTTTAAAATAGTTGTTTTTTTTATTCTAAACTCGTATTGGTACTTGTATTGTATATTTCTTACCTACCTTTATAGTGTTGCTGTGTGGTGATTTTCTAAGATGACACCGTGAGTCAGACTGTTATATTGAGTAATGACCTCCTGCGATTTCCGATGGGTTGACAAGGTCGTTGTGAGTTGCCTTATAGCTTATGATTGGCTCCTGCCAAAGGAAGAGCTACCGTTTCCTCACTGACATGCGAGTGGCACTGTATTGAAACAATTATGGGTGCCACACAGAAAGGTGATAAACAACTGCAATTGGTGAAACTCATTGCGAACACGTAGCAAACCCTGCACCCCGCAACCCTGCAAGCTACTGTGACCAGCTACACTGGTGTGCGACGTGTTCACCTCCAGAGTGAATAATACAAGTCTCCCTCGGTTCTGATCGGTTGTCAGATGATGGTCCCCGTCTGGGCAACAGCAATGAAAAGATGAACATTTTTCAACTTTCTGGGATCACATCGCAAGCCAGCATGTGCAAGATGACATGCACAAGCACAAACTTTCACACGCACAAATTTCACGTGTTGCTTGGCTGGACGGTGACTTTCAAAAATCGCCCTATTGCGTAGGTTCCATTGAAAATTAATGGAGTAGAGCGGTGTCGCAACCCTTGTATGGCGCCCATTAGTAGTAGTTCTGAAGTAAAGGAGATGTCACCAGATTAGAACATGGCCATAAATTAGCCACACCGCTGTATAAACCGCAGGGTTCAAAGTTGAAGAAAAAAGTAGCTGCTTTTCACCGGAAATTACGGCAGATCTATTCTCACCTTAAGCCCCCAAATAACTCTACTTGGCTATGCCTGCCGGTCACTAGCAGCTCGTAACCCAAATCTTAGCTAGCAGTTCAAAGCAAAAAATCAGCTGAGAGACAGCTTGCATCTTAAAAATACTCGTTAGTTGGGACACTCGTATGCTCGTAGCACTGTATAAATGACAATAAAAAAACGGCAGTGCTCCAGTACCCTCTCATTTCTCTCTGGCATTCGATGTACTCCATGACAACTCAACAAACAGCTAAAGTAGATACAAACAACTTTGGTCATGTTGCGAGAGCCATCTATCAGGGCTTTACAGCTAAACATACCATTCACAACACCCTTTTCTTTCTCCACTTCTGCTCAATATTTGTTCTCACTCGTGGCTCCATATACACTGCTGCGAGGTTCAAACAGGATGTGTGCATGTTAATCGTAGGTATAAAAAAATTGTGCCGTGAAGGGAAATTTCTGTTAACATGTTATAAACTGGGCTTTATCTACAATATACAATGAACAATGGTATAAGACCATGTTGTACAGCTCTGTAACAGTTCACGAGCCACAGTGTTAGATTGAGATTGTATTAGTCCGGCATTTCCAACTGAAAGAATAAATTAGATTTATCTGATTTATATCTAGTGGTTAGCATGTTGGCCACACTGTCACAGTCAGGAGATCGGGAAGACCTGGGTTCGAATCTCCCTTGGGCATTTCTGTGTGGAGTTTGCATGTTCTCCCTGTGCGTGCGTGGGTTTTCTCCGGGTATTCCGGTTTCCTCCCACATTCCAAAAACATGCATTTTAGGTAAATTGGCCACTCTAAATTGTCCATAGGCGACTCTAAATTGTCCATTCATGTATTCATGTGAGTGTGAATGATTGTTTGTCTATGTGTGCTCTGGGATTGGCTGGCGACCTCTTCAGGGTGTACCCTGCCTCTCGTCCAAAGTCAGCTGGGATAGGCGCCAGCATACCCACGACCCTAGTGAGGATAAGCGGCATAGAAGATGGATGGATAGATTATTATTATTTCTGTATGTTCTCCTCCAATATCCTGTGGTAATAGTGACCAGTTTGGATTCAACTGAATGTGACATATAAATATGTCCAAATTGGATGAGAAAAGTCTATTGTACTGCAGCATTTGTTAGTGAAGGTCAATGCATGTTTGCTTTAATAAGTCTGTGTTGTCTTTTATTCTACTCCAATCACACCAACAGAGGGCTTGTCGATGTACAGAGTGGAAACGTTTTAATGAAATGTCATGCGTATATGCGTGTCCTACAACATTGTAGACATGCAAGGGAACAAAAAGAGAACAAACACAGACAAATGAACAGAGAGACCTTTGAGCTACAAGGAAATGTCACTGATTTGTAGCGTTGGAGCACTCTCGTGTTGTGAACTATGACATCACGCTCAGCATACACACATTTTTTGATCTCCAACATGAACCCGTGGGATTTGTATTGTTTGAATGAAGCATAGGGTTGAAATTATGCTTATCTATGACACAAGTTGTGCCCACCCCTCCTCATGTTTTTCTCTTATTTATATCGAAAAGCTGAGCTACCGTTACATTTCCCTAATAAAACACATGCATGAAAAAAAAGATAAACTCAAAGAGACAGCATGGCCAAAAACCTGGATTTGAGAGGCTTATTTTCATCTTTCTTTCTTGCCTTTTATTCTTTTATGTTGCTCTTTTCTTTTCGTTCAGAGAAATGGAAAGAGACATGCCTTTTCTTTTAGCCTGTTCCTCATTATGGTGCTTTTCAGGTCTGGCCTTTTGTTTGGGGCCAGCCTAGAGCCTTGCATACGCATGGTAGAACAGCCGGTGGATTACCCAGACTTGCGTCAACAGTGCGACAGTACCAGCCGCCACTCCTGTAAAATCCCCTGCCAATTCCAGCATGAACATTACATGTGTTAATAAGTGAAATCAAAGACCCATGCCAAGACTAAACCAGCAAGAACATCTGCTGTGCTACATACATCATAGTAAACAATACATCCACCAAGGCATGGCTGTCATATTAGTGGACACAGTCTAATCTCCAAAAATCGGTATGCACCGATTAATCTTAACATAAAGAGTACCATGCCACATTCTGAACACCAATAAGATGAAAAGTTCAGAAGTGCTAAGCTATTTTTAATCACAAAAAAGATTGAGGTCAACACCTGCTTGTCATGCCCAAATATTTACAGTACTTAACATTAGACCTGCAAAAATACATACCCTGATAGATACCCTGACATCTATGACACCACATGAAAGCAGACCAAACTGACTTTTGCAAGAGACTTTTTTTTTTTGCCTTTTATTGGGCAATAAATTAGAAATTACTACATGTAACTATAATATGTTGTATTATCACATGAACACTATGTTACAAGAGATTAGGGGTACCTGACAATATGGTAGTCTTGGGATATTTTGCAGACAATTATGATTATATCAACATACATTGGTAACTCCTTCCTGAGCCACCACCTTATCGTGGCGAAGGAGTTTGCGTGTCCCAATGATCCTAGGAGCTAAGTTGTCAGGGCCTCGTCACAGATTGTCCATAACGAACACCATGTTCAAGCATAAGGGTGTTCATATGTGCACCTGGCACCAGGACACCCTGGGCCGCAGTTCAATGATGGACTTTGTGGTCGTGTCGTCGGACTTGCGGCCACATGTTTTGGACACTCGGGTGAGGAGAGGGGCAGAGCTGTCAACCGATCGCCACCTGGTGGTGAGTTGGCTTCAATGGTGGGGGAGGATGCCGGTCAGAACAGGCAGGCCTAAACATATTGTGAGGATCTGCTGGGAACGTCTGGCATAGTTCCCTGTCAGTTTCAACTCCCACCTCCGGGGGACCTTCGACCATGTTCCAATGGATGTGGCGGACATTGAGTACGAGTGGGCCATGTTCGAGGAGGAGGCTGATCGGAGCTGTGGCCGTAAGGTGATTGGTGCCAGTCGTGGTGGTAATACCAGAACTCGTTGGTGGACACCAGTGGTGAGGGATGCCGTCAAGCTGAAGAATGAGTCCCAACCGTCCTTTTTGGCCAAGGTGGTTAAAAAGGTGGATGAGATCCTCCCCGTGTTCCTTAAGGCCCTGGATGCTGTGGGCGTGTCTTGGTTGACACGACTCTGCAGCGACATCGTGGGCAGTGCCTCTAGATTGGCAGAGCGGGATGAGGGTGTGTTCCAACTATCGTGGGATCACAGTTCTCAGCCTTCCTGGTAAGGTTTATTCAGGGGCTCTGGATAGTTGAATCTAGGATTCAGGAGGAGCAGTGTGGTTTTCGTCCTGGGTGTGGAACTGTGGACCAGCTGTACACTCTCGGCAGGGTCATTGGGGTGCATGGGAGTTTGCCCAACCAGTCAACATGTGTTTTGTAGACTTGGAGAAGGCATTCGACCGCGTTCCTCGAGGAATTCTATGGGGAGTACTTCGGGAATGTGAGATATCGGACCAATTAATTCAGGCGGTTCGTTCCCTGTATGACCGGTGTCAGAGTTTGGTTTGGTTTGATTGATCGGACCGTTTCCCGTGAGGATTGGACTCTACCAGGGCTGCCCTTTTTCAATGATTCTGTTCATAACTTTTATGGATAGAATTTTTAGGCGCAGCCACGGTGTTGACCTTAAACTCTTACTGGATCGGTTCACAGCTGAGTATGAAGCGACCACAGGAAGTACTCAATGATAAAGTGACCAATGCTAATATGTGTGAGTGTATATTATGTGTTACTTATGTCTAATGTGTCTTATTTTATATTATTATGTCAATGAGATTGGGTAATACCAGTGTAAAAGTGACTATAGGGGTGTTATTTTATGTCTGCAGGGCTCTAATAATGTTACAAACCACATTTAGAAGGTCGAAAACAGATTTTGTATGTTCTAACTACAAAAATATTCAATTTATAAATAAGAAAACCTACTGAGCACAGCCGGGTCTGGAACTAATTAACCATCATAACCAAGGGATTGCTGTATATTTTGGTTAAAAAATGTAATCTTGAACCAGCTGCAATCACTCCGTTTAAGAAGTCATACCCATCAGGAAATATGCAATTGTTCATACTTGGACAGTGGAAGTATCAGTATTAGGGGTGTCTTACAATAGTCGACTATTCGACGAGTCGATTTGGAGGAGTCTGATTCGACTATGAATGTTGATGTCAAATCAAATTTTAAAATGTCATGTGATCAAGATTGTACCATTCCGACTACATAGGGGGTGGCCACGGTTGCTGCTGAGCATACATTTTTGCAAAGAACGTCTTTGTTTTTGTTAAATAGTTGAATTTGTTGAATAGCCTATTTTGATACATAAACAGCATAATCTGTGCTAATAAAGAATTTTAAATGATGTGTTTGTTTAAAACAAGACCTATACTTACCACACATTAATAAAAATCACCCGCTTCAGTGGCACAATCCAAAGGTGAGCGCTATCTTTGAATGCTAGGAAGACCATCTACATCAACAAAGTTATTGGCTCATGACGGCTACAAAAAAAAATCATCTTATGTGTAGAGGCATTTTGCAAAGGTTAAAGACGACTCCAGAAAGTGAAGTGCAACTTGTGTCAGCAACTTCTTACATATCACACGACAACCACTAACATCATTGTATCATCATTGAACATCATTTAATATTATTTTAAGGCTGTTATGCCAACTTCATTTTATATCCCGACAGTGAATTTTCAGGCAAGAAATTAGGCTGCTAACAGAGTTTTGGCAAGTTGTTGTTTTTCAAGCCATGTTGTTCCTATTCCATGTGCACTTTTATGATGTGTGTCAACAGCGAACGTGTTTCCGTTTTGTTCGTCTTACTTTTGTGTCACTAAATAAAGTGTGGTACTGGTGTTGCACACCTTCCATGTTTAATTGTTTATCTGAATGTTTTAGCTTTTTTATTTGAGGTGGAAAAAGTCGCAAATGAGATCTGTTGATTAGTCGGGATCACCATTAGCTCTGCTCTTAAAAAAAAAATTTAAATATTAGCTAATCACTATTATACCATGAGAGAGAATTAAGCTATATACTGTCATGGTGAACAAAGGATGCAATGATTTGGGATCTAAAGTCAAGTTAGAGGCCATTGAAATCAAAAGGCCAATCATAATTCTTCATTTTTAGTATAGATGCAGAACCGGTATCAGCATTAAAGCAGAATTATGTCCTTTGGCAGACACTGTACAGAGATACTGAAAACTGCGAATATGCAAATATATGAATTGCTCTGCAGCCATTTATTGGCTTTATGGGTCATTTGTGCCTCATTGTTTATGGGCAGTGTGGTATAATATACTGTGTAAAACATGCCTGGGTATCATACACACAAGAACAATAAAAAGTCCTTCACAAAAATATGTATTTATGTCAGCAGAATGGAGCAGGCGGCTTGGTGGCAATCTATCAAAGCTGTTCTCTCAGCCTTTCCTCATCTCTCTAGGGACTCAAACACTGAACCCTCCCTCCATCACCGCTACATGTAGTGCTAAATGAGCCCCACTGCACCTGTACGTTTACTGTACAACGCACGTGACTAGGTTAAATAAACCCATGCCGTTAAAGGCTCCTCATGTGAACACCCACTGATAGGGACCGAGCACATGCTACAGTAACATTCAAGACTGCACACACTGCAGTGCCACAATACGGATGAGTAAATAAAAAAAACAATACAGTATATGGTGAGTGCATACGGCAGCTTGCAGTGTAGAAGTTATTTCTTGTTAAGTACCCCTCATTAGATTCTGCATTGAGAAATTAAATGTATTGGTTTAAATCAGTGGTTATCAACTATTTTCTGTCATGCCCCCACTGGGGGACAGAAATGTTTTCACGCCCCCCCGATGTACTATTTATTTTTTATTTACTACTGAGAAACTGATAATATCTATTTATATATCTGTACTCGAAACTGAAACCAGCAACAAAATGGAGAGCAGTGAGTCATACAAGCATACAGCATTTAAGAGTGAGTCAAATTGCATGTGGAGTACAAAAAATTCATACATGTTGGTAGGTCTGCACTAATATTGCAAGTCTTCCCTGCCTCTCACACCCACCCTGACAGTTCACTGCGTCCCCGCACCACTATTTGGGAAGCTCAGGTTTAAATGAACATAGCCTGTTTCTTTCTTAACTTGTCTGTCCAAACTACTATACAATTAACTTGACATTCTTGGGGGTAGAGAAAACACTATGCTGTGATATGTAACATATCTTTTTCCTGCTCATGCAGAGCAGTACAAGAGCAGGGCTTTGCAACTGTTCTGAGCATCATTGGGAAAGATGTCCTTTGTTACTGTACCATAATGTAATGTATGTACAGTAACTGTCGCCATCAT
Organism: Dunckerocampus dactyliophorus; assembly: GCF_027744805.1. NCBI lineage: Eukaryota > Metazoa > Chordata > Actinopteri > Syngnathiformes > Syngnathidae > Dunckerocampus > Dunckerocampus dactyliophorus. The sequence goes on along the minus strand of NC_072822.1, from coordinate 17,505,864 downwards.
AAATCAATTCAAACACCTGTAATATCAAAGTCTCTTCATATTAAAACACAAAAAAAAGTTTAAAGTTTTAAAGTCAACTTTACTGATGAAGGCAGAAGCAAGAAGTGATTAAAGTGTAAAAAAAAAAACTTCTCTAAAGTTAGACACACTGGGCCTCATTCACGAAACGTTCTTACGCACAAATGTGTTCTTAAAGCCTTCTTACGAAGATTTTTGGCATTCACGAAACGTGTTCTTAACTCACAGTTCTTAGATCTAAAAACAAATTCTACGAATGCTCAGGAGGACTCTTACGCACAAGCAAAGCTTGCACTTTCAATGCGCAATTGCCCTCATGATGGATTTTGCAACCTGATCCCAAAAAATGTAGTGCAAATAAAATATCTCAACAATTATTTATCATCAAAACAACTAAAATATACTCCATCGATAAATATATATTCAAATCCCAATTCATCAAAAAAAAGGCTGGCTGGACGTGCGCTGCGCAGAGAGAGAATGTATAGGGACCATGTAGATTTATTTGCTGAAAGCGACGAATATTTGATGTCCCGCTTCAGGCTTCAGGCTTCCCTCTCTGTTCTTGCAGGTGTGCAGGATCATCACAATAACATCGCAATGAAACGTGGTGTGTCTATTGCGCACGTAGCACCCCCAGATAGCGACATGCGCCCCCAACCACGTCTTGAGCCAGAGCACGGGGCTACTGTATTAATTAGGCAGCGTCTAATCAAATGTAACCACAGAAAAAATAAATAGTCACACACAAACTATGTATTTTGACTTTATTTTTCCATCATGATTGTGTAAATATTTTCTAGAGTTTCCTAAATGGTTTGGTTTCTGATTGATGGCCCACCCCCGTTTCCTCCAGATCCCTCCAGTGCAGTCCAATCTTTTTTTTTTGAGTCTATTTTAAGTCAAAACACTTCTTTTTAACCTCTGCGGTGGCGCGTTTCTCCGTGGAAACGGCATTTATGTTTCCTGCAATGGTGCTCCATGCCGACTCTTTTTGGATGGCCTGATGACCGGTGGATACACGTGAAAATAAGGTGGTCTTGTGTTCGGTCACTCCTTGTAAAAGCACCTCTATTTCAGTAGAATTGAAGTTTTTCTTTCGTTTGTTGTCCAGCTGCTCCTCAGTCTTGCCCTTGCGCGTTGCCATCTCCGCCTCCAGCTGCCTGTTGCGCACGGCACATTTTTTACCTTATATAGGAAATAATAGGCGGTGACCTATGCAAATTAGGCCTTACATGCAAGTGCATCCCCGTTGGCATTCATCAACCTAAGAACACCGGTGCGGACGATTATCCCTACTTAAGAACGTGTCATGAATGTGGCGCAGTTTCCAACCCACGCCTTCTTAAGTACAGTTCTTAAGTAGACTTTTAAGAAGATGTTCGTGAATGAGGCCCACTGACTTTAGATACTTCTTTTTTCTTATTTTTCACAACATTTTTGATCAAATTCAAAACTGTACAGTCTAAGGGGTGGTTGACTTTCCACAATATTTATATTCATAAATATTGCAAATGTTTTACAGCCTTTGTAAGAACAATCAAAAAGGGATCAGTGTTTTACACTGTCAAGAGAAATTTCCTACCAGAGTTTTTGCTTTCTTCAAATCACTTTAATGTGTTTTCCACTGCTTGTGACTGGGATTTGTTGCTAACTGCAGAAACTTACTTAGCAATAATTAACATTTATCATTGTTTTTTCACACACAAGAAAAACAGGTACTGTTCATTGAAAAACTAATTGATGATGTATGCCGTGTGCAGAATTAGAAAAAGAATTCGCATGTGGATTTTCTGCATTCGTTCAACCCCTTTATGGCCCTATTTTAAGGAATTGAAATGAATTATTTAACAATGCTAATATTATCTTCTCCAAAAAAAAAATAAGTCTACAGTCATGAAAAAATGAAGACCACTTACACTGTTAAAAAGCAAAAAAAACATGCTGCATGGCATTATTGGTTAATTATTTACAGCATTACATTACAGTGTATTCACTGATGGATAGAAGATCTTTCCATATTTTTATTCCATTTTTTTATTTCCTGTACATTTTTCCATCAAAAACCTAAGCAGTAAAGAATTCATTCTGTACCTACAATACTGCGCGTAACCCTTATTTCTGTTAAATATGACACTCTATATACCTGTAGTGCCCTGTTGTTTGTCATGTTCACAATCCTGCACTCTGCATATTTCCATTTCACTGCAATGTTGTCAGATAACACCCAACTGAAGAGCCACTATGTGGTCATGAAGAGGGCGTGCTCCTCACTGCGGCTACTCTGATTGTGTAGTCAGCACAAACAGGATATTAATTACACATACACCCATGCACATGCTAGGGCAGGAGCCAATAGATATATAGCATACGGTAAACCTTAGCATGATCAATATAGCTCTGCTTGTAAATATGACCTGTTCATTCAAGTAGATCTATCCCTACACATGCAGCACACAGCCGCACACACAGCAGGAAAGCTGAATGCATCTAAAAATAGCACTGTATTTGCACTCCACTGTCATCATTATTCCTTTCATCGTCCTTATCAGCAGAGCAGCTCTGATTCAGTTGGTGGACAGTCAAGCAGCTTTCATGGAGCTTTCTTGGCTTCACCATCACAATGACATCCCATTACTTTGTGTTCCATGCTTGCCCTCAATTTCTCTCAGATATTTCAACTTGTTTCCCAAGGTCACTCCTTCTTTCTTCCTCCTTTTATCTTGCTTTGAAAACAATGACAGTTGACATCCTGACACTGCAGAGAAAAATGAAGGGCAGGAAAGCGCAGTATAACAAAAAAACAGGAAACGCTTGAAGAAATAAAAACTCATGAAAGTGTACTTCACCATATTATTATTATTTTTCAGAATTGAAACAATTTTCCCATAGGGAATAATGGCAATAGAAAGAATCTGTTCCAGGATGAAGGCGACACCATCATAAAACTGTACAGGCAATGTTTTAATTTACATCTTAAAGGGATAGTTCGGATTTTTTTACATGGATTTATATGACATCCCCATCAGCACTGTAGTCCAATAACAGCGACCTACCCCCCACTCGGTCTCCTAAGTCAAGTTCTGGAACACATACGTAAACAAAATGGCCGTGGCGCTCTGTTGCGGAAGCAGATGCAAGTGTCTTCATCACATACACATGAACGCACAGGCAACAGTGCGCAGGAATACGGCGAGAGACAAATATATAACGGTAAGCGTTTTGCGAGGTCTGATTTTTTTGAGAGGGCATTTTTGTGATGGAAATGTATTAATCTTCTGAACGCATATTGTTTTGAGAAGCCGAAGTCTTTACTTAATTGTCCCCAGCAACTAAATGGAACTACATTCTTCATCACGGAAATCAAACCCATGCCCTATTACTATTACCCCACCAGGAATGTCTGCAGGGGATCCAGTACTTATTTTCCCTTTAGTAGGTGATTCACTAACTCTAAGCAAGATTTAAGGAAATGTAACTGAGGTCTCATCAGTAACAGTCATTCATTCATTTTCTATGCTGGTTAATCCTCACTCAGGTATGCTGGAGCCTATGCCAGCTGACTTTGGGCGAGAGGACTGGTTGCCAGCCATTTGCAGGGCATACATAGACAAACAACCATTCATACCTATGAACAATTTAGAGAGAGGAAACCAGAGTACCCCGAGAGAACATGGGGAGAACATGCAAACTCATGCAACTCGTGTGGCTCATCAGTAACAATGAGGACCGAATAATAACAATAATCCATATATTGCATGATGTCAAGTATGACGGCTGCTCATATTTTGAAATAAGTGTTGCAAAAAAGCAAAATTAACTAGTATTAATTTGTGCTTACTGAGCTGAACTACACTAATGTCTAGCATGATGGCAGTTTGAACAAGAGACATTTTGTGCAACTTTAGAGGCAGACTTACCAACACATTTTTCGTACACAGCACGCATTTTGACCCTCGACCCTTTGACCCTTGCATATGCTTTTACGCTGTTGCATTTCCATGTTCACATAGTGTGATGTGCACCTCCAAGAAAATCCTTGAACTGCAGTGACGCTGATTGGTAAAGCTGTGACTGGTACTTGTACGAGATTACTTCCTGTCCGACAGCCCACCTCTGCTAACGTTTTCTCCTCGGACTTCAGATCTACTGACTGTTGTCATGTATCGATTAATTACATCTTTAATTACATCGTTTACTTGCAACAAACTAAATAGTTGGACAAGAGTTGTAGTTAGGGCTGGGTACAGAAAACTGTACTTTTATAGGCACCGATTGAATTTCGGCGGTACTACCGAGCACCAATTCACGTAAAATAAAAAAGGTACCATGTTTCGGTACCAAAACGGCAGTCTCCGTGAAGTATCATGGCACCACTCTTAACAACATTCGATTCACAAGAGAAAACAATGCCAGAGGGAGGGGGCACCAACAAGGAGCCAAATTAAAGCTACAGAAGCTGAAATAAGTCATATTTTTTAATTAAAAAAAAAACATTTTAAATTAACAAAATTTTTAATCAATGTCAATGTTCTGGAAGAAGACACTTTTAATATGTGACATGACGCCTGAACGCATGACTAGACTTGAGAGTGCTCACTGTGTTTAATATATTTGTTAAGATATCTCAGTTCTGTGGTGGACTGATCAACTCAAAGAGGCTGCAGTCCACAGATTCATGCATGAGCCAAATCTAATTTCATCCCACTGCTTGGCTGGAATACAGTTAAAAAAGAATCAACCATGTATACATGAATTTACAATACATGTGTTGTACTTGCGCTAACCCCTTGAAAGCGCTATTTTTTTTGACACAGTTAATCACATCCTGCCCATTGTAGTAGAGTCTTTTGGGGCATGACATACTTGTACTCAACACCTAAATTAACTTTCCATGTGCATTATTCAACTCACTACTCCTACACACCTGTGGCCTGTGAAAACACACACTTCTCTTCTCACAAAATGGCATTTCCCACTCCAAAGAAGAACAAATCAGAGAGAAGACCTTAAGCCTGAGCAAAAAAAGAACACTTGAACCAGGATTTCATGGGCCTGAGTGACTGAAGTGGGCTGTCAAAGCCAAGCCATAGAGAGTGGCACACATGGAAGGGCCTGGATCAACTTGAGGTCGGAAAAGAAAGATTTTTTTTATTTTATTTTTTTTAAATGGGAGAGAGCTGGATGGACGGAGAGAAAACAAGAACAAAAGAGAAGAGCAGACAAAAAGGTTTGGATGTGATGAAAGAGGGAACATTATAAATGGAGCTGCACTAGGGGCGTGGTCAAAAGGGAAGGAGAAAAGAGGAACGTAAAGATTGATGGCTCTATTGAAGGAACACGTTTTTAAAATGTATTTTATTTCACCTTTATATTACCAGGCAAGATCAATTGAGAACAGCTTCTCATTTACAATGATGACCTGGCAAGAGGCCATAGCAGAAGTAAAAACAAAATAAATCTAGCACACATTAATCGAAAACTTAACCATACAAACAATGAGAAAAAAACAATGAAGTAAAAACAACATAGATAACTGCTAGTGTATATAAAGACCAGAAGGGGGATCAACACTTGCCTAGGGGCTGTTGCAGTTTCTGTTTAAACAGGTAGAGTGATGGAAGAGCTAAGGGAATGTTGAAGGGAGTTCCAATCACTTGCGGCAGCAAAAAGAAAAGGATTGTTGGCCAAAGATCGTACAGGCTTTTGGAATAGACAGCGTAATGATGTCACAGGATTGAAGGTGATCGTTGTTATGGGAAAGGTGCAATAGTTTGGAGAGGTATTGAGGTGTTTTTCCTTAAAAAGTCTTATATACCCTAGGTTCCCAAAGTTATGCTGCCGCGACCGCTTGGAACACTATACAGACTGCACTGAAAAAGTTTTTCGTTCTATTTTACACACTAGGCAGTGAGAAACCTATGAGCAATGCTTGTGTTTTTAATTGTTTACTGTTTGTAATCTATTGCCTTAAACCTTCTGGAATTTTGTACTTATTATGATGTGTGCTGCTGACCTTTTGGCCAGGTCGCCTTTTGTTGTATTGTATTGTATGTACTTTATTGATCCCACAGCGGGGAAATTTACTTGTTACAGCAGCAAGCAAGCAAGACAAGTAAAGAGAACAGTAAAGTAAAGCACTACAACATGGTTCAGGTGGTGCAGGTGTTGTAGAGCCTGATAGCAGTCGGTATGAAGGACCTGCGGAACCTCTCCTTCTTACACCGTGGGTGTAACAGTCTGCTGAAGGAGCTGCTAAGGGAACCCACAGTGTCATGTAGCGGGTGAGAGGTGTTGTCCATGTAATTTGTAGTTATTATTATGAATTTGTAGTTTGTAAATGAGATCCTGATCTCAATGGGACTTGCCTGGTTAAATAAAGGTTAAATAAAAAAAACAAAACAAAGTGGGGTGCCTCCAGGGGTACACCAATTGTCATAGGGAGTACGTGAATAAAAATGACAAACAATTAGCGCCTAACACTCACAATTACGAGTGCTCCTGAACGCCTCAAAGCGCAAGGACAACAGAGCAGAAAGAAGAGACAGCATGAAGTTGGTTATTGCTCTGTGTGCATCATATGAACAAATAAGTAAATTTGATAGTTATTTAGTTCATTAAGAGTGTTTAATCTCAAAGATTTCATTCATATTGGTGTTTCAATCCCCGCATGGTGCAGCGGTGAAAACCTGTCACTATGAGTGGGGATTCCCCCGAAAATGAGGCCTTATATGTATTTTTGTACTTCAGATAATGCTTTATCAGGATCCTTAAACTTTCCCCTTCGTAAAAAAAATGAATATGCAGACTTAAACTATAGCCATAGCCATCGTGAGTGGACAAAAAAGTGAAGCTCAAATTCAATCCATTCTAGGGATGCTCCGACTGATCGGCCACCGATCAGTATTGGCCAATTTCTGTAAAAAATCGCGTGAACGGCACATGCCGATAAAACGCCGGCAATACGATCACAAAAGCCGATCACTATTGCAGCCCGCAGCAACTCTTTTGTTCAGTGTATCTAACTAACATCTTTGGCAGTGTCGTCCTCCCACTTCCTTCAAAACAACAACAATCATGTCTGCCGTTTGGAACCTAACTCCTAACATAACTGCTAACTGCTACACTGCCACGGAAAATACCTGGCAGGGGTAGCACATTAAAAGGCTTTAATACAGCATTTGAAAAACAACACTTGACGGACTATGGTGAGTTTTGGAGGCCCACGGTCACGGCAGCTAATGCAGCCATATGGCTAACACTCGCCCATATGTGTGTGACAGTCAGACGGCTAAAATAATAACCTGAAAAATAATAGAATTCATCGGACGAGATGAGCAGCCTTTCTCAGCAGTGGAAGACGCTGAAGTCACCAAAGTCTCATCCTTTGGAAGTTTCAGCATGATATACAATATGTTGTCTTCAAAAAGTAAGTAAATATGTTTTTGTCTAAATTAAGGCTATTTTATGGTTCCTTTTTTCATATCATATAGCCAGTAGCAGGGTGCAGCCAGGAATTCTGGGTCCCATGAAAGAAAAATCGCATTGAACCCCCCCCCCCCTTAATATTGAATTACTAATTTTATTCGTAATTACCTATTATTGGTTCCCTATTATACGGCACCACTGGCCAATAGCACTCATCAGAATAAATTTACAAATGTATAATTAATCCATGTGATCGGTATTGCTGATTTCAGTCCTGGATGATTTTAAAGATTATATCATCATAATCAAACATAGGGAGTATGGTCATCTTTACCAAAGCATGTTTGGCAGGGAGAAAAAGAGGCCTTATTGCTTCTGCGCTAGAAAGCACATGTACACACATGCACACATTTTTAGGAACATTTCTCTCTCTGTCCTTTTTAATGAAAAAACTATCTACTTCAATGGAAATGTACAGTATGTAAATTAGCTATTTTTTTATGTGGGAGTGAATGCTAAATCTATACGAGAGAAAGGGCTTTTTTTAAGGATAGAAAAAACAGACCATAACCTGAAGCAAAGCCTAAAAATAGTTTCAACCTTCCGCAGCACTTTAGCTTCCATTTCTAATAAATGTAGCATGAAAAAAGGCAAAACGGTACCCTAGCACCCCCTCAGTCTGCTGCTTTCAGTCTTGCTATCATACTTGCATACTCTGCTGTTAATCTCTGCCAAACTAGTCCTTTTGCCAGAAATGCTGAACATGTGTTTGCACAAAAGTGCTCTTCAGAACTGACAAGGGTGTCCTTTGCATTTCAATTGAGGTTGCTCACACACAACAAAACGAGGGCAGTCTGCAAAAGTATCCCTGCTATCCATCGTAAAATACCATATGGGTTATGTAAACTACTGCTGCTCGCTCATTTGTCAAGCAAATTTGACATTGCAGTATTACACTATAGTCTCCACTTTGCTGCAGCCGTCTTTCTTTTCTTGCTGCCCTCAGTCTTGGCAAGAATACAACGGCATGGCTGTATACAACCGACCAGTCCAGGGTGTACCCCGCCTCTCGCCCGAGGTCAGCTGGGATAAGCTCCAGCATACCCGCGTCCCTTGTGAGGATAAGCGGCATAGAAGATGGATAGATGGATGGATGGATAGATGGATGAATGGATGGCTTTACACAACCGCAATGTATCCTAACCATTTGTCATACATCACAACATTTAAAATGACACAAGAATAATTGCAATGAAGCTGTTGGTACTTCGTTGGTAATGACGCCCCAATATAATTCATAAATTTGTCAAAATTCAAAGCAAAGCTACACTATTTTGTAGGGCTGGAACAATTAGTTTTAATACCATTTCGATTCGTATCACGATTCATGGTTGCCGATAAAATTAAAGTACGATATTGGTTCATTTAGAACGATACAATCTGAAACGATTCAGTGACTTTAAATCGATTCAGTAACTTTTTAGCCAAAAATTCAGTCAGTGTGACTGTGAAATAAATACCTGGATACTAAACAGCACAGGTGAAGTTTCCTAGATTCCAGTTGTTTTTTGTAATTAGGTGTCAAAACTTTCTCACCTGTACGGGCAGATTGAAGCAGGGGCTTTTTTGGGCTGATAATCCTCCTGTTCAGAGCAGCCATTTGAAAGAACGGTGCAGCAACTAGCAAGTATACACTGACAGTTTTGACAAGCGCACATGTGTTAGGAATGTTCCAACATTTTCAAATATTTTAAATAAAGTCTGTGATTAAATCTGTCTGATAAAACATGAGTTGATCAACCCACAGACCTTAGCAAGTACAACCGTACTACAAAATACACACATCAACTTAGGCTGTGACATTTGTTTTAAAAGTCACAGTTTACATTTTTTTGATAATTTTTGAAGAAAATCAAGTGTCATAATGGTGCAGCAGCATGCTGTATTGGTTTCCACAGCACACTACATAAAGTGCATGTACACAGTAATTCCGGGGCAAACTTAACATATTTTTCACCATCAGATTTTAATGAAATTTCATCTGCAGATAGATATTAAAGTGAATTTATATCCTACACACCTTTTATCTTGTCCTGAAGCTTTTATCAATGAGTTTGAAAGGCTTAAAGTTGGACTTAACTTTTCTGTATACGAATGAAAATACACCCGATAAAAGCATTTTTAAGGACGACCCCACTGACGCTCCCAATCGCAGTGCGCACGGACAGTGTTAAATTTTAGTATTTGTAACATTCCTACATGCGCGTTTTGACCTGGACACGCCGCGCTGGATGATGGCGTCACTAAGTGTCACTGCTACTGGACCGTAAACTACCGTCTAGAGCAGGTGTGGGCAAACTATGGCCCGGGGGCCACATCCGGCCCGCCAAGCATTTGAATGCCAGTTGCTTCCAAGGTAATTCAATCCTTAAGATAAATCTGGCAACATGACTTGCTAGTAGTCAGTCAATCTGAGACAACCTTTTGATGGTTTAAGTAGCTTTTCACATGCAGCGACTACCTCACGCACGGTGCCAAACAAACACAAGTAAAAAATACGTGTCACACAACTTAACCTACCCACTGCACAGACTGTGAAGTAAAAAAGGAGGGACATTCACATACTTAATAGTTAATGTTTTAGCGTTCATACAGTAGTTCATATTGTCCTTTATTCATGTACATTCCGGGGGTCTTATTTAGTAAAAAAAAAAAAAAATGTCAAATTTAATTTTGTCATTTGATATGGTCTGATATTTAAAGTGCTCCTGAAAAAAAGGGACACAAGCACATACATATATAAGATTCCTATTCCTATTCCTATTACAGCTCCCCCTGTTTTTAATGTTATTTGTGAACCGCAAGCATACACCACTCAAGACAAAGGGCCTTTGGATATTTACAAGATGTGGAATGTATAAGTAACGTATCTGCTTTGATTGAACACACATGCTTATAAATATGTTAAAGAAATCCAATTTATGCATACCATCTATAGTTGAGTCATGAAAATGAATCATTTTGCAGGTCATAAATGACAACATGCATCTTGAGAGCAAGGTGGGGGTGGGGTAGCACCCACCTCTGCTGCATTTAAATCATTCATGACCCTGCAGTGTTGTGGACCACAGTGTCAGACCAGTCTCCACCAATCTGTGTCTCTGCCACCCAGCCGCACCACATTCACTGTTTTATTCTCTGCCATAAAACTGCCCTTCATAGACAGCAATTAAACATTCTAGCCCTGACTCCATTCACGTCCTCTCTTCCCTCAATAAATCAGTACAATCCAAATAAATATGGATCCTCTGCATCATCTTCATACTGTCAGCCTTACAGAGAGCAAAAAAAAAAAGCTCACAGGCTTCCCTGAGACACAGGTTTCTCATCCTACCCCTGAAGATAATTCCTACAGGTAAGCAAAGCTCCTGTCTCTCCTAAAATATCTGCTCAGTGGATTTTGTGAAATGATCAAACAAGTGCCAGTCAGCGTTAGAATCTAAGGATTTCCACTTTTATCTTTACTTAATAAGACCCTCACTGCTGAATCCTACATGAATATGCTACAGTGATGTGGTTATTTATAGAAATTGCCCATGTATCAACGCAGAGAGGATGCACTGAGTTCACGACAAAGCTGGAGAGAGTTTGCTGGCTGTGTTTTTCCAAAGGAGACGGATCACAATGTCAGATTAAAATGCTGATCAATATGATTAAAAGGGAGGAATTTGATGTACTTTGTACACTTTAACATCATGGTTAACTGGATGTAGTAACTATTTTACTGAAGCATCCTAGGAAGTTTTTTAACTACTAATTTCCCCTCTTTGTCAAGTGCATTGCTGAACAATAATGAATAATTGATGACTCTGCGTAACAGAATTGCAGAGCAGCGTTGAATTGCTGCATTGGATCGGAGAGAAAGGCGGGTGTTAAAGGACCTTGTTTGTGTGTGTACGTGTGTTTGCGTGTGCGCACATTTGTGCACGTGTGTGTACACCTCATTGCTATCTAGGACAGGTGAAAAATCTGTCAGAAAAAGACTGATTGTCTACATGTTTCAAACAACCCAAATGACACTTATGTCAGAGTTTTATTTCATGGCATTTCGAACAATACAACACTGCACGCAATTGCTGTTAATTTATGGCCAATTTCCAACAGTAATATACTCTATTAATGCAATATGGTTTTGTACTGTTGTTTGCAATGCATTGTGGGCTGTTCAACATGAAGCAACAGAGCACAGGCATTCAACAGTATGATAATGTAAAATACAATTACTGTATTTTTTAAATTTGCCAAACTCATGAGGGAAGGTTTTCCTGCCAAAGCATTGGAGACGTGTGTTGCTACACATGAAGCCGCATCTATCAGATTGTGCATCTACAAATAACACAGTAAGTAAAAACTTTGATTCTTCGCCAGGAGAATACAACTAAAATAATGTTTGAAATCATACAGTTGCTCAGCAAGTTGTCTAGCTACTGAGTGTTTTTATTTTATTTTTTTTTTGCTGTGGTTAATTTAACATACTGCTCATCTTCCTTTGAACAAGCGAGAACTGCTGCTCAATGAATGCTAGCGTGTTAGCACAAGCAAGCCAGGCCTGATTTTTTTTTTTTTAATAAAGTGGTATTTATTGACACAGACATTAATTCAGACTCGAGAAATGAGCAGCAGAACATGGGGGCTCAGATCAGGTAAGAAAAATATTTCAAACCATCACACAAAAAACATAACCCATTCAAACGAGAATACAACATATATTGAATAATTCTACAGCTTGAGGTCCCTGCTCTGCATCTTACAAATTTCTCAGATCACACTTCCTATGAGCTTCAGTGGAGGTGTATGTGATTTAGCTCCAGTGCAATGTTCAGCAGGTCAAACAGTTCCAAGATCTAGAAAGATGTGAAATAGCAAATAAAAAATGTGTTAAATAAAATAAAAATAATACTAAAATAAAAATGTGTTATTGTGCTTACTTTACATTTTCAGCTCCATAAATATCAGCTCGGATGTGAAGCCAAACAATTGGATCGGGATCGGAGGCCAAAAACGCTGATTGGGATATCCCTAGCAAAGGGTGTCCGTGAGGTCTCACATATATTACAAAAGCAAATTAATATACAAATCTATGGCAATTATTATAAAATGAGGAGTAAATGTTGAAGTTTTTTGCCTCATTTAATAGACCTCTATACAGTCACCATTAGTTGCACAAAGCACACTCGATTTCTTGCCATGTTCACTGTAGCATAGCCTCATCAATGGTGGCAATGGAATCAGTGATCTTTTGCTCAAGGTCGTTGATGTCCCATATCTGTGTGTACATATACAATATCTTTAATATAATCCTGCTGAAAGAAGTCAATACAATGCAATGTGATTTAAAAAATTGATAACCACTGAGTACACAGAAGAAATCTGATGGACATATCTCATCAGTTCCTTTTATATATACACTGCTCAAAAAAATTAAAGGAACACTTCGAAAACACATCAGATCTAAACTGGGGGAAAAATGATCTTGAATATCTTTCCTGATAATATGTGGGTGATGTATTAGTAACAAAATGATGCCACATAATTTGATAGAAATGAAAATGATCACCCTATAGAGGGGGGAAATCAAAGACACCCCAAAAATGAAAGTGAAAAAATGATGCAGCACACTGGTCCATTTTGCCAAAATGTCATTGTAGCAACTCAAAATGATTCTCAGTAGTTTGTGTGGCCCCCACGTGCTTGTACGCATGCCTGGCAACTTCGGGGCATGCTCCTAATGAGACTACGGATGGTGTCCTGGGGGATCTCCTCCCAGATCTGGACCAGGGCATCACTGCGGTACCTGGACGCATGGAGGAGATTCCAGGAGACAGGTAGTTACTCCAGGAGAGCTGGACAGGGCCATAGACGGTCCTTCAACCCTCAGCAGGATTGGTATCTGCTCCTTTGTGCAAGGAGGAACAGGATGAGCACTGCCAGAGCCCTACAAAATGACCTCCAGCAGGCCACTGGTGTGAATGTTTCTGACCAAACAATCAGAAACAGGCTCCATGAGGGTGGCCTGAGGGCCTGACGTCCTGCAGTGGGCCCTGTGCTCACTGCCCAGCACCGTAGAGCTCAAATTGGCATTTGCCATAGACCACCAGAATTGGCAACTACACCACTGGTGCCCTGTGCTCTTCCCTGATGAGAGCAAGTTCAACCTGAGCACATGCGACAAACGTGAAAGGGTCTGGAGACGTCGTGGAGAACGTTATGCTGCCTGCAACATCATTCAGCATGACCGGTTTGGTGGTGGGTCAGTGATGGTCTGGGGAGGCATATCCCTGGAAGGACGCACAGACCTCTACAGGTTAGATAATGGCACCCTGACTGCTATTAGGTATCGGGATGAAATCCTTGGACCCATTGTCAGAACCTATGCTGGTGCAGTAGGACCTGGGTTCCTCCTGCTCCTCAGACTGTCCAGGAGCTCATTGATGCCCTGGTCCAGATCTGGGAGGAGATCCCCCAGGACACCATCCGTAGTCTCATTAGGAGCATGCCCCAACGTTGTCAGGCATGCATACAAGCACGTGGGGGCCACACAAACTACTGAGAATCATTTTGAGTTGCTACAATGACATTTTAGCTAAATGGACCAGTCTGATGCATCATTTTTTCACTTTCATTTTTGGGGTGTTATGGATTTCCCCCCTCTATAGGGTGATCATTTTCATTTCTATCAAATTATGTGGCATCATTTTGTTACTAATACATCACCCACTTATTATCAGGAAAGATATTCAAGATCATTTTTCCCCCAGTTTAGATCTGATGTGTTTTCGAAGTGTTCCTTTAATTTTTTTGAGCAGTATATACTGTATATATTTTTTTTAATTGTAAAGCAACCCTGTATTATTGAATGATGATAAAGCAAATCTAGTGTTGTTTGGGATTAAAACCTTTCAAGCCAAAATCAAAAGGATTTACCGGTACATTAAATAGTGTAGAATACTTCACCAGACACACAAGCCAGATTTCCACGCTCTCACACACATCTCAGCCTAGTTTAAGGATATTCTGAGCATGTTGCATAACATCACGAGGCTGAAGTTCAAGGATTCTGCAAGTGTCCAAAAATAAGTGTAAAAATCATTGTGGTGTACAAGTTTGCTACTGTCAATTAAACACACAAAACTATCTGCATATACATGTATATGTCCATCCATTAACTTCATCATGAAACTGGTCTAGTGAACATACCAGAATACATTTACAGGGCTTCTCTGGCAAACATTGCATAGTTTCATTATTGATGGTCAAAATGTAAACAGCATGTCTCCGCCTCCTCTTAAATGTTATCAGATTAAGATAAGACTCCTTGGAAGATGGGCAATAGTGAACACAATATCCATAGAAGGTGGGTTGAGAAGGAATAAAGAAAGTGGTGAGGTGGATCCTGTTTCCTTGACTCAGCAGGATGCAAGAATGCAAAACTGACTGATGGAGTGACGGCAGGGAATGTGGGCTAAGGAAAACCACGAACTTGGGAACACAGCTCATTGTCAGAGGAAGTTTCTGGAAATTTAACACTTGGGGGCGGCATGGCTCAGGTGGTAGAGTGGTCGTCTCCAAACCTGAAGGTTGCGGGTTTGAGCCTCTGTCGTCCTGTGACCATGTCGAAGTATCCTTGGGCAAGACACTGAATCCCCATTTGCTCCTGATGCTGCGTCATCAGTAGGTAAATGTGCTAACAGAGTCAAAGCGCTTTGAGTGCCTTGGAGGCGGAAAAGCGCTATACAAGTGAAAGACCAAGACCATTTAAAGACTACACTTCTGTCATTTCACATTTGTGAACTGAATTGCCTTTGTGGAATATGGCTTTTAAATGAAAGGAGAGGGACAATGTATTGATCTAACAGTTATTTTTAGCTCACAGAGCACCCCAGAGGCTTTCATATGGTCATACTAAAAGAATTTCACAATGGCCACACTCTCTCTTACACACAGATACACACAAAATCTTTTCCACCAGTAGGCAATTAAAAGTCTCAGCCTCAGGCATCGCAGAGGCCACAGTCACACTGCTCTATGCTCTAACAAACAATTTCTCCATTACCAGCAGACTAACCGTCCTAAGCCGCCTCAAGCTCTGCTATACATTCTCTTTCACTCACTTTAACTCTGCAGCGAGGGAAATGCACGAGTGGTCAAGGAAACCAGGGAAGGGGCGGAGGCAATCATTACTGTATGTGTTAGCTACAGAGAAGCAGCAGAAAGAGATGAGGACAAGATGAAGACAGCCAAATGCTGAGTCGTCAGAATATGACTCCAGTCATCAATAAAAATGAATAATTTACTAGATCATCTTTACAAGACAGATTGTCTTTTCTCTGAGAAAAAAATGTGTATTGTCTTAAGGTTGCCACAAGTTTTGATAGGTAGCTAGTTCAATAGATTGCCGCTTGTTAGGTAAGTGTCACACATGCAAGGCTTCCTTCTTAATACTTTTAACAAATTTGCAAGTGGACCCTACTCTGGCTGGATTTTGCAAGTGTGTGCCATTTGCCATTTATGCAGTTGTGTGTAGTGTTAACTAACTGCCATACAGAAATACACATTCCCTGAAAAGAAGTGCAGCGCATAAGATGATATCAGGAGGCATAACCTGAAAGAAAGACGATCCTCACTGCGATCACTAGGTGGCGACATCCTACACTCTCACAGAGCAGCCACCAGGGTGCTGACTAAGGGCTTGCTGGCAGAAGGTGTGCTTGTGCCAGGTCTGCATGCATGTGCACTAACATGTGATCGTGTTGGAGGTTTAACCTTGTGGAGCTACTGCATTCCAACAGATTCTCCTCCATCCCTAATGCTCCTTCATGCCCTGCCCTTAGATCTATTACAGAAGCAAAGAATGCAGCCAAAACATTGTCCAATACTGTACAGTAAATGTGTCATTTAAATAGATTGCTCTATAGCAACAGCACACTGCATAGCCATTTTATCCCCATTTTCCCTGCAGACTAAAACATCCATGAAATGTGGAATACTCCATAGCGCTCCAGTCTTTCTCTCTCCTGCTTAAATATGCCTCTATAGTGCCAACTCTGCGGCTGTGAGAAGAGGAGGTGTTAAGATTTGAGATTCTGCAGTGTTGCAACATGCCACAAGTAACTGCAGCAAAGAGGTGGAAACAAGGAAGGAGCCCATATTGGAGCAAGAGAATTGATTATAGGAGGGATGGAGGGGATGTGCTCTCAGGCGGCGGGAAAAGGGGAATAAAAAGGGGTTGGCACCTGGCTCTGCATCAGCTGAAAGAAAAAAAAACAATCTCTTGGGTCAGCCAATTACAGAGGGTGACACAACTCTCCTCACAGCTTGCTAGTAAATTCTGCAGCATATGCCTCTGATGTTCACACCACAGCACAATGATAAACAAAAATGTGCTTTGCAAGTATCTGGTGTGGGGTGGGGTATCATCATTAATTTATTGATCTGTCATCGGGTGGGCTTTGACATGTCTGAGATTTGTGTTTCAAATCCTTTTAAACAAGGTGTTCGAAAACAGGAGGAAGAAAATGTTTGATATCACAACCTATTGTCTGGAACTGCTATTATGCAAGACGTGTGGCTTCAGCTGAGTGACAATCTAAAGGATTAACTCTTAAGTTTTTTTTTTTTTTTTTTTACAATGCCACATGGGAAGGGTGATGATGATCACAGCAAAAGAGGAAAAGTGCAATGATGACCATACAATCATAAGTTCTACTTATTGCATCGCAGCAGTCGCGCAACAACAAAAGTGACTGGCTGCTAAGTAGCTGCAACATGGCTAAAGCCACAATTAGTGGACATCAATAATAAAAGATACACTGTGAATCCCCCCTGACAAAAATGCAGTAATCCTTCCTACGGATGTTTGTCATCACGTCACGGAAGTTTTAGGCTACATTCACACTGGATTTTTTGTTTAAATCTGATTTTTTATGTGGCCCTTCATATTACCAAGAAATCACACTTGTTATAGTGAATGCAAAGCGTACAGGAAGTGACATGCATGCACAAAACCATGACGTCACACGCATTTTGTTTGTTTACGGAAGTAAAGATTGCTGCAGTGTGAGCTCTCCTTAACGCATTTGTGGCAATATTAAGGATTTTGTGCAACGGGAGTCAATATTTTCTTAACCAAATAAATTTCACATAGGAGAAGAAAGAGGGCAAATTTTGGCTGTGGCAGTTCGTGGAGAACTTGCTGCAACGTCTGTACCGAGGAGCATGTGGGTGACAGGTGTGGTTGGACATTGACGTGAATCACTTCATTGACACTTTTTAAAAATAATTTTCGGATGACAAGAAGACCTTTTGCATACATCGGTGAGTACCATTTTTATAAGTCTTGCACAGTGAGCCACGCCTTTTGATGACATATAGGTCACATATACAGTATATGCGACCTGATCTTTCTGACCACAATAGCTCAGATACATATCAGGGCCCGGTTATTCAAAAGTCGGTTATTTTAACCACTGGTTAACCCCTAACCACCGGTTATATTCTTAACCCGCCGTTAGCTAACCGACCGTTAAATATGCTTGTTCAAAACATGGTTAGTTAGTTAACGGCACTGTCAAAGTTAACGGTGTGGTTGACGTCATTGGTCAGCGCCCATATATACATCAAGTCCTTATTTTGTTGACTTCCGGTTTAACAAAAGAAAAATGACTGAAAAAGGAGAGAGAGAGGTGGCGAGCTGATGTGGGCCTATTAATAGCCCCCCAGTTCTGTACCTCCGTGTTGGGAGTGATCCCCGGTGAGGGTCACTGCCCTACACCTTCGGGTTGGGGAAAGGGTCCTGACTGTCGTTTGTGCGTACGCACCAAACAGAGTACCAGGTCTTCTTGGAGTCTATCAGAGGGTGCTAAAGAGCACCCCAGCTGGTGACTCCATAATGCTACTGGGAGACTTCAACGCCCATGTGGGAAATGACAATGTGACCTGGAGGGGCATGATTGGGAAGAACAGCCTCCCCGATCTGAACCCATGCGATGTGATGTTACTGGACTTCTGTGGGAACCACAGTTTCTCCATAACGAACACCATGTTCGAACATAATGATGTCCACAGGTGCACTTGGCACTAGGACACCCTAGGCCGCAGGTCTATGATCGACTTTGTAGTTGTATCATCAGACCTGCGTCCACATCTTCTGCGGGTGAAGAGAAGGGCTGAGCTGTCAACTGATCACCACCTGGTGATGAGTCGGATTAGATGGCGGTGGAGGATTTCAGACAGACCTGGGGGACCCAAACGTGTAGTGAGGGGGTACTGGGAAGGTCTAACAGAGTCTCCCGTTGAGTGTTCACCTCTCACCTCCGACAGAGCTTCGACTACGTCCCGGGGGAGGTCGAGGATATTGAGTCCAAATGGGCCGTATTCCGTGCCTCCAATGCTGAGGCAGCCAATCGGAGCTGTGGCCGCAAGCTGGTCAGTGCCAGTCGTGGCGGTAAGCCCCAAACCCGATGGTGGACACCAGAGGTCCATGCTGCCATCAAGCTGAAGAAAGTGTCCTATCGGTCCACACTGTTTACAGTGGGGATGGAAGCCTGCTGACCTTGACTGAGGACATAGTCGGCCAGTGGAAGGAATACTGTGAGGCCCTTCTCAATCCTACAGACATACCTTCTATAGGGGAAGGATGAATGCGAGCAGTTCCATCACCGTGGCTGAGGTATCTTAGGTAGTCAAAACTCTCCGCAGTGGCAAAGCTCGAGTTTTCCCCCTGAGTTCTTGAAGGCTCTGGATGTTGAGGGACGGTCTTGGCTTACATGTCTCTTCAACATTGCATGGAAATCGAGAACAGTGCCTCTGGATTGGCAGACCGGGGTGGCAGTCCCCCTTTTTAAGAAGGGTGACCGGAGGGTGTGTTCCAAAGATAAGGGGATCACACTCCTGAGCCTCCCTGGGAAAGACTATTCCTGGGTGCTGGAGAGAAGGGTACAACCTCAGCTACAGGAGGTGCAATGTGGTTTTCGGCCTGGTTGCGGAACACTGGACCAGCTCTACACCCTTGCAAGGGTACTGGAGAGTACATGGGAGTTTGCCCAACAGGTCTATATGTGCTTTGTAGACTTGGAAAAGGAATTCGACCATATCCCTTGCGGTATCCTGTGGGGTGCTCCGGGAGTACAGGATTGATGGTGTACCATTCGGTCTTTGTACAACAAGAGCAGGAGCCTGGTTAGCATTGCCAGCAGTAAGTCGAGCCTGTTTCTGGTAAACGTTGGCCTACGCCAAGGCTGCCCTTTGCACAAATTCTGCTCATAACTTTCATGGACAGAATTTTAGGCACAGCCAAGTCGTCGAGAGTGTCCAGTTTGGGGACCTTGGGATCTCTTCCCTGCTGTTTGCAGACGATGTGGTCCTGATAGCCTCATCAGGTTGTGACCTTCAGCGTTTCCTGAGGCGGTTTGCAGTCGAGTGTGAAGCTTATGGGATAAGACTCAGCACCTCCAAATCTAGGGCCATGGTTCTCAGTCGGAAAAAGGTGGACTGCACCCTCCGGGTTGGGAGCAAGGTCTTGCCCGAGGTGCAGGAGTTCATCTATCTCAGGGTCTTGCTCACGAGTGAGGGAACGTTCAACCGTGAGGTCGACAGATGGATCGGTGCAGCGTCTGCAGTAATGTGGTCGTTTTACCGGACTGTCCTGATCTATGTTCCCACTCTCACCTTTGGTCATGAGGTTTGGGTTGTGACCGAAAGAACAAAATCACGGATACAAAAGGCTGAAATTAGTTTCCTCTGTAGGGTGGCTGGACTCACCCTAAGAGATAGGGTGAGGAGATCGGTCATCCGGGAGAAGCTCAGAGTAGAGCTGCTGCTCCTTGACTTCGAGAGGAGCCAGTTGAGGTGGCTCGCGCATCTAATCCGGATGCCTCCCTGGTGAGGTGTTCCGGGCATGCCCAGCCATGAGAATGCCCAGGGGCAGACCTAGGACACGCTGGAGGGATTATATCTCACAGCTGGCCTGGGAACACTTTGGGGTCCTTCCGGTGGAACTGGAAGAGGTGGCCGAGGACCGGGCAGTCTGGACTTCCCTACTGAGACTGCTGCCCCCGCGACCCAGACCCTGGATAAGTGGACGAAGATGGAATGGAATGGATAGGGCCCTCTAGACATGAAATGACAACCCTACAGTCACCTATACACTCGTATTACCCAATATAGTAGATATAATAACAGAAAATAAGGCATAGAGACACAAATAAGACATAACATAGACTCACACATTAGCAGTGGGAGAGTTCTTTGTTGTTCTTTTCTGGAAAGTGTACTTCCTACAGTGGCTATTGTCTCATCACTGTCACATTATTGGCACCTAGTGAACGGTATAGAATATTACATACCGTGTCTTGGAATGAGTCTTCTGAATGCCATATATTTGTATTTTCGTTCATTTAGCCATTTTTATACTTGAAAATGAAATGCTTAATATAGAGCAAGAATACGTACACTTTGAATAAATATGCATATTTTTAGACTAATAACAGGCTGTAGTCAACCATGAAACACAAACTTATTAATTATTTTGAAAAACCGTGATAGAGTGAAGCAGCAAAATTTTAACCGCAAAGTTTGATTATGTGCCATAATGAAATTCAAAGCTTGAGCAGCATCTTGGTATAGCTAGTGTTTCATCCTTTAAGGTATCACGGTATCAACCTGTACATCATATGAGCCATCTGAATTGTCTATTTCAACTGCTGTCGTGACAATCAAAACAAATTCAAAAGAGGTGCCTCTCAAAGTACCTTACTTTAAGTGAAAAATATATTGTTGCAGAAACAAGACTGTGTAGTAAAAAAAAAGTGATGGAAATTATAAAAAAAAAATCTACCAAATTTTTATGACTTCTCAAGTAAATGATGAAAGAAGCAATTAAATCTAACTAAATGAAATCACAGCGCTTGTTGATTCTGTTTTGTTGTATTTGTTAGCTGTAATCTTGGAGAGCAGAGAATCAAATCAAAGTGAAACCACTTCTTTGCCTCTTGAGGATACAGATCAAGGGGTTTACAAATGGTTAAGCTTTTAATAACAAGTCCATGACGCTACACCACTATGATGACACTTAACTCAAGGATTAGATGACTCAAGAAATCTGCACACCACTTAGTCAGATTCAGAGTCATCGTCATCTGGGACCGCCGAGTACAGCTGACAGAGGCCAAGTCATCATTTGTTACCATTTACATCGTGAAAGCCCCATGGCTTCTGTGACATCATATTGGGCTTCAGGAAATCATCTTGATCTTTTTACACTGCAAATGGGCAGTCAATACTTTGTTGTTTTTTTAAGGAAATCACTCAGAGGAATTCTACTGTCCACAGTCAAGAATAGCGAGAATTAAAACATGCTACAGAAATTTCCAAACTTCATTAAAAAATGCACAAACCACAAGTCTTTGACAGAGATAGTGTCAACTTCATGTCTTCGGGAAAGATGCCTCTAAGTTGCAAAATGTCAGGTGGGATTTGTCTCTAGGGCAAAATAAAGATAAATTATTATTAAGTTATTTTTAGGATACTGACAACGGAAAATACTGGAGAGAGTATGGTTTCTACTGTAAAACTAGAACAGCTAACAAAACACATGATGGAAAGATAGTCAGACCTGAAGCTCAACTACACCACAATATTAAGGCAAAAGGTTGGTAATTCATCATAATGTGCGCATTAAATTTGGGTGTATATATATATATACTGCTCAAAAAAATTTGAGGAACACTTCGAAAACACATCAGATCTAAACTGGGGGAAAAATGATCTTGAATATCTTTCCTGATAATAAGTAGGTGATGTATTAGTAACAAAATGATGCCACATAATTTGATAGAAATGAAAATGATCACCCTATAGAGGGGGGAAATCAAAGACACCCCAAAAATGAAAGTGAAAAAATGATGCAGCAGACTGGTCCATTTTGCCAAAATGTCATTGTAGCAACTCAAAATGATTCTCAATAGTTTGTGTGGCCCCTATGTGATTGTACGCATGCCTGACAATGTCGGGGCATGCTCCTAATGAGACTACAGATGGTGTCCTGGTGGATATATATATATATATATATATATATATATATATATATATATATATATATATATATATATATATATATATATATATATATATACACACACACACACAAATAAATACATACATATATACGTACATATACATATATTTACTGTATATATACACACACACACACACACACACACACACACACATATATATATATATATATATATATATATATATATATATATATATATATATATATACTGTATATACACACACACACACATGCTGATCAATGGGAAGGGAATGCTAAGATACACACTACAGAGGCTTGTATCTTCCAGTTGTATCTTCCAGATGAAGAGACTCTATAGAGTCTAATGGTAACAAGGGACTCACAGCACCTGGAAATCCAACTGCAATAAGCCCCAAATTTGCACCTCTTGTCCTTCCCTCTCATCTCTCTCATCAGCAGAGAGAAGGCGGAGATGAGTTCTACAACAAGAGCTTTGCTTTCTGATAACAAGTAGCAAGGACCTATCACATTAATCGAAAAAAAGACATTGCTTCATTCTCTCTGTATTCTTACCACGTGTCTCTCCCCCATTTTATTTGGGCATGATGAGGATGCATTTCCATAACCCTGATCTCTCAATTCTTGATTCGCAGAGTTACGTAATAGCTGCACTATCAGAATAACAATTGAGAGGACAGATTAGCCCAACTGGCCTAGGAGAGAGTTTGAGAGGAAGATGGGAGGGAGAGTCGAGGAAGCCCCTCTCAATATGACACATCATTTCACGTGCTGTCTCTGGAATAAAAAGATTATGTGCTGTAGTGGGAGGATGAACAAAGGCAGATGCTGCCATCGTCATAAAGGTTTAAATCCGGGGACTTCGTGTCAGCTCAGCTTTGTTTACAGTCATCAGCAGGGCAACATAACAATAAATTAGCTTTGCTTCAGATGACTTACATGCTTTTATTACACAGATAATGTAACAAGTTCAGCCTTGTGAGACTGAATCATTGCAGTCAGTTTGAAATACCTGAAAAAGTGTTTCAAAAGGCTTTACAGTTCTGGGAAAGCCAAACTCCTGCAAAGAGGGAGTGCCTACTGGATGTTTGATGTCGCCTTTTTCTTCTTGTTTCTTTCATCTGTTCATCTATTTTAGGAGAGAATTTAGATCAGCTCAAGAGAAGGGATACCTTCTGCTCTACTGAAATCAACCTTAATGGGTATGATCGGGTAACTGCTTTAAAATTAATCTCTGCAACTTCATGAAAAAGACCTGTTATGTGCGAAGGGAGGAAGGAGAGGGATGGGGGCTGTTGGTGGAGTGGCCTCATGTGCGCCTTCTGTTACAGCTTTAATTAAAGGAGTACACGATGCAGCTCCCGGCCTGTCCAAAAAAAAAACCTGTCCAAGCAGCACTTACAGAGTCATCCCCAGCCTTCATCAACCTGAGTGATTGCTAGGACCAAGTCTGCTGAGTCATCTGACTGTGGGTTTCCACTGGGCCACCGGAACGCACATTCCATCAGTTCAGAGGACACGAAGCCGGCACCAGTGATTTACAACCATTCCCTGAATACCTGCTATGCCAAAACCATTGTCTAATGCTAACCTTACATAGTCCTAACCTCGCCTTGCCCTCCTGCCGCGACATAGTGACATAATGGCTTGCAAAGTCTTGATATTATGCAAGCTATAACCACAGATTGTGGCCTGACAGCCACAATGACAAGTAATTGCTGACAGGACAACGCCATGATTGGACTGTACATCATCATTACAGTGCAATATAAGACCTTTGAATCCGTACCAACTAAATCACTAAATAATACTTAAATCTAAACATTAATTCATGAAAACCCTAAAAAAAAAATAAATGTTCATTTACTGTACATGAATATGATTATTTGTAATTCTAACTGGCAACAGAGCTTGTGCCTGTAATCCTTTAATCACATGCTGTAAGACTACTACCAGACATATGATTTAAATTGCTACAAATGATGGTATCCAGCATATCAGTTATGTAAATGTGTGTTTGAAACATAATTTGCTGTGGTGACCCCTGATGGGGGAAGTTGCACTAGTGGAAGAAGTCTTGTTCAACACTGTGAAAGTAAGTAAGTGGAACCCCATTAAGTCGACGCTCCTCAGACTGGCTGACTCATGTTGACGTGGACACAACCAAAATCGAAAATAGCCATTGCTAGCACACTTACTTGTGACTTTCGCCAGAAGCACAAGAATGTGCAATAGATGATAAAGGATTTGATGATATGTGTCCATGCATGTATACAGTATTTCTATTTTGATTCTTCTGTTTTCATATATTTTACATAGGTGGTCCTCAGGTTACAGACAAGTTCCGTTGTTACGACTGTGATGTAAGTTAGATTTTAGTGTAAGTTGGAACGTTTACCTAAATTAACACCTTTGTCACTCACACAGAACATATGAAGGACATATCAAATACAGTAAACAAAACATAATAGAAGTAAGATAGTAGAAGTAATTAAAGAGCGAGAACTCCTTACTTGCATCGCTGTGGCTGGAAGGGGCGTTGCAAAGAAGGCTTATTGGGGGGAGAAAGCCTCAATAATGAGACTGTTGTGCTGCTTAGTTAACACTGTCCATTTACAGTAATACATATTCAAAAATACCATCTTCATCCTACATGACGTTTGAGGTGCT
Organism: Dunckerocampus dactyliophorus; assembly: GCF_027744805.1. Classification (NCBI taxonomy): domain Eukaryota; kingdom Metazoa; phylum Chordata; class Actinopteri; order Syngnathiformes; family Syngnathidae; genus Dunckerocampus; species Dunckerocampus dactyliophorus. The sequence goes on along the minus strand of NC_072822.1, from coordinate 17,480,636 downwards.
TGGACCAGGCATGCAGCAAATGTTGATTTCTCTACTGGGTGTTTCACGATGTTAGGCCTGTCATGATAACAAATTTTCCTGGACGATAACTGTCCTACAAATTATTGTCAACAATTGATATTGACATTTTTAGACCATTTTAAAAATTAATCATATAGCATAATAATGAGAGTACATTGTATCAAAAGCAATATATTTACATTTCTCAAGAGTATTTAACAATGCAATTGGAATACCAAGAGCTTTTAAATAAATTAAACAACATAAACAAAAATGGACTCTCAGCGCACCATTTTGCACTGTTTTGTGAGTTAGCCGATCAAATACCTCAGTAAGCGTTGGTCATATTGCCCTTCTTTTTCATCACTACTTTTGAACAAATGTAACACATCGGTTCATCTATGTTCATGCGCTCACCTTGCTCATTCTGTTTAAAACCAAAATATTCCCACACTGGGACTGTGGCATTCACCTCAGAAACCATCACTTCTGTGCCTTCATTCATGTTAACATATGCTGGCTCACAAGGCTAACTTGCTGCTAGCACTCACTAGTAGCCCCGCCTCCACGTACTGGGACAACGTACTGAGAGGCTGAATGTCTGAGAGGAGGGTTCACTCTCTCCGTTCATTCCACTGGGGCACCAACGCGCACAGACAGATTCAGAGTGAACCCTCTTGTTTTTTATCGTTCCATTAATCTATGTATCGATCATCGTGACAGGCCTAAATTATGTCTAATTTCATTCCACTTTCCTAATCATTTGCGTGCTGCCACCAGAAAAGTCTGCCTCACGCTTGGGAGACATAAGGTTAACTAAAAAGTGACTTTCCTTCCACAGTGTAGTGACCAGTGACTACATATTACTCCGCTTACATATGCACACGTGACTAGTTATGTTTTTCTTTTTGTACAATATTAATAAAATATGGGACTGCGTATATAACCACAAAACATTGTAATACCGAACGCCGTAACACAGAACGAGGACCACCTGTAATCTAACAAAGCTGCTGCGGTAATTTCAGAGCATGTCTTGACTACATTGACAATAAAGTTTTCGTACATGTGCAAATATTTGTTCCGGTAAGAAAAAATCTAAACAAAATGAAAAATGTAAATGGATGCATTTTTTTAGTTGTTGCAGTAGAATCCAGGTTAATACTACCATTCTATTCTTTTATGTGGAAGCTTACATTTCACCGAGCAAGAAGTCGCAGTGTGCATGTTTTAATGCTGTGTAACAAGACAGTATGACACAGTATGTTGTCGTTATCGTTTCATGCTGCTTAGCAATAATAATGAAGTTAAAAATATTACAACACATATGGACATAAACTGACTGATTTTTAATTGAAATTACCACTTTATGTGTCAGATGTTATGACAACAAAAGCGGTCAACCATACCAAGACAGTGTTGAAAGAAATCCATCCATGCATCTGTCTATACGGCTTGTCTTCATTAGGTCACGGGTGAGCTGGAGCCTATCATAGCTGACTTTGGGGACAGGCATGGTACATCCTAAACCAGTGACGTGCTGTCAGAAGAGCCAGGTGAGGCACAGGCTCACTTGTCATGATGAAAAATACATATTTTTTTTAAACCCAGAATAACATATAATAAATAGTTATATTTGTCCATTAAACTGTATTGTAAATGTACTTTTTGTATGATTTCAATCGTTTTTAACATTTTAACACCTACATGTGGTGCTGTGAACAGACGTGTTGCCAACTTGCTGACTTTGTCGCAAAATATGGTGACATTCCAAACCCTCTTGCCGACATATTTTCTCAAAAGCGACGAATGACAAATCTAGCAAATTTTTCTAGCATCGTTAGAGAATCATCTGATACTTGCGGACTTAAAAGTGAAAGCACGTACTGGTCTACAGTTTCTGATCTCACTGAGCAGCAGTGAGTGCTGCTGAGAGGTCTGCCCCACCCCAAGGCAGTCACAAGCCATCAGTGCACAGTCAGCTTCCATGGCACACTAGTGGATCTCTATGCATCCATGAACCATGAGGAGCGATGCCGCCAGAGTGTATCTCCCCCTGTTTTACAGAGCAGGATCTTAAACATAAATGTTTAAGCTTAATTAAATTACTACTCATTACACTCAAGCCTCATTCAGACATGGTCACTTACCTGAAGTGATGGCCAATTATAAATTAACAAACCAAGAACCAAGTTTATTTGTAGTTCTAAATGTAATTAAGGTGTTTTTAGTTTTTTGTCTCTCCTACGAGATTATGCTTTCTTTTCCTACATATATACGAATGATATGCAAATTAGCCGATGCCACGAAGAAGAAAGAACGCATACACATAAGTCCATCGTCTTCCGCTTTCCAAGGCTCATCAAGACTGACGAGAATTATTGGCAGCGTTTTCAGATTTTCCCATTCTGAAAGCAGTTTTCCAAATACAGTTTCAGGACACCCAGGACACTGTTTCCGTGCGGATGAGAGGCTTAAATACATTGCCGTTTTGACCTGAAAATGTTTCCGTGTGAATAACTCCCGAGTGCACACTGAGTTGGCTCATGGCGCCTGCCAGTTTGTGTTTGACAGCATGTCGCCAATAATGTTGCAGAAATGTTTATTATTCGCCATGACTATGGACAGCTTCTACTGTATATTGTCTTTAAGTGTGACATCATTATTCTTGCTAATCAGACAATAAAATAAACAGAAATTTCATAAGGGAGGCACTTGCAGTACTGATGCATCCTAAAGCCAGCGGTGTTTTTTCAAAACTTTACTGAAATACACTAAACAGCAGTGCCGGCCAGTGGCGGTTCTAGCTAATTTGTGTATGCTATATCTATTTGTGTATGCTATATCTATATATTTGTATTTATTTCAGAATTGTATTTATTGGAGAATAACCTAACATCATGTACTTTATGTTTCATTTGAAAAAAATATTTAACACAAAAGCTACAGAGTTTTATGTTTTGCATTTTGTTCCCTCACTGTACTGAAAAATGAACCAAACCATGACATTAAAACCAAGGTATGTACCAAACCATGATTATGGCGTACCATTAGATCCCTACAGGACATAAACAACTATCAACACTCACATTCCCACATATGGGCAATTTAGAGTCTCTAATTCACCACACAACATACGTTATTTGCATGTGGGAGCAAGCTGGAGGACCTGGGGAAAATCCACGTAAGCACAAGCAAATTTTATACATAACTGCACAGGAAGTAGCACAACCAATAGGGAGCAATAAAGTTATGGGAATACACAATTGGCACAGTTTAGTGACTTGCGGTCAGGGGAGGCAGGTCAGGCAGAAAAATGAAGAAAAAAAAAAAGACTAATAACAAAATAAATACTAAAATGTATCTACTGAACCTTATTAGAAATTTCTCTTATAAACATTTCCTCTATGATTCATATTATTTTTAAATTTTCTTAAGTAAAAATGGATGAATTTGCATATCAAACAAAGGGGAGAAACCTAAGATTAGGCTGCCGCAAGTGTCTCCTCTCAGCTTCGTGCGCTCGGTGAGTGCACTGAGTTGGATAAAGGCACCTGCCAGTTTCTGTTTGTTAGCATGTCGGCAATAATATAATGTTGCAGAAACATGTTTATATGAAATGTCTTTAACGTGTGACATCATTATTCTTGCTAATCAGTCCATAAAATACACAGAAATGTCATACGCGGAGGGGCTGCAGTACTCCACCTCATTCTGAAGGGGAGGGAGTGTGTGCGTGAGCTGGAAGGTGCTTGTCACTGCCGTTCTTCCGTAGTGGAAAAGCCAGAGTTTCTTTAAACATTAAACATATTTTTATGCTCTGCTAAATGAATGGATTAATTTGACAGCAAAAATGGGGGTTTATATATCCATATATATAATCTTATATAAAAGGTAAGACCGCTTTTTTTTTTTCAATTAATAAAATAAATAAATAAATAAGACAAATAAGTATTTGAAAACAGCATTTTTAATAAAAAATTATTATTCTTTCCTTTTTCTTGTTATTCTCTTAATGAGTCACTTGTTTAGTATATACAATAGAATAATAAAGTACGGTAAGTCCTCAGTGGCCTTTACAATGTTCACACAGACAGACTGCTGTGTTAAAAATACAGCTGACTTTGCAGAGGTAATTAGTGTTACACATCTTTGCCCATAAAACTGACTAACAAATGAGGTGTTGAAGCAGCCAAAAACAAATGTTCGCTGCTGGAGGTTCAAACTAAAGACTGATTATTTCCAAAATGTTCACTTTAACTTGTTATAACAAGGCCGTAGGTAAGCGGGCAGAGCTGATCAGACGACAGGTGCTCACTCTGGTGGACTTAGTCACTACTGCAGGGCCACTAATTCAATGTACCAAACCTGGACAAAGCCAAACACACATTCACGCCTAGACACACACATCACCACTGCATCAACCCCTAGACCAGGGGTCACCAACGTTGTGCCCGCTGGGACCAGGTAGCCCCCCACGACCACATGAGGTGCCCGCAAGCCTGCTTTTCATTCAGGTTTTCAGTTAATAATGTGAGAACACTAGAAAGAAAAGTATTCTGCAACATAAAATGTGAGTTGTGGATACCAGCATTTTGTGAATGTTTTGGTAAAATAAGCATATTTGATCTGTTTGGGTTGAAATAAGGTATGAAAATCATTTCTACAAAAATGAGTAGCTCGTGGCCATTTTCATTTTCTAAAAGTAGCTCTCGCAAGAAAAAACGTTGGTGACCCCTGCCCTAGACAGTGTTACTATTCCAAACTCTTTCAGACATTGAAATGTACCTCTGAGAAGGGTCTACTTCAGGTTCATGAAAAGAAGGAGAGAAAGACCTAAAATACTTTCACTCCTGCAGGACTTTCTGTCAGCAATGATAACGATATAATCTTGGACTACTGTTGTTTGGCAACTGAGATTATTCAGGCCAGACCAGTTCCACCTTGAAAATGCCTGATGGGGATGCGCTGCAGAAGCCAGCACCTGAGTGCTCAACAGTCTATAGCAGCAAAGTAGCAATAGTGCATACTGACCAGACTTATTGCATTAATGAGTCTTACTTGAGCGCGAGCACAGCTAATGGGTCAGGACTCTGCTGCCACAAGTATCTTTTATTGCATTTCTCTGCCTTGTAAGTATTAGACCAGCTTTACTAAGCAGAGATGCACACACTAATGGCTAATCAAGACAATGACTACATGCATATACCACTGAGGCCAGTTTTTTTGTTTCCACAAATCTGCTGAAAAAATAAACAAACACCATGACAACAACAAATGAAGAAAACCCATATAATCACAGTGCTTCAAGTGAACAAAAGAAAATGGACAACAGAGAGACATTATTAGACAAAACTGAGTGAAACCATTGGATCTGTTTAACACCCTGGGGCTAACCAGTAACACCACACACTGAAGCAACAAAAGGAATCATGGTCTGTAAATGGTCATAAAAACACAAGTAAAATTACTCCATTACAACTTGTAGTGCTTGTTCACAAGATAAATTATCTTTAATGTTTTGCTGAATAGAATGTGTTTGGTTCAACTGGCCCTCTGTGGTCCTCTGCTTGCATAGTTCATGATCCAAAACCATGACTGTTGGTTGAATCGACCATGGTTGATTGAATAGCCCATTCTAAATTACTTGTAGGTGTGAATTTTAGTGTAAATGTTTGGCTGTCTGATTTGTAGCCCAGTGATTGATGAGTCCACATTGTACCATGGCACCGCATAGGATAAGCAGTTTCGTCAACTGATGCTTTCCTGAGTTTTTTAAATAAGATGCTTAATCTGTTCATGTTATACCATCTAATTTGTAGTTATCTACAGGTGTATGAAAAATGACTTGACTGCTTGAAAATAAAGTTCAAGCATATCTTCCCTGTGTCACTGGAAAAAACCTGAATCAGATGCAAAATACATCCAATCTATTTTAAGGCTAATTTATCATGTAAACAAGAAAGATAAATCATGCACAAACACTACCTCATTGCAAGGTGGGCCATCTAAAGGGACACAATGCAGACATATGAAAAATGTGCTGACACAAACACTAGGACTTTGCTGCTGTGCTTGTTTTTCAAGAGAAGCTAAATCATCTGTTAAAGTAAAAGCAGTCCACTGCTCAGCATATGACTATACAAACCATCAAAAATTAAAAGGTTTAAACATTTCCAATATAAAGTGCTCAAAACACAGCCTTTGTGCAGAGCTTGAAAGGCTTAATCGTAATGAAAGTCACAGATGGTTAAATAAAACATTTTCCTGATCATTTGATACAGACACACAAAGTTGTCCATGTCTGGACAGTAAAGGGAGTTTTTAAGGTGAGAGATACAAAAGAACATTTGAATTGGTATAAAAATATAAGAAAACTCCTAAGCGTGACAGTGGTTTGCTAACAGACCTGTGAACATAAGCTGGTGTTAAAAAAATATGATTGGGAGGGGGAGTCAGGAAGATTATTTAAAAGACTTAAGCTGCATGGTTACGTAATTGATATGGGATCCTCTGAAACAATACACATATACATGAGTCAGACTTGAGATGCATTAGGACCCTTTGTGGAAACCTCATCCTTCTTCATCCATACTGTCAGAGCTGCAGGCATTCCCTTCTTGTATCTCATCTTTCCAGACATACACTCATTACACACGTGCAAACAACGCAGTCGACTTGCTCTCACACTCATTCACTCACTGCTCATTTGAGGTTGCCATAAGGGAGAATACTGTGTCTGACAGTCTTGAAGTACAAGCCAGACTGACTGCTTTTGCTCCAAAATACCTACCAAATGAAAAATGGAATCCCCAAGAAAGCCTTCTAGGACTGGGGGGGGAAGTCCTCTGTTTGGCCATAACAGTCTCCACCGCATCAGCACCAGATTGGTTTACAGCCAGCTTGGCACTACGCAAATTCACAGGGTTGCTGAGGAGCTATTTCTAACAAACAGCGCGGTTTGCAGATGACACTTTTTTATTTAGGTGTAAAATGGAACCCAATGTCGACTGCAGTCAGTGAGTGATGTAGCAGTGATTTATTGTTTACAATGAGCTCTGGCTTTACATGGGACAGAAGGCTGCAGTTATTCCACAGTGGTCATTACAAAGCCAAATAAAAAGAGAAAGCAGAAAGGATAAAAAAGCGGACAGTTAACTGGCCACTCTGAAGATTAGTGTTCATGTCATATTTCACAACACTGCAGTGAAAACAAAAAAAATAAGAAAAAGATTCAAGAGGGACGGAGACAGAGACACGGTGCTTCCTTGCCAGATATTTGATAGAGCATAGTCAATAAACTGGACAGAAAGTGATCTGGAGCATTAAGAAAGCATGCAGTGTGGTGGAACGTTTCCCCGTATCTGTATGTACATGACATACATGTGTGCCAGGGAGGATGTGTGTACACACAGTGGAAACACAACATGACTGGCTTTCCATGTGTGCCCAGGCACCCCAGACTCATTTAGCATGACACAGAGACGGAGGGGGCGTCTCAATCTTCCTAACCCCCCTCCCTCCCAAACCTACCCCACCTATGAATAATGCCAGTACCTTGCGCTTTTTATCCCGCGAGCGGCTCCTCTTCTTGACCTTTTCTTCTTCTTTCTCTTTGCGCTCCTGTTCAGCCTGGGCTTCTAAATCCTTGTTCTTGCGGAGGTGTTTGGCTGCTTGAGCCATGGTGCTGGAGGGGGTCTGGGTGGTGTCAGCCTGTCCAGATCTTACGGTGCAGGGACCTTTACCTGATGCGTGCCAACACTAGTGCTGCTGCCGCTACTGCTGTGTTCCTCTATGGTCCTGCAGAGTCTGAACGTGCTCACTCTCTGCCTCTTACTCCTCCTCTTCAGCAGTGCAGTCACACACACACAGCGGCAGTCCTCTGCCGTCTGCTGTGGGATGCGACTGCAGCACAGCACTCTCTCAATCGTTAACGTACACTTCCCTCATTCAATTTCTCTCATTTGCCGTCGCCTCGAGTGTCCCTCTGCAAATCTGATATTAAGGGGTTGGTTTCTTCTTTTTGTTTCTGTTCTTTCCTTGCTGCACCCTCTTTCTCCTCTCTACACAGTGTTTTCTGATACAACCGACCCCATCAACTAAGATTAAAAGGGGATGAACTGACACTCAGCTGAGGAATAGCTTGAGCAGCCTTAAATCAAAGCCGTGGCTCTTCCTCCTCACATTGCATTGATTTTGTTTCATTTTCCGGTATTTGATTTCTCACTGTCTTGTGCTCCTGCCGTGTGCCCTGCACAGGGAACCCTCATCGAATCCCAGCATAATTCACTTGTACAAGGATACAAGAGGAAATAAAAGAAATCTAAAATATGCATGAAGGGGGAAAAAACAGCCATTGCTCGTTAACTCTCCTCTTCGTCGTACTCCCTCTTCCTGCTCTCCTGGTGAAGCACTGCAGCAGACAGGACTGGCACAGCCGTGCAAGGATGTTGGTGCAGTGGGCTTGCGTATGCAAGGTCTGGGAGCAGTGAGATGCTATTTCATTCATAGTCTATTGAAACTGTGTATGAATAATCTATACTAAGGGCAGCAGAATTGGGCTTCCTGTTCCTCAAATTTCCCGCCCTCAGTTTGTTTTAATGTAGGGTAGCCCAGTATACTGTGTTGGATTCCCACATCTTGTGCTCGATGCATGGATATTTGTGCAGCAGCATTAAAAGAGGTGCTGATGGATCGGCACGTGTTTACTGGTACCTCGCCCTCTTTCTCTCCCTTCAGTTGCCCCCCTCCTCCCAACAATGCTGCTGACGCAGGTAAAAAAAACAAACAAATCCTTTAACATCTCTTTTGCCTGGCTCACTATACCTCACACTTGGTTTCTACACACATACACGCACCAGAATACGTGCTACAGGACATACAGTATAGAGAAAGAGCAGTATTTTGACTACTTGTATCAACAATGCTTTTTTGTTTTGCTTTTGTTGTTTGTTTTGACTGTTTCAGAATTAAATGTAAAACAATCCCAAATAGAACTAAAGGTTCTCCACAGGGAACCCAATCAGAATTTTATGGCTGCTTGTCGGAAAGAGAGGGCTGTCTTTGAGCAACCCCTCCCATACACTAATTATCACCTACTGCATCCTGTCCAAATGTACGTCTCCCTCTGAGTGTTTTGTCTACCCTCCTGCCAAAATCCCCTGGTACGATAGCAGATTCTCATACTGCAGCATACTAATACATTTACTTTGGTGATCTTTGCCTTTAGCTTGAAATTCCACAACACAAATCACACAGGCATATGTTTAAGTATGACACAGACAAACCCAAACACTGACAGTTCTGTGGCAAAACATTCATCACAATATCAAACTCCTGGGAAATGTCCTTAAATTAATCATCACTGGGACTGACTCATTTGGTAATAAGAACACTTTTGCTTCACCAACTAGATTGGTCTTGTTAAGCTACATTCCTGGTCAAATAAAGTGGATTCTAGCACAGCCACTGGGACCACTAATAGTTACAAGATAATCTGTGGATAAACCTGAAGCAGTAGTAGTTAGTAGTAGTTCTGAAGTATAAGAGATGTCACAAGATTAGAACATGACCACACCAAGCACCATGGGAAATGTAGTTTTTAGTCACATTAGCTGCACCAGTGTATAAAACACAGGGTTCAAAGTTTGAGAAAAAAGTAGCGGCTTACACATCAGAATTTAGGGAAACAATTAGTAGTAGTTCTGAAGTAAAGGAGATGTCACGAGATTAGAATTTAACCGCATACACTCCTGATCAAAATCTTAAGACCAGTTGAAAAATTGCTAGAATTTGCATTTTGCACATTTGGATCTTAATGAGGTTTTAAGTAGAGCTACAATATGCAAAAGCAAGAAGGGGGAGTGAGACAAAAAGCACTTTGAAAAAGAAATTTATTGAAAACAACAATTAAACTGAAATACGTCTGTGTAGGCTCTCAGTCGTACAGGAGTTGTCCATCGAGGAAAAGGCTTCTTGAGACGTCATCTGTACTTCTGTGAAGAATGTGTCGGACGTTTCGCTCCTCATCCGAAGAGCTTCGTCAGCGAACTAATAAGTGCTGGTAGCCTAGGCCTTAAATACAGTAAGAGTGGGCGGAATTGGTGTGCCAACACCCTCCTCCTATTGGTTCGTTACACTAAGCCTGGGCGGAGTAGTGGTATAATCCTATCCTGTTATTAACACCTCCGATAAAAGATGGTTTGAAAGAGGAGTAAAGGAAGCTATTTTTGTCAAACAACAGAACCCATCATTGAATCGGAATGGTGGTTTGAGGTTTAATTTGGACCCTGTGTTCAGCAGGTTACTGAGACCAAAACCCACAGCTCTTAGTCTTGCAAATGAGGTGAAGGCAGGGCCGAGCCAGAACAATAGATGCTAACAAGCCAGTATCAGAGTCGTTCATACCCTATTCAGGGAGCGACACTTCCCTTTTATCGGAGGTGTTAATAACAGGATAGGATTATACCACTACTCCGCCCAGGCTTAGTGTAACGAACCAATAGGAGGAGGGTGTTGGCACACCAATTCCGCCCACTCTTACTGTATTTAAGGCCTAGGCTACCAGCACTTATTAGTTCGCTGACGAAGCTCTTCGGATGAGGAGCGAAACGTCCGACACATTCTTCACAGAAGTACAGATGACGTCTCAAGAAGCCTTTTCCTCGATAAACTGAAATAGGCTGTTTATCAGCTGATCAAAAGTTTAAGACCATCGCTCCAAAAATAACAAAAAACTCTCCAAACCAGAACAAAAAATGTTCTCAGTAGCACTCAGTAATGAGTAGCTCCACCGTGCTTGTTAATCTTCTTGTTCTTGTTCCATTGCTCCAAGTGGTGAAGATGGCTTCACGAAGGACATCAACTGTCTGGAACTGATGGCCATTTTTATAAACGTCCCTTGCCATCCATCCCCAAATGTTCTCCGTGGCATTTAAATCAGGGGAACATGTAGGATGGTCTAAAAGAGTGATGTTATTCTCCCGGAAGAAGTCCTTGGTCACGCGAGCATTGTGAACTGCAGCGTTGTCCTGTTGAAAAACCCAGCTGTTACCACACAGACGAGGAAGCAACCCAGACCATGATGGACCCCCTCCGCTGTGCCGGGTAGAAAACATCTCAGGTCGGATCTCCTTGTCATGCTAGTAACGTTGGAAGCCATCTGGACATCAAGGTTACATTTTTTCTCATCAGAGAATAAAACTTTTTTCCACCTTTCAATGTCCCATGTTTGATGCTCCCTGGCAAAGTCTAAACGGGCAGTTTTGTGGCTTTGAAGGAGACAAGGTCTTTCAATTAGTCTTTTGTTTTTTCAACCCTTTTCCCACAGATGCTGTCTGATGGTTATTGTGCTGCAGTCGGCACCAGTGAGGGCCATAATTTGGGTTGAAGACCGCCCTGTGTCTTGATGGACAGCCAATCAGATCCTCAGGCTCAGCGCAGGTGTGATTTTTTTGGGTCTACGACTTGACTTTTTTGTCCCATAATGCTCAGGATCTTTCAAAAAATGTAGAATGACTGTCTTATTGCGCCCAACCTCAGCAGCAATGGCACGCTTTACGCAGCTCGACAATCCGACCACGTTCAAAAAGAGAAAGCTTCTTAGCTTTAGCCATCAGGAGGGCATGACAGTGTGAATGCCTGACAGAAAATGAACATTTTGAGCAGATTTTGGCTTTTATAGCCTGTGGTCTTAAACTTTTCATCAGCTGATAAACAGCTGAATTGTTTTTTTTCAATAAATTACTTTTTCAAAATGCTTTTTGTCTCACTCCCCTTTCCTGTTTTTGCATATTGTAGCTCTACTTAAAACCTAATTAAGATCCAAATGTGCAAAATGCAAATTCGAGTAATTTTTCAACTGGTCTTAAGATTTTGATCAGGAGTGTATTAGCAGCAGCGGTGCATAAGATGCAGGGTTCAAAGTTTAAGAAAATAGTATACACAGGGATTTACGGTAATTTACATGAATGATGTGTTAACGTCAAACTCTCAAGAACATATCGATTTGATGTTCTGGTGAAAAGTTACTGAGACAGGAAAAGTGTCTTACTTTTACACAGTTTAGTTTGATCTTGCTTACTACTTCCCCAGCAAATTTCAGGGCATATCAGTCTGCAATGAACTAATCAGTTTGCTCGATCAGGACATGTGTCTCTATTATATAAACGCGGCTGCGGCTATGCATTTGTATTGCTCTATGGTACTGTATATTGATGAGTACACAGCTTTCTTCTACACAGAAATGCTACACATTCTGCTATACGTTCAGCAGATATTTGGTTTGACTTTGACTGAGCCGTTTAAAGGTAATGCCAAAACTTTACATCTAGCAAGCATGCATACAACTCACCCATTATACTTTACCTTGAGCCTTGAGATAATCACCATAAAGACTGATCCCACATCGCATCTCCCCCTGCCAACGTGTCTGCTCTCATCAAGTCGGTCTAATAAAGTCCACTAACTAGGGATGTCCCAAACCACGTTTTTTGGCTTCCGATCCAATACGATTTTTTATAGTCTTGCAAATCCGACCCGAGCCAGCACCGATCCTTTTTTTTTTTTTTTAATAATAAGCTTTTGTTACAAACATAAATTTGTGGAATTTAATCTGGTAATGAAAATAGCTCTTCACAGCATTAAAAAAATGGAACCAAAGTATTGCTGAATTTACGTATTTGTTAAACAGCATGACAAACAATATTGTTTGCCTTTTATAAAAAAATGCCATGAGTTAGTTCCCTAATCCAATAAAAGATTTGATAAAAGTCAATCCATCCATCTTCTATACCGCTTTTCCTCTTTTAGGGTCGCGGGGTTATGCTGGAGCCTATCCCAGCTGACTTCAGGCGACAGACCCTGGACTGGTCGCCAGCCAATCGCAGGGCACATATAGACAAACAACCATTCACACTCACTCATTCATTCCTATGTGGACAATTTAGAGTTGCCAATTAACCTAGCATGCATGTTTTTGGAATGTGGGAGGAAACTGGAGTACCCGGAGAAAACCCACGCACGCATGGGGAGAACATGCAAACTCCACCCAGAAATGCCCAAGGGAGAATCAAACCCGATCTCCAGACTGTTACTGTCTTGGCCAACATGCTAACCACTAGACCACCGTGTGGCCAGAAGTCAATCGAATAAAAGCTAAACTTGGAAAAAAATGTGCATGCAAAATACTTACCCTAATCATTTGACATGGTTATAGATCAATTTGTGGTGTGATTAGAAATACATGATTTTTTTTTTTAACAAACTCTCTTCAGCGCAGTAGTAATTTATTGACAGTCCCTATCTTAAACAACCAGTGGTTAAAGCAGCACATGTGAGCAATGGCGGAGCCAGAGGTTTTTTCATTAAGGTGGCCAAAGTGAGGCCATTACTCACATAGTTGTGGCAATAAGTTGATACCTGAAATGTCTAGATGGCCAGTGGGGTGGCCGAAAGGTGGCCAAGAGTGGCCATGGCCACCATGTAGCTCCGCCACTGCGTGCGAGCTACCCGCACCATGACACAGCAGTCCGGGCACATTAAGGGGGAACTACCGCTGTAACTACGGAGCTGAATATACGACATCCAACGTGAAACCAACTTCACCACGGTACACCTCGGACATGTCTGCATGGTGGTGTTGCGTTGTCTTCTTGCGGGTGGCAGGACTCGAGTGGCAACCACCTCTGAGGCACATTACCGCACCTAGCATGTTGGGAGTGTAGCCCAGAGTTACGAACGTTATATGGCAACCGGATCGGCCAGATCTCGTGGCGGAAGCAGATATTACGCGATCTTCAAAATACAGCAGATCGGCAGCCGATCTCGATCCTGACGATAGGATCGGGACATCCCTACCCCTAACCATTAATCTGCCATAAATACACCGTGTGCGGACATTTGTTACTGTACGGTCTGGTATAAAAAAGTCACACTCTCAAATCTGGGCCGATCAAAAGTTTCGCTCAAGGATAAGTTGGATTCAGACAAACTCTTCAACAAATGTGGTACAAATTGAATATTTGTTTACAATGCTCAGTAAGTACCTTATGTTAAAAAAACAACCTGAACATAAAATCTTTTTTCTGGTACCTCAATATATCTACTCAATAACCGTACAGTATAATTTTTCACAAATTACAAATTAAATGACAATGGCAACATAGCTGCTCAATACCCTGAAACAGCAATACACAAGTGCATATACAGTATGAACCTAAAATGGCTGCCTTAGCTTTATTGCAAGTGCTTAGACATAGCAATAGCGTGTTAAACACGGTAATGTTGACAAAATAATGATTTCGCTGCAAAATGTAAAATGCACAATATATTCAATATGCCTCCGATTGTTTTTATTTCTTTTCACAGAAGCTGGTGACACATATGACACCATAAAGTAAGCCATCAGCCGTGATAGCTTCACTAGCATGCCAAGCTAAGTAGGCTAATTCAGTTTTACTCACCAGAGTGTTCACTTGAGAAATCACTAATCCGAACAGCAGCGACGAATAATACAACCTCTCATCGAAGTAGGGATCCTTGGAACCTATGAAAAATCGAACAAGTGTTGTTTTAGCAACAGTTTTGAACATTAATTGCCCTCATCAACTTCTGTGTGAATGACAGAAAATCAGCAACAACCTCACTGTGCGTGATATACACGCGCACCCTGCTGGCAAAAGTGGAAATTACGCCAATGGCGCAAATAATAATGTTGCACAGTTAAATATTGTGATCTTACTTACAAGTAGAACAAATGGGCGTTACATCTATTAATTACTTACCATTAATGTCAAGCATTCTGGTTTGGTTTGGTTCAATTTGGTTTAATTTTATTTGAACATGCATGCAGGTTACAATGGAATACATCTCATGAATCATTTCACAGTTCCACATGTCCAAAAGGAGTAGGAAGAAGCAAAGCTTATTTAATCCTACCCCCCATCCGTTCCACATCTTGTGCAGTACATATTATTCACTTCTTGTATTCCATGTAATATTATTCCATATACTGTAATAATCAGTGTAATAATAAATACATTTTTAAAAAAGCATGACAGAACAAGAAATATAATAATCAATATAATAATTAATAAATAAGATGAAGACAAGCATAATAAAGCAAGTGTAAGACCCTTCTGCCTTGTATTTGTGTTTCAATTCGCTCGTCTTGGTACATTGTTTGAGTTCCTTGCTCCATCCATTCCATAATTTAATTCCGCGTACAGAAATGCTGTGGGTTTTCAGCGTTGTTCACGCATATAAGTGTATTAAGTTTAATTTTTCTCTAAGATCATATTTCTCCTCTCTTATTGAGAAATACTGTATGATGTTTTTGGGTAACAACCTATTGTTAACTTTATGCATTATTTTAGCAGTTTAAAAAAAGACAAAAAAAGAAGATACTAATTCACTTTGGTTAAAAATGTTTTCAAATTGTTTCAGATAGTTCTTATTCCCATTTATTTGTTTTTTATCGACTGAAAAACATTTATGTTCTTGCCTTTTATATGAAGTACATGCAGCCTTTCCTTCTCCAGGAAAAGTTCTGATAGTTTGTTGGAAAAGTCTGATCAAGGCCTAGTTTGTTTGAGTATACAATCCTACATCCATTCGCAGTCAAATTAATTAATTCATTCAGCAGAGCATAAAAATATCTTGCATTTGACTTGTTTATAAATCTAGCTCTAGCCGGCACTGCTGTTTGTCTAGTTCAATGAAGTTAAAAAAAGAAATTGGCTTTTCCTCACCGGAAGGACGGCAGCATCATGATCCAAGTGTGCACTCAGGCGGGGCTTGCACAGTAAGCTGAGAAGGTAAGCTCGTGGTGGCTTCATCTTAGGTTTCTTCCTTGTATTTGATCAGGAAATGTGCAAATTCAGCGATTGTTACTTAAGAAAATGTTCAAAACAATTGGAATCATACAGAAAATACATTTACATTACAGTTCAATGGACAAATATTAATATTTATTTTATGTTATTATTAGGGCTGTCAAAACTAGTGCGTTAACGGCTGAAACTAATTTATTTCATTCATTACGTACATTTTTTTGCGTAATTAATGCATGCGCATCATGGGAAGCCACGCCTCTCTGTTATGAAAGCAGACTGAGACACAGTGTAGTTAGTTTCTCCACAGAGTCACACAAAGTCCGACGCTCGTTTATAACTTTATTCTGACCTGAACACATCAACAGCAGTGCAATTCGAACACCATATATGTACAGTACCTCCAACTCACAAACATGTCTTGAGTCCCTTCGTCAATGGAACGAAACTCTTTCCTCACTAGACGACTGCAAGATGCATTCAAGGATATTCCAAACATCACACGTCTTTATTATGGGTGTAAACGTGGTCTAAATAAACTAAATAAGTGGATATTCTTCTCGCTCACTTTGTAACCCTTAATGTGGAAGTACAATTTGCTGCATTTAAATCCCATAAAATACACTCAAAACATGTGAATTCAACCTCATGACGTGGTGTCTTGGAAAGCAATCACCTATTGCTCATAATAACACAGTTAAAGTGTTATTCAAATGTTACTATTGCTACTATTAACAAAACTAGTGTGAGTAAATAGATTTTCAGACACGTGTGCTATCATTTAGCTTGATTAAAATTTTCTGTTAATTTGGAGCTGTTAATACATACAAATATATAATCTGTAATCCTGTCCTGTCATTTATCTTTCTTTCAATAACATATAGTAAGAATAGACATATTTCAGACATAGTTTGAAATGGTGATTAATCAAGAATTTTAAAATGTATTAATCTGATTACAATTTTTTATAATTTCCGTCCATCCATCCATCTTTTACAAGTACTTCTTATCCAAGATAGGGTCGCTGGGGCAGCATCCTAAGCAGGGAGGCCCAGACTTTCCTCTCCCCGGCCACTTCGTCCAGCTCCTCCCAACGGATCCTGAGGCGTTCCCAGGCCAGTTGGGAGACATAGTGTCTCCAACATGTCCTCGGTCTTCCCTGAAGCCTTCTACCGGTCGGACTTGCCCTAAACACCTCCTCAGGGAGGCGTCCGGGAGCCATCCTAACCAGATGCCCAAGCCACCTCATCTGGTTCCTCTCAATGCGGAGGAGTAGCGCTTCTACTCTGAGTCTCTCCCAGATGAGAGTTCTTCTCACCTTATCTCTAAGGGAGAGTCTAGCCACCCTATGGAGAAAACTAATTTCGGACGCTTGTACCCGCGAGCTTGTCCTTTCGGTCACTACCCAAAGCTCATGACCATATGGAGGCCTTTCGGCTCAGCTCTCTCTTTACCACAACGGACCGATGTAGAGTCTGCATCACTGCAGACGCCGCACCAATTCGCTTGTGGATCTCGCGTTCCATCCTTACCTTGCTAATGAACAAGACCTCGAGGTACCTAAACTCCTCCACTTGGGGCAGGATCTCATCCCCGACCCAGAGATGGCACTCCACCCTTTTCCGGGCGAGAGCCTCGGATTTGGAGGTGCTGATTCTCATCCCGGCCACACACTCAGCTACGAAACGATCCAGTGAAAGTTGAAGTTCACGGCTCGATGAAGCCAGCAGGACCACATCATCTGCAAAAAGCAGCAACTCAATCCTGCAGCCACCAAACCAGAACCCCTCACCGCCCTGGCTGCAGAAAGAAATTCTGCCCATAAAAATAATGAACAGAATCGGTGACAAAGGGCAGCCCTGGCGGAGTCCAATCCTCACTGGAAACGGTTCCGACTTATTGCAATGCAAACCGGTCATACAGGGAACGAACAGCCTGAATTAGCTGGTTGGATACTCCATACTCCCGGAGTACTTCCCACAGAATTCCTCAAGGAACACGGTCGAATGCCTTCTCCAAGTCCACAAAAAACATGTAGACTGGTTGGGCAAACTCCCATGCACCCTTAAGGACCCTGCTCCTCCTGAATCCGAGATTCAACTCTCTGGTGGATCCTCCTCTCCAGAACGCCTGAATAGTCCTTACCAGAGAGGCTTAGGCTTGTGATTCCTCCGGTCCACTCCGGTCCCCCTTCTTAAAAAGGAAGACCACCACCCCTGTCTGCCAATCCAGAGGTACTGCCTCCGATGTCCATGGGATGCTGCAGAGTCGTGTCAAACAAGGCACGCCTACAGCATCCAGGGCCTTAAGGAACTCCGGACTGATCTCATCCACCCCCGGGGCCCTGCCACCGAGGAGCTTTTTGACAACCTCAGCAACCCCCGCCCCAGAGACAGGAGAGCCCACCGTGGAGTCTCCAGGCTCAGCTTCCTCATAGGAAGACGTGTCGGTGGGATTGAGAAGGTCTTCGAAGTATTCTTTCCACCGATCCACAACAT
The DNA here is from genome assembly GCF_027744805.1 of Dunckerocampus dactyliophorus. Lineage (NCBI taxonomy): Eukaryota > Metazoa > Chordata > Actinopteri > Syngnathiformes > Syngnathidae > Dunckerocampus > Dunckerocampus dactyliophorus. Next base: position 17,462,308 of record NC_072822.1, on the reverse strand, counting down.
CCCGAATCAAGGTCAGCAGCACACCATCCCCACCATACACTGTGTTGACTGTGCACTGCTTCCCCCTCTTGAGACGCCAAATGGTGGTCCAGAATCTCTTCGAAGCCTTCCGGAAGTCGTTCTCCATGGCTTCTCCGAACTCCTCCCATGTCCGCTTGGCCTGCTGATACCTGTCAGCTGCTGAGTCCACTCCTCCGGGCCCCATGGGCGTAGGCCCGTCCACCAGACGCTCGCACTCGTGCCCCTCCTCTAGACCTGGCTGCAGAGGGGTGCCCCGGTGACCCGCGTCCGAGCAAGGGCAATGTTTTTTTTTAATCATAGAGGTCTATTGAGCCACTCTTTGTCTGCTCCCTCACCTTGGACCTGTTTGTCATGGGTGACCCTACCAGGGGCATAAAAACCCCCAACAACTTAGCTCCTAGGATCATTGGGACACACAAACTCCTCCACCACGATAAGGTGGTAGCTCAGGGAGGAGTTTTTCATAATTTGACAGCCCTAATTATAATTATTGTTATTTTTCATCATGACAAGTGAGGCTCTGCCCTTCACCTACCTCCCCTCACCACACGTCACTGATAACAGTTCAGTAACCACATTCAATGGTTTCACTAGTCTCTGAGCTGTCAGATTTTGACCAACGGTTCTAACCTGTACTCACATCCATGAGCAAAAACATACTGCACTTATGAAACTCATGAAATATGAATCTAATATAGTTGAAGGAGTGGCTCACGCGGTTAAGCGCTATTATTTTGTGCACACAACTGCTTCATCTATTCAGCATGGGTTGATTTGATATTGTTTTGCATCTATTAGATTCACACAGACAACAAGGCACACAGCCAAATGTTTACTGTGTTGCTCATGTTGAATCAGCTTGGACATTTCTGATAGCACATGTCTCCAGTGTGTTAGCTGGCAGAGGTCCACAGTGGCCTCCAGTGCTGTGTGGGCCTGAACCATCCGCTTCACCATCAATTGTGGCTTGGTGCAGAGATAGTTTAGTAGCATTGTGCTGATGCCATAAGCAAGATTTATTTCTAGCGAGACAGTACGGATGAACTCTGTGGAGCATTTTGTGATTTTGGACGGATCAAAGGATCATAGCGCTGACCTTTAAACCGTGTGAAACAGATTATCATCGGGCATTCACAGGAGATCAATTGGAATAGTGACAAATCTCAAATAGAGAGGAATAAAGGTCACTGGGCTCCCTCTGCTGCTGAATAAGTGTACTACAGGCAAGAAAGGCATTGCAGCTTTTAATGTTTGTTCCACAATTTAAGCAACAGCAGGTCTTTTTATAGCTATGTCATTCCGCAATCTATAATATTGATTACAAGGCATCAGTGCATTTTATTTATCGAAAGGTTTGGCTAATAATATGTCCAAAACATTAATGGTGAAAAAAAACCCAGACGTACACTGTAGTCAGCCACTATAAAGTTAGACAACTACTAAATTCAGTACCTACAAAATAGTCAAATTCCATTCAGCATTTTAGGGTTTGGACTAAATTATATCGTATTCAATGATCCCCCCCCCCCAAATGCCTGACATTTGTCTACGAAATAGGCAGAGGAGAAGAGCTTTCTCCCTGCCTCTGCTGTGCAGTGCCACCAATGAGAGGCTGATTAGGAAAAAACATATGACAGATAACAAAGCAATGGCAGGCCCCATGTTTGCACTGGGCCACTGCTCAGGGTTGCTGCCACATCATCTGAAGGGTTCACCCCATCTGATTGTGTATTCTATGAAAGTTTATATGTCAACTAGACTTAGCGTGTGTTCGTGATGGTTTGTAGTAGTGTCACAGCTGCAGAATTTATACAAACATCATATCAGTCAGACTAGGAATGGCCTCACACTTAAGCGTATGTATACCAAAGGGTAGTCTCAGTATCGGATGGATCCTAGCATGATGGGGTCACTATTTTTCAGTTCTCTTCTATGCTTATTTTCACAAATGTCTGCTTTTTTGTTTTGTTTTGTTTTTTTGTTGTTGTGTTGTTCATATTGTTACATTGTGGATATTGTTACATTTGTATTTGTTATATTGTTAACAAACTCAGAATAAGTACAAATGAGAGCGAAAAGTCGTTTTTGCTGTTTACTTGGCGTGGAGCAATTCATCGACGACATCGATGTATCGATTTATATTCCTGTGATTCAACTACATCAATCTGTGTGTGGCAAGTTTCCAGTACGGACGACATATATCGATTAAACATTGTTTAAAAAGTAATCAATCGTTTGCATCGATACTAGGAAATAAAGCACTGGATTTAAGCATGGCAGGCTTTTTCTGAATGTGTGTTTTTAGCATTTTTTATGATAAAGAGACATTAAATGCTACTCGATTGAATCTGCCTGACTGTGTCTTTGTCTTTTATACCTGATTCCCTTACAAAAAACAACAGGAATTTTGGAAACTTCACCTGCACTGTCCAGTATCCAGGTATTTATTTCACAGTGGTTGAAATTTTGACTAAAAAGTTAATGAATCGATTTAAAGTTACTGAATCGTTTCAGATCATATCGTTCTAAATGAACCAACATAGTTCTTGAATTGTGTCGGCAACCATGAATCGTAATACGAATTAAATCGTTATTAAAACAAATCGTTACACCCCTACTGTTGACTATGTACTTTATTTTGCTAATAAAAAAGTAATTGTATTATTTTGTTGATATTGTTTCATTGGCGTATAATGTTATATTGTAATTTTAATGTTTTATTGTTATGTGTATTTATATATGTTAAATTAACACATTTGTTGATAATTTGTTGTTTTTTTGTTTGATTAAAATCTTTGCCCTGTGTTTCATCCTGATTATAGTCATGATGAACAAATTAAAGATAAAAATCACAAAATTATTTAATGATCGTCCATCCATCCATCCATCCATTTTCTATGCCGGCAAGCGGCAATATCGATTCTGGTATTTATTTGATATCGGGTCGATAACGTATTTGCAGTATCACGCACCCTGACTGATAGGAATATTCAGCGCTGCATGATGTGAAGGTAAAGGGAACACCCCTTGAACACATACAGTACAGCTAGTTCTCTCAGGCCTATTTACTACTGCCATCTAGCGTCGTTACAGAGGCACAGCGCAAAAAATGTTTCAAATAAAATGTGTACTACTAATGTAATGTAGAGGACAAAAATATTCATCAAGTTGGTGGGAAAATTTAAATTGCAGCAGTGTCAGGTTTTATATATTCATTGTATTATTTTTAATACATATATTTTTATTCTTACACATTTGGATTTTTTTCCTAACATCATTTTCAACATCACCTTGCACACCTTTACAATAGCATTGATTTATTGTACATCTGGCATTGGAATAATTCTGATATAACGGTCAATAGCGTTATACATTGTAATTTCACCAAAAGTAAGGATAGCTATACCTTTTGGGCCTATGTTGTGATCTTTACAAACACACAAGAGTTGAAAGTCCAAATAAAATGGTCTCTTGTGTTCTATGCATAATACATCTATGGTGGCACACATACATCTATGAAACAATAACTCAAAATTATCCATAGGTGTGAATGTGAGTGTGAACGGTTGTTTTGGTAATATATGTCCTGTGATTGACTGGCAACCCTGCCTTTTGCCCAAAGTCAGCTGGGGTAGGCTCTAATGAGTACAGCCGGTACAGAAAATGAATGAGTTTATGAATGTCAAATTTCATGGGTACTCTGTTAAACAACTGACATGTTGTAATGCCAAAATGTTGATACAATGTATAGACATGTACAGTATATATTTTCTATGTGATCATTGCACCTACAGGAAGTGAAAAGTTCAGAATTGTCTTGCATCTGTAACACCTTCCTCTCTTCTGGAAGACATTCTTCAAGATATTGATGTGTCTGTGAGAATTATTTGTCCATTCATCCAGAAGAACAAAGCGGACATCATGGATGTTGGACCTGAGAGAGGACCTGCACCATCTCTGTTGTACTTCACACCAAAGGTGTTTGATGAGGTTTAGGTGAAGAGGGAGTTTGCATAACTCCTGCTGATCTCATGTTACATCCTTCCCTTACTCGTGAACAAGAACCTGAGGTCCTTAAACTCCTCCACTTGGGGCAGGATCTCATCCCTAACCCATAGATGGCACTCCACCCTTTTCTGGGCGAGAACCATGGACTCAGATTTGGAAATCCTGGTTCTCACCTCAGCTGCTTCACACTCAGCTGCAAACTGATCCAGTGAGAGCTGAAGATCGCAGCCTAATGGAGCCACCTGGACCACATCATCTGCAGAAAGCAGAGATCCAGTCCTACAGCCACCAAACTGGATCCCCACATCACTCTGGCTGCACCTAGAAATTCTGTCCATAAAAGTAATGAACAGAATCGGTGACAAAGGGCAGCCCTAGTGAAGTCTAACCCTCACTGGAAATGAGACCATCGTATTGCCAGTAATCCGGACCAAGCTCTGACAGCATTCATGCAGGGAGCTAATTGCATGAATTGGATGATCTGGTACCCCATACTCCGGGCGGGTGTCATCCGCCCCCGGGGCCCTGCCACCGAAGAGCTTTTTGACCACCTCGGTGTAACCCGCCCTGCTTCACACTGCCCGCACTGGGGTTTGAACACAGGACCTTCGCAATGGGAGACGAGAGCGCTGACCAAACGGCCAAAAGCCCGGGCTGTCGACCGCGGGTTCAGTGCAGCTCTCAAGGCAGAGGGAGTGAGGTTTACCAACGTACACTTGCGCAGCCTCACAGGCTGGCATCCGTTACATCGCCAACCTCTGCCCCAGAGATATGAGAGCCGACCGTGGAGTTGTGACGTGTCGGTGGGATTGAGGATGTCTTCAAAGTATTCCTTCCACCGGTCCACAACATCATCTTTCCCAGCAGACCTTCACAGTCTGTTTGGGCCTGCCAGGTCTGACCGGCATCCTTCCCCAACCGTGGGAGCCAACTTCACCAGGAGGTGATTGATTGACAGCTCCGCCCCACTTTTAACCAGAGTGTCCAAAATATGTGGCCCCAAGTCCGACAACACAACCACAAGGTCGATCATTGAACTGTGGCCCAGGGTGTCCTGGTGCCAAGTGCACATGTAGACACCCTTATGCCTGAACATGGTGTTCGGGATCCAGATCAGGGGGGGCCATTCCTCCGATTCACACACCTCTTCAGGTCGTACTGTGAGCATTGAAGTCTTCCAGCAGAACAAGGGAATCCCTCAAGGGAGCGCTCTCCAGTAATCCCTCTTGAGATTCCAAAAAGGGCAGGTATTCTAAACTGCTGTTTGGCAAATAAGCGCAAACAACAATCAGGACACGTCCCCCCACCCAAAGGCAGAGGAAAACTACCCTCTCGTTCATCAGGTTAAACTCCATGTTAAACTCGTGCACCGGCTCAGGCGCCTTCCCCACCGGAGAGATGACATTCCACATACCAAGAGCTACCTTCTGCAGTCGAGGATTGGACTGCCGAGGTCCTTGCTTTCAGCTGCCACCCAGCTCACTCTGCACCCGACCCCTTTGGCCCCTCCTCTGAGTGGTGATCTCACTGGATGGGGGACCCATTGTGCCTTTTCGGGGTGTGCCTGGCCGGGCGCAAGGGTGCAGGCCCGGCCACCAGACTCTCTCAATCGTGCCCCACCTCCAAGCTTGGCTTCACTGGCTTCAGACGGGGGGCCCCGGTGACCCGTGTTCGGGAAACCTTGGTTCATAAATGCTGCTCTTTATTGGGGGTCAAAAGATATTACAATTTCAAATTTAAAAATAAAATTGAATAGCAAAATGCTTGTTGATGAATTCGATAATCAATGAATCATCATATCATCGATTTATTGTTGCAGCTCTAGTTGGAAGCATACAGTCGTCCAAAATGTCTTGGTAAGATGAAGACATAAGATTCAAGGAAACATAATGGGTCTAGTCTATCAATTAATTGATTAAGAAATGTGTGTGTGTGTTGTGACACAAGGGTAAGAGTAGGAACATATGACAAGCAATACATTTCCTGAAGGATACATCACTGAAATGGCCTACATGGTCACCAGACCCCAATCCAATATGTTCAAGCAGAAGATTTACATTATGGATGTACAGTCCAAAATTCTGCAATCCTGCCAATATGGACCAAAATTTATGAGGAATCTTTCGAGTATTTCTTTGAATTTATGCCACAAAGAAGCCTGTTTACACGGCAAAAGGGAGTCCGATTTGGTACGACACATTAATAATGAGTCGATTGTATAATGACAATTAAAATGCATTTGCAAAACAGATGTTTTGTTTTTAACTAGGAGAGAGAAACTTGACAAGACCTGAGAGGGAGCAGGCCAAATATTTATTTCAGAGAGTAAGACAAAAAAAGGAGAAAGGAAATGGAACAGGAAGCATTGGGGAAGAGGCCAGAGGCCGGAGGCTGTCACCACAAACAGTTGAGCCTCAGTCCCCCGAGTCCCATTCCCTTCCTCTCGCTCCTCCCTGTTCTCATTCCTCATCTCTTCTCCTGCACCGTCTCTTTTCCTCTGTGTATTTTTCTTCCATGGATTCCTTACAAATGGTTTCCTATGGTTTTCCCTTTGCACAAATTATTTCATCCTCCTCGCAGCTCCATCAATCTTTCCCTCACAGGTGGTCAACATCCATTGCAAAATGTGCATGTCCTCATCAAAACCACTACCTCAACAATGGTGGAACCGTCATTACAATTAACCTACATAAACCTACACATCAAAACTTCTAAAATATAATGTGTCTCATAAAAATGAATTAGTAACAAAAATGAGTTCAACACCACTACAAGCTACAACCACAATAATAAACATCCAGTTAAATTAATCACTCTCTGACAGTGTCATTCAAAAATGACTAAACTGATTATTGTCATTGTAAAGGTAAAATCTTTCATATTAGATCCTATTAGTGTGTGCCAGTGTATATAGTGGCAGCGCCAGGAATTTTTCAATGGGGTGGCCAAGGTGAGACCATTACTCACATAGCCGTGGCAATAAGTTGATACCTGAAATGTCTAGGTGGCCAGTGGGGTGGCCGGAGTGTGACCCCGTAGCTCTGCCACTGAGAGTAGCTAATGTTGTGAACAGTGGGTGTGCAGTACATTTTACTTGATCAGATACAGGGTCTCCAGTTAAAATGCATCGATAAATTGCATAGACAATCACTTTTAACTAGTGCATTCTTTTATTTCATTTTAGGGTTGGGGTCTCTAACAGGTAGCCTGTGACCTTCCAGTAGCTCGACACCTGATTCTGAGTAGCTCTCCAAAGGGGTCAAAGAATAGTTGCTTAGCATTTTTATAACCGTTCCATTAAAATATTAGGCCTCTATTTAATGACAAATTACCACAAAATATCATAAAGACAATGGTCACACTGTTAAAAAAATGCTTGTCAGGCATTTAATTTGATTTAAGCCAAACACAAGAACATCTGGTGATATTGTTAAAGGTCTAGAGTACTCCAATACTCTCCATGGACCGTTAGAATAATTATTGGTTGTCTTTTACAAGGTGTAACTAGAGCCAAAACAGACAGTGGCTCCCCTCATGACACACATCGAGTCCTCACTTTGTCCCAATCTGTTCAGTTAGATGTACAGAACGCCTCCTTCCACCCTGTCCTCTATTCTTCCTTTCTAATCAGGCGTCCCTGCCAATCAATTTGATCACCATGACAACCGTTTGCAGGATGGCTTGCCAAAACGCCACCACCCACCCCTATAAACAAAAACAAAACCAAACAGCTCAGGATTGATGATGGAGCATCTTGTCAAAGGCCAGAGATTAGATTAGGAATGCAGCATGCACACACACACACGCACACACACACAATAAACACATACCACACTACAACTCAGAGGCAGCAGGTGCTTTTGGTTAAACCTTAATTACATGATCTCTGATTTCTGTGATTGATATGCTAATGACTATGTAATTAATGCAAAAGCAGAAATACCAGCAGCCTTCTTAATGAGTGGATTTATTTGATTAGATATCCTATTGCATATTCAAGCATGTTGGTATACTGGGCACATATCAAATGGTTGTTGTGCTTCTTGTCACAATGTTGCAATGACTGACATGCCACACCTACACAGCTGATTTTGCATAATTGCACATACAGTTATATTTATATATACTGCATAAACACACACAAATGAAGCTACTGTTGGCATATAAGGCGATAAAATGCTTCCACAGAAGAAACATTGCACATGCTGCATGAGGAAAAACTCACAGGTAGGTGGCGCTTTGGGGCTTCTACAATACAGTTAATCAGCATGAGGCTCTCTCAACAACTACATCTGACAGAAAAAGTTGTGATATTCGACACCCCACACATAATCATATCGGCATAATGTAATAAAACAATGGCTGAACCAAAATAATTCTGCCTTTGGAATGATAATGATGATCAAATGTTCCTTGCAAAAAATGCTTTATTAAAAATAATAAAATAAAGTTGCATTTCCAAAATGTAACTTTGAATAAATGGCCAGTGACTGTAATATTACGCGCGTGGAGCCGTTTGTTTATTGCAACTTTCAACTTGGCAAATATATACAATTTGCAATGACTGTTGAATAATTTTGACTCTATGTGCTTTATGTATATTTGTTTAAACACATAAAGGATAACGGCGATAAGAAAAGTCAAAGTCTGTCAAAGTAAAGTGTCAAAACATGGTACAAAGTACAAAAGCATGAAAAGCATTCAGTGGGTTTACTGTTTTGTGGGTGATACCATTAATTAGCCAGCTAGTAATAATGTTGCAGTTTGGTTTGTTTTTAACCAAGTCAACAGCTGGTCTGCGAGGAGAAGGTTATTCAATTATTTTGAAGGCAAGAACAACAGTTGCTCTATCGACTTCAGTTTTGAGATGAACTGGTGGTACAGTGAGCAAAAAATGTTCAGAGAACCAAAAGGGGCAGTTGGTGGCGTAAGGGGTTTACGCCCGAAAACAATCCCACAAGCTAAAACAAGTGAGCTTTGAATTGTACTATGTGTGCCTGGTAGATAGCTTAAACTCTAGTTTGGCTCAGGTAGATGAAAAGTAGGTTACACTTATCAAGACAGGAGAATATAAAGGTTTGAAAAAAAAAGTTATGTTAAAAAGTAATAAAACAGTTCAAAATATATTTTAAAAAACACACAATGTTTTATTGAAGGAACATTTTACACTTCATTAATGGTCACCAGTCACATGTGACACAACTTTTATTATGTTTTCATTTTTCATCATTAAAGTTAGGATAGTGTTGTTTTAACATATTAATTTTAAAGTGTTTATATTTGTAAAGCCATTATGAACAATGTTAAAAAGTTACTTAATAGCCTGTACAGTTAATTCAAATTTGATGATGGCAACAGTTTGACTCTGAAAGTAAATGCTTACATTTCCACTTTGTCATTTTTATGACCAAAATTATTTTCAAATCTGACCAGTGTTCCAGAAGGGATCAAGTTTGGGTGAATCTTCTTGGCTTGTGTTTGTATTGTTGTGTCTAGTATCTTTTCATTATAGCTTGAAAAGCAACTCATCAAACCAGCCAAGCCGCTTTCACCCATAACTTTGGACTTCACAAGCAACGAGACACCATATGACACGTCATCTTTGGGGGATGAATAATCACTTCTCCTTCTTTGTACCTTCACTAAACTGCAATATATTTTCCTGTAAGTGGGTGAGTGAAAGCACATGTGGACTGTGACCAGGTGTAGTAGATAGAACCACACGCTACTCCATCTTTTTGGGGGCCTAAACCACAGCACCCAGGCAGCTCCAGTAAGTGCTGAGGCCACCCTACACTGGAGGGGGAGAGGGACACTGCTCTGATTTACAGAATATTGTAAAACACTAATTAGTCAGTGTTTATTGAAAAATCAGTGATTATTGAAAAAACGTATTCCACAACAATGTCTCTACAAGTCCAGATTTCTCCACTGGGGGAGAGAGTTCCAGGCATCCATTTCCTATCATTCATCCTGTTCAGGGTAATGGTAATGATAATGGTTGGTAATGGTTTAATTCATTTTGAACATGTGTACATTTACAGCTGAGCACAGTACAGTTCACAGTTCCACATGTCCAAAAAGGAGTAGGAAGAAGCAAGCAAAGGGTCGCGGGGAGCTGGAGCCTATCCCAGCTGACTTTAGACTACACCCTGGACCAGAGCCGGCTGACACATTAGGTAATGTACGCAGATGTTAAGGCTGTCATGGCCTCAAGGGGGAACCACAAAATTGAAGGAAAAGTTCACGTTTAATATAATTGTATTTAAAAAACTAGTTATTACTATGAACTTGTGAAATGGAAAAGTTAGCATTTTTTCAAATGTAAAGGAATGCCCAATTTATATTGGCCAATTTATATAGGAAGTTGCCTGAGATGTCACCTGCTAATTTGCATATGATTTGCATATGATGCACCAGATGCTGCAGGAAAAAACATAACCTCATGGGAGGGACAAAAAAGTGAGTAAAAACATCTTAGTTACGTTTAGAAATACAAATAAACTTGATTCTGGGTTTGTTAATTTAAAATTGACCAAAATAAAATAACTGTAATATTTTATTTCGGTCAGAGTCACTCTATGTCTCACATCCAGGATATGCGCCATTACGCCTTGCGCTTGTATGATTCATTTGCACTTTGGATGCAGAGGGGTGTAGAGGTCCGCTATGCTGTCAGTGTGCTGCGGAAGCTGACTGTGCACTGACCGCTTGTGACTGTTTTGGGGCTGCGTGGACCTCGGAGAACAGAAGCCGCAGAACAATACGGTTTCATCTTTAATTCTCCAAATACCAAAAAAGTCTCCAACGACGCCAGAAAAAGTCGCTAGATTTGTCGCTAGTCTCGTTTCCGAAAATAAGTCGCCAAGAGGGTTTGAAAGTCACCAGAGGCGAGAGGGAGTTGAGGTGAGTTCAGCTTATTTATTAAGTCCAAAAATGACAAAAGGCGATGGTGTAGAAAAGGGTACACCATGGAACCGAAAAAATACACAACACTGGCTGAAGTGGTGGCTACTGAACGCGTCTAGAAAAAGAACAAAAGGAGATATAGAGCCACAATGTCTTAACACAAGCTACGTGAGGAGGAGTAATCCGGCGTTCCCCAGCTGTCAGTAGTCAGTAGATACCTGAAATAGAAGAAAAGGTAATCAGCCTCAGGTGCGTTCAGTAGCTCCTCCTCCAGCCAGGACCAGGGGGTCTGTAAGAGAAAGCAAACAAGGAGGAGACAGGTACATAAAACAAGAGAATGTGGAATGTCATTGTCAATTTTGTCCACTGAAACTGTAAAGACGTCCCACTTGGAGGTGTGCAGCATGTCACAGAAATGGTGCACTTGACTTGTGCACCTTAGCTCAGTAACACACACCACAGTAGGGGTATTCTCATCTCATTGGAGAGTTTTTTTCAAATGATCAATTATCAGAGCTATTTTTAATGTTAGCGGATTTATTGCACCCCGGGCCGCACAGTCAGGAGATCGGGAAGAGTGTGTGTGCTAACTTTCTCCCACGCTGCACAGATAACTACTATATTGTATTTTTTCTGTTTTTCTTTTACCTCATATTTGGGCCCAAATGCTGATACTATGTGTGGATGGTGGGCAATGTTCCCGCATACAAGTGTCTAAGCATACACACAAACGACCTGAACATCAACCTCTGTGAGCGACATCAGACGTGCACATTGTAGTATCATCCATCCATCCATCTTTTATACCGCTTTTCCTCATTAGGGTCGCGGGGCATGCTGGAGCTGACTTCTGGAGCTGATATCCCAGCTGACTTTGGGAGATAGGCGGGGTACAGGGCACAATCAATCGCAGGGCACATATAGACAAACAATCATTCACACTCACATTCATACCTATGGACAATTTAGAGTCGCCAATTAACCTAACATGCATGTTTTTGGATGTGGGAGGAAACCGGAGTACCCAGAGAAAACTCACGCACGCACGGGGAGAACATGCAAACTCCACACAGAAATGCTCAAGGGAGAATCGAACCCAGGTCTTCCCGATCTCCAGACTGTACTGTAGACAAACAACATGCCAACATGCTAACCACTGGACCACCATGGGGCCTTGTAGTATCATACCTGTCCAAAACCTGAGAACCTAAGGTAGTCCAACTTCCATTCTGTGGTATTTTGTATATGAGAGGGTTTAAAAGGGAAGCGTTAGGCGTATTTCACAATGTAACTTTGTTTTTTATCCAGCTCAGACAAAGCAAGCCATTGAACTATCTCTTCATGATCTGAATCTTGTAGGAAACACCTACAGTGTAGTTTATCATTTCATTTTCCATTTCTTTTCTTTTTTACCATTTATTTAGTTAATTATTTATACTTTTATTTCCTTAATTCCTTGGCAGCGGCCTGTTCTGGTACTATTTCAGTCTGGAAATTTACTTGACAGTGATGCCACATTTGCTGTATATTTTTACTTCTGTCTAAATAAAAAAATGAAAATAAAAAAATCTCAACAGAAAAAAACAACCACCTTCCGGTCCCTTCGGCATCACTCAGGCGGACTCGGAGTAACACTTCCTGTGTTCGGTCATCAAGTCCAGCCATCAAAATAAAAGCACGCCAGTACCACATGCACGGATAAGCCACTCATTTAGTCCACACTTTCCACTCAAAAAACTGGCTCAGAGCAGCCTTTTCTCATTCGAAAAAGAAAATATTTCACCCACATTCAACTCTTGTTCTTTTGTTCCCACAAACTTTGACAGCCAGTCCACCTTAAAAGACCTTTTTTTTTTAACAAAGCTGCTTGAGTGAGTAAAATCACAACATGAGCCAAAAACCCACAGCTTTCTAAAAGCTTTCTTTATTCTATTTCAATATGTTGTCACTAATTAAATTTAAATCGCACGTTTCATGAAGCGCTAGCTGGAGACAGACGGAGAGACTCTAATACCTGTAATGAATGGTGGCTTTGGTTAACTAACTTACCTCTGAATAATGTGTTTCTTACAGGGCCACTTGGGCCACGCTTGATGGATGGCCTTACAGAAGCCAGGTCAATTAGCCAGGCAGACTTTCCCTCCATGTCCGTAGCAGACAGCACCACCATGGCGATCACCTCTGTCACTCGCCCAGCCTGTAATTAATCACCCACCCAGGGTCTCCTCACCTCCTTAGACCGCCACTCTCGCTAGCCAAAGAAGCACGCATTGCCCGATTTGTTAATATTGCTCATTGGAAATTATTTTAATCCAGCAAACACTTTCCATAACCAAAAATATATACAGGAAAGGCTTAAAAATGACCACACTGACATTTTAAGTAAACAAATACCGCATACAGTGGAACCTCGGTTAGCGTCCGCCCTGTTTTTAGATAGATAGAAAAGATAGATAAAAAAAGATGCAACTGATGCAGCAGTGCTACTTGATGGATAAACCTAGAGTATTCATTGGTTTTGTTTAAGGTGATCATGGCAGTAGAAATAAAGAATTTTTTGTAAATATTTTTTCGGTCAACTTTAAAAATCACTCCACAGTTTTGCCTCAGTTTGTGTGCATTCTCCAGTTAGTCTTTAAAGTGGTGCATGCCTTGTCATGTTATTAATACAGTGCGTGAGTCCAACTACAGTATATTCTTAATGTTGTTTTTTTTTTTATCAGAAACTCAACTCTGAACCCCTGATGTCACTTCCTGTCCTCCACACCGCCGGAACAAATTTACTATGACACACACCAATACAAGTTTTATTTATGTCTTAAATGGCTTTTCCCTGTCATTTAATTTTCTGTGAGTATATTTACTGTATTGAGTAATACAAATGTAAAGGTGACTATGGGTGTTATTTCATGTCTAGAGGGCTCTAATGTTAAAAACCGTATTCAGAAGGTTTAAACAGAAGGTAAACAGGTTTTCTATGCCATAACTACCAAAATTCAATTTATAAAGAAGGAATCCTACTGCATAAACTTATCACAGTCGGGTCTGGAACCGATTGACCACAATAAACGAGGGAATACTGTATAGTATTAGGGAGTAAAAGTTAGGAGATTTCCAAGGGCCCCTGACTGACAGGAGCTGTGGTGAGAACTGCTGCCTGGGGGCGCCTAATGTGATTTTTTTCACTATTAAATTCAAGAAATAACTCGTAGCAAAGTTAAAAGGTTAGCTCTCTCCTCTGAACCTCCCTCCTCTTCCAATGAAAAATAAGGTAAAGGTGACATTGAATGTTAATTTATCCATTTTTTTGTGATATACATACAGTATGCATTTACATGCATTTCAAATGTTTTCTGCATGAAAAACTATTGTTCTAGTGTTTTATGTTGACATTTGTGGGTGTCTGGAACAGATTATTTGGATTTACATTGTTTCCTATGGGGAAAATTGTTCCAGTTTTCATACGATTCGGTTTTAGACAGACCCTTTGGAATGGATTAATAATAAAACCAAGGTTCCACTGTAAGTGATAATAAAGCATACAGTAAGCCTACAGTCGGTGTCTGGGTGGCAATACAACCTCAAAACTTGCAACAACAATTTATTATCGTATGTCGTTACTGTGAAATATGTACACACGGTTTAGTGTCAGAACCTGTGGATTTGGAAACGCCACTGGAGAAACTTGTTTTTGGAGATTGGAGGTCTCAAGCTGCAAGCAAAAAGTCATAACAAAGCATAGTGTGTGCTATAATTAACATTAATGTAATAAGCAGAAATACTATATTTGTTCAAATCAATTGGCCAAGTGGTAAATGATAAGATTTCCATTTCAGGCTTAAACCGGCGTTGTGCTTCTACGCATTTAGCTTGTTAGCTTCTTATGTCCTAAGTGAACAATGACAATTGACGACAGACAGGGAGGGTTTTGGAACAGTCACTTTTATTGCAAATGTTGATTCAAAATCACTCCTCTCCTCCTCCTCCTACCAGTTATCAATGATAACTTGAACAATCTAAATAAACACAACAACCGGAAATAATCCAAAAAAGTCCATAAAGTTGCAGTGATACAACAAGTCAGTACAGAGCAGTATGTCACTTTTATACATGTACTGTAACAATGTAAATTAAACTGTTTAAAAACAGTTGTATGTTCTTTGCCAGGAATCTTGCGTTGATACGCAAACCACAATTTTTCTACCTTGCTGGAATGCCTTTCTAGTTGTTTTTGTTGTGATGTATTCACACATGCCTACATTAACCACATAGAACGCCTGAGCATGTTCTGTTTTCACAGACCATTTTCAGCACTGAATGTATACCATAGCGTTTTGTGTTTTGAACAATTCACCATTCCCATTTTTTTGCATTGTCAGGATCCACAACTGCTGCCGTGTGAATGAATGGACAAAATGACACTAATTGTATCCACTGTAAGTTAAAAACTATCATGTTAATGACCCAGCTTTTTCAGCACAAGGGTTTGACCACCATAAAGAGGCCATAGTAAATGATTTTTTGATAATATTAGGTAATCATTCTAGAGAGCATTACCTTTCAGCGCTTTGTGCCTTGCTCACACAGACAGACAAACACACACACGCACACACACACACATATGTGCACATAGCACAGATTGAGAGGCAGGGACAGAGATGTCACCCTGCCTTCACAGAACATCATCCTGTGCTTGGGACAAAAGAGGCAGGCTGACAGATGAGGCTTGCGTCTGGGGGCAGGGAAGTTATGTATGTGTTGCTGCTGCTGCTGCTGTGCAGTGTGTGCATGTGTGTGTGTTTGTTCTACTTATGCATATGTGTATACATGCATGTCTGAGTGTGTGCACCTATATGTGTTTGTGTGAGTTGTTGGAGAAGGGGGAGTGTCTCATGGGGCAGCTCTGTGTCTGTCCCATCTGCCACCCCACTCTACTGACACCCAAGGGAATGGCATAAGGGGTAGGGGATTCATTTTAGAAAAAGGAATTGGGGTCCAATGGCCTAATGGGCAACAGTGCAGGTTTTACTGACCGACTCAAGTCAAAGGACACTGGCTGTGCGTGGAAGCCAATCTTTTTGACAAAACAGTGGGCTGCCCCTGTCAAGCTTAGCCTCATAGTGCCTAATAAGGCATGGCTCAAATGAGAAGGAGGTGAAGCATATTTTACTCACACACATTGCATACACCTGGGGGCTAATGTCAGCCTAATGCATGGCCGTGCTGTGGCCGGAAGGCTAATTGGGTATATAAACACAAACATGTCCCTTGACAGTAAAAATGGGGAAGGGTGTTTTTGTACTGAGAGGGCGACAGTACTGTACCTTCAACATGGAAATCATCAGTTCATCTGTATTGTCAATAATGAAACATAACATGGTCTATGCTCTCATTAGAGCAGATGCTGGGCTTTCACTCAAGCAGTGCATGCAGTGTAATGTGTAACGCCTCTGTAGCAGGTGGCAGCTCATCCTGTCTTTATCCAAACTGTGATCAGAAGGCAGTAAATGGCGCTGATGCAGCCACAACAACAGCAACAGTGAGAACAGTCGAGTGGAAGAGGAGCATATGGCTCCTGCACCGCTGGGCAGGAGGAGCACTCAGTGAGATGAATGCTGAGGCGTCAGGAACAAAGCTGACTTTAACTTGTCAAATTAACGGCATAACAAAGCTGAGAAGAGTTAAGGAGGAGGCAGCGGCCACCTAAGCTTTTTTGGTGACAAAGAGAGAGGTCACATGACTGCCAGGTAGTTTAGCTCCATATGTCTCAGTAGCGGGACACTCAGCGTTTATGCATAAATATATCATTTAAGACACAGTCACACATGTGTGCTACCTTGCCCCCTCACTGCTTTGAGCGCTATGTTAATGAAACAGTTGCTGTTTCCTGGCATTACATTAATTACCCGATCAAAATAGAGTGGGTAATTAACTGGCCTTCGTTACCAGTGCTAATTACATTAGTGGAGAAGGACCATTTCAGGAGAACAAAAAACACAGAGAGGCACCAAAAGCAGGGGTGTAGCAGTGCCAGAGAAAGACTTAAAAAAAACAAAAAAACAAGGAAAACCACGACACATGTATATGGGTGTGGGTTTTCATAGATGGGGAGAGAAGTGGAGTAGGCAGCCACATTGGAGGAAGACTCATGTGGTTCTCACTCGGGGCCCCCAGAGGCTAGGTCCTCGGAGACAAGCAGGCTTATTGGAGAGGAGAGAGGAGAAAAGATGGGGGATGGATGGTGGTGTTGTTGTTTATCTTGACATGCTCTACTCAGTCTTTAACACTCGGATCACAATTAAAGATGCTACGGCTCATAGCATAGCATAGTGTAACAATCCGCACACACACACAGGTGACTGAGTAGATCCAACATGCAGCATGACCAGTGTCCAATGTATTTGCAAGTTCATTGTGTAAAAACCTGTATTTCCAAAACATATTCAATTTTATCTGACAAGAACTAACAATTAAAAACCAACGATGCTGACATGTTTGCTTCATTGCTTTATTTGGAGCACAAAATATAATTACACCTTAAGATATACAAATCACATTTGCACCATGTTTGTACCATTTCAAAGAAAGATGGGTTCAAAAACAGAATATTCAAATTTATATATTTTTTAAATAAATAAAGTTAACCAAAGTCCAAAAACAAATTCATAAATGTACTTGATTCTGTTGTGTTCTTTGTTTTCACATCCTGAGAATGGTGTTTATGTTGTGGTTTAATATCAAAGTAAACATAGACTTAATATGCTGTACCCATTATGTCCTGTGGTCTTATATTGAGCATAATTGTGCTTTTATTTAATAGTGACTAACCTGTGCTCTGCAGATGCATCTTTAATGAAGCTGAAAATCACAATGTTTTTTATGATGTCGTATCAAATTTGGAATGTTGGATAACCTAATTACAGCGTATTGGTTCAACAAAGCATGCATTACACATGGAATAAGGCTAACTAACATTTTTCCTTTACACAAGGACAATAACCTTCTTTAGTGGTGTTCCTCATAATGCCTAATATTAATCGTAGTTATGCAAAGACCTTGCAAAGAGGGGATGTTTTATTCCAAATTTAATGAAATCCACACATAATCAAAATTCAAATGGCATTGTTGTTCATTTAACTTAATCAACAGTTGTAGAAAGAAACACTTTTAGAAAACATGTTTATATTATTCCCTAAACTAGCTATAATAAGTTAAATTGCTTGTACTTAAATAAATCAATATATGAATTCCTTTAGTAATAACCCTTGAGAGAAATAATTCCCTTGTACAATCTTAAAGATCAGAACAAAAAATAAAGGGTCTATTTTCTGGAATGTAAATTGTCTTCAAAAAGCCTACTACAAAAAACATGTTGCTAACTCACAGACAGTGTACACACATGCTCTTTAAAGTGTCCATACACAGACAAATAGAACCCTGCTTATCAGAGCTGTCCATCATTCAACATGTTCAGTGCTCCTGTTTACGTCCTCAGCAAAGGTTTGGGCAGGTGTTGGAAGAATCAAAAGGATGTCCAGAGGTAAACACAGAGCTTTAAAAGCCCGTGGTTGAATTAGTACCAATTTTCTTCCTTCATCACACTGATCCAGCCTGTTTAGCTAAGAAGCACTGTCTGCCTGTCGTTATGGTTGGCGTAATCTCCTCTGCCTCTGGGACAGATGTCTTGTCTTTGGATAGTTTCATCCGCCTGGTTGACAGGGGACTAAGAAATGGCTGGATGGGCTAAGGGAGCAAAGTTAGTCATGGTTGCTATTGATCAACTTTCCATTCACCCCTGCCCTCTTAGTGCCAAAGAAGGGGATTAAGTGAAGCAGTGGTCTGGGGTAGATTTGCTACATCGGGGGAACAACCAGGCCCGTCATCGCTGGAGAGAAAAAAATATGCAAAGTCTATGATTCTAATCTTGCATTAATGTACTTCACATCCAGCAACTTTCTGTGTCTCGTTCAATCAAAGCTTTTTGTGGTTAGGAAGGGGTTAGACTGCATTCGTAAGTTCAGAGAGCGGGGTCAGATAGTGAGTCGAATGGCTACCTCTGAAGCTGTTCCCCCCTGAGGTGGGGCAGGCAGGGGAAGGGGAGCCCTGTGGCCTGAGCACGGGTGCAAAAGCACTCTTCTGTTTAGCAGCAGATGGAAAAGAGGAGAACGGCAAAAGAGATGATGAGCTGGAGCTTCCTGGTATGGTCGGGCTGGAAGGCATTACTGT
Source organism: Dunckerocampus dactyliophorus (assembly GCF_027744805.1). Taxonomy (NCBI): domain Eukaryota; kingdom Metazoa; phylum Chordata; class Actinopteri; order Syngnathiformes; family Syngnathidae; genus Dunckerocampus; species Dunckerocampus dactyliophorus. Next base: position 17,443,144 of record NC_072822.1, on the reverse strand, counting down.
GGAAGGGAACATGACGTCAGTCTCAGACCTCAACATCACAACAGCATAGAAGCCATGTTTGACAATGACAACTGTCTTACTGTAGGGAGATCCAGTGGGGGATGCGCTGCTGAAGCCAGGAGAGCCAGGAACTCCTAGACTTGTCATGGGAACGGTCCCGTAGCCTCCAGTCATACCCCCGCTTCCTCCGTAGCTTGACTGTTGAGGTGTGGAAGCTGAGGGATAACCTCTTGGAGATAAGCTGCTAGAGTTGCGAATATATCCTGGATAAAATATCAAAATATGAATCTTCGTATTCAGAGGGTAAACCTGTACTCAGACTACGAGTTGTTGAATTTACCCTGGCTGCTCTGTCCTGGCTCCCCGATGCTGACACCTAATTGGGAAGGGTAGGAACCCAAACCCATGACGCTGCCATGGGCTGGTGAGCTGGGCAGCGCTTGCAGCTGACTGTGAGGCCGGGGAACACTGTAGAGGGCCTCTGCAATATCCGCTGCTCGTTTTAGCAACATGTCCTACAGGGGATACGGTGATGCCACAATAAGTAAAGGGGATGGGTAACATATTTACCAGAAAGCAATACATTTGATGATTTTCTTAAGCGGGTGTTTTTCTGTTACGATAGGCCAGGGGTCGGCAACCTTTACTAACAAACGAGCCATTTTGTCCCCTCACCCACTGAAGAAAAATAGTCTAGAGCCACAAAACATAACAGCTTATAACTTTTAAAACTTTTTTCTTAATTTTATTTGTTAGAACAACAGAATAAACCAACACAAGTGCAGTGGGCATGTGTAACGGATGCCAACTAGTGGGGTTGTGATTACTTTGGTAAACCTCATTACCTGACGTCTGAAGGAATGTGCAGCACAGTGAACTGACAGCCTCTTCCTTTTAGCTTGCTGGCTTTACTTAATGCTCTGTCAGCAGACTTACGCAGACACTGGTTCAAGGCTGTTGTGTGCAGGGCTGGACTGTGGGGATGAGCACTGTTACCCGTGTAGGTCTACTTAGAAATAAATTACAGTCATCCCTCACTACATAGCGATTTGAATATCGCTCCCTCACTATATCACATTTAAAAAAAAAAAAATTAATTAATAAATCATCACCCCGCTGTTTTGTGGTTGACTACGGCCTATTATTTGTCAAAAAAATACTGAAAGAAAAGCTTTATGTGGTATTCTGGTCACTAGGTATCGGTAATGTTATGAGACATGATGTTAGATCACATTACCTACCGAGCCAGCAGAGCCAAACCGACATGCCATGACTGAGACAGACATGTCATGGCTGAGATTGAATGAAGAAACAGTTCTCCTCTCATTCCATGTGGAAGTGGTAAGTTTTTGGCTTCTTTGTCCTTCTTCCCCACTCCGTTTGAAACATTTTCTTAATTTTAGAATAAGTAAATTGGAGAGGCTAACTAGTTAGCTCGCCAGCTTGCTATGCTAGCGGCAACCCATCTGTTATGTACCTGCAGTGATCCCGTAGCCTGCGCAATGTGATGTAATCAAAGAATAATAGGAGTTTAAAATTGACTATTTGGGTGTTATTTCAACTAACTACGAAAATATTCTGTTTATTAATATTGTATCCTATTTTGCGGAAATTCCCAAACTCACGCTTTGAAACCTGTCACTTATACAGTGATGTGACTAATTTATGGCTAAAAGAACTATCGCCCCCATGATGCTTAGAGTGTAGTTTCAGGAAGTAGTGAATTGGACAAGTGACGTGCATGCTAACATTACGTTTTAAAGTTTCATGCAGTGATCATGTTTTGATCTGACAAATCATCAGTAAGTTTGATCAAGTATAGAATTACTACAGCTTGTGTTTGGACTGCTTGGACCGCGGCATCTGTTGAACTGAGATGAAAAAAAGCGTCTCAAGTCTCATCATCCAAGCTAACAAGTGACACTGGGAACATCAAAGTGAGGTAGGATTACAAGGTTAATAATGTGTCTTTCTTTAAAGTGCGAGAAAAAAATCCACTATCACTAAAGGGTTTCGAAAGGCTGGACTACTACGTGATGAAGAGGATAGCTCAAGTTAAATGGCTAATTTGCCTCTATACGAAAGTGACACCGAGAGCAACAATGAAAGAAAGAGAGAGGCTGACAAAGTGTGTGACGAAGGAATTATGAGGCTGTTCAATTCTGACACTGAAGAAGACTGACTTTAGTGGTTTTAGTTTTAGTAAGGATAAAGATGGTGATGAATGACTTTTCTGGTAAGCTACTGTTTAACTAGCTGTGTTACACGCACTGTTTCGAATAAAGCATTTATTTAATCAAAAGTTAAACAAATCTTCCTGTGTACTAAATATTCCTTGTTAAGATGTGGACACCTGCAGTTTATAGACCATTGCGGCCTATACAGTATAAGTACAAATCTTTTTTTCTCTTTAAATAATTTGCGAAGATTTTGGTACTTTCCAGAAAATGTTGAGAGCTTGTTTTGAAAATGTATTTCAACATTTTTTGTTGTTCGCCACATATCAAGCCGGGGAGGTAGGGAGGTGGCAGAGAAGACAAAGGAATCAGTCTCTGCAGAGTTAAAAAAAAAAAACTGTTCTAATCTATTCTATTATTTCTGTTATTCTTTTGGGGGGGGGGCATAGATTCGTGTTCAGGGTGAAAAGATGTCTCTGCCATGTCTCAACGAACGCAGGCAGGCAAACACCGGCTCCCCCTTCCTTCCTTGCACTCATCCAATCACCAGTTAGAAGATACATTCATGGTCTTACAGAAAGTCAGATATTGTTAACTCTTTTCAGTAATGCGCATTTTCTCCACTACGGTGTTAAAAATAGATTTGAGCCACAACAAGGAGGGTGAAGAGCCCCATGCGGCTTCGGAGACGCGGATTGCCGAGCCCTGCCATAGACTAATTCTAACCCCTAACTCTAACCCTTAACACTCATCATCCCTCTAACCTGCAAAGTAATTGGCCCAAAGTTGTTGTTGTTGTCTTACCTGATTACTGTGTGGATTCCCGTAGAGAGCCTCCACAAGATCCGCTGCTCTCTTCAGCAGAATTTCCTACCATGAACATAATTTAATGCATTTCAGATTTCAGCAGGAAAACTTGTAAATAGCATATTTGATGTGTGGGTCTCACCTTCGCCATTTTTTCTGGGTCACCAGGATGCCGTGGAATGACTTTCTGGAGACGCTGGAAACCATAGTCTATAGTTGGCTCATTCAGGGCTAAAACACATAGACGTATTGCACATTAAACCACCCAAGTTCTAAAATCTTTGGGATTTGAATCACTTCCAATTTGAACACTGACACCAATACTGAATGGCAACATGTGTGATCACCTGTGTAGATGAAGCGTCCAGGGGCTCCCTTGCAGAATTGTTTGGATTTATAAGACAATGTGACCTCCACGACCCCTGGGATGTGACGAGGGGGAGTCTGGACACGGATAGCGTGTGGTGTGATCAACTATGGAAAAAGCACACATTTATGTCAGATAAAGGGTAGACAGACATGTAGAATGCATCACTGTGTGAAATGTCAGCATCTGTAACGAGATGTTTTTCTTACCTCACTCCAAACTAACATGCTTCCAAACACCACCTGTAGTCCATCAAAGAAGTTCTCCCCAATGACAATGACCATGGCCCCGCCTGTAGTCCAGCCTTCACTGGGGCTGATGGCTTTTATGCAGGGGGTGGCTGAAAAGAAAGACCATGCAGGAATTAGGGGCCATTTTAAAATCAATACTCATTTACATTTTTAAAATGAAAATGAAAACACAACAGTATGATTTGGCGGCCTGTTTATACCACAACTGCATTTTAGAAATGGAAAACTGATGTTGACATGGAACGATTGTGTTATTGTTCCCTTCTAACACTGAAAAATAAATCATTTTGAAAATGCAGGACATGCGTGCGTGACTATGTTGCACATGGAAAACAGGACTGTGGTGTTGTTGTTATTTGTCAAAATAACGAGCTTGATTACACTTGATTACACTTTCCCAACATTTTTTTGCAACCAGTGAAGGCAGTGAAGACTCCCTTATTTTAAATTCTCTAAAATGTGCACTATACAGTGTGCGCACAATCCCACACAGTTTAACCTATAAGCTTAAATTTGACTACAGGTAATTGTACATTTTCAAGGGTCAAAAAGGCATGTGTTCTTGGGCTTTTACTTTTACTTAAAAAAGTTAAATGCAGAGTTTCAAATGAATGTATCAATCGTTCACTTGTTGTTTCATCTGAAACCAGCACTAGCAAAAATGGATTGTCTTTTTAAACACATTTTTTAAAGTAAAGTAAAAAAAAAATGACACACTTTTAAATTTTTTTACATCTGTTACAGTAATTAAAGCAAATGTGAACAAGATAGATAACAAACATAGAAAGTAACTTTTTGCTATTCAGTATTCCGACTTCATCCGGAAGATCATCTCTTACACTAGATGTTAATGCATAATTATATATTAATTATATATATTCATTATTATATTAATTGTATATTCATTAATTAACCACAATTAATGAATACAATATATACAATATATTAATTGTATATTCATTAATTAACCACAATTAATATAAGTAATAAGCATGCATTTGCTGCTTTCAAAACAACGTGTAATTATGTCAGTAAAAGCTCCAACATCTTCTTAATTATCTCAGCCCTCCTCTGTCTTCTTCTATGTATGTTGACCTGCACACCCAAGTCTATGTAAAATTACTTTCAGGAGAAAAATTAACACTTATTAGCGATCTTTTTCATACTTTATTTAATTGAAGACAAATTCTTTTTTTTTGCTTTAGTTTAAGAAAGTTATTATGAAAAAAGACATGGTTGTCCGTTTCAAATGGAAAAACAAACGACACAGGAATTCCATTACAATATGTTACATTTGTATACGCATTTCACACTTTACAAGCCCGTCACTGGAAATTACATTTTTAATCCAAAAAAATATTAGAATTTTTGACACTGTATGAGTAGGATATACTTTTGTGAATGTTTTCATTGTTATCATTTTATGTTTTTTCAAATAAAATCAATATCACCAGCCTGAATGAGGATGTAGTGGGAGTTAAATGCAAAACTTTGCCTACAAATGAAAACTAACAAAACTAAATTACTTTATAATTAATAAAAAAAAATACTTTAACAACATATTGTCTTTTCAAATAAACCCAACATCATAGCAGTATTTTAGATAGAATTATGAATGTCACTTATATATATATGCTGCTATATTATTGTGAGTGCTATGTTCTTGGACATGAATGCTGAAGTAGATGTTAATGTCAGGCAATATGCTCTTACCATACTCCATGGTATTCTCCACTGACTCGCCTGGCTCCAATCTGCGAGCCCTTCGACCGTGTTTAGAGTTGTTGTGGACAAACATGTTGTCTGACACTGCGAGGACGTGGCCGTCCACGCTCACAGTACTAGACAGGACCACCTGAAGGAGAGGAAGCAAGGCCAAGAGAACAACGCATGAGTGTTTGCGCATGACTTGGACGGCATGCCGAGAGTTACAATCTCTGGCTTCAGGCAGCAGATACCCCCAGTGCAACAATTTGTTTCGGCACAGAGGTGTTGCTATGATTTCTCAGTAGGCAATTTGACATGGCTGGGAACTTCATAATATATCTGCATTCGTGCACTCCTCTATTAGGTCTCCATATGGCCTCTTCTAACTTTGTGATTCATATCGCATGCGGCTGGCTCATCATCGCTGCATGATCCTTCACTGACACCAAACATATGGAGCAAATCTCAAGCTTTTGCAGGCCGTTAAATCAGTGCATGATATATTGTGTCCCTAATTTGATCTGGACGCAGCATGTGTGGGTTCTACCCCACATCTGCCATGCAAACGAAGACGCACACATAATTAATGAGAGGACACTTGCGGTCTGTCCATTTAATATTGTTTCTGAAAGTGATAATAAGTTTGTGTGTGTTCATGAAAAATAGGCAAGATTAAGGGGGATTGTTAACACTATGTCTAAAAATATTCACTTTTAGAAAATTAATCTCCTGTTTTGAAATAACCATGTGGTATTAATTTAGCAGGTGAAGGAGCACTGGAAAGAAACACATATGCTTTAGCTGGTTGAAGGGGAGGGTAGCCCGAAGAAAAATAACTGTAAATTATCGATCAAGCAGCTGACTTGTGTCCAGCACTGAGCACCTTTTAACCCAGAGATGAGAGTCTTTGTGGGCCGGTGGGCTCATAACTTCTCAGCATGTGTCACATCCCAGGAGTTAAAGCAAACACGGTGGAAAGCGCAAAGACGGAAAAGGGGACAGGGTGAGCCGGGAAAAACAGAATGCCAGACAGGGGCCGCTGGTGCTGAAAGATGGCAATGGAAGTAAGGCAGGAGTGTCCCCGGTGACCACTTCCTGGGTCACAGAGCGTGACCTCCCCCATCTGGAGCCAATCACTCAATTCTTGACAACTTCCTGAAACACCTCAACCTATTTCCTGCATCCCACCACCATCTTTTAAACATCTAAATACTTTCCTTTGCTTTTTTTTGTCGCTCTGAGCGCATACTGGTTTTACATTGGCCTTAATACACCTTGGGAAGTACACTCAAAAAAATGTAAAGGCAACACTTATGTTTTTGCGCCTATTTTTCATGAACGGAACTCAAAGATCTAAACATTTTTCTTCTGTCTACAAAAGGCTAATCTCTCTCAAATATTCACAAATCTGTCTAAATCTGTGTTCGTTCATAATTGATAATTCATCCACCTCACAGGTGTGGCATATCAACATGCTGATTAGACAGCATGATTATTGAACATGTGTGCCTTAGGTTGGCCACAATAAAAGGCCACTCCAAAATGTGCAGTTTAACTGAATTGGGAGAGGGACAGGGGGTCCGAAAACAGTATCTCTCCCTCATATACTTTATACAGTCGTCCCTCACCACATCGCAGTTCGAATTTCGCAGCTTCACTCGATATAAAGATTTTTCAAAAATATATGAATTAATAAATCACGTTTTTTTCTGGTTGAATATGGCCTATTGTTAGACAAAAATATGCATTCTTAAGCAAATGTTACATATTTTTGGCCTAAATTAAGCATTTTCAAGCATAAAAATGGCTAAATGAATTTAAATACAAATATAAGGCATTCAAAAGATGCATTCAAAGAAATGAAATGTAGGATTCTACACTTGTAGAGTGTAACACACACTACGATGAGACTTGATTGCCGGAACAACAGGCTTTTACTGCAGGTTTGAATTATCTCACCACAGGCACAATAATCCCTAATAAAAAAAAGGCTACCTTTGCAGCTGTTACCCATGCAAAGCTAAAACTCAACAACATCACTTCCTGTCCAACTTTCTTTGAGGTACCTGAGGGAACACATTTATAATAGCACACATGGGCATTAGTTTTATTTATATTTTAAATACCTTATTTTGTCTACTATATTGGGTATTATGAGTGTAAAACTAACTATAGGGGTGTTCATGTCTATAGTTAAAACCCATATTGAGAAGGCCATAAACAGGTGTTCTATGCTCTAACTATGAAAATATTCAATTTATAAATAAGGAATCCTACTTTGCGGAAATTCACTTATCACGGTTGGGTCTGGAACCAATTAACTGCGAAAAACGAGGGATTACTCTACGCCAATTCAGAGCATCCCAAACATGCTCTCAGTGGGTGACATGTCCGGTGAGTTTGCTGAACCGGGATGTTTTCAGCTTGCAGGAATTGTGTACAGGTCCTTGCAACATGGTGCCATGCATTATCATGCTGCAACATGAGGTGATGCTTGTGGATGAATGACTCAACAATGAGCCTCAGGAACTCATCACGGTATCACTGTGCATTCAAAACGCCATCAATAACATGCACCTGTGTTCGTTATCCATATCATATGCCTGCCCGTACCATAACTCCACTGACACCATGGACCACTCGATCCACAACCCAGGACAGCATACTCACTGGACATGTTGATGTTATCAGCATCTTGATATGTCACGCCTGTGAGGTTGATGAATTATAAATTATGAATGCTCACTAACACAGATTCAGACACATTTGTGAACAATATTTGAGAGATAGGCCTTTTGTCTACATAGAGTTTTAGATCTTTGAGTTCAGCTCATGAAAAATAGGAGCAAAAGAAGTGCTGCCTTTATACTTTTGTTGAGCATATACTAAGTTGTATGTCTATTGCAACTACATAACGACTCAAGCTTTTACAAACACAGTTCAAATCTGACTGTATAAAGAACTAATCATTAACCTTGTGCACATTAGTGTTGTGGTTCCTGCACATACTTATTTCTGCATCTCATCAAATTTCCTTATTCTGCTCACACACTTGCAATGTTGCATTTGTTTTTCATCTCTTGCTACCTGAAATCTGCGCATGTCCCTGGGGTTTCCCGCCGTCTTCAGACAATTCTGGTTGCATTTCAGGAAAAACTTCAAGAAGAACCTGCAGAGGTAAATAAAAGGACACGTGTTTGTAGAACTGTAGCAAGTAGGAAATCACAAGGAAAAAATGTGTATATGATTAGTTTGAACAGTCAAAGGAGGCATTCATTATTTTTCAGCTGCAGTCGTGGTGGGTGCAGGTTTACGTGGCTGTTCATGCAAATCTATCTGATTATAGCTCTGACATCAATCCGAGCAGTTAAGTTTATTGTCTGTTAAGTCAATGCTATTAAAGTCTGAACCAAGTGATGACAATTTGAAGTACAGTCCAGTGAAAAGCTTTGTTGTGTTTCAAAGTAAAGTACAAACAGTGATGTACGCCAGCACACCCAAGGGAGCGCAGTATCCCACAATGCCATATTTGAACCGCCACATGGGAATGAACAGGGATATGAAGTACAGAGAAAGAGGAAGGTAGTGATAGAGACAGAGGCAGTGTCATGGACATGAATTTTGTTGGCAAGTACATGTGTCTCATTATATATGTACGTTTACTTTGAATGCATGGGAAAGATTGTAGAGGCAGACAGGGCTGCTGATAGCCTCTGTTCCACCAAAGACAACCTGAGAAAAATATGGAATACAAGAAGAGGGAGACTACGCAGAGACTCCAAATCCCAGGTGTACGCAGTTCGGCAACATAGCCCGCTGCCATGGCAACGCAGCTTTGCCGCAATCCCAAAGTCCCTACGCTGAGAGGCGATGCGTAAGAGAAGCTAACAATATGAACACATCCTATAGCTCTAAAATACAGGAAGAAGAGATCCTTTGCAAGGTATGATGCAAGGGCATGGGTGATTGGGGTATGCTGGGAAAAAACACATTAGTCTCATGTGATGTACAATTAGTACATCAATTACATATTAGACATTGAGAACCAAAGCACAAGAAAAAAAACTTGAAATAACAACTGGCAAATAAAAGAGCCTTCAGAAGTCCACTTCCTTTCACAGAGAACTTGACTATGAACAACACCAGCATTATTGCTCCAGTAAAACTAACAACAATGCTGCAGAGGTTTTTCCCACCCACACTGTGCTCTGTGCAAATATAAGTCATCTTTAGGGAGAGCGGAGGGAAACTTCACACTGGGCCCTGAGCTGCAAACACTCTCATCACATTTTAATCTCTACTTTGCTTTGTCATATACTACAAATAATTCTCACATCATTTCCTCCCTTTTGAGCGCAACCTGGTCTGCATTTCTCTCAGTTCCAATTGTGTGTATAATATTTCTTGATTAGTGCTGTTACATTGCAGGACAATCAATATTATTGTTGGCAGAGAGTGATAAGAATTTATGCTCAGGCATCTAAAGTCAGAGCTGTGTAGTGAAGCTCACTTAGGGCTGGGCCAAATGTTATGTTCACATCTGTGAATCTGCAGCTTTTTCTTGTTTTCAAACATGAATTCTCAGGAAAAACAACATATAATTGCGACAAGATTATTGGGGCAGAGAAAAGGCGACAATTACAATATAAATGTTGAAGGAAGTTGTGACATTGCAAGCTCACAACAGTATGACTTTTTCCTAATAATATTCAGACCTGTTTATTATGTAGTTATATGTGGTTATTATTATTATATTTCAACTTTATTTTTGTTGTATCAATATTTTTTAATTCCGTTATGTTCCCAAACACCTTTTCGATATTTTAATTCAAAAGAAAATGTCGTGTGGCTCAAGTAATTCATTCTTGAATATGACTGTTCTCCGACAGAGATGCATGACAATGTAATATGCCTTCAAGTTCATAAAACTAGCTGTTGTCACTCATGTCATCAACTCAGCCAGTCAAATCGTCTAAGTCGGTCTTTGCACACTTTATGAGGGCCCTTGACCTTGTTTGTTGACTTATTCTCATCAGTCTTTGTTTGTATGACACCAGATGCCTCATACACAAACACATATCCACATGCATGCATGCACACTCTAATTCAGTGACACCCCCACCTTTGTCTTGTCCCCCACCCTTCCCAAAAAACCCATTGAGTCAACTTTTCACCCCCCTCAGTTCGGACGCACACAGCTGCAAATGCTGAAATTAAAGCGAGACATTGACGCATATATTAGCATGCATTAGTTGCTTTCCCTTGGCCACTTAACATGCAAATCTCCCAGCCCCGTCGCCTCGCACCTTCTGCCACACATTCATTTGCTGAATTATAATTAGACTAATCTTGCATAATTAATAAGAAGTCGAGGACCCTCTGTTTTTTACCCCCTCCTCTTTTGTGGTTACAAAAGTTTAATATTGCTGTTGTTTGTTTTTGTTTTGGTAATGTAATACACCCACACACCTCCCCATCCTCACGGAAGAGATGAAGAGGAGAACATAGAAACCATGGAACTTCATGCCATGGGGGGACTTATTCTCTAAATGCAGCAAGGTTATAATAAATATGTATATAATAACATATTTTTGCAAATACAGTATAGACGATCTACAGTGGAGTGTCACCTCATTCTAAAAAGGAAACATTTGATCCTTTGGTGCTTCACTATTAAAAAGTAATCAAATATCCAGAATTGAAGGCAATCAACCCTTATCTATAGCCAGATTTTATAATGTGGACACAAACAAAACAAAGACAAAAGTCTTAAACCGAGGGATCACGTTCCACAGTGGAACCACAGGGAGTCTGTTTTTTTCTTTTCTGTCTTCACTTCTACATCTCTGTTAACCCCTTTTGTCTGCATCTGTTTCAGTTCCCAAGACTAAACACAAGCCTCGCAGCATGCGGTGACTACCCAAATGGTGACAACTTGCTCAACTTAAAACTACAACAATCAGCCTTTGGAAGCATAGATGTAAATTTGCTATTCTCCTTTCCTTTGGGAACCTCGGTTTTACATTTCTGTCCACTGGGGCATCTGTTTTCACATAATGGTAACACACTATGCTTTACATATGGGCTTAATCATGACGGGTGCACTTATGTAGCACAAGACCTCCAACAAAATTTTCATAGGCATTCATCAACTCTAATCATTGTTGACATAAACTGCCTTTTCACATGGACATAAAACACATCACCTTCCTTGTTCAGTGTAAATGAACATTTACCACTTGCAGCAGCTGTTGAGGCATGTGATGCAAAGCCTTACTTTATTCTACTCTTTATGATACTACGTATACGATCCAAAGAAAAACTTCAACAGTACTCAGTAGAGGGCAGAACTCTGCCAGTGTGTGACCTGTTAACTACGTGTGCGTTCACACTTGTCCGGAACGATAGACAATACAGGCGTTCCTCGCTACATCGCGGTTCAAACATCGTTCCCTCTCTCTTTTTCAAAAATGTATGCATAATTGATTGCTATTTTGTGGTTGACTACGGCCTATTATTAGTAAAAAAAATATTGACCGACAAGTCATATGTAGTATTCCGGTTACTAGGTAATGTTACATTGATGAGACATTACAACATCTTCGATACAACAGAGCATGGAGTCGGCCATGGCATGCCCAACATGATGGAGTGAAAAAAGTTCTCCTCCCATTCCATGTGGAAGTGGTATGTCTTTTGGCTTCTTACATTGTCCTTCTTCCCCACTCCATTTGAAACACTTCCTTCAGTTTAGAACAAATAAATTGCAGGCTAACTAGTTAGCTCGGTAACATGCTCTATGCTATGAGCGGCAGCCGTCTATTATGTCCCTGCCTGCGCATCAGTGCTGCGCAAGGTAGTGTAAAAAAAAGAATAATAGTGAGTGTAAAGTGTAAAGAGTGTAAAGGTGACTATAAGGGTGTTATTTCATGTCTACAGGGCTCTACTAATGGTAAACTCTGAACATATTTAGAAGGTCATAAACAGGTTTTGTGTGAAAATATTCATTTTATTATTATTGAAACCTACAAATGTTAAAAACTGCGCTGCGCTGTGTTTGTGTTTGTCCGCCCGTTTGTTCTTTAGCATGCAACTTCCTAGTTCACTGAGGATGTTTGACATTATAGAAAGTTGGACAGGACTCTTCCGTTTGCATTTTGCTGCAGGGAGAACGATAACTGAAATGGCAAAAACAGAAAAAATCCTGTAGCAATATAGTGAAAAAATCAGGGTACGCCGTATTTGTTTGTTTGTGCACCTGTTTTTACGAATGGAAGCTTTCGCATTCCCTGATGGGGCTCGTAGTTATGTTGTGACTCAGATGCTGACAGAAGGAAATGCATTTCTCTGTCCTCGTTCTCATATGCATTTACTTCGGAATTGAATTCGTTCTTACAAAAATGCCACCCCTCCAAAAGTTTTCATGTAAATGCGTTACGTTGTTTTTGCATAATTTTGCTAACTAAGTAAAAAATGTATCACAAGAATACCACTTGGCACGTTCTCACTTGGCGAAGGGTAAAACCGTACCACAATTCAGTCAAACATGTGCAATTGAGAACAATGAAGATTACACACAAATGACTTTATTTTATATGAATCCACTATTAAAAGACAGTTAGGGAAAGAAAGAAATTAAATAAAAGAAAGGCAAAGGCGGCGGAAGAGAGATGGAGACTTATTGGTGTCCTGTATTCAGGGTCGTCACTCATCTGATATCCAACATACACACACACACACACAAACTCACACACCACCCAGAAAAAACAAAACAGTGTCCTGACATGGTGGGGCGGGGAGAGGGGAGTAAAATTAGGAAACCAGATGTGAAGCATTAAAACATACTGACATGCTGAGGGCTTTCCTCTGCCACACTCACACACTGAGAGCACTAACTCACAGAGCACGCCACAAACATGCACATATGCATGCATGTGTCACACATGCACGAAAAATGTAAGACAAATTGTGGCTTGCAAGCAACCATGTGCACGCTATTAATCAAACATACATTATGTCAATTAAACAAGCGCAAATTGTGGCAAATCAAGGCTTAAAGTTATGTGTTTGAGGATAATGGGCCCAAATGAATCAGCATGTAATGACTTTGGGATAGAATTTGGATAAACTCATGTTGACCCAAGACTGTTTCACCTCCATGTCTACAGAAGGGTCGTGAGGCATCGGTGTATGGATATGCATCCAATTAGTACATGTACCAAGGCCTAAAACCGGCCAAGGGGGAGGGATGGAAATGTTTTGTTTTCCTCTGTGGGGACAGCTATGTTTGGGGGGCCTGAGGAGGGGGGGTAGTAATAAATACCCCTGGACCTGAGTCCCCTGGCAGACTGGAAGCTAGACTGGTCACCAGGGTTAACACCCGGGGCACATGACCTTTAACACTGCTAATGGGGCACAGAAAACCCTCAATGAACTGATACCCCCTCTGTCGCATACCACCACAGGACCTTTCACACTAGCCTTCCAGTCCACAGCCCCCCCCTCTTAAAACACACAGCCGTATCACTGGCATCAGCTTCTCACAGCCAAATTGACTCCTTATTAGTTTTTTTCTCTTTGGTCATTTCAGATGAGTTTTGCATGGAATCACATGTGTGTTTTATTGGTTTGGACAAGACTGTTAAAGCTTAAAACCTCCAACACGTCAACAGCATCTTGGGCAGGGGAGATGGAGCACCAGGCTATGGTGGTGGGCTGCCCTGGACAAATTACCAAGTCACTTGCACATATGTAGACACAAATTTACACCTATGGGAAAGTTAGAGCCTCCAGTTAACCTAACCTGTGTGTTGTTGCCCACACAGACACAGGCAGAACAAGATCACCACAGAGAGACTGCATGAAGGCAGCAAGACACTGTAAAATATACAGTCAAACCTCAGTTTTCAAAGGTCCAATTTTTGTATGATTTGGTTTTCAAGGAAAATTTCCAATTTTTGTACACAGTCTCGGCTTTCATACAATATTGCACAGAACAAAGTAGTCTGTTTGCCCAAACAAAGCAACGTAAGTGTTGCTAACTCACTGTGCATTTTTTATTGAGTGCGACAGTGAAATAACCTGCCATGGGGCCAAAGAAAGCTGTAAGTGCCAGCAATTTGAAAAAGGTGAGAAACCCAATTGAATTCAAGAAAAAAATCATTGCAAAGTACGATGATCGTGTCTCGTCCCCTCCTTCTTCTGTGCTCCTCGCCATCTTATACAATAGTCTTCAGTAAAGGTAAAAATTGCAGCCTATCCCAGCTGACTACGGGCGAGAGGCGGGGTACACCCTGGACTGGTCGCCAGCCAATCGCAGGGCACTGTAATCATTCTCTATAAAACGTATTTTTTAAAATATATTTTTGGATGTCTGGAACTGATTAACTGGATTGAAATAATATAAATGGCCCTGTTGGCTAATTAATTAATAGCAAAAACAAGGTACCACTGTACTTACTGTTACATTTTTACCACTATCTTTCAAAGTGGTTTTGGCGCTTTTTTTATGTGTAATTTTGCTTTAACATTTATAGGGCTCTCATTTCAATTGTCGGAAATTTAACATTTTAATTACCAAAAATATTGTAGTTAAATTCCAGAATTTCTTGATACAGTCATGGAAAAAATGATTTGTTTGTATTTGTTATCATCATTATATTTGTCCAAACAAATGTACCTTTAGTTTTCCCAGGCATTAAAATGGATCAATAAACTGAAGAAACAAGGGTGGTCTAATCATTTTTTCTATGACTATCATTAACTTAAATAGAAATATTTTTAATAATTATCCACTATTAGAATTTACTTTCATTTCAGAAATGCAGAACAAACTTTTCTCCAAGTACAAAGCAAAGTGGGCCATTAACATTTCTTTTTCGTCTTTTTTAATGTTGTATGTATTTGTTTGTTTGTTTGTTTGATTGTTTGCTGACTGGAAAGGACGTACATGGCAAGAGTTCTGCTTTCGATACTAAGCGTTTTGAACTATTTCGTTTCTCTCTTTCCCGAACACAAGGTCAGAACAGGTTTCTGACACCCTCAACTTTAACTTTGACAGGCGAGAGGTACAGATTTCCTGAAATAAACTAGTTACAAGTGCTGACAGCTGTTGGGCAAGCCACGCTAACTGGCTATCTGCTGAAGTTAGTTGCCTACCAACAATGCCAAACACAAAGTCGAATGATACCGGCCCAGGAAATCCGGATTCAAAATCATAAACAGGGCCAGTCTGGCTGTCGGATAAGGAGGATGACACCTCGAATGCAAAACCAGTTCCAGAATTCGACAATATTCTAAAGAGCAAAAAATGTATGTTATTTCACACCTTGAAGCAGGAGATGAGAGAGCTACAAGAACAAACTGCAGCACAAACAAGGTGAGAGTTTGGAGGTCACCAATTACAAATTCAACATATACATGCGCAGAATGACAGCCTCGACGGAAAACTCATGGGGATCCATGATGAAGTCATGATCCTTAAGGAGGAAAATTGAGCACTGCGCGAGGATACCAAGGCAATATGAGACGATATCAAGGTACTATGAGATGATAATGCTGCCTAGCGCGGTGCTCTTAAGGAGGTTAAAAATTATATTACCGGTATATACTATTATATATTTTATTATATTTCAGTATAACTTTTTATAACAGCCACATTGCAGTTTGAAGTTACCGAATGTGGTCCATGTTTGCATTTTGACTTGTCTAAAACTTTAGCAACATACTGTAAGGTCCCTTGTAACAGTTCTGTGTCAACCTGAGCAATGACACCCAATAAAGCTTTAATATTACGAAAAGTACTTTGTTTTTTGGTTGTGTTTCAAAAAGTAAAGGTCAGAGAGTTAAACGACTTTGGAATGCTCTAAGCTCCAGTTTGACCGTGTCCTCTCCAAATGTCAGACCCACCTCTAAACTTGAGAACTGTGACAAAACCAAACATGTAAAGCACGAGTGCTGATTTATAGAGCTTTGTGGTGCTGTAAAAGTTTCATGTGTTGCAGAGAGGAAAAGAAGCCTGCAAGGGGGAAAGTGGGGGAAGTGTAAACAAGAGATATTCAGGTGTTTCATCAAAGTATTTCATCACATGCAATTGTACTTTTTATTAAATGGGATAGAATTAATTACTCCCAATGTAACCAAAAGAGCTTAGCCACATGGGACAGCGGTCAGCCTGCCAAATAGATGGATATGGAAAGATATTCCAAGTCTGGAGAACATGAATTCACAACCAGGACAGGGAATAGAAGTCCCATCAGTGGCCTGACCTCTCCCAGAATGTTTGGTGCTTCCTGAGGGACAAGGATTCAAAATACATTCTCATAACTGTCAAATGGTGACACGGAGCCTCCTTTACAGCTGAACAGATTTGAACATGCCACAAGGTCGTGTGCAATACGCTAACAACAATCAGGCTTTTTCAATATCAATCAGCCGCTAATCAGTTTCACTGCTGCCATGTGTAAATCAAAGCCTGACCCAAACATTTCTCAAAGAGGAAGCATGGATCTGGGATGGATGCCACCATGAGAGAGAGGAGAGGAAAAGAGAAGCAACAACAGAAGAAGAGATGTCTTCTTAATTAGCCAGTAATGATAAGATCTGACAAACAACATCTGTTTCCTGAAAGCCAGAGAAGAGGGCGGTGGTGGGGGGAGAAGGATGGCAAGAAACCTGTGAAGTCTCCACAACAGGGACCTGCTTGTAAGAAAGTAAAGGGGGAGATGTGTGAGGGAGGGAACGCCGTGTAGCGTGACACAATAGAAGAGTGGAGGATGAGGAGGAAGACAGACAGACAGGGGAGAGAAATCTGACAGGGTTGAAGGAGTCTAAAAAGCCAGGATGAGTTTGACAGACAGAGGAGAGGAAAGCAGATGAAAACGAGAAGAAAGGGGGGAGAAAGACAGACACTCTGAGAAGGTGTGCTGGATAACGGTCCTGCAGGGAGGGAGCGAGGGAAGGAGGAACATGTGAAGAGATGGGAATGGAATCGCTCAGAGGTCCAGGGGGCTGTAATTTACTGTCCGTGGCTAATACACAGCAAATGTGCAGAGTCCGGGACGGTGAAAAGAAAAGAGGAGTCGAGTGATGGTGGGGCTTGGTGGGTGTTGTTGGGGGGCCGCGCCAACTTTTGGGGCTCACAGCAGGCCTGCTGGGAGCCTGTCAGCAGTCACATGGCCCCCTGCCCTCAACCCTGACAGATTCATCACGGCCGCTACCAGCACACGCACACACCCAAAAGTTTATTGTGACATTGAAATAGTTAAATCCAGACTCATATTTTGCTTCTCCTTGAGGAGTACTATGCAACATCTGCTGCATGAACGATGAAATGCACACGAAAGCATTACAGCAGATGAGTCATGAGTTTAGGTTTATTTACGGCACAGTTGTCTGCCAACAGGATATCGTCTAAAAAAAATTAAAATCATTCAGTCAGTAAAGCGCTTGCATTATATGCCAAAGTCAACACATTAGACTAAAATGAAGTTGTGACTTCAATTCATATTTTCTTCTTAACTAGTTCAGCCCGTGTGTTAGTTCGTTAGTTCAACAAAACAAATAGTGAATTGACCTAACAACTTCATTTTTTGTGTTTAGTTGACATAATTACAATAGTGAGGAACCAGCTGACAATAAATAGTCCCTTAACTTGTTTGCTGATTTGTAAGTAAATACAAATAAAAAATGTGTTCCTTTGAAATGAATGAAATGATTTTGTTTTCAACTAACAAAGTATTAGGGCCACACTAAAGAAAAAAAATAGTACTAGTTGTTATGATTTTACAAAAAAATAATGTAATGTATAATGTAATGAGAATAAAGTTGTATTGTTTTTTGTTGTTGTTTTAAGCAAAATCGTATACCTGCATTAGAATGAGGACTGTTAAGACTGTTGTCAAGTAAAACTTTCATGAAACACACAGTGTTAACCAGTGGTGTGCCATCAGGGCCAGCAAAGGCTTCTCTGCTGGCCTAAACACTATCACAAGTACTGAACTACATTTATAACTTCAATTCTAGTATTTGATCCATGAAATTGTATTCACGTGTTCCCCACATTCACTGGTAGAGTTCCAGACCAGTGCTTACAAGTGAGTGGTGAGTGTGATGGATTTTATTTACTTTTTTTATGTTTTTGTCGTGCTAGTAGATAAATATTGATTTTTTGAAATTGATTTTGAACTACTTCAGATGATGTTGTAGTGTAGAGGCCTGGCGTTTGGAGTTGTTTAGTGACGATGTATTGAAAGATAAAGGGTTAATTGGGTTTGTTGTTTTAGTAATAATGGTATCCATCCCCAATTATTGTTCATTATTTGATGGTTTGTACTGTATAACTGTGGCATGGTAGTGGTGGTATAAGGAGGAGAATTGGGTTGCTTAAAGGCCTAACTATGAAATGCAGAGCCCACCACTTATATTAACACAGCATTAATGTGATTGTGCATTTGTGTGACAAAGAACTACTCTCTAAAATCACCACTTTTGTTGGATTTGTTCAATCATCAGTCAGAAATTACCTGATGAATATGCAGCTGCAGGTCTCACACTGACGTGTTTAGGTTTGTGTAGTAATTTTGACTTTCACATGTTCCCTTCTACTCATAATTTTGCTTCTTCTTTTCAGTGTGGCCTTAGGACTCTACAATTGTGTAGAGTCAGCTGACAAGATAAAACATTTGATTTAAGTCAGTGTTTTTTGTTTGTTTTTTTTGTTTGTTTTTGAGAGCACGGAGAATAACAATCTCCTCTGGCACAAGCCGACGGGGATCCTGAGGTTAGAACTGCTTTAGGTTTATTAAAGTGTAAATATTAGCATTCCTGAATGTTTTCTTGAGAAGGGAATTTCAGCGAAATCTAACTCCTGAGAGATTTCAGGCTAGTCCAGATTGCAGCTAAACAGACAAACAAACAAACTTGGGCGACTTGCAGGGTCAGGGTAGCACCAGGGGGCATTGTTAAGTCATTAGTGAAATTTAAGACCTTTACACCGGAGGATGACCAGGCTCCATCACACACACCCACACCCACACACACTCCAACAACATCACTGGCATATCCAATCAAAGAAAACAACCCTTACTTTTAAATACCACTAACTGGCCTAAGACTTGGCAGCACACACACACACACACACAAGACCCAGATTACACTGACGAAGAGATCCACTTGCAAAATGAATGAGAATTTTGCCTGAAATCCATATCCCCATGAAGGAAAGCATAACAACACTGCTCACTGCAATCCTAAGTGCCCTCTAAATCATGCTAATCTGCCTGCTTCTGATCCTCTGAGCACCCCCAGTTAATCTCAATGCTGCTCAAGCAAAGGTGAACCCTATTAGGGGCCAGATAAATGGAAGCGTTTGAGCCTGCTACTCTGGAAGTGCAAAGCCGTTCAAAGTGCCATTGACCTGCAACTCAAAGCCATTCATACAATGCACTGAAAACTGATTTTAAAAAGTGTGTTGTTCTGACCTTTCCTTATGGCCCAAAAATAAGGGAAATTTCCACCAGAATTTCCACCAGCACCCCTGGTGTAAGGACCCAACTGCCTACTGCAGCCTGACCTTACCAGCTACAGAATGTTTTACGCCAATGTTGCCCACGTGTAATACGGGGAAAATTTGGGAAACTATTAAAATGAAAGTGCACCGAGAAAAAAGGGCAAATGCGGGAGTTTCCCAGGGTAAACGGTTGGGTTTCAGCATGATAAAGTACATCACAACCAAAACAACAATGGTAGCCAATAGGGCTGTAGTTGTTTTGAATGAGTTCATTAATTCTTTTCATACAAATTGTTATACAAGTTTACGCTCACATTTAGACTAACAAAGAGTATTCAAAGTAAAAAATGCAGGTTGTGTTTCTTAATAAAGTGATATCACCAACTACTGTCCTGGCATGCATATTACATCGCTCTACGGATTTTACAGAAGATTTCGCCAATGTTGTCATCTTTATGTGCAGCGTTAGACATAACACATTATAAGAGTAACACAATTATAGTACCGAGGAACCTTGGTTAGCATCATTAATTCATTCTAGAATGTCTGACTCTAACCGAAACGGACACTAACCAAATCAATTTTTCCCATTAGAAATAATGTAAGTCCAGAAAGCCAAAAATGTCAACACAAAACACGTTTTTAAAGCTTCACAATTATAATTTACATGCAGAAAACAATTTGAAATGCATATAAATACATATAAATGATTAATGAAAGGGATAAATGAGCATTTAAGGCTACTTATATACCTTATACCTTATACCTTCACTGAAGACATGATTCTTGACGTGATTCTCCCCAAAGACACGATGTGGCAGTGAGATCAACCACGGAAATTTAAAACGTTCGCCAAAAAACACGCTAACCGAGTTTCACTTAATTAACACCTTTTGCTGTAATGCACAAATGTAAGGCATTTAAAGTTTTAATTTCAATCTTTGTAATGATTGAGTGTGCAATTGTGTGAGTGTCAATACATTTTAACCTTTGGGGTGACGAGATGATTCTTTTGAACATGTCCACATTTTGTTCATGAAAAAATGGTTTATTGGTTGGTTGGTTGGTTTATGGTTTATTTCGACCATGTTAATACATATGTTCACTTCCTGTATTCTAAATTATTCTAATTATTCTTATTAATATTCTTACTTCTTACTATCATCCCTTTTTTTAAATTTCTTTTTATTTTCTTTATTAAAAAAAAAAGTTCTTCTTTCCCCTGCTGATGTCCGGATACACTTCATGCTGTCTTTGGTGTTGTACCGTGCATGTCATTGAATGTAGCTACATGGGTTCCTAGCTCCAGTGCTTTGTTGAACAGGCCCTTGCAACAATGATATCAAAATTCAAATGTTATTGAATGTAATCCTTCTAGTTCTTGTAGTCACGGTGATATGATGTTTAATATGTATCCAGGTCGTTGATATCTTTGACAACGAGCACTGTTGCACCTGCTGGTCCTCCATTTCACTTGATGTAAATATTGCCGTTGGTGCGCCAAGTGCTTTGTATCTTTCTCTGCTTCCTCAAGTCTCATGCTTTCCTGGCAATGTAAGTGTTGCTTTTGTCAAATGCTCATTCATGTAGCCGTTTGTACCTTTCAGCTTCTTTCCCTGTTTTAGCAGTGCAGTTTTAAATTCTCTGTTGGTGAACTTAACAGTGATGACAGGTGTGGTGTTGTTCTGTCATTTAGTGGGATGCAAGTGTCGATGGTGTTGATAGCTACCTCCAACTACGTTGATTTTAGGAATTTGGCAATCTGTTGCTTTGTTGAAGGGACATCCATTCCCTCTGGTTCTCCTATGTTATGAACTGCCCCATCTTTTGGCCTGGGTGTTCGGAGACCTGTGATGATCACTTCATTCATTCGTGCATTCTGATCCAGTTCATCAATTATATTTTTCGTTTGCTCAGTGATATTTTCCTTTGCTTCCTTCTCTTCCTAAAGAGTGGAGCGCAAGGCAGAATTATCTTCCGATAATGCCTTGATATCTTCCTACAGAACTTTGATATCACTGCATAATGCTGTATTTTCTTCCATGGGATTTTTAACTTCCTGAAGAGCAGCATGGCAGCGTTGTCTTCCAATAATGCCTTGATATCATCCTGCAGAACCTTGATATCATTGCATAACACTGTATTTTTTTCCATAGGGTTTTTAACCTAAAGAGCAGCGTGCAAGGCGTTCATTTTGCAACTCCTCAGTTTTCTTCTCTTCGTGCATTGGTATCCTTTCTTAGTGCTCTATTTTCCTCCAAATGGTCTATGACATCACCATGGAGTGTCAAGATCGCTGAGATTGGTGTTCTAGAGGTGGGGGTATATGGGATATGTAGACAAACAAACATTCACTTTCACATACCTTTAGACAATTTAGAGATTCCAATTAACCCAACATGCATGTTTTTGGAATGTGGGAGGAAACCGGAGTACCCGGAGAACACCCACGCACGCACGGGGAGAACATGCAAAATCCACACAGAGGTGTCCAACGGAGATTCGAACCCAGATCTTCCCGATCTCCTGACTGTGTGGCCAACATGCTAACCACTAGTTCACCGTGCGGCCCGTTCTGCAAGGCTTGTAATATCAAATCATTTCTTCAGAGGATATTTTCGAGTTCCGAAACTGTTTTTTCATTCAAGGCATCGTTTCCATCCATACTTCCCATCTGCAGCTTGTCCAATCAAAGTGCCCGTGCTGTTCCCCCCATAAGCCAACTGGTAGTCCACTCCTATTTCCTAACAAAACATGTCTCCGTTTTTGGACAAAGAAAACAGAGCAAAGCTACTTGTGTGCACGTGTCTGATTTTCCAAAGCGGTCATCACTTGTGAAGCAGAGCAAAGGTGACTTTAACCAGTACATCACTCATCAAACTTCCCTGTATTTTAGCTTTAGCCTCCCAAAAGGTCCATGAACTTATTTTCAGCAGTCTAACTCTGACAGAGCTTCTCAGGCAGTACCTGTCAGTAAATGTGATCTTTGTAGACTATGCATGGTCTCTCCCTAGCTGTCTGTCTTTTTGTCTCCTTCTCCCCTTTGCATTGCCCCCAGGGAGGAGGCATCTCAGGGTCCTGTGCCAGCTGCTCAGTGGTTCAGCCGGTGAGAGTGAGATGGTGTGCACTGGAGCCTCAGGGCCCTGTCGCCAGGCTGCATGGCCCCACTTGTCTGATGGGCTCACTGACAGGGGTCTGAAGGGAATGTCCAGGGCTGGACCACCAGGGAGCAACTCGTGGCAGTGGAGCGGTGGGACCAGTGTACCTGACTTTGTCTGTGTGTGAAATACATGCATTTAAATATTTGCATTGTTGTGTTCTAGCAAGCGAGAAGTAGGTGTAAGTGTACTCCTGCGTAGACTAACTTGAAAAGTCTAACCACATACCTTCAATAAAGCAGTCCAGTTTCCCCGTAACCCAAGAAAGAACTTGAGGGAACTTCAGGTTCCATCCAAATGTAATGTTTTTAAAGATTTTTTTCTTGACCCATCCCAGAACTCTACACCATGTTTGGTGAGAATCAAACCAGTGTTTTTTATACCACAGACTAATGACGGTGAAAACAAGACCTCCATAGTGGAGGTAAAAATACTTTTCCCTTAACTTTTTTTTAAAACTCTCTAGTGAGTAATGCAATGAATGGCTAGGATGCCAAATATACAGCAGACATAACATAAACATACAGTATGCATCTCTTGATTGATTATGTAGTCATCACTGTCAGGTTGTAAAAATTTATAAAATGGCGTCTGAGATTTGGAAACATATCATGTGTACTAGCTTGGCGTCCAGCGGCAGCTGTGATTTAGATTGGAGAAGCATCTGCAAGTGTCAGCTTGCAACAAGTTTGCAAACATCAGCAGCAATTCTTTCCATTGTGAAAAGCTCAAATTCAGAGAAATGTATCCATGGTGGACCTCTGCACATTTGCAGATTTTTGGTCCAAAAAAGAATTTCATTTAACATTTTTTTTTCTCCAAAAACAGGCTGTTTTTTTCTGCATCTCATTCACCCTACGTCAGTAAAAATGTATAGATACATGATAACACAGGGAAAATATACAGCATACCCGTACCACTGTTTAAAACCCCCTCGCCATTTTTACATGTTTATGTCTCTGTGCTTGACTGATAATAGTTTTTGTCACGCGTTGAGATTTCGCACTTGGTTTGGCTGTCCTTGCGAGACGCAAAAGTGAACAGTTAATATGCGATTGTATGTCGTTAATGGAATTACAACAGGCAAGCAGTGTGGATTTTGTAGATGCAGTTTAGAGAAAGCTTTCTGACAGCTAGCGGCCGACATAGCGGAAGAGCCTTGTACTACTGCTAGCCGCTTCAGGGTGAGGTGGTGGCAGCCCCACTACAGATGTAAGCACAGTTGTTGCGCTAGTGCGTAACTCTGTTCCATCGATCATTATTATCATCCATGCATCGTGCATCATCCATCCAGACTGTGAATTCAACTGCTACATTAGCAATTAGCCGCTAACTAGCGATCGGCTAACCCTGTATCTTCTATTGTTAGCTGTTAAAATAGAGTGATTGATTTGATCCTTTAGTGCTGAACTTTAACTTTTGAATTTACATGACATTTATGATGTAAGTCTGTAATTTGACTTTGTTGAACCCCATGGTTCATGATTAAAATGACAGTGTTATATTCTAACATGTTTATATTAATAGTAGTTCTTTTTTTTACTCCTATATGACCGTTACAAATGTCAAAATGTGATTCAAGACATTGATTGTACAGTTGGGATTGTGTTCAACCTCTAAACTTCCACTGTATATCAAAGCAGAAGAAACATGATAGGTCCTCAATTATCACAGTACAAGCCTTTATAAGTTAGACACATAATGACACTGTTGCCTTCCACATTGTGTCGTACATGGACTGTGATGACCGATTCTGGTACTTTAGTGTACATCTGGGAAACTGGAAAAATGTGACCTCTGACACCATCCAAAATTGCCTTTATTCTTTGAATGAAAGTTTAATTTTCTTTCTCCAAAGAACTGTTAACTGTTAACTATCTCGGGGCCACACCATCAAATTCAGAAGCATGCCTAGTTTGTTTTTTAAATTGGTTTAAGTCAGGCGTGCTAAAGCAGGTGGAGCGACTACCATTGAAGCAGATGGTCTTCCAGACCCCACAAGACATTAGCATACAACAATAAGTGATATCTGAATAGTTTTTTTTGTGCTGCTCAGACTGTGTTAATCCATTCAAATAAATGTTGGGGACAGATTAACTGCACCGACCAAAGAAAATTCATGTTTTTAGAGTTATTGTGATCATACATCTATGAGTTAGGAAATGATATGAACATGATTGGAAGGAAAAAGAGTAAATGGACTTTTTGAAAACACACTGGTGGTACATGTACATAACTAGAACCAAGACCACAAATGGATCAATACAACCCACAAGCCTAGATTAAGACTAATGGATTCCACAAGCAGTCGAGCATCTGAAGTCAAGCCGCTGCCTGACACACATAATGACTGCTGAAAGAGGAAAGCAGGAATCCTAAAATGCACAACTAGTCTTTTAAAAGTCACACACAACATCATGTTGTGTCCCAAATTTGTTTTTTTATTTCAATTTTCTTAATTTGATTTGAGCCCTGGTGAGCTAATTTTGAGTCGGGGGGAGGGTACAAGTATATTGACAGCATTGGAAAATTCCTATTGATTATTCTTCTTTTTTCGGAGTGCCGGCTTGTTAAAAAAGACCCGCTCTTAGAAACACGATCAATTAGTGAGATAGTGCTTGCCATTGATCACCCCCACAACCCCCACACCACAAGGCCGCAGCCTTACGATGGATCCCTGCACACACTCGTTATGACCAACTATTGATTTCTGCTTCTTAGCCCAATATAAAAGCACACCCCCTCAACCCGCCTAGTGAACGCTGACCTCTCCAATCCAAAGCACACAGTCTATTCTTACTAATACTAATACTGACATCTGCTTGTCTCCATTGTAAAGCCACCACAGCACTCATAAATAACAGAGGTCAGCTTTGGCTCACAACCAGTATAACTTCTAGCTTAGGGGTCAGCGTGCCAATAACACTGCCATTAAAAATATCTCTAGGATTATCTGTTAGAATTGGAAAATACCAGTGTGATATTTCCTGTGTCCCAACTGTTAATTAAGAGCATTAAACTGTATAGGTTAAACAAACAAAAGCAGGGAATTACTGTTTGTAAGTCTGTTCATAAGTCCCTTCATCTGGACTAGAGCTGTGGTGTTGTTCTGGTGATGCAAAGTGTCTTTTTTGTGCCAAACGTAACTTTTGGAATTGGCCAAAAGTTCAGATTTGGTTTTATGTGACAATAAGACATGTTCTCATGTTCACATTTTCTTTGTAAGAGAAGGCTGTTGACTGGTGCAGAAAAAAAAACAGAAGATTTTTGTCTAGATGGAATTGGGGCTTTTTTCAACATTCTGAAGACTTCCAAATAACAAAAGCTTCAGATGCCTGCTAAAAAGCTACAAACTGAAGAGGAATTTCACCGTTCAGCATGACAATGCCCAAAAGCGTACGTCCAAATGAACAAAATGATGACTTCACCAGAAACCAAAAAAAGCTATGCCTAGTCAGAACCCACATCTAAATACATTTTTTTTTTAATCTGTGAGGCAATCTGATGAGATATACAAGAAATGAGCTCACAATCTGCCCCCCTGAATTATAGAAGTTGCAATTAACATTATTTATTTAAAAATGTTTTGGAATCATTTATGATTTTTTGTTTTTTTTACATGATAAAAACCCAGCAATTTTCTGGCGAACAGTCCAGGGTGTACCCTGCTTCTCGCCCAAAGTCAGCTGGGATAGGCTCCGGCATAACCCCGCGACCCTCGTGAGGACAAGCTTCATAGAAAATGGATGGATGGATGATAAAAACTTGGTATTTTCCATTTTTAGGTGTGTGTTCCCTTTCTATATCAACAGTATCTTACACAAGGAGCCCGGTCAACTAATAAAGAATCGATCTCTAGATCTATTATAGATATAGATAATAGATCTCTAGTGTGATTAGTTTTTAGCGCATACATAGTGAGAAGAGTTAGCAAAAATTGAGCCCCGAGGAATCAATTTATC
This sequence comes from Dunckerocampus dactyliophorus, assembly GCF_027744805.1. Taxonomy (NCBI): domain Eukaryota; kingdom Metazoa; phylum Chordata; class Actinopteri; order Syngnathiformes; family Syngnathidae; genus Dunckerocampus; species Dunckerocampus dactyliophorus. The sequence goes on along the minus strand of NC_072822.1, from coordinate 17,416,206 downwards.
TATCTGTCTATCGATCAGCCGTCCAACCAATCAGTGAGCAAGTCAGTCTATCAGTCAAAGATAAATGTCGCTCCCCAAACAGAGACGTCACATCGGGCCTGGGAGTGTGTAGAAGAGCTGGCCAGAGTTAAGATTAGACAATTGTAAAACTATTAGACACAGCAGGCAGCGGCCTTTTAGATCATCTTCTCCCTGAGAAAACTCGAGAGTCATCTCTTTGTGGCCTCGTCTTCTCTCCACCCTGATCAACCCCTCCACACGGATCAGCTGTGATCTCCTCTTTCTCCTTTCACTCAAATCAGGATTAGGGAGAGAAGGGGGCGGGGGGGCATCAGTGGCAGCAGCAGGAGAAGGGGGAGAGGGAAAACTGAAACAATATGGAAAGGAGATTAGAAAAGTGGGGGTTTGGGCCGTTTGGGGAATTGCAAACTACCTTGTGCTTTGGTAGGTGTCCTAATGACACCACCTAATTATGGCAAAATTAGACAAGCCAAGGAAAAGGAGGGGAGGGGGGAGAGGAGATGACTACTCAAAGGAAAAAGAAAGGAGAATTAGGTAATAGAGAGTGAAGCAGTGTGTAAGAGCATGTGGGGCAGCAGGAGATAAGAGAAGAGGTGGCCAGAAGATGGCACGGAATAAGGGAGTGAAAAGAATAACAAGGAAAAAAGGAAGAAGACGGAGCAAAGCATCATGGGCTATCGACGGGAGTGGGCCCCAGCACGCTGCATGTTAATTGGAGAACAGGTGTTGGGGCTGGGAGCAGGAGGCTGATTATTGGAGCCGCAGAAAAAGACGACACCCCCCCTCACAACCCAACACCACCGCACGCACTGCACATTCAAACACACACACACATGAATAATTGAAGACCCAAGCAGTGACTGAGGAAAAAGGTCAGAGTAGGGGTCACTTAGACACATATACAATTGCACATACAGTCATATACATAAATAAACGTGTGAAGTTTCACAAACACACACATGAATATAAACCTCAGTTTGCGTGCATGCGAATGCTAATCAACACTCACACAGCTTTTTAGCAACCATGTGGTTCACAGACAAACGGACAGGCTTATCAGAAATTAACTAGCTACTAATGGGCTGCTCCCAAAGGAGAGGATTTTGCGGGACAGTCAAGAGGGAGAGACCCCCATCAGGACGGGATGTGCCCTGTGTGATTAGAGAGGAGCGGAGGTCAATGATTCAGCTTAAATCAATCCTTGCAGTCACACAACAGCCTGCAACTGCACTCACACTCACAATGGAAATATAGATTCTCTCCGCATCATTCTGCCAGGTGACTTGAATGGCGGTTTATGGCATGTAAGGAGGAAGTATACAGTATATGGAATGGAACATTGGGAGAATCATGTGCAAATGAGAAAAGCAGCTGTTCAAAAGCATTCTGGGAACACTGAAAAGACAACAGACTAGTTTTTCCATGATATGAAAAATATCCTGAGCAGAACTCCTTTGAGACACACTGTCAACAGGCAGCCAGCTTGAACTGAGAAGGGAAGAAAAGGGTCCTTGACATAAATGAAGTGTTTTCTCCTCAATGGTTATGAGAGTGGAATTGAAGGGAAGGAGGAAGGAGAGGAGGCGCTGATGAAGGTTGATGACATCACAGAAAAAGTATTTCTGCTTATGAACATTCATCACGCAGCTGGCAACATGGCGTGAAACCTCCAAAATCTTTCGACTTCACACACGCTGATTACCGCCGTGGTTAAAGTCCGATAAGCAGTGGTCAGGGTGCGCATTAACTACATGTGTGAGCCTGCAAGGAGATATGAAACATCCACATGCTTCACATATGAAGAGGAATGCTCTCTGCAACCGGTCGTGGAAAGGCTGAGGACTGAACAGACGTGTAATATTACTACACGCGTTGGACACTTCATTACGTACAGCTGCACACTCCAATGAGTTCCAATGGAAGAGCTAACAAAAATGCTATGATAGATAGGGTCAGAAAAGTATACATTTTCCACTTAACTAGGCAAAAAAAAACAACTAATCAGCTCGAAAAAATAATGTTAATGAAAAACTCATACTGAAAAATAAATAAATAGAAGGATATTCCTATTATATATCATGAATTAAAACCAAAGTAAGGGAAACACTTGGTAGACAACAAGGGACTAAAAGGAATTATCACCCAACTATTACAAAATATTTGATTTACTTTTGGGTTTGTTGAAAATGTAATGTAATGTAATTCCTAAATGATTGTGAAACCTCGTAAATTAAAGATGAAATTCTATTCCTCAATTACATCTGCATTGTTTTCATTCAAATTTAGTGTGTTGGCGTGAAAAAATTAACAATAATTTATTGTCCAAATATTGACGGCCCTTACTGTACTTCACATATAATAAGCAATTTTCAGAATTTTCAGCAATTTTATATTTTGTTTTTATATTCTAACATTGAAATGTTGCACTGCAGCATACTAAATTGTGTTTCCAGTAGGGTGGATCCCCGCACATTAGCGTTTGTGACCCTGCAAATTTGCAGATTTTTGGTCGCAAAATGCATTGTTAACTTTTTTTTCTCTTTTCTCCAAAAATAGGCAATTTTTATGCAGGAAACATATCTCATTCACCCTAAGTTGGTAATAATTTATAAACACGTGATAATTAAACATAAAATGGACAGCATCCATACAGCATAACAACATGGCGGTGGCACCCTGTGTGTGCTGATACAGCAGCATTAGCTTCTATAGCCAACTTTCCGAAAACTGCAGCAAGGTGAACACAAGTTTATCGTATATGATTGTATGACTGTAAATTGTTCATGGAATTACAACAGGCAAGCAGTGTGGTTATGTACCCTGTAGATGCAGCTTGGAGAAAGGCCTTCTCCGACAGCTTGCCGGGACGACCCAGCAGTCTGCGGAGTAGCATACAACTGCTAGCCGCTCCACAAGGAGATGGAGGCGGCCTCACAACAGACGGAAGCACGGTTGTAGTGCTAGCCTGACAACCAGGCTAAAGACAAGACTGTGAGGCCAATTCCATCTGTTATATTGATCATCTTCCATTATCATCCATTAGTGATGAGTACCTATAATTTAAAATGTGTGTAATAAGTGCGTGAGGCATATTTAGGGCTTAAAGCTGGATTGCGCTTGTTTGCATTTAGCCTGTTAACCTCAACGTTGCTAGTGAACAATGGCAATTGAAGAGAGAAGGTGAATCTAATCTAATCATTTACTTTTTTTGCGAGTGTTGATCCAAAATCCAGCAAGCAGGAGTGTTTGGGGCCGAGCTGTGCGTCAGAAATAGGCATTTTTATGGCCATCTCAATTGCTCTCATTTTTTCATGTAACCCCCGCAAATAGCAAGAATCTACTGTATTTTGGTAACCTAATGTACATGAGAGGGCCAATACATTAGCAATAACTTTCATTTTGATGCACTACAGTTCTACACCACAGCAAACAGTTAAATCAATACCTCCCACAGACTATACTTATAGACTAATAATGGGGAGTAAATATTAACTTTGTAAAGGTAGAATTTTTGATTGAGCTCCTATTGGATCAATGGATCAATTGGATCGAAACACTGCTGTAAATACAGCACACATAGTAACATTCGCTGCAATGTGTCATCCAGCCAGAAACCCAGAAGGAGTTGTACTGAGTCAAAATGCAACAGTGTGTTGTGAGGAGTTATTTTCACAAAACCACAATCTCTCTCAATGTGTAAATAAGTATGTGTGTAAAAAATGAGCATCCAGAGGTATGAGCCGGTGCTTTGTGTACTGTATTGGAGCTCCTTACCTGTCAATGATGACTGGGTCAGAGGGCGTCTCATTTCGGTTACCGCAACTTTTCTTCTCACAACAGCGGCTGAGTGGGCAATTAAAGGGACAGAAAAGACAACAAGAGGGTAAAGTCAGCAGAGGAAAATAAGCAATTTAAACAGGAGGAGTCGTCATTTGTCCGCAGGCCCAGACTCCCACTTGCTTGCCCTGCAGTCCACCAACATCCAGCAACACACAAAGGAGGCATGAGAGGGGAGGGGAAGACGGGACAAAGGAATAAAAGAGGAAGAAAAGGTACAACAACACACCCTACAAACAGTGAGAGACCATTCAAAAGTGAAAAGGCAGCCAGGCAATCTGTCACATTGATTTCGAAATCAAATTCACTCCCCCTACCCCACACACACACACACACACACACACACACACACCATTCGTCAGCACTCCTGTCCGAGGAGTCTGCTGGCCAACCCCCCCATCCGCCCCAAAAGTCCCCTTCACTGCATAACAAAAGTGCCCCCACCCCTAACCATCTGCCACCCCTACACCTCGCCTCAGCCCTCTCGTGTCCCAGCTTGGCCCTGCCCTGCCCCCCTCCACCCCCCTGTCAGACAGCCTCACTCCCCAGCTGTGACGCTTGCCCTCTGCCTCCTCGGCTCTGTTATTAGCCAGCTGTGAGTCACATTCGGGCATCTGCTGGCTACACAATGGCAGAACCCACTCCATCTTAGCCCCAGCACCCGCCTCCATCCTTTCCCTCCTGCTGCCCTCCAACTCTGGGTCACTGGCCCACTTATGTCTTCTCTTCCTGTTCCTCCATAAACCTGTGTTTACCAGTTTACCTTAATAGACCACATGATTATTTTGCTCCATATGTAGCTGACAAGGTCCTCAAAGTGGCCCCTCTTCTCTAACAGCTACATCTGTTGAATGTGTCACTCGTCACATGCCAGCAAAGTTCAAACATGCTGCCTCAGCTCATTCCCGGAGTCTCCATTTGATGAAGGAATTGGAATAGTTCGCTTTAGCGCTTCTGGTCATGTCAGCTGTTGCATTGCTGCACAACTACAGTTGGTGACATGCTGCTATACTTTGGATGGTGATCACTAACTAGAGGACTGTGGCACATTGGCTAGCATGTTGGTCGCACAGTCAGGAGACTGAGGGTTTGAATCTTGTGTGCTTGTGTGGGTTTTCTCCAGGTATTCCGGCTTCTTCCGACTCTCCAAAAAGTTAGGTTAATCGGATATTCTAAATTGTCCATTGGTGTAAATGCGAGTGTGAATGGTTGTTTGTCTATATGTGCCCTGTGGTTAACTGGTGACCAGTTCGGGGTGTACCATGCCTTTCACTCAAAGTCAGGTGGGTTAGGCCGGTTTACCGATGACCCTAATGAGGACAAGTGGTGTAGAAAATGGATGGATTAAGATTCATTAAAAACAAACTGTTATTGGCATTTTTTTTTTTTTTACATTAAATGCCGGCTAGATGGCGCTTGTCACAAATGAAGTCACCAATTTGTCATGAATAACGCTTGTTTGCCACTCTCCTTTGCCATTTCCTACCAGAACTCGAAATTTGGCCAGGGTATGCATCATTTTAGACTTTCCTGTTGTCGTTAGTAGTCACTAAAACAAATAAGGTGCAATTTAACATGTGCAATATTGTTTGGTGTGGGTAAAGTGTTGACAAATGTGCAAATTTTCAATGTGTGGAACATTTACAAAATACAATATGTGCAAATTAAGGGAAAAAGTTAGTCCAAGAAGTGTATAAATATTTAAATTTTTATTATTAGTATAATATTTATTCTGCTTTATACCTATTACCCTCCTGTTTCTCCAGGAAACGCACATATTTTGGACTTTTTGTTTAAATAGTTTCCCATCAATTATTTTCCGTATTTTCACTTTCATCTGAAAACAAACAAAAAATCCTCTCTGAATTTCCTTTATTTTCCAGAATTTTCCCCTTATTATGAAATGCAAATGTAGACAGGTATGACCTTTGCATAAGGCGGTTTGTATAGGCTGCGCACCGATGCACCTTTCAAAACATACTGGAACAGCCAAAAACGTGTGTGTCTGTGTGCGTGTGTGTGCGTGCGTGTGTGTGTTTTAGAGCATATATAACACCCACCTGCACATGACTTCATGTGTGAGCAGAACTCTGCACATTTCTGGATTCTTGTTTTGGCCCTCATATGATATAGGCTGTAAGGAGGGGGAAATAGGCAACAGGATATGTCAGTTTCATGCAGAAATCCTCTGAATTCAATCAGGAAACTAAAGTTCACCTACCTGTTTTGTCACGGAGTCAATAAGTCGTGCATAAAGATCCTGCTCTGTACGAACCCCTGCAGAAAAAAACACTAAAGATTATTACTTTTGATATTTGGTGTAGAATGATGTGATCGTGTATGACAACATGTAATTACCACAATAGTAATGAAACTGAAACATAGCTCATTTTAAATGTGTCCTTTAAAAAATGACAACATGTTAAAGTTATTCCTCAACTTCTTCCTGTTGATGTCAAGCGTCCCAAATTAATATAGAAACTACCTTTCTAAAGAAGGGGAATCAAGCTAGCTACAGTATATGCGAACATGTTGATTTTGCTCAGATAATAATAATAAATAATAAAGGCTTATTCAGTTAACCCGAGCAGCGATATACAACATCTAGCCTTCAAGTCTTTCCAGCGAGTTGATAAAAACTGCAAAGCACTGAGGATAGTCAGAAATAAAAGATTTATGATATAAATATTAACCCCCCCTCCCCTCATATTTCGTAAAAAAAACACAAAACTGAACTCCATCCAGCCAACAAGGAGAAATACGATTGGCATGCACCTCATATTTTCTCTCTGATGGTTTCTGAGGGGATTGAAGGTTATTTGATGTTTCATGATTATTAGTCTTGTTTTGTTTGAGAATAGAATTTACAACAGCCCTCTCACAATTTCTCAACTCCACTGACTTATTCCCAAAATGAGTTGGAGGCTTGAGCTACAGTCCCCACACTAAACAGTACAACAGCAACGATAACCAGCTTGGCCAGTTTCATTGGAGCGCAAACACACCCCGCTGGTTGAGTAAAACCTCAACACTAAATCATAAGCAATTAAAACAAAGTGAAATGAATTGCTTCTATGGACTTTGGAGACTACAAGTATTACTTTCTAAAATGTGTTCCCCTTATCAAAGTCTCCATTGAGATGGCTTTGATATTGCATGGGGAAGGCGATAAAGAGGAAGTGCTCTGAATGTACTTGTATGAACGCAATGCATACGTGTGTGTGCGTGTGTGTGTGTGTGTGTGTGTGTGTGTGTGTGTGTGTGACTGCGTGCATGGAGGATGAATAAGGGGGTTGCGGGACAACATGTCTTTTATCTTCTCTCCCATGGGTGCCACTACGATGCCAGAGTAGGGGCCGCAGTTGCTCATGGGAGCCACATCTCTCTGTGTAACCCTGATATGATGTGGGAATCACGATCAGGGGGTGTTGGATGGATTGTTGATCTCAGGGTTGTAGAGTGTCAACAAGTACCCCGTGTACTTCATTAGTGGAGCTCAGATGTGGCTTGAGATGCACAAACCATGTGATTCGTTGAGGCAGAGGAAGGTTATTGTAGTGGTTGTTGTACCTTGAGGGCTGTAGTTGTTGGGGTGGTACCTTGAGCAAAGAACTCAAACAAGTTACTAATGAGAGTAGGGTTGAGCATAGAGTCCCGAGCATCGATTGGAACCGAAACTAACATTCCGATTCTCCCGGGATTGTTCAAATAATTTTATTTACATTCCTAGATTCGATGCGCACTTTGTCAACCAGAAGAAATAGCCGTGGGCACCAATGAAGATGAAGCCGGCAAGCACCAACGAAGAAGAAACGGCTTGCAAGTTTATTATTGGCACAGTCCGTTTCTTTTAGCAACAGTCAAAGGACCTTCTCAAGTCACACAACACACTTCCGGCCTTCAAAATAAGAGCATTTTCGGCTATATCCTGTTTACCTGCGTTCACAAAATAAGGGTCTCATTAAAAATAGCTTACACCAACATTGAGGCAGCATAGAAAGTATTCTACTTTTAAAAAGTAAACATCTTTTGTGAAAGTGTACCCCTGTAAAAACAAACTTTATAACATTTATATTCAAGTTGAATGCTTTGATATTTATAAACTGGTTGAAAATAACCCTTTAAGAAATAAATCATAAAGTTCATAAAAAGTTCATATCATTGAAGAATTCATAGAGACGGTAAGAACTGTTTTAAACCCTAAATACGAGTCAGTTTAAAAAACAGTACAAGCATATGGTGTTTACAAGATACATGGAAGATGCAGAATACTGAGAACCACAGTGTCTGATATTGTTTATCCAGAATTCATTCATTTATTATTATAAAATTAATACCACGGTGTCTTATATCATTATTATTATTATTATTATTATTATTATTACCAGGGGCAGATTTACTATAAGGCCAACACCGGCAATTGCCTGGGGCACTGAGATTTCCAGGGCCCGCAAACGTCTCATAAAAACTGATTATTGATGATTTTTTCTTCAATTTAAAGTACATACTATTGTTTCAGTCTTAAGTGCTTAAAACTATATCAAAATGTCTAATCTTTCACAAGCGTTTCAACCACTGCCCCTTCCTTCTCATGAAATGGACTACTCCATGTTACTACGCATGTGCCAATTGATTCCGAAAAACGGGAGCGAAACAAACTTGTTGGCGCGGAGTAACCCCAGTGAAGTGGAGAAGAGGAGAAGGCGAGTGGAAAACAGTTTTTATCAAAACTACCAAAGGTGTCAATCTTTTTCACAGTCACAACAGCAGCACCGCTACAGGCAGTGTCAGCTGAGGCGAACGCAGTACATGAAGCTGAGAGTGAGGCTTTTCATCACAAAGATGTGAGTGTTAAAGCGGTAAACTGTGTTAAATGTTTCTTAATGTTCTTATTAGTTAGCCTACAGTAAAAGTGTTGAGATGATTCACTTGTTAGGTAATAATAATCCCCCAGGAGGATTTTAAGGACTTTATCTAGTTCAGGAAATAGGAGAATTTTCTCATATTCATACTTGTTAGAAGATAATTAATATTTTAAATCGTTTTGGGGAGGAATATAAACATGGCTATGTAACTACCAACTTAAGCTGACAGATGAAGTAACTGTAACAGATTTCAAAAGCAGGAAAAAGTAGCCGAAATTACATTCTCACATTTTGTAAAAACGTAAAAAAAAAAAATGCCCATGGGTATTACTAATGCATTTTACACTTATGTGTCTATTATACATTGTTTCTGTCAATGTTTACTGCTCATTTATTTATTCTATTTCTTCTTCTGTGACTGAATAAGCTAATAATAATAATAAATAAGATCAATTACCCCTACTGTTACACTGTTCTTTTTTTTCCCTTTTGAACAAGTTAAGCACAGGAAGTGAACAAACTATAGGCTGGGACTCAGAGGCAGGGTAGATATTAAACAAGCTCTGCTTCTTCCTACCTCTTTTTGGATAGGTTGAATAGTGCAAGCAAGTGTAAACATGTGATGTCAAATCATTATTGCATCTGGGTTAAGCTTGTTCAAAATAAACTAAACCATTAGCATTACCATTTGCCAAACTTTCATATTTTTCTGTCCTGTGTCCGTTTTGATTGGATTGCTGATTGTCAGGCAGGTACACATTGTTTAATCATAAATGATTTGACTTTAAATTATGCATGTGTTGATGTTTGATGTGCATGATGTATTTTAATAAGATAAATAAACATTTGAAATAGTTTGGTAAACTTTACTTAATAGTTTCAAGTCAGACAGTTTGACACATTTGAGATTTACAAAACACACATGAAAATAAAATAAATGAGATGTACCCTGAAAGGTACTGATTTGATTACTGATTTGTACGCCATTACCTCCAAGTTATGGTTTGTAGATTAGGAGTAGAATATTTTCTCACAGGGCTGGCACCCCCAAATGTACTGCTTCAGTACCCTTGACAATTGACTTTCTTATCTCTTTATGTACTTTATGGTCCTGGAAAAGTATATGCAGTCACTTGGGGGCCAGTACTCTGCCATCGGGGGCAGTACAGATTTATGGTTACTGCAGTGGTACAATGAAAGTACTGATTGGGATCCTCGATATTTTTTAAACGTATACATATACAGTATTATGTATAACACTGGAGTCCGATCATTAGCCCTGTAATACACTGATTGGATCTTGAGGGACAAAAATGGAATCCAACGACAGTATATAACTTTTTTATAGTTGCCTGGTAGCTGATCAAAATTGAAGTGTTCACTTGTTCTTACCGTTGCTATAGAGGAGCTGGAGCTTGTAGTGAGTGCCGTTGTTGGTCTTTTCTCCCGTCTGCTCCTTGGAAACACAGCGCAGACACACACACACAAACACAGAGCATGCAGTTAAGCACATTTAGGGCCACTGATAAACCCTGCCATCACTACATGTTGATACATAAAACCAATCTCTCCAAATCATGCAGTTGGATCTGCTCTAAGAAGCACGAGCATTGAGATCCCAGGGCTCAACGTCCATGTGTGTTTTTGCCATAAGCTCAACACTTAACCTCAGGTCACACCTTCTCCAAGAGAGAAGAGGGTGGACTATCATGGCTAATAGACGCTCCGAAAGCCTTGAGATTGGGTGCAGTGGTGGTATGCAACAGCAAGTTAGGAGTGCTACAAGTGTGTGCAGTGCATGTAAGAGTGAGCAGCAGTCGACCTTGACGAAAAACTTCCTTGGCGCTATCACACTACTTCCTCCAGGCTCCCCCCTACCCACTGTCTCTTACGCCCCCCTTTCGTTCTCTTCTTCTACCTCTACTGGTCTTTCTAAGTGGTCTCAAAGGAATGCTCTTTGGTCCAATAACCCAGGAGGCATCTCAGAGATGAGAGCAAGGGGAGAGGAACAAGAAAGCTGGGGGAGAACAGCAACTGGGAAAAAGAAAAAGAAGAAGAGGAAAATTAAGATGCACGAAGATAAGTTCGGGAAGTAGGGAAGCTCCAATTGTAATATCAGGAGATAGACTGATTCCCGGCTTTGTAGCTTTTATCAATATAAACAAGGAGCTGCTTATTTTGTCATGCCATCGCTCTACCTCTGCATAATTACAAAGCCAAAACAGATGCCAGGGTAACCATGCAGAAAATGAACCCACTGACAGCTTTCAACCCTGGCATTAACACCCTCACACACACACTTTGCCTGACATTCTCAGTAAACCTGACTTGACAAGATCTTGAGAGCCAGATAGAACACAAGTCACAAATGTCTGTCAACACTGGACAGGAGGCCACAGTCTCTCAACTGCACTCTTTCCTGTGTCTCTCCCACTCTTCCAACCTGCGGAATTTGTCTCCCATTGCCACATAGTGGTGTTTTGAGAAGACACTTTGATGATTAGCTCTCTAACAGGAGTGGAGATCATTTGCATTTAAAAAAAAATAGTGGTCCCTCATCACCCCCAGCCCATCCCACCACACACACACACACACACACATTCTGCTAATGAGGCAAGCTGCTAATTAGTCATTAGATATTCTTTTTCAATCCCACATCATCAGCTCACTGAGGCTACAGTTAGTGTAAACATGAAGCCGTCAGCTGTTCCATGTGCTGCATGGCTCTGAAGATCAAGAGGAGCAACTGGTTCCTTTGGATGAAATATTCTCTGATATCTTGTTACTGCATGTCTCTAAGTGAAAGTGACACTGTACACATACAGCGAGAGAGAGCACTCACACACCTTGTCGTGTTCCACAAAGTCCACAAAGGCCGTCCTCTCCACTTCCACAGGCTGCCCGTGTCTGTCGTAGAGCGCCAGCACGAAGTGGAAGAAGTTGGACTTGCGTAGATTGGAAGGAGGCTGCTTCTCAAAGTGGGCTCTGGAGAGGGCCACTCCACTGCAGGCGACAATGCCACAACAACACAAATATCAGTGCAATCCATGAGACTGACTGATTCAAACTTTTCTATGGTGTTTCAGCAAAGTAACATAATATAAAAAAAAAAAAACATAAAGCTAAAAAAGTGTTTTCATTTGGATTAAGTATCATCTAACAAGCCTGTGATCCATTTTTAAAAAAATATCAATAAGGTCAATAAGTATTTTCACCCTGATTAAAAAATATTTTGAAATATATACTTATTCATATATGAGTAGTTGTCAATTTTATGCTTGTTTTATTAAATTTACATACATCCTATTATAGCTCCAAATCCACCTTTTGATCTAAATTTAAAAAATATCAATATCGCTTACTGAATAACATTGCATTCCCCCCAAATTGTGGATTGTTTGCCTAAAAATACATACAAACTAATAAAATAAAGTATATGAATTAATAATTACAGAAGGAAAGGAGCGGAGAAAGCATTCTTACCACATATGTCTGCAACTTGAAGAAGTATGTAATTCACTTAATTACTGGCGATTACAAACATTGCATTCATGCTGCCAAATATAGATAAAGAAAACTGCAGTTTAGGCCAATTCAAATGGGATCTAAAATACTTATTTCTTGTGATTTTGCTCACAAATATTTTTTAAACGAATTAAAAATAATGTTTTTTCGAATTACAAAGCACAGCCAAGTAACACTGGCAAACCATTTTTAAAATATACTGTATTATGCATTTAATGAAATACTTTTTAATGTGCCTTCCTTATTTTGAGTGAAACTGACCAGCCTTTCTGATCTGAACTTTTAAAACATGAACTCTTTCATTCTTGTGTGGATAATTAAGATACAAGAACATATTGAGCCATTGGGGGGTTAAAAAAAATTTAAAAATCGAAATCTAGAAGTGATTTAAGTATTATATTTAAGTTTGTATTTTAATAAAAAGAATACGCGTGTCTAAATGTCACATGTATAACAAGGGATTTGTTTCAGCAGCAGAACTTTCAAGGCATTTGTGTTTTTGGAACTTTTCACTTCTACTTCAGTTTGTTAAACTGTTAACTTTAGGTTCCTTGTGACACGTTATTATTACTTACGTCAATAAAGCTATTCTTCTTGTATATGCATGGGGAAATTACCGATTGTTGTTTTTTTCAATTTGTTTTTGTAGATTTTGGCCTTTGACTTTTGAAGAGGATGTGAGGGGTTTTTTGCAAAGAGGTTTCAGCCCATTTCAATAAACAAAATGACATTCAGGCAACGTTTTCCCCCACTGATAATAGTGATAAAACATGCAGTATAAATAATATGTTCATATAATGTACATTACCTTTGCGCAGCGACGTTAGCATCCACCACTCCGACGTTACGCACCCAAGAGCGGACTGGATCCATATCTTCTCCAAGACTTCTCTCTTTTAATCCGCTCACTTCTCGCATCAAATGCTCCTGGATCCCAAACATTTAAGCCCTATCCTGAGTTGTGGGTGCACTTTTTTGAAAGTCAACAAAAACTCAGCTGGAGAGAAAAAGCTCTTCAGCAAACAACACCGCAAAAAAAGACGCTGCGCTCGTCCGGGGTGCAGCAAGACAAAATAAAAATGAGATTTTGGGAGTTCAGTTGCTGCTTAAGTGTGACGTTTTAGCGTATGTCTCGTTAGGAATCCACTCACACTTTCATTTAAAGGTGACAAGATGTAGATAAATAGATCCTCTCACAGTTTGCAATCATGGTCCAAGTGGAGCGCCGCCAATCACCTGCTCGATGGTGGATGCAACTCTTTAGTCCTGCAACAACATAAATTATGCACGATATTATGTGCAAGTTTTGTTTTTTGTTTTGGTTGTGTCAACAGAGCAGCGAGGATCCAAACAGTCGGTCCGAGGGCCAGGAGGCTTGCAGTGAACCACTGTCTTGGAGCATGAATGAGGATGGAGAGTGGAGGAGGAGGGGCCTCGGTGCCATATGGAGGACCGATTGTTGCAATAGATGTTCTCATTGGTGTAAAGAGCATCCCGTTGTTTGGACCTAAGCCAGATTCAGCATCCACTCAGTGAGGACAACTTTTAACACTCAAATGACTTGAAGGCTCATCACATCGGACATGTAGCATTATACAAGTGAAGCATCCCCACACTGGAGGCGTATGTGTTGACATAAAATGTAAAAATAACGAACATGAGATCGTAAAAATAACGAACACGAGATCTCACAAAATGTCGTTGATTTGTCTATGTGTTATTTTAATTAAATATCGTAGCAATCTTTTTCACTCAATCCAGTGCGCGCTGAGTGCGTAAAGCACATCCAAGTTGTCCATCGGTGCGCTCTAGACGGAGAAGTCATATAATATTTCATGTATTTTTGATGAAGTGGCACTATCTAGCACACCAAAATCACCCCTAAAATATCACTTTCTTGCTGAAAACACAAAGTTTTGGCCAGCCCTGGTTACTTCCCCCCTTACCCAGACTATTGTCTCAGTGGCCGGGACAATGAGTGTAAATCAACCCCCCCACCCTTTTGGGTCCCGCCTCAGCCCACCATCTGCTGCCAGCGCGGGACAAAGTCAGATGCCCCCCCCCCCCTCACCCCCCCAATTATGAAAGCCGTTCTGGGGAGTCGCGCTGCCTCTACCCCACCACCACCACCACCATCACGGTCCTTGTCGTCTTGTCCCCCGCACACGTCCCCGAACATGACTGACAGCTCCACTTCACCCCAAAGTTTACTTGCATGACATTCCTTCACTGTGTACTACAGCAAATTGATATCCCATGATGGACACAGTTTGTGTAACTTAATAAAGTGTACCACCATAGTTTTGTTGTTATAGTGACCTTTGCACAGAAGTCATTTTGACTGTAAAACAGTAAGTGTACTAAAAAAGAAAGAATTACTAGGACACAGCAACTGACATTACACTCTGTTTAGCCTCTAAAGAGTTTCCTGCAACTTTACGTGAGTCAAATAAAGTGGAGTCAGTGCACAAACTCACAAAACGGCAGTAATGTGAACAAATGGAATGGAAAAGTTACAAATGTGTGAAGTTGTGTTGTGTAATATTCATTTAATTTCTTGAATTTCTTTGTAATCAATAAAGTATCTGTCTATCAGATGTGTTAAGCTATTGAAATAGTTTTTATTTTGTTGGTCTACTGCAAGCTATACTGCAGGTTTATACACTTTGCAAGTAAATATCATTTAGAATGAGCATTGAGTCACTTTAAGTGAAATAGGCTAAAGTGAAGTGCATTATACTGGTATGTCATTTTTAGGAATTAAATGATTAAAGTTTTTGAAAAGGTTAACTCAGCAGAGAAAAATATGTATTTTTTTGGAGTTAAATAGTAATCAAGAACAGTGGAACCGTGGTTAGCCTCTGCCCCAGTTAGTGTATTTTCAGATTACGTTGAAAATGTATGCAAAAAATGTGCCTTGGTTTGGTTTGGCTAGCGTACAACATGACCACGTCTTGTCATGTTATTAATACACTGCATCAGTTCAAGTGTGTTTGTTACATACTTTTTTTAATCACAAAACGTCCCTGTTAGCATTGTGTTCGCATGGAAACCGGAACCAGTTCCACCACAAGTCACTCCATTTCTGACTGATCACGGTTGCAAAATAGCCCACAATGGAGCCAAAGAAAATTGCAAGTGAGCCTTTTGATGAAGAAAGTGAGAAACACGATTGAATTCAAGAAATAACTCATAACAAAGCACAAAAGTAGTGTCCGTGTCGATCACCGCTGGTCCTTCGCCGGCTGCCTCATAGCCGTCTTTGACAGCAATCAAGGCAAAAGTCATGTTAAATATGCATTTATCCCTTTCATTCCTCATTTATATACGTTTCAAATAGTTTGCGGAGCATAAAACTATTGTAAAACTATTTTTAAAAAAGGGCTTTGTGTTAAAATGTTTGGGTGTCTGTCACGGATTCATTGGATTTGCATTATTTTTTATGGAAAAAATGTATTCGGTTAACGTGCATTTTGGTTTGAGTCACACCTTCTGGAACGGACTAATGACACTAAGAAAGGTTCCACTCTATTTAAATGAGCACAGTGTAATGGTTGCTTCTGTGAAATATTTAGTGACTTAACTCAAATATTCCAAACCAAAATGCCGTCTGCAAGGTTGAATCTTGACTCTTGAATCTTGAACACTTAGGCTATTTTTTATATTTCGTTCAATTTACCCGCTTAAATTTCACAAAAAGCTTCTAAAATATACTTTCAATGAGCGCTGTTGTCACGAGCACGCAGAGGGAGAAAGCAGAGCAGACAGACATTTAACACTGGTCCGTGTCTTTGGTCCTTGTAGCGTTGATATTTAAACTCAAGTGAACCGAACTGCACCAGAGTTCACTTGCAAGTGGACCGAGACCCAACTCTCAAATGGTTCGGCATTCAAATGATCGTGTTCAGACTTGATCAAACCAACCGTACGGGCACAGCAAACACACCATCATTTGTTTGAAGTGACGCAAACATGACAAGTGTGAACACACCCTTAAAGCGACAAATAGGTGCATGTATGTTCCCAATCTGTATGAGTCAGGTGTAAGGGTTAAATATCAAAACAACTAATAGCTAATGTAAGCCTAAAGGTGCAACGATGAACTTGTTTCTGTGTAGCAATGATTGCAGCTGCAGGTGTTCATATCCTAAATACACTGATTTCCACCATGATAGTCTCTCATTCGAAACATCGGCTCTGTTAAACTTGTCTTTATTTCCAGCCTACAGGTGCGAGACTTTGCACCACAATGATTACAGCCAGCAATACTTTAATGTGTTGATTTTTCAATCCATTTAGCCTGCTAAGACAGCAGCCTGTGTGTGTATGTCAGGCAGGAGGCGTGTGTTTTCGTGTGTGTGTGTTTGGGGGGGGGGGCTTTCTGGTGTGGATCAGTGGCTGCTAAAACAAACAATGGAGGATCGTGTGCCGCTCATCCTCTGCAGCATTCCCCTGCTCCCATGGGACACCCACGGCCACTCTGCGTGGATGGCACTGTGTCCACAGAGGTCGGGGGGGGCATAGTGTGTG
This sequence comes from Dunckerocampus dactyliophorus, assembly GCF_027744805.1. Classification (NCBI taxonomy): domain Eukaryota; kingdom Metazoa; phylum Chordata; class Actinopteri; order Syngnathiformes; family Syngnathidae; genus Dunckerocampus; species Dunckerocampus dactyliophorus. Next base: position 17,399,428 of record NC_072822.1, on the reverse strand, counting down.
AGTGTGTGAGTGTGTGTGCGTGTGTGCGTGTGTGTGTGTGCGCTGGAGACAGCAGCTGGCTCCCGTCCCTCCCCTCCAACAGCAGAACTAATGTGAGCCACCATCCCTCTCCCATTGATCACCATCTATTGGACTCGTTTTTTGTTTTTACTGTTTGCGTACATATTTGGGCAAAGTTGCACCATCCCCAGGGAGCATGCTCAGTCTATCAAGGCAAAGTTGCTGACTCATCTGTAACCAATCCAACTGTGATTCAGCTTTATCGTACCAGGTTTGGGTTAATTGCATTTGATTAATCCTTCAAAGATCCTGGGGTCATTTTGGGTCATTCAGTTTGTTTAGTTTAGTTGTGTTTTTTTGTCTGTGTTGAATCAATATTGGTAAAATTTGCCAGAACTACACTTTAACTGTTATCTGTGCTTCTTAAATTTGCCTAAAATTGTTTTTTTTTGTGACAAAAATATCCAATTGGAAGCCATTGAAAATGTGATTTTTGAGCTGACATTTATCTTAACATAATCTAATACAATCATTGATGTCAAGATTTCAATTTTGGACAACTGGACATCATTTTCTTACGTTTAGATTTGTCCACTAGATGGCCCTCTTTTTTCCCCATTCAAAGCATGCAGCACAATTACTCGCCTTTTAAATGCTAGTACTGTTTCGCATGTAACATGTGAATGCTGAACCACAACTATGTGGGGAGCAGTACAGTGGTACCTCGGTTAACGCGTTTTTCGGTTAACAACCACACTTTTTGCTAAAATTTTGCCCTGTCTGGCTTTCGCCTGCTTGTTTAGCGTCCAAAATATTCCTTCTGGTTTGTTTACGCCAGCATCTTGGATCACTGGGCCAAGACAAAATCTTGCGATACTCAAATGTGATCATGTAATGCGCTGTGGGCCGCAAGCGCCATTTTAGGTTGTTTATATCAGAGTTGTAGAGAGATACACGACGTAACAAACACTTGGATCGCGCAAAAGATGAAGGTGATGGGTCGTACCGAAACAAAAGTGGAAGACCTCTGAATTTTACGACTTAAAAAGAAGACCGTCATCATTTCAGAGGTATGTAAATGTATGTAAACTGGCTGCAATGCATACTACTCCGGTTCCCGTGTAACAGTTTATCAACCTGGCAGCACATCGAGGGTGACAGTCAGTGTTTCTGCCTGTCTCATTTTACATCCTTAACACTCTTTTCTGGTTCCAATAACAGCACATAAGCATTCAAACGTACATATTGTAGTGTTCCAAGTCAAACATAGCACACGTCACCACCTCACCGGCGCACTTCCGCGATGTCACTGCACCAGCGGTTGTTTTTTTTCCATTTTCTATATAAAAAAGCAAGGTGCATGTTTATTGTTTCTAGAACACTGATATTTAGTTTGATATATTTCATTTGATATATTGCAGGTGAGTCTGGGGGGCATCACGTCCAGCACCCGGACCACCAGCACTGGCGCCCCCCAAGGGTGTGTTCTCCACTCCACTGTGTTCTCTCCCTCTACACTAATGACTGCATCTCAGGGGACCCTTCTGTGAAACACCTGAAGTTTGCAGACGACACAACAGTCATCAGTCTCATCCGGGATGGCGAGGAGTCTGCATACAGATGAGAGGTGGACCAAGTGATCCTTTGGTGTGGTCAGAACCATCTGGAGCTGAACACGCTCAAGACCATGGAGATGACAGTGGGCTGCAGGAGAAATCCCCCTGCACTCCCCCCCGTCACAATCCTCAACAGCACAGTGTCTGATGTGGACACCTTCCGTTTTCTGGGAACCACAATCTCTCGGGACCTGAAGTGGTCCTCCCACATAGACACTGTACGTAAAAAGGCCGAGCAGAGGTTGTCCATCTTACGACAACTCAGGAAGTTCAATCTGCCCCAGGATCCAGTTCTACACTGCAGTTGTTCGGTCTGTTCTGTGCACTTCCATCACTGTCTGGTTTGGATCTGCAACCTACCGTAACTTGACAGGAACAGACCACAAAGGACCATCAAATCTGCAGAAAAAATAATGGGAGCCAACCTTCCCTTCATATGTGACCTGTATCGGTCCCAGACCAGGAAGCGGGCAGGAAACATCACTGCAGACCCCTCATACCCCGGACACAAACTGTTCAAACTCCTCCCCTCAGGTAGGCGCTACAGAGCACTGTACTCCAAAACTTCAAGGCACAGGGACAGTTTATTCCCCCAGGACGTCACTCTGATCAACACTTGAACACGTCAGTATTGACCCAAAAAAATAAAAATCACTTGAATGTAAATCCTGTAAATACTGCTGCTTTGTATAAATGCAGATAATGTCCCGGTTTATTAATCACACACACAATTACTTGAATATATTAAAATTATATTATTATCCCTTTGCACATCTCAAAGTTACTCTTTGAGATGTGCGGGGGGGTTAAAAGTAATGTTAAATGTTCAGTTGTTCATTTGTCCATTCATTTGTCATTTATAATTGTTTTTGCATCATTTTCTGCATGGAAAACTCAAATTATTGTCTATAAAATCTTTTGTGTTAACATTCTTGGGTGTTTGGAACAGATTAATTAGGTTTACATTATTTTCTGGGGGAAATTTTGCTTCGGTTAGAGTCTGTTTTGGTTTGAGTCGGACGTTCTGGAACGGATTAATGACATTAATCAAGGCTCCAGTGTAGATAACTTTCACTTTTGCGCCTCACAGCAACTATGGTGCGTTCAAGTCCCGCCAAACCAAGTGAAGCATTAAGACAAACATTTAAAAATTGTGGGCTGTCTGAACAGTGGTACATATATGCTGTGGATTTTACCTCTATTATCACATATTTATAAATGATTACCAACTTAGGGTGAACAAGGTGGGGTTTTTTGGCTTCTGGCCAGAAGATGCCAGACAGGCCTGACTTTGACAATGTTCACATTCAGGCTCAAAACGGTTCTATTTAGCTGTGCATATGATGACTGAAATTATTTTGTCTGCAGACTTTGCTATTAATTTAATTATGATTTTTTAAAATGTTTTATGGAATCATTTTATTTGCCTTCTTGTAATTTTATGAAGTTGAAAAGCACTTTGAATTTCCTTGTGTCCAAACTGTGCTCTCTAATAAATTTGTGGCACAATGATGAATAGGGATCCACTGTAGATCACTGAATGTACTTTTATGCATTATACAGTACAACATTGTATGTGGAGCAACTGCAATCATTACAAATGAGTTACTGTAAACAAACATTTTTAAAAAGCCGCAGTGTGCAAATGGTCCCTGGGCCACTCTTTGGACACCCTGCTTTCTGGTGATCCTGATCCTGTGATATTTTCCTTAAGTTCCACTTCAATAATTCTTTAAAATGGAGCAAAACACTGCTATTTTTAAGAATGGGAGTCAACCTAAAGTTCTGTCATTGAATCAATGCAAAGTGTTTTACAAGATACAGTAAATGTGGCTTCAATAAATACGTTATACTGTCGTCTATAACACTGCTGTTTTGTTGTTTTTCTTTATTATTCTTTGAGAAAATGCAGATCAGTTTGTGTATTAAATGTTGAAAATGCATTCATTTTTATAATAGCACGTGATTGTTGGGGACGCAATGGAATAAAAGTGTGAACGTAAAAAAGACACTTTATCATCATGCTGTGAAAGAAAAGACATGCCGTACTAGGTTTAATTCATTCCACAGGTGGAGGGCCACAACCTACTTCAAGTTCCGTTGTATATCAGCGCCATCTACTGGTCTATTGAAGAACGCGTCTCACAGGCTGTGACTTGTGGCAGAGATGAAATCAACCCAGGAGGTTCAAAGATCAAAATACGAACAAAAATGAACAGTGTTCTTCTGATGTAAAGACAATGATCATTGACAGGAAAGTAATACACCTTCTGTACAGTGCTGACTAAAAAAACAGGAAAAAATATTTGGGATTGAACTGGATATTGCAGGATGAATCCGCTTGATGACGCAATACGGTATGTGGCTGGGGTCAAGGGTTACACCAGAGTATGTGTTCTGTGTGCAGTCATGTGCACTCAAGAGGATATCCAATGACAAGTTCATTATTTGATTTATTTGCATGCACGCCCAACCTTACTGCTCAATGAAAAGTCTATAAATCATACAAATGCCAAATGTGAGGTTAATTTGGGATCTTCAAGTGCTTTCTTGGCAAAATACTGCCTTTTTGGCACATAGAATAATCATGGCTTATTTCTCAGTAAAGACCAGACGCCCCGAGAAGTAGCTGTCTCTGGTCAGACCATTGCCACCGTAGTTAGCCACCAGCCAAACCTCATCTCCTACATCTAGCTTGATGTACGTGCCTCCACTGGCTGAGATGTAACCATCTTGCTTGGTAGTGTAGGAATGCACAATCAACACTCCATTGCGCAACAGATCTACGCTGGCAGCGTGCTCATAGATTGTACAGTAGAATTGGAATTCATACACGCCGGAATATGGGCATGTAAATTTGCCTGTGTTGGTGTTATAGCTGTTCTGTCCATTGTAGATGACGTCGTAGAAGGGGATAGGAACACCAGGACTAGGGTAGTTGTTGCCCAGTCGCACGGAGAAGGCCACATTCTCATGATAGGATCCAGGGGGGCCTGCTGGTTCTGAAAACCAAAAAATATAAATAACATCAGACCTTTGAACATCAGAACTTTACTACTGTGATGTTATGGAGATGTGCTGTCAATATGAATAATTACAAGAAGTGTTGCATTCACCTTTTGGTCCAGGGGTTCCTTTGGATCCGTTGGATCCCGGGGGGTATTTGGTGATAAAGGGGGTTGTTTCTAGAACCAAGGATGCTTGCTTATTAGTCAGCCCAACATGCTAAAGTATTGGCACAATCTTTTATACAAATATTTCAGAAATTATATGCTGGAAATCAGCCATCACAAAGCATACATTTCTACCATAGCCTATTTTCTTATAGACAGATATGGCCACATATACACTTACGTGCTGGGTACGTGGTGTTAGGTAGATAGCCTATGGCACAATTATGTTGGAAATTAGTATTCCAAAATAAAGAAGTATTGGCACAATCTATAAGGAGATATTTTCAACGATTTCAGAACTCCCCAAATAACTTTACCTGGTGGGTACGGAGTGGTGGGAGGTACATAGCCTATGGCACATAAATTATATATGGGAAATTAGTATTCCAAAATAAAGAAGTATTGGCACAATCTATTAGCAGATACTTTCAAAGATATCAGAACTCCTCAAATAACTTTACCTGGTGGGTACGGAGTGGTGGGAGGTACATAGCCTATGGCACATAAATTATATACGGGAAATTAGAATTCCAAAATAAAGAAGTATTGGCACAATGAATTAGCAGATAGTTTTAAAGATTTCAGAACTCCCCGAATAACTTTACCTGGTGGGTACGGAGTGGTGGGAGGTACATAGCCTATGGTACATAAATTATATGTTGGAAATTAGTATTCCAAAATAAAGAAGTATTGGCACAATCTATAAGCAGATATTTTCAACGATTTCAGAACTCCCCGAATAACTTTACCTGGTGGGTACGGAGTGGTGGGAGGTACATAGCCTATGGTACATAAATTATATACGGGAAATTAGAATTCCAAAATAAAGAAGTATTGGCACAATCTATTAGCAGATAGTTTCAAAGATTTCAGAACTCCCCAAAAACCTCAGATTTCCTGGCGGGTACATAGTGATGGTAGGTACATAGCCTGTAGGCCGTAAGATTATACATGAGAAAGTCCATACATCCATCCATTTTCTATGCCACACAACCTCACTAGGGTCGCAGGGGTATGCTGTAGCCTATCACAGCTGACTTTGGGGGAGGCGGGGTACACCCTGGATTGGTCGCCAGCCAAGTGCAGGGCACATATAGACAAACAACCATTCACACTCACATTCATACCTATGGACATTTTCAAGTCATATGGGAAATTATTATTCCAAAATAGAAAAGTATTGGCATAATCTATAAGCAGGTGGGTACTTGAGGGTAGATACATAGCCTACCTTCTATAAATTACAGTAAATGTCGGGAATTAGTACAGTATTCCAAAATAGAAAAGTATTGGCACCATCTATTTACAAATATTTTCAAATATTTCAGAATTCCCCCCAAAAACTTTGGATTTACCGGGAGGGGTACTTGGGTATAGGTACATAGTCTACAGTATAGCGTATAAATTAATTGTGGGGAATTCGTAAAGTATTCCAAAATAGAAAAGCGTTGGCACCATCTATTAACAGTTACAGTCTTATGCAAAAGTTTGGGCACCCCTGTCATTTTGTTGATTTGAATACCTCTATACCTCCACGGTAGATAGAGGTATTCAAAATGACAAAACGACAGGGGTGCCCAAATTTCTGCACATTTTGTTTTGATGCATATTGCACATCCTGTGTTAATCCAATAAACCTAATTTCACTCCTGAAGTAACACTTTGTCCAGCAGTGATGTGATACTGTGTATCAAAATGTAATAGCATCTCCAAACATCTAATATTGTATTAATGAAAATGATGGAAATTGTCAGAGGTGCTCAAACTTTTGCAAACGACTATTTTCAAATAATTCTGAAGTCCCAGAGTAACTTTGGATTTACCTGGTGGGTAATTGGGGGTAATTATATATTTTATGGGATTATAAATGAAATGTGGGGAATTAGTATTCCAAAATAGAAAAGGGCTGGCACAATCTACTAGTATTAGCTGATGTTTGGAAAGATTTCAGAACTCCCAAAGTAACTTTAGATTTACCTGGTGGGTACTTGGTGGGGCCTGTAGGTTCATGTGCTACAACACATACAGTGAAAAATAGGAAAGTCAGTCATTCTAAAACACAAAGCTAATTTTGTGAAATATATCATGAGATTTCAGTGGTGGGACTCACGAGGCTCCTGCCACGGAGTCAGGTCAAACGGAGGGATGTCACTGCATTTGGTGTAACCATAGCCTCGTGGCCGAAACAGGAAGGGTTGGTCTGGAACTTCAGAGATGCCGGTGTTGTCACAGATGATGCGGGAAAATGATGTTCCTGCCAAAGAGGCTCTCTGGGCCTTCGTGAATACCCCTTTGTTCTCCCACCAAAGTCTGGAAAGAACATTGTATATTGTCACCGAGTTTGTAGGAGAGAGCAGCTTAAATCCATTCATTTGCCATCATCATCTCTTTACCGATCTCCCTCCCGAATCTTGCTGAACTGAGTGCCTATCAGGCAAGCAAACAGAGGTCCAACTCTTCCTCCGTTCACAAGACGTTCTGCAATTCCTCCAAGCCATAGATCAATGTTATCAGGCGTGCCGTAAAGTTCTATCAACCTCCGAGCCAGTTCATCGTTTTGCAGCACAGAGGCCAGCTCCTTCTCATTTTGTGGCTGTGACAGACCACAGAACTTGCGCCATCGATTGTATCCTGACAAAGGGTATATACATGAGCGACACTGTGGAGGTAATGTACTGTGTGCAGGAACACTAAATGGATACCTGGGATTCCGTGGTCTCGTCCACGCTGCATGTTGAGAGAGGCCAGATCAAGTGCCATCTCAAAAGAGAATCTAAACAACAAGTCTCTCAGTTCATCCGTAATGATGGCATCCTGAACATTCAACTTAGCCTGTCGACCCACAAGCCCCCTCACGATGGGGTCTATGCCACCTGAAATGAGTGAAATGTGTTATGCAAAAGCACGGTCAAACAGCTACAGATATGGTCCTACCTTCAAAGACAACCCTCCATGGTGTGTTCAAGGCTGTGTGCAGCAACGGAGAGGGGTACAACGGGTGATCCTTGTAGCTCCCATCGAGGCGGAATATGAAGGGTTGAACCATCGAGTGGCCAAATCGGAAGGCAGCTGCTCCGAATGCATTGGAGATGGTGGCATCCACAGTGTCATTATAGCCAGGGTAGGTGGACAGCTTCTTGGATATGATTTCTGGACCAACAATGGGGGGCAAGAAGTCTCGGAAAGTGATGACCTGGAAGACAACATAAAATGTTCATCAAACAAGGATTTTGACCACGATAACTGTCCATGCAGCTGAGCCCATCTCTAACCTGAAGATATGCTCCAACGATCTTGCGTGTTTCTTGGTAGATTCTCTCTCCATCCCACTTTGGATTTAGTTTGCGCAGGGCCCGAGCCAGCCGGTTGTGCTCACGCAAGAACAGTGTGTGAATAGAGGTCAGAGCAATGTTCTCATTGGAGCGTTCATCACCTTCAAAGTTAAAATGAAGTCAGAAGAATAACATTGGAATCCATACACCCACACCCTGCCACTCACCTGCAAAAAAGCAAAGCACTTCCTGGGCGTCAGGGTCATTGGTGATCCGAGCTCGGGTTGCACACAAGTTGGCTCCCATAGTGGTGAAGGGCAGCAGTTCTCGACCGCCGTCAGTGAACTCTGTATTGACCCTCAACAAGCCCTCATCTGTGTTGAGGTTGCGAAGGGACTGAGCTTTGACATCATCTGACCCATACACCTGACCCGCATCAATATAAGATGTGAGGGTGTTCAACTGTTGCCGCACAGTGGCTTCGCCAAAGATGGAACCTGTGGGTCCAGATCCACATGTGGCTGTCGAGCGAAAGAAAGGGATGCATTCTTGGGAGCCAAAGCGTGGGCCATTCTTGGGAATCTGTTCAGAGGACAAGTTGCAGTGAGACTGTGTGCGGCGGGTTGTGTGGATGTGTTGACATTCTCTCTTCTTGGGGGCGTGACATGTGACATCGATGGCATGACAGAGACACCAACCTCGATGGGGAAGCAAGGTTCAGTGCGCTCGCAGCTCTCGTCGCAGTCAATGCCATTACTGAATGAACGAATGACTGGAGAATGAGGTGTGAACGTCAGGTCGTGGTCCATCCACTGTCCAAAGATGGTCAAGAGGTGAGTGAATACTTGGTCGCTCACCACATCATTGATGGGTGTTTTCAGAACGCTGTTAGACACCTCTCTGACCTTCGATATGATGGAGGAAACTATTTAACCAAAAACTTCAAATACGTAGATGACTTCAGTCCAAGCTAAATGGAATGATCATACCAAAGGAAGAAGGAAGCCGTTAATTTTGATAGGGTCCCACCCTCGAGGCTCAGAGATTCCATCTTGGTACTCAGAAGGCAGCCAGCGTGCAAATGGTATGTTAGAGGCTCCCCATCGGGGATTATACCTTCAAGCAAGTGGAATTAGCCAGTTAAGTAAAAGCTACTAAATGCAGCTATATAGGAAGGGGAACAGTCAGGAAGACAGAATCATTTCTGTGTTACCTGTTGTTGCAGACACTGCTTGCAGTGCGAAAGACATCAAGGTTGGGTGTTGTCCTGCAAGAGGGGATGCGTTGTCGTGGTGAGCAGCCTGTCAGTTCTGATATGAACTCTAAATCCTCCTCAGACAGCAGGTCTGGCAACACATGCAAAGTGCCAGTGACTAATTGTATTTTTGAGGTTCTCCTAATATTAAAACGCGGTGCTACCTGTGGCGTTGATAGAACGTCTCTGACGTCTTTCCGCAGATCTTTTGATGATATCCAGTGCATTGCTCATGTAATCAGCAGATCGGGCTATCTCACGAGAGATTCCCATAGGCTGCTTGAGCAAGCGTAACACATCCTGGGGCCTCGCTGCGTTCCGTTTGACACGTTCAAGGCACCTGCAGAGGCATGTCATCATCATCATTTATGATACTAGTCTGAATGCACCAGTGTAGCTTAGAATACCTATAAATGCATACATGGACAAACTAATGACACCAACTTCAAGAGCTACATCAGTCAGAGATGCATTAAAGGTGCTTTCTGCCTTGGCAAGGTACTGCAATGGGAGTGCTAGCATTCAAACTTCATGTGTCTTGCCCTCGCTCAGAGCAAGTCACACCCCACGAAACACTCACACACACACAAATAGGTGACGTGATTAAGCGCCAACCAAAACGCAGTACTACAACAGTCAAACATTTATTTAACAAATACTTAGTTTTTACAGTTTTATACTTACAGAAGTAAAAATATTTGACACATACAATGGGAGAACATACAGTTTGTTACTAGCTAGTCTTAGCGAAACGATGTACCACTAACCAATGAGCTTGTTAAAAAAGAGGAAAAGACAAGAAACATCGAAAAACATAAGAACATGGATGGCTGCACTTTGGCTGTAACAAACATCAGATGAGGGTAAAATTTGTTATGTTTGATTCTCGCGGCAATATGGCACAAAGTGCGCTCCTTGTCGGCTCAATATGGGTGTTGGGAACCCTACATGACACAGCACACATGCGCATTCATGTTTGCGTTGTCGTGACATGAATTGTCATGTCGCTGCCGCACGGCGATCATTTTTTGTGATCGGCTTTGAAAGGCATTTATCGGCATATGCCGATCATGAGTCTTTTTATGGAAATCGGCAGATACTAATAATTTGCAGTTTTGACCTGAAAACATTTCCTGAGACGGAGTGCTGTAAGTGATTGACAGCCATTAACGCCATTCCTCCTTTTCGGGTGAAACAACTAAATCTCATTCGGTTTAACCCGTAACTGCTATATAGGTTTTTTTGTGGCGGACAATCTGTTCTCTGAAACCGCTATTGGTAACATATGCTAGCTGATGGTGGTGGTGTTATATTTTTTGGGTGAAAAAAAAGTTTAATTTGTAGACAAGGAGGAATAGTACCTTTAATTTAACAAAATGTTTTGAACAATACCTAAAAAGCATCTTCACTGTCTTTTGTTAAAAGCCATCTCAAAACGCATTTATTCCTTTTGGCCTTGCATGAAACATTGATTTTACAGAATGAAAGTGTTTTTATTGACTGTTGTTTTTATTTATTTTATTGGTCTTTTTTATTGTCCTGCTGCTTGTTTTGTGTTTTTAGTTGTCCAGTTTCCCCAGTATACAGCACCTTGAATACAGTGTTATTGCTATTTGGTGCTCTACAAAAAACAAGCTGATTGACTGTCCTTTTTAAGGACGTATTCTATAAAAACTATATTGGCGACGCTTTTCAGAAGATGCAATTCAAGTGAAGAAAATAAGCATATTGTTACATCCATCAGTTATTAACCCTCAGTAGACTGGAGGTGTCGCTAACATACGCCTTTCATTTGTTAATAAAAGGTTAACATTTTCTGCCTTCTGAAAAAAAGGATAAACTCACTCTTGTCTTGAGTACTCATATGCAGAGTCCACCTTAGTGATGGCAGCGTTAACAGCTTTTTCAATTTCCTCCCTGCTCAGATGTTCTGAAAGCAAACGATACATTAAAAAAAGCATTTTGCGCCTGCAATGCATCGAAGACACTCAATGCGGAGCAAAGCATACATTGCCTTTAGAAAGTATAGATAAACATGAGAGTATTGTAAAATATACACAATGGCATTTGTTCACGTTATATACACTTACGTGCGTTCACTTGCCACTGCAGCCAAAGCGCCGCAAGCAGCAGGCACACACCCCGAAACATTTCTGGAAAGGGGGAAAAACACATTATATTTCCACGACGAATAATAATAAATAATAAAACAGGATGAACCAAAAAATGCGTATACATGTTGGAGAGAACCTGGATTAAAGAAGCTCCAATGTGTTGTCAATTCTGGCCGAAGAATCCGTTTAGTTGTTATGCTCTTGGCTTTTTATAGGCGCCTCAGTGGAAACACTTTTCGTCACAAAGAATTTGGAGCATTTTTTTTCATTTTGTTCTTCCTAGTTCCGCCTTAGGTAGCGTCCTGGTTCAACCACTTCAACCTGTAGTTGACATAATTATGACAAGCAGAAGAGCAACGTCGCACAACGTCTCTCCACTCTCAGCCATTTGTTTGTTAAATATTGGAGAAACGAATACAACAAATCCTTTGTTGTTTAATTTAAGCACAAATATTAGTTATGTATAAATCATTTACACTCAAGTCATGTTTCTGTATTACTTCTTTTACTGGAAGAGCTAGAAACTATTAACTCTACCACTCTACATGTCTTTATGCCTTTCTTTTATTCTTAAAAAATGGCAAACAGGTATATATCGAACACCGGAAGTGAAAAAATATTAGTAATTGCTGTGAAACCGGAGAAAGGGTAGAATTAAATAAACTCGGCTCCTTCCTAATTCTTTACATACATGTTGTATTGCGAAACTTCAGTGTATTTTCGAAATAAACTAAACCATTACTATTACAAAAATACGCTGATTGTCTTGGCTTTTATTAGTAGCTACTTTTTTCTTGCAAAATAGATTTTTTTTTAGAGGTTATTTTTGTTTGGTTGGCGTTCATTGCAAAACCCCGATGACTCTGATATATATATATATTTTTGTACTTGTACAGACATTAGTACAGACGCATCCGCTGTCAAGTTGCATATTGTTTGTTTTATAATTGGTGGCAACGCTAAGTGCAAAGGAAATATTCAGAGAACAAAAGCCGCAAGACAAGTGACGGGGGAACTTCCTGGAGAGGCTTTCGTGACAAGATACAATGCGTGATTACCAGAATTGTGTGTGTTCTTACAGTACCAAAGCATACGGGATGGAGGGAAAACAAGTATACCCAAGTATAATATGCGCCAACATCTTAAGGCTTTGTTATTGTACTATCCATTTTTATGATTTTCTATAATTTTTTCACTGTATTTAAATTATTTGTCAACATTTATTTTTGATGTGCTGCAACCCGATGATGTCCGGAATTAATACAGTATGTGATTGATGAAATTCGTGTCAGCGGAACGAATGAATTATTACAACCAAGCACGTGGTGCCTTTTTGTGCTGTAGCTTTTTATTATATTATTTACATTATCTACTGAAGTATGCTTAACACAATTTTTGCTGCACTTTAGTGATATATATATTGTGTGTATATATATATATACACAGCAAAAATTGTGTGTATATATATATATAATGTAAAATAAATAAGTAGAAATAAATAAAAACTTGAAAACATAAAAGAAATTAATTTATAATATAAATTAAATTTGTGTTTGATTGAGCAAAATAAGTATTTTATCCCCTACCGACCAGCAAAGCATTCCGACCCCAACAGTCGTGTTCTGTGCCCATGAAGCACCCAAATGAGTCCTGTCCAATTGGGAAATCACCTGTACTCCTAAACTCAACTCATGTGGATAAAAGACAGAACTAGTCTCACAGTTACAGAACCACTCTCTCCGATTAAAACCTCTCCACCATCACGTGCGACACCAATGTGTTCAAAAGGACCTCAGGGAAAGATTTTACACCTGCACAAGACCATGGACTAGACTACAAGACCATCAACAAGAAGCTTAGTGAGAAAAAGGCTGACTTCTGGCGTAATCATTTAGAAATGGAAGCAATATAAGATTACCTTCGCTTCAGATTTCACTTCATTGTTTCACTTAATTAATTGACATTAATTGTGGGAAAATCTGCTGATTCATGCTTTTACTCTGTGAAAATTTGACATTTTTTTGCAGAAAACCGATTTCATTTCAAACCCTAAATTGGCAATAATTCATAATAAAGTATAACATACAGCATAATACAACATAGCAGCGTGCACGTACACGTCTGACCAAAATCTTAAGACCAGTTGAAAAACTGCAAACATTTACATTTTGCACTGTTGGATCTTAAGGAGGTTCTAAGTAAAGTTTCAAAATGCAAAAAGAAGAAATGGGATTGAGACAAGAAAAAATTGAGTAAGTAATTTATTGCAAAAAACATTTAAACTGAAGTAGGCTGTTCATTAGATGATCAAAAGTTTAAGACCACAGCCTTTAACAGCCAAAATCTTGGCAAAAATGTGGATACGGTGACATTTTCTGTCAGGTATTCACACTGTCAGGATCTCTTGATGACAAAGGCAAACAACTTGCTTTCTTTGAATGCGTTTGGATTGTTGAGCTGCATAAGCAAGGCCTCTCGCAGCGCACCATTGCTGCTGAGGTTCGACACGATAAGACAGTCATTTTAAGCTTCTTCAAAGATGATGAGGGTTATGGATCAAATTAGTAACGTGGTAGACACAGAAAAATGTCACTGGCCCTCAGCCTGAAGATACGATTGCTGTCCGTCAAAACTGTGACGATTGTCTCCTTCAACTCTGCGGAATTTCCTGTTTGGAATTTGCACGAGAGCACCAAACATGGGACATTGAGAGGTGGATGAAAGTTTTATTCTCTAATGAGAAAAAATGTAACCTTGACGGTCCTGATGGCTTACTGGCACAGTGGAGGGAGCGCCATCATTATGTAAGGTGCTTTTTCCTTCAATGGAACAATGGAGCTTCAGGTTGTGCAGGAGTGTCAAACAGCATCTGGCTATGTGCAGATGTTGCAGGGGGCAATGACTGGGTGACTGTGTGGTAATGACTGGGTTTTTCAAGAGGACAATGCTGCAGTTCACAATGCTCACCTGACAAAGGACCTCTTCCAGAGGAATAACCTCACTCTTTTGGACCATCCTGTGTGTTCCTTGGATCTAAATCCAACTGAGAACATTTGAGGATGGATGGCAAGGTAAGTTTACAAAAATGAACATCAGTTCCAGATAGTGGATTCCCTCCAAGACGCGATCTTCACCACCTGGAGCAACATTCCCACTAGCCTCCTGGAAACACTCGCATCAAGCATTCCGATACCAATTTTTGAGGTAATTAACAAGAATGGCACAGCTACTCATTACTAAGTCATTTTTTTAACATTTTATTTCTATTTTAGGGGGGTTTCGGGGTTTTGAGCTATGGTCTTAAACTTTTGATCAGCTGATGAACAGCCTATTGCAGTTTAATGGTTATTTGCAATAAATTGCTCACTCAAAAAAAGGTTGTCTCACTTCCATTTCTTCTTTTTGCATTTTGAAGCTTTATTTAAAACCTCCTCAAGATCTAACAGTCTTAAAATTTTGATCAGGAGTGCATATAACAACGTAGGTGTATGATTGTGAGGTACCCTGTGTAGCTGCATCAGCATTAGCTTCAACAGTCAACTTTGTTACAATCCTGCCTCACAACTTGTAGTAAGTTAAACGCAAGTTTATATGCTGTATGAACGCAAATTGTTCCCGGAATTGGAAGAGGTAAGCGGTGTGGATTGTGTTGACGCAGCTTTGAAGGAACACCTGCACCTAAAAGCTAATATAACCTGCCCTGTTTCGCACTGCCCGCACCGGGGCCCGAACACAGGACCTTCGTAATGGGAGACGAGAGCCCTGACAACACGGCCAAAAGCCCGGACTGTCGACCACATGTTCAGCGAAGCTCTCAAGGCAGAGGGAGTGAGGTTTACCAACGTACACTTGCGCAGCCTCACATGCTGGCATCCGTTACACTAGACCATGACTCTGATCTGTTCTCCTATCAATCATCATTCATCAGTGTTGAGTACCTTTATATTTTACAATTTGAAACGTTCCAAGAACCCCATGAATACTCTGGAACTACTGCAATGGGATTGAGAGCCTTCAGCGCCCACAAGGTCGCCCTGCTCAAGAGGACACGTGTACAGGCCCATCTGAAGCTTACCAATGGACACAAGTGAATGACTCAGACAAGGCTTGAGAGAATGTGATGTGGTCCGATGAGACCAAAATTGAGCACTGAGGTGGAAACATTCTGCTTTGGGGAAGTTTTTCAGCTAAGGGTACAGGAAGAAGTCAACACATTGAGGAGCCGGTGAACTGGGCCATGTTGTAGCATTTTGGTTGAGAACTTCCTGACCTGGCCTGAACAGTGAAGATCAGTCATGCATGATAATGATACTGCCAAGGGAAAGGAGTGTCTAAAAAAGAAGCACAATAGGATCCTGGAGTGGTCTAGCCCAGGGGTTGGCAACCTTGAGCATCAAAAGAGCCTTTTGCCTCCTCTTCCAGTAAAGAAAATTGGGCTGGAGCGGCAAAACATGACACAACTTATAAACTTGTAAAAGTTGTAATCTTTTTAAAATTTTAACCTGTAACAACAGAATTAAACTAACAGAAGGGCAGAGTGCAAGTGTCGGCCTACTTTGAAATAATTTAAAACCTAAACTATGTCGGCTCTTGTCGTTCTCGTATTTGTAAAATTAAAACAAGATGTAGCCAACTTTAACATTAAAAAAGCCCATCAGAGTTTACATATCTGCATATCAGTGCTGTCTGCTCAATTAATTGTTGTTTACATCACTTGGCTCATCACAGGCAATTCAATATGCTTGCACTGAATTAATGTCATCAGTTTGCTTGCTGGTGATGTTTGTTACCATTCTCTGTTGGTCCTGTCCTTGACTGTCTTTGTAGAGAAGGGCATTTCTTTCATTTTCTGAATAATTTGTTTATTTTTTCAATTTGTAGAATAGATCCTGTGATATTTTTATGAACGATTCTTTCATGTATCCATCTGTGAACGGCTTCCCCCTCCTTACAATCTCCAGTGCAGCCAAGAAGTAGTAGATGTAGTTGAGTTTGGAGCATTTATCCACTTCTTGACAGTATGTTTTCTTCTGCTCAACCTTCTGTAATCGTTCCAAACTCGCTCCCTTATGCCCGTCTGCAGTTGGGTACTTTTCAGAAAAAGCTGAGTGCTTGTTTTGAAAATGTCTTTCAAAGTTACAATCGTCCGTTGTTTGGTAATTTCTCGCCACATAACAAAAACACGGGTGGGTAAGCCAGTGTTACTGGCACCATTGTGCCACACTGACTGAACACACTGGCCCCTCTCCCGCTTCCCTTGCTCATCCAATCAGCAGCCAGAACGTTGTGTAGACACATTCACGGACTTAAGGTGATATTTCATACACTTTTCGAAAATGCACGTTTCCTCTGCTTCGGTGTTAAAAAAAAAATCACAGCGATCGACATGGCAGCCATAACAAGAAGGCTAAAGGCCGCATGCGGATCTGGAGCCGTGGTTTGCTGTCCACTGGTCTAGCCAGTCTGCGGACCTGTATCCCATAGAAAATATGTGGAGGTATAGCTGAAACCTCGAGTTGCTCAGTGCCGGTCTTGAAACCTTCAGGATTCAAGACCGGCTGACTGAATTCTTATTTTCCCCACTGTCGGTGTGAATGTGAGCGTGAATGTTTGTTTTTTTTGTCTTTATGTGCCATGTGGTTGACCGGTAACCTGTCTAGGGTGTACCACACCTCTAGTCCAAAATCAGCTGGGATAGGCTCCAGCTCATCCGTGACCCAGAACAGGATAAGCAGTAGAAAATGAATGAATGAAGGAATGAATAAATTTCTAAAACTCATCTATTATGATGGCCAATGTTAAAGAGTGAACATGACTTAGTTCACTTTCATGAATGGAAGTCATTGGACCCCTGATACAGAAAGAAAATGGCATTTTCAATCTGATCTCCATGCAGAAAGTCTGAATGCTACGAGTATTAGCGCCACATTGAAAAAAATATCTGGGATTTCGAGAATAAATGAGTACGAAAAAAAGTCGTAATATTATGAGAAAAAAGTCAGAAAATTTACGAGACAGTAAATTTAGAGAGAAATGAACAAATGACACAAAAAAGCTTAATATTACGTGTCAACGTCCATCCATCCATCTTCTATGCCGCTTATCTTAACTAGGGTTATAGGTACGCTGGAGCCTATCCCATCTGACGGGCGAGAGACGGAGTACACCCTGGACTGGTCGCCAGCCAATCACAGGGCACATATAGACAAACAACCATTCACTCCCACATTCATACCTATGGACAATTTAGAGTCTGCAATTGCATGTTTTCGGAATGTGGGAGGAAACCGGAGTACCTGGAGAAAACCCACGCACACACGAGGATTCGAAAGATTCGAACCCAGATCTTCCCGATCTCCTGACATGTGCGGCCAACATGCTTACCACCAGGCCACCGTGCGGCCCTACGTGTCAACGTGTCAGTGAAAATAGAGCTTAGTTCTTCAGGAAGGAAAAGAAACTTTCCTCTTGCTTCAGGCAAACTTTTATTCATAACATGGCAGCACAACAGAGCAGTTGAGCACAAACAGATTAGGAACAGATTAGCAGATTAGGAACAGATTAGCACATGGAAGGGGTAGCCTTCCATGTGCCCAAGGCCAAAGGTCACATAAATCCCCCCTTTTTATAGCTGTCTCAGGCGATGCCTGAGTTTTTTCTCCTACATTTCCGACTAAGGTACACTGTGACAGCGGATAGGCTAACAGGTCATTACATATCACCATTGCACCTCACCAAGCCTAAAAAAATATGCAAATTTTATAAATCCGTACTGCCAAACATTAAGACGTGAAGGTGTTGACGTGAATTTTGGTTTCCTAACTGCTGCGGATGTTTTGTGAATTGATATGACCTAAGAGAGGCAGAGATCAATTATCAAGCCTGTTCTCTTTTAAAGTGTGGTTGCATTCATTTTTACAGTAGAATCTGTCACTAGGAGGAACTACATTTTCAGATCAGGTTGTGCAACATGCTTTGGATGTCAGCAAAAGGGTGTCTCTGAAGTGTGTCGGAGTTGTTTTTATGCACTCCAAGTTATGTGTTACAGTGTGAAAGTTTGACTGAGAACTGACTAGCATTCAAGCGCTAACCGTCTTATGTTGAAATTCTATCTATTACAGTAGTAAATGCTATCATTATGCCCTTCCATAAACATTTTTACTTTAACAACTTAGAAAAATTGTTAATTTAGGTTACAAACATTAAAAAATATTTTCATTCCTATTCCTATTTTAATACCATTTTAAATAAATACAGTCTTAAACTAAACTAAAAATGAACAATTGACACAAAAATGACAAGCACGAGCTTTTGAATTCAAGTACACATTCATTACGTGATGAATGTGTAATGATGAAATACGTGATGCCCACAGGTGTCCCCATAGGAAAGCACAACACCCTTTTAAATACTCACAAAACAAAATCAAACAGAGTCAAACTTGTCTATAGCGGCCACTGAAAGAAAACGGCAAAAGTGGCCGCTATAGACAGGTTGGCGGCCATTTTGAATTTGTGCGCACACATATTAACATGTATTCACAAAAAGACTGGAGCAAAACCAAGAGACATAGGGGAAAACGCTCTGTTGACACATAAACAGGTAGGTAAATCTAGGTAACAGCTCCGGTGAGGAAACTAGCGCCAGCGCCGCCCATTCGACGGCGCTGGCCATTTATCCGCCACAAATGTTAATTGACCGCAGCTACGCGGCAACCAGGCATGAAGCGGCTGCCTCTTGCTCCCCGGGGAAGGCACAGCCCGCCAAATAAGAGCGCAGGACAGGGGACGCTCGCTCCTGTCCTGCAGGATGTCGCAAATTTCCATCTTTGATTTTTTTTAAACGTGATTTTAAAAGCAAGAAATACAAATTTTAGTGAACGAGCCCGAGGACATATGTACAGGACTTGCGTGAAGCAGTCATGAATGGGTGTGTGCGTGAACAACTGAGTGCGGAGGAGGTGCGAAGATCGTCGCAAACTAACAATACCATCGCTCCTTTCTTATTGAAGGGGCTTCTAATCTCAAATTAGTCGGCAATTAAGTGATATTTTAGATGTTTTATTCAGGTGTTTTGGCTATTTTAGAATCTATTCACGGCATTGCAAAGCGGGAAGATTACCGTTTTGGCCGTCACTGAATCTTTTCAGGGCGGCATTGCAAAGTAAAAAGACAGCTTTTTTATGTCGAACTAGGACTCAGTAATTAAAGTCTACACACGACGGCTTCATTGCTAAAAAAACAAAACTTTTTCGTGCATGAAGCTTCTGCTTGAGTCGGCATTTTGACCGCTATATGCGGTCAGATATTGACCAAGGGATACAAAATGGGTGGCCGCTGGCCGCGTTAGACAGGTGACCGCTATACACAGGGTCTATAACACGTCAATTTTCCGTGGGGGATTTTTCAGTGGCCGCTATAGGCAGGTGGCCCTTCTATAAAGGTGGCCGCTAAGACAGGTTTGACAGTAATCACTTTTTTAGCTACAAATTTTTATTTTTATTTATTTTCTGGAGGTAAGTTTTTAGTTTGACATCAGCACTAAATAAAAGCAGAGGACAGTGACTAACATTTTGTCTCTCACTAAGCAACATTGCAGTCATTGGAAGGGCAGAGTGAATAGGCAAAAGAGAAACCACATGCTAAAATTAAACATGATCACAGTGGAATGAAAAACTAATTTGACGGAAACAAAAGCTTTAATTATATTTCTTGGCTCAGAAGAACTATTTCATAATGCTCATGTACAACGCTCAAAAAAATAAATGTAACATATCACACAGTCAAGATCTCGAATGAACTATTCCCGTTCGCTTTATTGCTTACATAGTGTCATTGATTGAAGACAAACACAAAACAAAGTATGATCAGTGGAAAACTAAATCTTGAGACTGGCTTCAGAATCCATCCATCCATTTTCTTATGCTTATCTGGGTCCGGGTCGCAGGGGCGAAGTTTGCAATCCACCCTTTTCCAGCTGAGAACTATGGCCTCGGATTTGGAGGTTCTGAGTTTCATGCCGGAAGCTTCACACTCAGCTGCAAAGCACCCTAGTAAACGCTAAAGGTAACAACTCGTTGAGGCCATGAGGACCACATCATCTGTGAATAGCAGAGACAAGATCCTAAGGCCCCCAAAATGGACTACCTGAACTTCTTGGCTGCGTCTAGAAATTCTGACCATTAAAATTATTAACAGAATTGGTGACAAAGGGCAACGAACATGCTCAAGTTACTGCTGCACACTGCCGCACAAGATACAATCCGACCTGAACTGTAAATGAAATAAACACATACGGCAACAATTTATTCTATATCGTTTTGCAATGCAACGCAGTGTGTGACAGGGAACAACAACAAGCTGTAACATATAACACAATGATGAGCACTGTCCAGCCAATGATAAGATCCCGTTTGCACGTATTTATTTCCACAGTCAATCCATTTATTAACAGCGCAATACGTCGTTCGTGCTGCAGTTTTGCAGGTTAGCATATAGCTAATGCTGCTTGCTAACCCTGTATTATGGAGGAACAAGTGGGCAGTGCAACAGTGTCTCACCAAGCCAAGGTAAAAACAGGTAAGAAATCTCACATACACTAATGGAAGCAGTGCAGCCAGGAAACGCATTACTAAATGAAGATAAGAGACTGCTGGGAATACATTAATACAAATACATGGAACAAATATTGTAATTTAAGCTGTACGTGTATGTCAGTGTTTCTGGTAATGGTTAGGCCAGCAGAGAAGGCCTTGCTGGCCCTGACTGCAAACCACTATTCGATAAAAACTTTAATCTTACAATTATCTGAAGGATGTTATTGTACAATTGCAATGTACAATCGTATTGGTGTAAAGTAGGTTTCTTGTATTTTGTTAGCTGTCACTCATTTACTAGACTTAAGTTACTTGTGGATGAATGCAGTCCGTCCTTCATTCTCTGTCTTGCTCCTGCCTCTGGCACCTGTTGCATTTAAGTTTTGTTTGACTGCATACTTGCTGATTTTTTTTACTCTCCAATTCCCACACGTATAGTCACATACCTACCAATGCGGCAGTGAAACTTGGTCCTTCACAAATGCATTGGGACAATTTGGCATTACTCCTTTGATGAAATGAGTAGAAATTCACGCATGAGGTCAGGTCACCAATGTTGGACAACAGGGCTGGTCTTTGAAATCTCCGTTCTAGCTAATCCCAAATATGTTTGACGAGGTAGAGGTCAGGTCAAGTTCTTCTACAGCAAACTCATCCAAGTATGCCTAAAAGGACTTATTTTGTCCACAGTGGCACAAAAAATGGCCTTCCAAGCAGCAATGTTCAAATTGTTATGCATGTTTTTAAGCAGACAGAAATGTGGATGACCAAATAAATATGATGCAGATGGCTGATTAAGATCTCCCTTTGATTCTATGGCTACATGGTATCATACTATGCAAAAGTAAGATGATATTATGATGCACATCAATGTGACACATTATGATCTTGTTTTTTATTTATTTTTATTTATTTGTGTCTATGATACATTAGACGCCTATACGCCTACACACATAACATGTTTGTTGAAACAACATTGAGTAACAGTCAATCATCATTTATGTTTTGTACTTTGTGTGTCTGGAATAGTTCAGAGTCAAAATGACACATTGGTATGCAAGTGTTTGTCATCCACTGGAAAGGTGGTGGGAGTGGCTTTCTACAGTGGTAAACATTAGTAGCCTGTGAATTTCCCCGAAAAGCTCGCTCTAAGACAGGATGGATGAGGATGTATAATATAACGCAACACTTTTGTTTTTGCTCCCATCTTTCATGGGCTGAACACAAAAGGCCTAATATTATGCACAGATCTGTTTAAATCTGTTTTAGAGAGCACTTCTCTATTGCCGAGATGATCCTTTCACCTCACAGGTGTGGTTAAATCAAGATGCTGATTGAAGAGCATGATTATTACACAGGTGTGCCTTAGGTTGGCCATAATAAAAGGCCACTCCAACGTTTGCAGTTCTACTGTATTGCAAACCGGCTAGTGCTGAAGCTGTCTGGGTGGCTGATCTCAGATGATCCTGGACGTGGAGGTCCTGGGCTGGTTTGGTTACATGTGGTCTGTGGTTGTGAGGCTTCTCAGGAGGTTTATTGACTGTTTATTGTGGCTAGTTTAAGGCACACCTGTGCAATAAGCATGCTGCCTAATCAGCATCTTAACATGCTACACCTATGAGCTGGATGGATTATCTCCAGTGACGTGTGGTCAGGGGAGGCAGAGCCTGTCCGTTGAACTGTATTATAAATGTACTGTTTGTATGATTATAGTCGAACATTTTCATACGTAAAAATCGCTGAATTTGCACATAGCCTGATCAAATGCAAGGGAGAAAGCTACAATGGGGCCACCGTGAATGTGGCTTCTTGGCTTAGTGCGCAAGCCCCGTCTACCGTCGGAGTGCACAAGGAGGTGGCACTTGGTGCCTGCCGGTTGTCAGTATATCCCCAATAATATAATGTTGTAGAAACATTTATTATACACCGCAACTTTCTACAGCCTGTGTAATGTCTTTAATGTACATGTGACATCATTGTTCTTGCTAATCAAACAATTTAATACATAGAAATGTCATATGGGAGGCACTTGCAGTACCGCTGCATCCTGAAGGGTTGTGGCCATGCGTGAGCTGAAAAGTGCTTGTCAGCCGTCCTTGCATGGAAGAATAGCCAGCATGGAAGAATACACAAACAGCGGTGCCGGCTAGAGCTAGATTTACATACAAGTCAAATCCAATATATTTTTATGCTCTGATGAATGAAGGCATGCATTTGCTGGAGGATTTATTTGGAGGATTATAAACCCAGCCTCAGCTGGAGGTGATCAGACTTTTACAACAAAGTATTAGAACTTTTCTTGGAGCAAGAATTTACTTCATATACAGATAAAAGGTAAAAACCCATGTTTTTCAGTTAATAAAAAAAATAAATAAATGGGACTAAGAAGTATCTGAAAACAATTTGAAAACATTTTTTAATCAAAGTGAATTTTTTTTTTTGTGATCTTAATGAGCATGTCAAACTGGTGTGGCGATGACCCCAAGATGCAGAGTCGGCCTAGAGGAAAAGAAAATTCAAAAAGAGATCTCATAAATTTTTCATTTACTTTGAGACAACTTTGAGATCTGTGTGACACCAGACTGAGACTAAGGTTTATTTCTCCTGTGTCTCATTATTTTCTCCAGAGCTCCATGTGCACTAAATCTCAATTTAGTCACCCTTAAAGTTTCAGAAGAGAGCTCAGCAAGCTCTAATATATTTCTTTGACTTTTTCAACTTTTGTGCCTCTTTGTGATCTCAGGCAGAGAAATCGGAGAGCTCTCTATGAACTAAATCTATACTCATCCCAGCTTCAGTTCATGCATCTCATAATAAGCTCAGACAAAACAAATGAAGGGCTCTCCAAAAGCACTCAGTGAATTCTCAAACATTTTGGTTGTTTTTAATCATCATGTTGACTTTATTGTAATCCACATGATTTTTTTTTTTTAATTATGTCTTAGTTGGGCCGCACGGTGGTCTAGTGGTTAGCATGTTGGCCACACAGTCACAGTCTGGAGATCCGGAAGACCTGGGTTCGATTCTTCCTTGGGCATTTCTGTGTGGAGTTTGTATGTTCGTGGGTTTTCTCATGCATGTTAGGTTAATTGTCCATAGGTATGAATGTGAGTGTGAATGGTTGTTTGTCTATATGTGCCTTGCGATTGGCTGGCAACCAGTCCAGGGTGTACCCCACCTGTTGCCCGAAGTCAGATGGGACCCCTCGACCCTAATGAGGTGAGGCAGTACAGAAAATGAATGAATGAATGCTGTACGCAGAATGAATAGATTGAAAATGTATACTTGTAGGCTGCAAAGACTTGTAGGCTTTTATATTAATTACATGTTCAGCCATCAAGCCCAGACTTCCCGGTCCCCGGCCACCTCCTCCAGCTTCACCGGGAGGACATCAAGGTGTTCCCAGGCCAGCTGTGAGACATAATCCCTCCAGCCTGTCCTAGGTCTGCCCCGGGGCCTTCTCCCCAGAGGCAAGACCAACAGGGACCCATCCTTGAGGCATCCGGACTAGATGCCCGAACCACTTCAACTGGATCCTTTCAATGTGAAGGAGCAGTGGCTCTACTCTGAGCCCCTCCCGGATGACAAAGCTCCTTTCCCTATCTCTTAGGGTGAGTCCAGCCACCCTATGGAGGAAACTCATTTCAGCTACTTGTATCCGGAATCTCGTTATTTTGGTCACAACCCTTTCAGCTTTGCTCTCTCTTCACCACGACGGTCCAGTACAGCGAACGCATTACTGCAGACGCTGCGCTGATCCACCTTTCGACCTCACACCAACCTTCCCTCACTCGTGAACAAGACCCCGAGATACTTGAACTCCTCCACCTGAGGCAGGACCTCATTCCCAACCCTGAGGGAGAAATCCACCCTTTTCCGACTGAGAACCATGGCCTCGGATTTGGAGGTGCTGAGTCTCATCCCAGAAGCTTCACACTCAGATGCAACCACCCCAGTAAACGCTGAAGGTCATAGCGCAATGAGGCCATCAGATTTATTGTCATATGCACAGTAAAACATGCTGTTATACTATGCAATGAAATTCTTATTCTGTTCATTCTCCCAAAAAAAGAAAGAAAACACAAGAAAATGAATAAGAACATAAGAAACATTAATATCAATAAATGAAAAGCAACAATAATAAAAAAGCAACAGCAATAAAAAAAGCAACAATAATATGTTCAGTGTTATGAGTGTGTGCGTGTGTTGCGTGCGGCGTGTGTGAGTGCGTCGTTGAGAAGCCTGATGGCCTGTGGGTAAAAGCTGTTTGCCAACCTTGTGGTCCTGGACTTCAAACTCCTGTAGTGTCTGCCTGACGGTAGGAGTGTGAATAATGAGTGTTGTGGATGTGTGCTGTCCTTGATGAGGTTGTGTGTTCTGCGTAGGACTCTAGATTTATAAATGTCTTGCAGTGTGGGGAGGGCTGCCCCAACAATGTTTTGTGAGGTCTTGATCACCCGCTGGAGTGCCTTCCTATCACGTGTTGTACAGTTACCGTACCAAACAATGATAGAGGCGGTAAGGACACTTTCAATAGTGCATCTGTAGAAGCAACAAAGGATTTTGGTGGACATGCCAAATTTCCTCAGTCTTCCCAGGAAGTACAGTCTCCTTTGGGACTTCTTCATAATTTGTTGGGTGTTGTGAGACCAGGTGAGGTCCTCGCTGATGTGTGTGCCAAGGAGCTTGAAGGTTTTCACCCTCTCCACCTCAGTCCCATCAATAAACAGGGGTTTGTTTATGCAGCTCCTTTTCCCTTGTTCTTGGGTCACTGATCATCTCTTTGGTCTTATTTGTATTGAGAAGGAGATTGTTATCATGACACCAAGCTATGAGGTCCGCCACCTCTCTTCTGTATGATGTTTCAACACCACCAGTGATCAGGCCGATGACTGTAGTGTCACGAATTTAATGATGCTGGTGTAGTTCTGGGAGGCCACGCAATCATAGGTGAAGATTGTGTAGCGGACTCAGCACACACCCATGTGGGGTCCCAGTGCTCACAATTCTTGAGCTGGATGTGCGATTGTGTACTCTGACTGACTGGGGCCTGCCTGTTAGAGAGTTAAACACCCAGTTACAGAGGGAGGGAGACAGGCCAAGTGTGAGGAGCTTATTTGTGAGTTTGTGGGGGCTGACTGTGTTAAATGCAGAGCTATAGTCTATAAATAGCATTCTGATACATGTGTCCTGGACATGTAGGTGCGAAAGGGCTGTGTGGATGGCAGTGTTGACTGCATCATCAGTGGACCGGTTCTGACGGTATACAAACTGTAGAGGGCCACAGTGTCCGGGATGCTATTTTTGATGTGGGTCATGACTATCCTTTCAAACCACTTCATTACAATAGGAGTGAGTGCTATAGGGCGATAGTAACTTAAGCAGGTCACGTTGCTTTTCTTGGGTACGGGCACTAAGGTGGTGGACTTAAAGCAGGTCGGTACAGATTATTGTGCAAGCGACAGGTTAAATATGTCAGCAAGCACATCAGCTAGCTCTGATGAGCAAACCCGAAGTGCACGGCCTGAGATGTTGTCTGGGCCTGCTGCTTTTTGTGGGTTTGTTTTGTTCAGAACCCTGCGCACATCTGATGATGTCACCATGAGAGGTGAGTCCTGTGTGCCCAAGCCCAGCCAACCTCTCTGCTGGTCTGGAATTTGGGTTTCAAAGCGGGCGTAGAACTCATTCAGCTCGTCTGGAAGTGTGGTTTGGCTACTCCGCTGTCGATACTCTGTGATGTGCTGAAGCCCCGCCCACATGCGCCGAGGGTCTGAGGTGGAATAGTAGCCCTCCAGCTTCTGTCTGTACTGTCTTTTGGCCTCTCTTATGGGTCTCCTCGGGTCATAATAAGACGAAAATACTCTATTCTTTAAATACAGATTACATATTTTTTCAACACAAAAAGCATAGAGTAATTTAAAGGGTTTAAAGGGTTTATAAAACAGTCGTCCCTCATTTATCCAGACCGAACCGTGATAAGTGAATTTCGAAGTAGGATTCAATATTAATAAATGGAATATTGTTGTAGTTATAACATAGAAAACCTGTTAATGACTTTCTAAATTTGTTTTTTACCATTATTAGAGCCCTGTAGACATGAAATAACACCACTATAGTCACATTTACACCCCTATTATTTTTTGTTTACACCACATCCCTGTCACAATCCTCAACAGCACAGTGTCTGATGTGGACACCTTCAGGTTTCTGGGAACCACAATCACTCGGGACCTGAAATGGTCCTCCGACATAGACACTGCACGTAAAAAGGCAGAGCAGAGGTTGTAAAACTGATGTTAAATGTTCAGTTGTCCATTCATATGTCATTTCTAATTGTTTTTGCATCATTTTCTGCATGGAAAACTCAAATTATTGTCTATAAAATCTTTTGTGTTAACATTCTTGGGTGTTTGGAACAGATTAATTAGGTTTACATTATTTTCTGGGGTAAATTTTGCTTTGGTTAGAGTCTGTTTTGGTTTGAGTCGGACGTTCTGGAAGGGATTAATGACATTAACCAGGGCTCCACTGTAGGTTAGTTTCATTTTTGCGCCTCACAGCAACTATGGTGCGTTCAAGTCAAGTCAAACAAAGTGAAGCAAAAAGACAAACATTTAAAACTATGGGATTTTTTAACAGTGGTACCTATATGCTGTAGATTTTACCTCTATTATCACATATTTATAGATAATTACCAATTTAGGGTTAACAGGTGGGTTTTTTTTTGCTTCTGGCCAGAAGATGCCAGACAGGCCTCGACTGTCACATGGTGTGGAGCCACGGGTGACGTGGCAGATCCCAATGCAGAGAAACAGTCCAAGTTTAGATACAAAAGATATTTAATAACAAAGGGTGTCCCGTAGCATGGAAAAAGTACAACACAAGAAAAGTCACAAACCAAAAGCAAGAACACAAAACTCTGTCAGCAAAAGGCTGACAGGAAGTAACTATAATACAACTGAGAAGTACTACAGGCAAACCTGAGCCGGAACAACGGTGAGTATACAAGTTTGCAACTGCAATCATTACAAATGAGTTACTGTAAACAAGCAACATTCAATACTTTTAATGCACTTTCCCCATTTGGACTTTTTATTTATGGCCAGAACATTAGGTACACCAACACAATCTAATGAGATCAATAAGTGCTGCATTTTGGTTGACAAGTGGGGAAAAAATAACTATTAAGACAACTTGATAATGACATGTATTGATTTTACAGCAATACTGTTACGAGTATGTGGTGAATATTTTTTTTAAGTATTTTGTACAGTGGGCCCCAACTCGACTTAATGTTGTTTCGTTTCGTTTTTAGGGGGAACAAGAACTCACCAAAACTAATTACATTCTTTGAAATTTTTGGAGTACTCTGTAGCAGGGGTGTCCACACTTTTTCCATTGAAAAAGCCACATACTGAAAAAACTAAGGACGCAGGGGGCCACTTTGAGAGTTGTAATTTTTTTTATTTTGTAATAAGGCTTTATATATACTGTGTATATATATATATATATACTGTACAGTATATATATCCATGCCGTAGGCCAATTTTTTTAAAAGCCGCAGTGTGCAAATGGTCCCTGGGCCACTCTTTGGACACCCTGCTTTCTGGTGATCCTGATCCTGTGATATTTTCCTTAAGTTCCACTGCAATAATTCTTTAAAATGGGGCAAAACACTACTATTTTTAAGAATGGGAGTCAACCTAAAGTTCTGTCAATGAATCAATGCAAAGTGTTTTACAAGATACAGTAAATGTGGCTTCAATAAATACTGTGTACTGTCGTCTACAACACTGCTGTTTTGTTCATTTTTGTTATTATTTTTAGAGAAAATGCAAATCAGTTTGTGTATTAAATGTTGAAAATGCATTCATTTTTATAATAGCACGTGACTGTTGGGGACGCAATGGAATAAAAGTGTGAACGTAAAAAAGACACTTTATCATCATGCTGTGAGAGAAAAGACATGCCGTACTAGGTTTAATTCATTCCACAGGTGGAGGGCCACAACCTACTTCAAGTTCCGTTGTATATCAGCGCCATCTACTGGTCTATTGAAGAACGCGTCTCACAGGCTGTGACTTGTGGCAGAGATGAAATCAACCCAGGAGGTTCAAAGATCAAAATACGAACAAAAATGAACAGTGTTCTTCTGATGTAAAGACAATGATCATTGACAGGAAAGTAATACACCTTCTGTACAGTGCTGACTAAAAAAACAGGAAAAAAAATATTTGGGATTGAACTGGATATTGCAGGATGAATCCGCTTGATGACGCAATACGTATGTGGCTGGGGTCAAGGGTTACACCAGAGTATGTGTTCTGTGTGCAGTCATGTGCACTCAAGAGGATATCCAATGACAAGTTCATTATTTGATTTATTTGCATGCACGCCCAACCTTACTGCTCAATGAAAAGTCTATAAATCATACAAATGCCAAATGTGAGGTTAATTTGGGATCTTCAAGTGCTTTCTTGGCAAAATACTGCCTTTTTGGCACATAGAATAATCATGGCTTATTTCTCAGTAAAGACCAGACGCCCCTAAAAGTAGCTGTCTCTGGTCAGACCATTGCCACCGTAGTTAGCCACCAGCCAAACCTCATCTCCTACATCTAGCTTGATGTACGTGCCTCCACTGGCTGAGATGTAACCATCTTGCTTGGTAGTATAGGAATGCACAATCAACACTCCATTGCGCAACAGATCTACGCTGGCAGCGTGCTCATAGATTGTACAGTAGAATTGGAATTCATACACGCCGGAATATGGGCATGTAAATTTGCCTGTGTTGGTGTTATAGCTGTTCTGTCCATTGTAGATGACGTCGTAGAAGGGGATAGGAACACCAGGACTAGGGTAGTTGTTGCCCAGTCGCACGGAGAAGGCCACATTCTCATGATAGGATCCAGGGGGGCCTGCTGGTTCTGAAAACCAAAAAATATAAATAACATCAGACCTTTGAACATCAGAACTTTACTACTGTGATGTTATGGAGATCTGCTTTCAATATGAATAATTACAAGAAGTGTTGCATTCACCTTTTGGTCCAGGGGTTCCTTTGGGTCCGTAGGATCCCGGGGAGTATTTGGTGATAAAGGGGGTTGTTTCTAGAACCAAGGATGCTTGCTTTTTAGTCAGCCCAACATGCTAAAGTATTGGCACAATCTTTTATACAAATATTTCAGAAATGATATGCTGGAAATCAGCCATCACAAAGCATACATTTCTACCATAGCCTATTTTCTTATAGATAGATATGGCCACATATACACTTACGTGCTGGGTACGTGGTGTTAGGTAGATAGCCTATGGCACAATTATATGTTGGAAATTAGTATTCCAAAATAAAGACGTATTGGCACAATCTATAAGGAGATATTTTCAACGATTTCAGAACTCCCCAAATAACTTTACCTGGTGGGTACGGAGTGGTGGGAGGTACATAGCCTATGGCAGGGCACCCCAAACCCCGGGCCGCGGGTCATTTGGTACCGGGCCGCACAGAAAGCAAAAATAATTTCCATTATTTCATTTTTTTAATGTTTTATTTTGAAAAGTGGCCGGATTCTCTCTGTTACATCCGTCTGATTTGACGCATGTCAATTGTGCGTGTGCTAACTTTCTCTCGTCGCACAGATAGACTACTACTGTATTTTTACCATTTTTCTTTCACCTCATATTTGGTTTCAAAAACTGATACTATGTGGGAATGCATAAAGGTAAGTTTTGATGACTTATTGAGTGCTAATGTGCACATTTGTTTTTAATTCATTTAAGTTAATTCATGCTAGCGCACTACCTCCTACCACACACACGTCAAACAGCAATGTAATAATCTCTCTGGAAAAACTTGACTGGAACTTGAACTGGTGGATGGTGGGTCGGCGTTCATTTTGTGCTTTTAATTTGATGTTATTCATGTCTTAGTTTTACACAATACATAATAAATAAGATAAATTAGATTGCTATAATGTAGGACACCTCCGCCGCCGCCGCCACCCCCTTAATAATTTAGGATTTCCTGGTGGGTACATAGTGATGGTAGGTACATAGCCCATAGTACATAGATTATGTATGGGAAATTCCATCCATCCATCCATTTTCTATGCCACTTGTCCTCACGAGGGCCACGGAGGTATGCTGGAGCCTATCACAGATGACTTTGGGGGAGGCGTGGTACACCCTGGATTGGTTTTGCAGGGCACATATCGACAACCATTGACACTCACATTCATACACTGTAAATACCAACATCCAGATTAATTAAATAAAATGAGTGAACCAAACTCAGTTTTCATCAACTTGTTATGAACACTCATTTTAAATAAGTAGTTAGTAATTCGGGGTTGGAAAACATGCTTAACTTGATTTATCCCAGTTGAGTCAAATTAGAAAAAATAATTTATTGTACCCAGCATGCTTTGGGAGTTTTTTGAACATGCTCAGACCTGCCTAATCTATTTTGAGCTACCAAAACATTCAGCACATCTTCACCTCGACCGCATGGTCAATCAGGAGCTCCCTTCAACACCTTTACCTGGCCTACTTGTGTTTAGCACATTGAGGTAAGTGAATATTTCACTCTTTTGTAAACCGTTGCGTTGTCTTGTTGTTATGTAGTGCTATGTACTTGCCAGTAAACACAATCAAATTCAAATATCACCGCTAGCACAGTAACGGCGCCATTTTTTAAAACAAATGTAGACAAAACCTTGTCTACATTTAATGCAAATCACATAGACTTAGCTTAGTATACTGACTACATGTACTTTTATGCTTTTAATCAAGAAGGCTTGAGTGAGGGCATCCAGGCTGTGCAAAAATATGTACATGTATATGATGTTATGTATTGTAAGCATAACCTCCTGCAGAGGTAAGAAAACAATACACCCATAGACTTTTTTTTTTATTCATAGACAAGTTTTTGTGAATCCACCCTTGAATTACAAGTAAAAAAATTGTTTTTGGCTTGTTTACGCAACACATTCACTTCTACGAGATAACATTCGTTCTGCTGGGGTTGATTTAGTTGATAATGCCCTTAAACAGTTTGTTAGACAAGTTCCCATATTGTACGGCCAAGAATATTGGGCATTTGATGTGCACCAGTTATTACATATTGCAGATGCTGTGCGAGATTGGGGTCCTCTGTAGGTATTTTCATGCTTTCGCTTTGAGAGTAATATAGGACAGATAATATCTCTTGTCAGGGGAACAAAATGTGTGCCAATGCAGATCTGTAAAACATTTTGGCTGCGTACTGTAATACCTGCAATTCATTTGAAATACTTCATAGGCTGTGATATGTGTCTAAACTCTCTTTATAATAGATGAATGTGTTCTGGGATGTATATGAGAAAAAAGTCTGTTCATGCTGATAATGTTCATTTTTATGGGACTGGACATGCAAGGGTACTCAAAGCAGCTGAAGTATCAGCCTTCAATCGCTTGTATGGATGTAACCCAAACAATTGTACTCATACAGTATACAACAGGTTTTCTTGCAATTCACTTTAGCTGTGTTCCATTCACTTCAAGGAGTCTAACCGTCATTGTGATAGTACTGTGCAGATGAAAAATGGGAAATTTTATGTTCTTTTGAAACTGATTGTCAGTCTGTGTTGCTTCCTAAGTGGGCAGTTTGAATAACGGCGCAGCTGTTTTGACTGAGTGTGAATTGAGGGTTCCCTTTATTTTTTTTGAGCAGTGTATTTAAAATACAGTTATTTTCAGTTGATCAGAAACTGATGGATTCTAATCTCACTCATAAATGATCATAGTCACTAAATTAGTACATAATGTAATTACATTAAATATGTGAATTCCCCTATCTCACACTTTTGGTCTATAGAATTTCCCAAAAGACGACCGGATTCAAAATGTAGTTGTGTGTGCTTCTTTTGCAGGATACAGCGAAGGAAGAAGCACTCGCCTCAGTGACAGTTGGGGTGCTGACTGTGTTCAACGACGATACTCTGCAGCAGGGTCTACAGTAAATGCAGTGCAGCTCCAGCCCATCTCCACTGCCATCATACTTGAGGGAAGAACAGTCATGGACAATGTTAGAGACTTTCCCCAGGCAGTCTGCCTCTTGTTTGGGTTTATGTATGCTCTTCACTTGGATTACCCAAAATGCATGGTGAACACACTCAGATTCATTCAAGCAATCATGTTTGGACTGGGAAGCAAAATACTCAATCCGAAACTGCTTAGTTTGAAAAACAAACTACTGGGGTAGGCAGTGCCACCTTTTCCGCTCTTTTAAAATAGAGTCCCAGATGTCCCAGCATTACCTGTATGAAAGAAAATTGACTCAAAGTTTACCCAAACCCATTTGGTATGAGCAACTTAACAAAAAGATTATATTTCATTCTCAATAGGTGACAAGGAAATCACAGCAATATTAGCATGTCCACACTGCACAGGCATCTCACTTCACAGCATCTCACTTCATTATCTTCACTGCAAGATAATCCCAATAATTTAAAATGTGTACATAGCTGACACACCAATATTAATATTTTAGCAACATCAATAGTTTCCTGTGTCTCATACCAAAAAAGAATTGTAACCTTTTTATAAATAAATGTATGTGCTTTTGTACAAGTAATGCAAAAACTTCCAGGACTCTTATTTTGAAGAGAGGATTAATAGTAAATATTTGTTGTTAATGTGCATTTGTCATTATGTTTCAAGTTGTTACTTTGCACTTTACTTTGCACCCAACATAACACTAAGCTACAGAACTAAAACTGATTAGTTCAGAAAGATTCTCTGAAAGGGTTTAGGTCTTAATAATAGTCTTCCAAGCAATTATGAAGAACATATTTTTCAGATGTTGTGCATTTTTGTTGAGAGGCTGTTTCTTTGATATGTTTTCTTGCCTAAAACTGGACCATGGTCCTTGGTCAGGAACTATTTTTCAGTTAAATAAATTTGAATTCCACTGAGTTTAAGTGTTCTCCAGTCATTGTGTTTTTGTTTTTTTTATGAAATCAACAAGTGCTGTTGTAATTCTTTTAGGTCAAGAAACTTAGCACAGAGCCAGGGATACCTTTATGAACCTCAATTTACAGATGCAGAACTTCATCAGATGGAGGTGGAATGGGCAGAAAGAGAGCGAGAGAGAGAAGTGGTCCAAGCTGAAGGGGGCCCTCAGCTGGAGCCTTGAGAGACAGTTGTGGGTCCAACTTCAGCTTGGACCACTTCTCTCTCTCTCTCTCTCTCTGCTCATTCTAAGGTAGAGAAAATAGTGCCAAACAATTGTGAGGTCAGACTTTTTCGTGGACAATGGTTTTGTGATCCAAATGTTTCACTCTTGAACCGCATATTGTTTTGAGAAGCAAACGCCTTCTGACCTCAGCCAACTAGTTGAACTAGCCTCGTCAACATGTGTTTACTTTTTACACTAATCTATCCCTCGCTCCTTGAGTTGAACCTGAGTGGCCAAGTGTGTCTCTCACCAAGTTAGATTACATTAAGTTTACATGGATATGATTGATGAGAAACACTAAAGTGAATGAAACTCTCACTTGAGTACTGGAAGCTCACAATAAATAAGTTACTGGAATCTAATTCATTCAAGTTAATTTGAGTACTCCATACTCAAAATAAACAAGTTACTGTAATCCAAATATTTAAGATAATTTAAGTACTGCAAACTCAAAATAAGCAAGTTACTATAATCCAATTATTTAAGATAATTTGAGTACTGCAAACTCAAAAGTTACTATGATCCAGTTATGTAGTATAATTGAATTACTGCACACTCACAATAATTAAGTAAATCCTATTCAATTCATCTAAGTTAACAAAAATTTGTTTTTGTGAGGCAGCAAGTTTGCATATTTTCTTTTAAGTAAAGTCAACTTATTATATTTTACAGTGTACCTATGGACAATTTCAAGTAATATGGGAACTTATTATTCCAAAATAGAAAAGTACTGGCATAATCTATAAGCAGGTGGGTACTTGAGGGTAGGTACATAGCCTACCTTCTAGAAATTACAGTAAACGTGGGTATAGGTACATAGTCTATAGCAGTGGTTCTTAACCTGGGTTCGATCGAACCCTAGGGGTACGGTGAGTCGGTCCCAGGGGTTCGGCGGAGCCTCCACCACGGAGGTTAAGACTCACCGGACCCATCGTGTCAATTTGTGATGACACGCCGCCGCTTAGCCATCACTGGCTGCAGATAATCACATTACATTGCTTGCCTTGGCCAATCAGTGCGGCGAAGAATTTAGCGCACTCATGGTGCGTTCCATTTGTACTTGAAAGTCGGAATTTCCGAGTTCCTAGCGGGAACCCCCCCCCCCCCCCCCCGCCCAATAGTTTGGGCACCCCTGATCATTTTCATCATTCATTCATTTATAAATCATGTTTGTTACTACAATTTCATTTTAATATGTCAAATAACTGATGGACAGAGTAATATTTCAGGAGTGTAAGAGGTTTATTGGATTAAACCAAGACATGAAACGTGCACCAAATATAATTTAGACAGGTGCAGAAATTTGGGCACCCCTGTCATTTTGTTGATTTGAATACCTCTAGCTACCTCACACTGGTTATTTGGAATACAAAATGGCTTTGGTTTTCCTACAAAAATATGGCCACCCCAACAGAAAAATGTATAATATTTAGTAGAGCCTCCTTTTGCAAAACCATCTGCATAAAATTGATGTAGTTCTTTGGAAGTGGTCTCTGAGTTGTCTTTGACTGTCTGCATCTGATATTTCTCCTGTCGTAGCACTTCTTACCTTAACAACAACTGTGTTTGTGGTCTTCCATTTCCTCATTAAGTTCCTCATAGTGGAAAGTGATTGCTGAAATCTCTGAGATAGCTTTTTGTGGCCTTCCTGTATATTGCATATTGCACATCTTGTGTTAATCCAATAAACCTAATTTCACTCCTGAAGTAACACTCTGTCCAGCAGTGATGTGATATATCAAAATGTAATAGCATCTCCAAACATCTAATATTGTATTAATGAAAATGATGGAAATTGTCAGGGGTGCCCAAACTTTTGCAAACAACTATTTTCAAATATTTCTGAAGTCCCAAAGTA
Organism: Dunckerocampus dactyliophorus; assembly: GCF_027744805.1. Taxonomy (NCBI): domain Eukaryota; kingdom Metazoa; phylum Chordata; class Actinopteri; order Syngnathiformes; family Syngnathidae; genus Dunckerocampus; species Dunckerocampus dactyliophorus. The sequence goes on along the minus strand of NC_072822.1, from coordinate 17,363,327 downwards.
ACTTTGGGAATTACCTGGTGGGTAATTGGGGTAGTTACATATCTGATGGGATTATAAATGAAATGTGGGGAATTAGTATTCCAAAATAGAAAAGGGCTGGCACAATCTACTAGTATTAGCTGATGTTTGGAAAGATTTTAGAACTCCCAAAGTAACTTTAGATTTACCTGGTGGGTACTTGGTGGGGCCTGTAGGTTCATGTGCTACAACACATACAGTGAAAAACAGGAAAGTCAGTCATTCTAAAACACAAAGCTAATTTTGTCAAATATATCATGAGATTTCAGTGGTGGGACTCACGAGGCTCCTGCCACGGAGTCAGGTCAAACGGAGGGATGTCACTGCATTTGGTGTAACCATAGCCTCGTGGCCGAAACAGGAAGGGTTGGTCTGGAACTTCAGAGATGCCGGTGTTGTCACAGATGATGCGGGAAAATGATGTTCCTGCCAAAGAGGCTCTCTGGGCCTTCGTGAATACCCCTTTGTTCTCCCACCAAAGTCTAGAAAGAACATTGTATATTGTCACTGAGTTTGTAGGAGACAGCAGCTTAAATCCATTCATTTGCTATCATCATCTCTTTACCGATCTCCCTCCCGAATCTTGCTAAACTGAGTGCCTATCAGGCAAGCAAACAGGGGGCCAACTCTTCCTCCGTTCACAAGACGTTCTGCAATTCCTCCAAGCCATAGATCAATGTTATCAGGCGTGCCGTAAAGTTCTATCAACTTCCGAGCCAGTTCATCGTTTTGCAGCACAGAAGCCAGTTCCTTCTCATTTTGTGGCTGTGACAGACCACAGAACTTGCGCCATCGATTGTATCCTGACAAAGGGTATATACATGAGCGACACTGGAGGTAATGTACTGTGTGCAGGAACACTAAATGGATACCTGGGATTCCGTGGTCTCGTCCACGCTGCATGTTGAGAGAGGCCAGATCAAGTGCCATCTCAAAAGAGAATTTAAACAACAAGTCTCTCAGTTCATCCGTAATGATGGAATCCTGAACATTCAACTTAGCCTGTCGACCCACAAGCCCCCTCACGATGGGGTCTATGCCACCTGAAATGAGTGAAATGTGTTATGCAATAGCAGGGTCAAACAGCTACAGATATGGTCCTACCTTCAAAGACAACCCTCCATGGTGTGTTCAAGGCTGTGTGCAGCAACGGAGAGGGGTACAACGGGTGATCCTTGTAGCTCCCATCGAGGCGGAATATGAAGGGTTGAACCATCGAGTGGCCAAATCGGAAGGCAGCTGCTCCGAATGCATTGGAGATGGTGGCATCCACGGTGTCATTATAGCCAGGGTAGGTGGACAGCTTCTTGGATACGATTTCTGGACCAACGATGGGGGGCAAGAAGTCTCGGAAAGCGATGACCTGGAAGACAACATAAAATGTTCATCAAACAAGGATTTTGACCACGATAACTGTCCATGCAGCTGAGCCCATCTCTAACCTGAAGATATGCTCCAACGATCTTGCGTGTTTCTTGGTAGATTCTCTCTCCATCCCACTTTGGATTTAGTTTGCGCAAGGCCCGAGCCAGCCGGTTGTGCTCACGCAAGAACAGTGTGTGAATAGAGGTCAGAGCAATGTTCTCATTGGAGCGTCCATCACCTTCAAAGTTAAAATGAAGTCAGATGAATAATATTGGAATCCATACACCCACACCCTGCCACTCACCTGCAAAAAAGCAAAGCACTTCCTGGGCGTCAGGGTCATTGGTGATCCGAGCTCGGGTTGCACACAAGTTGGCTCCCATAGTGGTGAAGGGCAGCAGTTCTCGACCGCCGTCAGTGAACTCTGTATTGACCCTCAACAAGCCCTCATCTGTGCTGAGGTTACGAAGGGACTGAGCTCTGACATCATCCGAACCATACACCTGATCCGCATCAATATAAGATGTGAGGGTGTTCAACTGTTGCCGCACAGTGGCTTCGCCAAAGATGGAACCTGTGGGTCCAGATCCACATGTGGCTGTCGAGCGAAAGAAAGGGATGCACTCTTGGGAGCCAAAGCGTGGGCCATTCTTGGGAATCTGTTCAGAGGACAAGTTGCAGTGAGACTGTGTGCGGCGGGTTGTGTGGATGTGTTGACATTCTCTCTTCTTGGGGGCGTGACATGTGACATCGATGGCATGACAGAGACACCAACCTCGATGGGGAAGCAAGGTTCAGTGCGCTCGCAGCTCTCGTCGCAGTCAATGCCATTACTGAATGAACGAATGACTGGAGAATGAGGTGTGAACGTCAGGTCGTGGTCTATCCACTCTCCATAGATGGTCAAGAGGTGAGTGAATACTTGGTCGCTCACCACATCATTGATGGGTGTTTTCAGAACGCTGTTAGACACCTCTCTGACCTTTGATATGATGGAGGAAACTATTTAACCAAAAACTTCAAATACGTAGATGACTTCAGTCCAAGCTAAATGGAATGATCATACCAAAGGAAGAAGGAAGCCGTTAATTTTGATAGGGTCCCACCCTCGAGGCTCAGAGATTCCATCTTGGTACTCAGAAGGCAGCCAGCGTGCAAATGGTATGTTAGAGGCTCCCCATCGGGGATTATACCTTCAAGCAAGTGGAATTAGCCAGTTAAGTAAAAGCTACTAAATGCAGCTATATAGGAAGGGGAACAGTCAGGAAGACAGAATCATTTCTGTGTTACCTGTTGTTGCAGACACTGCTTGCAGTGCGAAAGACATCAAGGTTGGGTGTTGTCCTGCAAGAGGGGATGCGTTGTCGTGGTGAGCAGCCTGTCAGTTCTGATATGAACTCTAAATCCTCCTCAGACAGCAGGTCTGGCAACACATGCAAAGGTCCAGTGACTAATTGTATTTTTGAGGTTCTCCTAATATTAAAATGCAGTGCTACCTGTGGCGTTGATAGAACGTCTCTCACGTCTTTCCGCAGATCTTTTGATGATATCCAGTGCATTGCTCATGTAATCAGCAGATCGGGCTATCTCACGAGAGATTCCCATAGGCTGCTTGAGCAAGCGTAACACATCCTGGGGCCTCGCTGCGTTCCGTTTGACACGTTCAAGGCACCTGCAGAGGCATGTCATCATCATCATTTATGATACTAGTCTGAATGCACCAGTGTAGCTTAGAATACCTATAAATGCATACATGGACAAACTAATGACACCAACTTCAAGAGCTACATCAGTCAGAGATGCATTAAAGGTGCTTTCTGCCTTGGCAAGGTACTGCAATGGGAGTGCTAGCATTCAAACTTCATGTGTCTTGCCCTCGCTCAGAGCAAGTCACACCCCACGAAACACTCACACACACACAAAAAGGTGACGTGATTAAGCGCCAACCAAAACGCAGTACTACAACAGTCAAACATTTATTTAGCAAATACTTACAGTTTTTACAGTTTTATACTTAGAGAAGTAAAAATATTTGACACATACAATGGGAGAACATACAGTTTGTTACTAGCTAGTCTTAGTGAAACGGTGTACCACTAACCAATGAGTTTGTTAAAAAAGAAGAAAAGACAAGAAACATCGAAAAACATAAGAACATGGATGGTTGCACTTTGGCTGTAACAAACATCAGATGAGGGTAAAATTAGTTATGTTTGTTGTCAGATAATTACAGCAATTTAATAAATGTTAGTTATTAAAATTAGCTATCATTGAATATACAATCATCCCTCGCTACTTTGTGGTTCGATTTCGAATTTTGCGTCTTCATTCTATCATGGTTTTTCAAAAATATATTAGTTAATTTAAAAATGCATATTTAAGCTCATGTTACATATATTTGCTTAAATTACGCATTTTCAAGTATAAAAATGGCTAAAGGAATGGTGTGAATGGTCATTTATCTATTTGTGCCCTGCAACTGTCCAGGGTGTGCCCCGCCTCTCGCTCGAAGACAGCTGGGTTAGGCTCCAGCATACGCGCAACCATAGTGAAGACAAGCGGTATAGAAAATGCATGGATGGAAAAACACAGGCTACTGTTGCAGCTGTAACCCACAGCAAGATAAAACTCAACTCTGAACTCTGTCTGGCACTCACTCTGCCTCCCTAGGAAACACATTTCTAGTTACACACGTGCATACGAGTCTTAGTTTTGTCTTAAATGGCTTATTAACTCTTATTATGTCTACTATATTGGGTAATACGAGTGCAAAAGTGACTACAGGGGTGTAAGTTCATGTCTCAGAAGCTCTAATAATGTTATAACCCGTATTTACTGTTGAAGGTCATAAACAGGTTTTCTATGCTCTAACTATAAAAATATTCAATTTATAAATAAGGAATCCTACTTGCAGAAATTCACTTATCACAGTCAGGTCTGGAACTAATTCACGGTGATAATCGAGGGATTACTGTATAGCCTAACACAGCAGTATCCAAAGTGTGGCCCGGGGGCCATTTGTGGCCCACAGCTTGTTTTTTGGTGGCCTGCAGTACATTGTAGAAATAAAATTTAACCAAAAAAAAACAGGCAAAATGTGAAAAATAGAGCAATAACACAAAATGTAAATAGAAGAAGCTGAAATGCTGATACTAATAATAAAACTAAGCTTTATCTTTAAATATTGTATATTTAATGTTATTTTCAGTCTTTTTACAAAATTAAAAAATATATAAAATTGTCAAAGTGGCAGCGCACATCCTTTGATTTTCAGTATGCAGCCCTCGGTGGAAAATGTTTGGACACCCATGGCCTATCATTAATTTGACTAATTTGTTTGTAGAATCCACAACAGGCTTGTTTAGTCATAATATAAATCCGTAACAATATAATGTTGTGCTCCAAAAGCCTTTGGAAAAGTGTCTGATTTGCTTGTTTGTTTTAAAAACAAAATGTCACTGAAGTAAAAGGTCAAGGCCGCAGCTAACTGACAGCTTGGCAAAGTGTAACCCACACTGTTTCGCACCGCCCACTCCGGGGCTCGAACACAGGACCTTCGCAATGGGAAGCGAGAGCGCTGACCACACGGCCAAAAGCCTGGATTGTCGACCGCGTGGTCAGCGCTGCTCTTAAGGCAGAGGGAGTGAGGTTTACCAACGTACACTTGCACAGCCTCACCAGCTGGCATCCGTTACAAAAGAGTTTAAAGAAATATGCAACAGAAGTCGAACACCAATAGGTTTGACAAGGGAGTGATCAAACACACTGGCATTAATTGTGGCAAGCTGTCAAACAGCAACCATTGAGGTTTCACAGACTAGCCTTGATTCTCGCGGCAATACGGGACAAAGTGCACTGCTTGTCGGCTCAATACGGGTGTTGGGAACCCTACATGACACAGCACACATGCGCATTCATGTTTGCGTTGTCGTGACATGAATTGTCATGTCGCTGCCGCACGGCGATCATTTTTTGTGATTGGCTTTGAAAGGCATTTATCGGCATATGCCGATCATAAGTCTTTTTATGGAAATACTAATAATTTGCAGTTTTGACCTGAAAATATTTCCTGAGACGGCGTGCTGTAAGTGATTGACAGCCATTAACGCCATTCCCCTCTTTTCGGGTGAAACAACTAAATCTCATTCAGTTTAACTGCAATATAGGTTTTTTTGTGGCGGACAATCTGTTCTCTGAAACCGCTATTGGTAACATATGCTAGCTGATGGTGGTGGTGTTATATTTAGAAAAAAAAGTTTAATTTATAGCCAAGGAGGAATAGTACCTTTAATTTAACAAAATGTTTTCAACAATACCTAAAAAGCACCTTCACTGTCTTTTTTTAAAAGCCATCTCAAAACGCATTTATTCCTTTTGGCCTTGCATGAAACATTGATTTTACAGAATGAAAGTGTTTTTATTGACTGTTGTTTTTATTTATTTTATTGGTCTTTTTTATTGTCCTGCTGCTTGTTTTGTGTTTTTAGTTGTCCAGTTTCCCCAGTATACAGCACCTTGAATACAGTGTTATTGCTATTTGGTGCTCTACAAAAAACAAGCTGATTGACTGTCCTTTTTAAGGACGTATTCTATAAAAACTATATTGGCGACGCTTTTCAGAAGATGCAATTCAAGTGAAGAAAATAAGCATATTGTTACATCCATCAGTTATTAACCCTCAGTAGACTGAAGGTGTCGCTAACATACGCCTTTCATTTGTTAATAAAAGGTTAACATTTTCTGCCTTCTCAAAAAAAAGATAAACTCACTCTTGTCTTGAGTACTCATATGCAGAGTCCACCTTAGTGATGGCAGCGTTAACAGCTTTTTCAATTTCCTCCCTGCTCAGATGTTCTGAAAGCAAACGATACATTAAAAAAAACATTTTGCGCCTGCAATGCATCGAAGACACTCAATGCGGAGCAAAGCATACATTGTGTTTAGAAAGTAGAGATAAACATGAGAGTATTGTAAAATATACACAATGACATTTGTTTGTTCAAGTTATATACACTTACGTGCGTTCACTTGCCACTGCAACCAAAGCGCCGTAAGCAGCAGGTACACACCCCGAAACATTTCTGGAAAGGGGGAAAAACACATTATATTTCCATGACGAACATACACATAACGCTGATCAACACATTAAAAATAAATAATAAAACAGGATGAACAAAAAAATGCATATACATGTTGGAGAGAACCTGGATTAAAGAAGTTCCAACGTGTGTCAATTCTGGCCAAAGAATTCGAAGTAGTTGTGCTCTTATGGGCTTTTATAGGCGCATCAGTGGAAACACCTTTCGTTACCAAGAATTTGGAGCATTTTTTTTTTTATTTTGTTCTTCCTAGTTCCGCCTTAGGTAGCATCCTGGTTCAACCACTTCAACCTGTAGTTGGCATAATTATGACAAGTAAAAGAGCAACGTCTCCAAACGTCTCTCCACTCTCAGCCATTTGTTTGTTAAATATTGGAGAAACTAATACAACAAATACTTTAATTTAAACACAAATATTGGTTATTTATAAATCATTTACACTCAAGTAACATTTCTGTATTCCTTCTTTTACTGGAAGATGTCACGAGTGGTGCGTGGATGTACAGGTGTGAATCCCAGTATGCAGAGGCAAGACACTTCCAGGTAAGAATAGAAGCTTTACTTGACACTTTTGTAGTCAAAAAAGTACAGCAACTAAAAACAATGGTGCTACAAGAGTGTCCTAAGCACCGCGACAAAAGGTTACTAGTACAAACGAGAAACTAAAACTACCTGAGAGACAGGCGGGCCACTGGGCAAGCAGGTAGCAAGGCTAGTACCAGAAAAGAATGAGACAAGGATACAGAGGCGAATGACTAGGAAGTCAGCAGACATTCAGCGTGCAGAGTAGCATCCAAAACAGCGGAATACTCCTACGCCTTCCTGCAGCAGCTGAGGAGCATAAATGCAAGTGCGGAAAACTAGCCTCTGGAAGACGCAAAACTGAGCAGTAACGAGCCCATAACAAGTCCAAAAAGGTCTCTAGCAGTCAGGCGATAACGAACAAGCTGACATGTCACAGCCGAGCGTGACAGTATCCCCCCCCCATTCAATGAACGCCACCTGGCGGACTGCCTGGTTTGTCGGGGAACTTACGGTAGAACTCAGAAAGGAGGGTGGGGTCAAGGATGAGCGACCGAGGAACCCATGAACGGTCCTCAGGGCCTCCTGGTCGATGAGGTACTGCACACCCCTTCCCCGTCTCCTGGCGTCCAATATGGTCTTGGCCGTAAAGGCAGGGTGTCCATCAACCAAGCGAGGAGGGAGAGGAGGCACTGGCGGTGGACAGAGGTCACTGGCTGTAACTGGCTTCAGACGAGACACGTGAAACACCGGGTGTGTCTTGAGGAAGGGGGAATCTTGAGTCTAGCAGCCCACCATACACACCTCGTACGGTCCAACAAATCTGGGGCCCACCTTCTTGGACTCAACAGCCAGCGGCAGGTCCTGGGACGACAACCATACCCTTTGACCAGGTTGGTAATTAGGTGCCGGCTTGCGGTGATGATCTGCTATCTTCTGATTACGCCTTGCGGTGCGTGACAGAGCAGCCCGTGTGTCGCACCAGACCCGATAGACCCGACGAAGAAAGGAGGCCACAGACGAAACAGAACACTCTGCCTCCTGGGAGGGGAATATTGGAGGCTGGAAACCGTGGACCACATGAAATGGGGAGAGACCGGTGGAAGAGCACACAAGGGTGTTATGGGTGTACTCCACCCAGGGGAGATAACAAGACCATGACGTGGGATGCTTGTAGCACACGCATCTTAGGGCTTCTTCCAAGTCCTGATTGGCCCTCTCCGTCTGACCGTTGGACTGCGGGTGGTACACTGACAAAAGGCTAGCAGAGGCCCCCAAGGACCTACAAAAGGCCTTCCAGGTGGCTGAGGAGAACTGAGGGCCTCTGTCCGACACCACATCAAGAGGTATGCCGTGGAGACGAATGACATGTTGGATCAGGAGCTTGGCCGTCTCCAGGGAAGAAGGAAGTCTGCGTAGAGGGACAAAGTGGGTGAATTTGGAGAACCTGTCCACGATGGTAAGAGTGGTGGTGAACCCGCTAGAGGCAGGCAGACCCGTCACAAAGTCCATAGCGATGTGCGAACAGGGGCGGGAAGGGATGGGAAGTGTCTGGAGCAAGCCTGCTGATTTGAAGGCTTGTTCCTGGCACAAACGGAGCAGGCGGTCACAAAACTTCTTGTGTCGGCGTGGAGGGAAGGCCACCAGAAGCGCTGGGAGAAGAGAATGGCCATGCGTCTAGCTCCAGGGTGGCAGGTGATCGTGGAACAATGGGCCCAGGATGCGGGAATGGGGGACGATAGTTTCCTGAAGGTTCTCCACACCAGGGCATGCAAACATTCTGGAGAGAGCGTCCCGTTTGCCGTTGCGTGAACCGGGACGGTAGGTCAGAGTGAAGTCGAACCTTGTGAGGAACACCGCCCACAGGGCCTGGCACGGGTTGAGGCATTGAGCCGAGCGGATGTATGAGAGGTTCCTATGATCCGTGAAGATGATGAAGGGATGGGCTGCTCCCTCCAGCCAGTGCCTCCCCTCCTGCAGGGCGAGAACCGCTGCCAACAGCTCCCGATTGCCAACATCATAATTCCGTTCAGCGAACTACTGAACTGGACTACCTCCACGCATTGGCTGACACTAGAAATAGTGTCCGTGAAAATTATTAACAGAATCTGTGAGGTCAAAAAAGGTTGGGGAACACTGCATTAGCCTACTACCGAAAGCTAACGCAGCATACAGGAGCTGCTGCTGTGTTTTTATTTTGGAGTTTGGAAGTTAATGCTAGGTGTAGGCGTTTGTTTCGATGTTGCTATGTGAAATCAATGCCCCCAGAAAGCACGTTCTCGGAATGCTTAAAACATACGTTTAAAAGTATGGCAAAATACTGTAAATATCACGTTATTATGAATGTGCCTGTTACTACATGGTTACCTTGCTGAAGGTTTTTGGAGATGTTTTAATAACGGGCTTTGTAGGCAGAAAAGGTGTGTCCCATTACGTGCATTAATTACCTGTGTCTTTTTAGCTGTTTGTATATCTTTAGAACGCACAGGAACAAAAACGGCCTGTGTTCATTTCTCACATGAGGGTTGTGGTTGATGGGCAAAATTTTAAAAAAAACTGCCATTTTCCCTTATCTTGTCTTATATGTGGTCACTTGGACACTTTGGCTGGTTTTATCAACACAGTTGTTTAAGCTGTTGTTAAAACAAACACAATGAAATAAATGACTCCGCTACAAGTGTCAATGGTGATTGTTTAATCACTGCATCATTCAAAATGAAACAGACAATCCAGCTAAAGCAAATTCAAATTTGCTTTACAATTCAAATTTTCTTCAAGTTCCGTCAATATACAGTACACTATGTAGTTGTTTTAATGACATTAATTAATGACACTAATTTGTAATAAAAAGGAGTGTTTTTTATACTACGTTTGGTAACCTTTCCATCCACCATCTACCGCTTATCCGAGGTTGGTGTATCTTTAACGTGTGTTCGTGTCGCACATAAGGATTGTGGATAATGGGCAACATTTTTTAAAAAGTGGGGTTTTCCTTTAAGTGCACATCCCAAAGATTCTCATTCTCATCTCCTTTTCCACTGCTCCGTATGTCAATCATGAGAAATGTAAACAATAAGTCTTTAATTTCATCGTGCAAGGGTGATTTGTGTCACGGTTGCGGCTTTGATGTTCCTACTTATCACACATCTATAAAAAGGTAACCACTGTAAAATGTAAAAATAACAAATCTGACTTCACTTTCACAGGAAATTATCAGGTAAGTGCATTGTTCTAATAAAAAATAAGTGATGTGTGTGTATGTGTTTAGTATTTTATGAAAGTTTATTTTTCTGTTTTTCATGCAAATTACAATCTTGAAACTGAGTCTTTACAAGGACTTACGCATGAGTTTCATTCTCCAGTCAAAGTCAATTAAAGTACTCTTGAGTGTACAATAAGGTGGTTTTAATACATGAAACAGAGAAGCTTTTATTTAGTTTTACAGTATTTGTGTTTTTAACAAACTGGATCCTAGGTCCTCAATAGGCAGCCCGCATGCCTAGGGCGCCACATAGTGGGGAAAAGAGAGGACAATTCCAAGGGCCACTCACAAAAAATAGAGATGTGGTGACAAGAGTTTCCGAATGCCCGACCTTCCAGATCTCCTGATTGTGTAGCCAGCCAGTAGGCCACTGTGCGCCCCCTTGCATCTGTTGCAAATATTTAACGTTTTCTGCACTTTATTTTTACTATTTATATCACATTATATTTATGAATATAACATACTGCTGCTACAAGGAGATGTTGCCAGACGGAATTTCATTGTACCCCCTTGCTTCTTCTAAAATTATCATCTTCTGAGGGAAATTATCATTTATACCAGATGTGACGTTGCTCTGGACCATCTGCTACAGTAATACATTACGACTGACAGTGTAAAGTATTGCTTATAATGCAGCCTTACCTTTATATAGATTTAAACTAAGTGTTGCCATTGGCAGAACACCTGTGTAGCATGCAGGAATTGACTAAAAAACACAGCCCATCTAGCTTGACGGGAGTTTAGCCTTTGAGCTGACTGGATGTATTAGAGATTCCTGTGGTCTGTCCATACCAGAAATGGTTGGTCAGTTCCCTCCAGCAAGTGGCACCACTCCTCCAGGGCCAGTTTGACCGCCAGCAGCTCCTTGTCACCCACATTATAATTCCTCTCTGCTGGGGCGCCTGCAATAAAAAGCACATGGGTGCAGCTTTTGATCTTCTCCGACCCCCTTGTCTGAGGCGTCCACCTCGACAATGTACTGCTCCTGGAATGCTTCTTCTGCAATGGGGGTTCCAAATGAAACTAGTTTAAGTCGTATTGCAGACAGGTGTGCCGAAATTTCTAATAAATCTGCACTAAAAGTTGGCAAACCCCAGAAAACGTTGCAGCTCCTTTCTGGTCTGAGGTGTTGGCCACTCTGGCACCGCCTTTATTTTCTCCGGGTCCGCCTTGACACTGTCTTTTCCCAGAATGCTGCCCAGGAATGACACAGATTCTGCGTGGAACAGACACTTGTAGTTAATGTAGGTGTTGTGCTGTCTGAGCCACGGAAAACCCAGGATCAAGGGATCCTCAGGGGTTTGCCATACCAAAAAATAAATCTTCTCCTGATGGTTTCCAGAGAGCATGGGAGTTATGGTTTCAGTCTGGGTGGGTGACTGTGGCCAGACGGCTACCAGCTAGTCTTTATAGGCATGAGCGGTACACCAATGTCGGCCGCCTGGTTAGCATCTATGAAATTACCCTCTACCCCAGACTCCACCAGTGCTGACACGGTTTGGGACTGACTACGACCAAACGTCAGGCGTTTGCTGGGTATCTTCTTTGAGCTAGCTTCTTCAGGCAGGGCCTGAACGATAGCAGCACATTTGCTATGTATTCAAATGACATCCCATAACAATGAGAGGTTACTGACTGCATGAGTAAGGGTTTAAAAAAAAACTTGCTGCCAGCTGAAACACCTCAATCATCAGCTTCAGCAATCTTTTATGATTAAATCAAGATGGTGCCTTTGTGTTTGTTGGCACATGAGTAGGGCGTAGCCAATTTTCTATTTTCATTTTCTTTGTTTAATGTTAAGTGCATTGCAATTAAGTTGTTTATGCATACCTGCCAACCCTCCTGTTTTCCCCAGGAAACCCAAATATTTAGCCCTTCTTTCCCGTCACTCTAACTATTAATAACAAATAGTTCAGTAAGTTTCATTTATTTTTTTGTAAACATACACTCACTCGTTTTGGACTTGATGCCAGTCATAGTTAAAATTGAGAAATCTTACGTTTTGTCTGACAAAAGATTGTATTTATAGGACATTAAACAATTCAATCAGTTGTACATTCCAAATTACATTTTACTTTATGAGGCGACTACTACTATAATATTGTGTCCTGTGTTAGGTTTTTCTAGTACCATATTTAGTTCTCTCTACTCCCATCTATTGATCAAAACATGCATTGTCCTAATGTTTGTGAAGCTATTTTGGCGTCACGCCGGCATAAAATATACCGTAATCAGTTGTTGGACAGTGACTTTTTTGTACATGTTTGCCTTTGTACATTACCGCAATGAATTTGAAATGGAACAAGAAACATAACTCAAGTGTACACTTTCAGGTTTAATTTCAAATGTTTTGCTAAAATATGGCATTCACATTTCCAAAATACAGAAAGGAAATTGAATATTCTTCATCGGCAAACTCGGTGACCTGTACTCACCCAATACTTTTCACTAACTGAAAATGGCAAGAGCCACACACAAAGCATCCCCAGTGAGGAAATTCACAATTTGGGCTCCATTTTTCAGTTTGCAAGACTTGAGGAATGTCCACCTTTAACCCATAAGAACCCAGACTCATTTATCCTTAAAGGAAAATTATCCGGGCTATACCACAGACCAAGTGGACCACATAGAACAAGTTTTTTTCAAAATAACACTTTTTATTATCAAAGATCTGTGTTGTTACATATTTGTTACATTGGGCGTTAGTGGTAAACATATTCCTTCTTTGAAAATAAGTAAACCTGACGTTTTTTACAAGTGATGGATGGACAAATGAAGCTTCATAAGCACTTGTGTTATTTTTGGACTACTCTATATGGCACTCTTGGTTTAAAGATGCCGTGGAATTTTTCAAAAATATCACAAGTGCTTCATGAAGCTTCATTTTCCAATCCCTAGTTTTACTGCTTGGGGCCACCAAAATGCCTTTTTATTTGTATTTCCATAACATATGTAAAAACTGTGACTTCAATAGCAAGGTTTCACAAACTTCTTCATCAGTTTTGCTTTGCATCACAAAGTATGCCAAATGCATCAAAAATAAATAACACTGCTTATTTGGGGACATTTGCAATAAACTACCATAGCTGCAGACCTACAAACATAAATTGTGCAAAAAAGCGTAAACGCTGAAGAGAAATGAAACTGTTGTATCATCAGCACCTTGCCCAAAACATTTTCTCAGTTCTTATGTCTGGTAAGTCTCTTCAGCCATTTAGCCTAGGTCACATGGTAAGGCTTGAAACAGTTTTGTTCCTCAGTGAAGCAAAGACGCACATCACATTTCTCACAGAGAGTGGTGGTTGCATTGACTTTGCAGAGTTTGCAGCAGCCATGTTTGTCACATTTCACAGCCCAATGTGCGACTTGGTCAGTGAGAACATCATCTGGATCTCCAGCACGAACCCTCTTGGGCAGCGGTAGTGGTAGAAATGTGGCATCGAGTGATGGGCGGCCTCCTTGTGCCTGCCAAAGAATGAGGCTAGTGGCAACCTCTGCCTGGAATCTGTGGCTTGCCAGTTTGATACATCCGTGTTGTCAATGAAATGCAGAGTTTCCTGCAGGTTCTGAAAACAATTACTTGACATGACGTCAGCTACCATGGGACACCTTGTGTCATTTTCCCAGTATGCACGATTTGCTGTCAGTTGGCAAAGACCCATGCACAGGTAGAGGCCAATCAGTATTTCCAGTTCTTTTCCACTGGTGTTAACATTGTTGTGATGTAGAGATTTTTGTACACTGTACAAATTTGTTTGATCCTTTTAGTAACATCGCATTTCTGGTGTTATGAACTTTCTGAAGTACTCCAGAGGACTATGAAGATTGTCTGGAGGTGGTCCTTTGAATGTACACTCAGGGGCTTCAAATGGTTTCTCCCTCCAAGAAAACTTTTTCCCTTGGACAGTTCCTTCTTCAGTTCCTTATTTTTGGCCATGGACAGTGTCTTGTTTTTTTCTGAGGACAGATGTATTTTGCTGCCCTGAATTCATTTGGTTGTGGTACATCATCTGGTGTACTTGATTCACTACTGTCCGAACCACCACACTCACTTGACTCGTCAATCTGTCTGTTTTGACGATTGGGATTGTAAAGAGGGTCATCAGGGTCTTCATCTGAGCAATCATCACATCCCTCAAACTAACTATCATCTCCCAAAATGGCCTCCAGTGCATCATAACAAGTGTAGCGTGTGTTCTTTCTCATACTACAAATGAAATCGGAATAATATAATATTTAATAACAAGAATAACATATTTCAATTTTTGTAGGATCAGCATGGGATAGTAAAAATGTGTTAACATGATGTACAGATTTGCAAAGATGGTTTTGTAACACAAACCAAATACTTTCACATTATTTTGTGTTTGTAATTGTTCAGTACACTTTTAATTGACCAGCAAAACATATTTCATCTTAATATAATTGAAACAGCTAAATTAATTGGGTGGATTATTAACATTTTTGTTATTGTGACAAATGGGTCACATCAGTTTCTTCATTGTGATTTTAAGGCTAAAAAGCCGATGTGACATATATGTTACAGCAATATTTCTGTTACTTTTTTGATATTACATTCTTCAACAAATATGGTCAGACCAGGTTGAAAGTCATTTAGGACATGTTATCAAAGCATGGAACCTAACCTGTGTTTGAAATTACATGTAGTATCAAAAAACAGCTCTTTGAAATTAGCTGCTTCCTTGAAGTGGGCACACAGGCCAGACCTGCATTTTGGAGAGGTCACTTCCTGCTACAGTCACATGACTGTCACATGGTCATCACACCAGGATGTTTAGTATGTGTCGCTTAGGGACTTAACAAGTTAAAATCAGACATAAAGCTTTACAAGGAAGAGACTGGGACCTTCAAAGTGCTTGTTACACTCGTGTCACCGTGGGTTCTTATGGGTTAAAGACATGAGTGGACGCCCAGAAGAAAGTTGTCTGACTTGTGAAGAGGTGGAATGAAAAGGTACATTTGTCTTTGTTAAACACTTGGCTGTAACATTTTACATTACATTGCTACCGATTTGATTTTTGCAATTTTTCAACTGGTCTTAAAATTTTGATCAGGAGTGTATTTCTGTCATGCTGTTGTTTTGGCGATTTGGAGCATTTGCAGCATTTTTCTTTCGCATTTGTTTCTGATCTTGCAGCGTTTATGTGATTGCTGCAATTTCTTGTTATATTTGTTTTATGGCGTTTGTGTTTTGGTTTTCGTTCATGTCTGTGTTTGGAGCTTTGCTGCTTGTTTTCTTGACCACTGTATTATTCATACCTACAAGACCAAATTGTCATTGGCTTTAATGTTGAGGCTTGGCAGGTTGTAGGCTCTTTCAGCCCGGAAATGCGCTGCTTGGTCAGAATTTGTTTCAGGTCATACTGTTGAAACATGAATGGCAGCAAATGACTAATCAAAAAACACGATACATAATGTGCAACTGAACTATGACACCTTAATTCCGAAAAAAGTTGTAAATTCATGACAATAAAGTTGTAAATTGACGAGGATAAAGTCGTAAATTTACGAGAATAAAGTCGTAATATTACTAGAATAAAGTTGTAAATTTACAAGAAAAAAAGTTGTAAATCCATGACAATAAAGTTGTATATTTACGAGAATAAAGTCGTAATGTTACGAGAACAAAGTTGTAAATTTCCGAGAATACATACGTTTCCGTGAAAAAAAGTCAGAAATTTGCAAGAAATTTGCAAGATAAATCGTAAATTTACAAGAATAAAGTCGTAAATTTACGAGACTAGTCGTAAATTGACAAAAAAAAGGTCATAATATTGCAAGAATAAAGTCATAAATTCATAAGAATAAAGTCGTAAATTTACAAGAATAAAGTCGCAATATTACAAAAATAAAGTCGTAAATTTACGATAATAACGTCTGAATATTACGTGTCATTGTGAGAGTGAAAATACAGCACAGCTGAAATGCAGATGAATTCTGTGAGCTCAAGGGGCTTTTGAAAAAAATAATCTGAGAGCCCAGAATAAAGTCATACATTTACGAGAAAAAAAGTCAGAATTATTCTCGTAAATTTACGACTTTATTCTCAAAATATCAGTTGTTTTTTTTCAATGTGGCACTAATATTCCGTCGTATGAACAGTTCATATCCTCTTGAGCTGACAGAATTCATCTGCATTTCAGTAAGTCTCAGTTGAAAATATTTATTTTCTGCAGGTTATATGTCGTACTTGTTTTACTGAATTGTCCGATGTAAAGAAAAGCACCTCATCAATACACATAGGATAGTATACAAACATTTTACTACTTCCTCAGAAGTAAAATTATCTTTTTTTTAAACTTCCCTGTCTTAAAGACAATAGGCGACATCACATTCACAACACTTTCATTTTGATTTTCACATTATGGCACGTTGTCATTATTTATTGACTATGTAATTTAAAGATATCAAAGAAATTTTAAACTTGATCTAAGATATAAAATACATTAATTTAAATATTATTGTATATAGTCATTGAATCAATGTCAGTTGAGTCTCGACTATATTGCCTGCAATCAGGGGTGGACTAGGACAAAAATTTGGCTACGGACTTTATGGTTCAGACTGGGCCCGGCCGTCTTTTTTGTACAGATGCTGTCCAGGGTTGGGCTCGAACGTCCACCCTCTCCCTTTCAAGAGTGCAACATGTACCGTTAACCGCACCCCTTAAGATCCAATAGATGTCAGTATTGAGCAACACAGCGCCACAGTACAGACACTGGATCGATAGTTTGGTTAATGTGCCACAACGCTTCACGAGGCCATATCTACCCATGACTACTAGAGCATTAAAATCTATGTAAATGCATCATTTTAAAAATGTCTATTGAGTTGGCGTATGTAAGTGTACAACTAGAACCCATGCGACTTCTGTGCTATGCTAGCTCACCAGTCCCAAACAAGCCATTGGGAAATGGCAACGGCCTTTCTCTGTCACAGAAAATCACTGAATTATTCAAGACCGCCTCAGCGTTCACATAATTATATACAAGTCCCGAAAAACCGTCGCAATTTCGCGGACGTTGTGGCCGACCAGTTCCTTACGGGTCTCCGACACCCCCCCTCATATGTGACGTCATACAAAACAAAAAGCGCCTTCCTCCCTGTCACGAGGGTCTTGACGCATTAGTACGCGACCTTACAAGGATGCCTCCTAACAAGGCTAACTTCCGGTAAATTCTACATCCACAAATGTAAACTTGCCAAAGTGAAACCCCTCTTTTATGTCTTCATGAAAGAACTGAAGCTGTACCTCAAATCAATATCCTCTGTTAATAACAAGAAAGCTATCAAGACTATAAATCTGTGCACCCACTTCAATATCCTTAATTCAATTTAATTTTCATTGCTCATGTCCCCTGGTGTATCTTACGTTGATTACTATTGTTATCTTTTTTTTAAATTTAAAAAATCCTTCTAAATGTATTTATCACTTTTCTGTTAATTTTTTATTTCCTTAATCTCTATATGACTTATTGTATGTTGTTATCCAATTGTTATTTGTTAATGCCCATGGTTTGACACTATGTTATTGTAAATTGTAAGGCATTGTAAGGCATTAATAAAGTTGAATGGGAAAAAAAAGGCTAACTTCCGGTGCGTCAGAATCCACAGCCCAGATAAATAAATCTAAGTCATCAGCATTTCATTTCGTCCTCTTCCAGCTATCTAATGATGTCTGCTTTTGGGTTTCGCCTGGTGGTCTTAATGGCGTCTCTGTGCCCTGGTAAGATAAAGGTTGACATTTTAACGTCTGCATCAGTCACTGACATGTCACTTGCTCTATTGTGCATATGTTGTTATTCTGGAACATACTGTAAGATTATTGCATGGAGGGGTGCGGTTTATTTGGGCGGGAGTGATTCAATATTTGCGGGATATGTACATGCTCATTCATTTGATTATCCATATTTTTTTATTTCATCAAATTACTAGATTTCAAATATATATATCTTTGGGTTTTTTTCCTTGGTAGGAGACTTCATGTTCATCAAAGACCCTCTGGCATTTATGAAGGACAAATCTCTGGTAAGACTTAAAAAAAAATGCATGTAAAAAAAAAACATGCACATGACTGTTGTACATAGTAGCAAATACACGTTCATGTTTGCTACAGTAGTAGTAGTAGTAGTAGTACTTTATTAATCCCACAGCAGGGAAATTCATCTGTTACAGAAAACAGTAAAGTGATGTTTTCTTAGTGAGCCTTTACCTAAGCCAAAATGTAAGCTAACTAAGTTATGTAAGTGTCAACATGAAAAAAAAAATATTGAATGAATGATCAGTAATCTATATTGAGACTTGGACATGTTAAATGGTGCAAATGTAATCACATGATGTTCCTTAATATTACGTTTTTACTATATTTATTACATATTTATTATGTTTTTATTTAAACACGAGACCATGATATATGACAAGTGATGTTTGTGTCCTCTTCTCATAAGACATCTGACATGTGTTCAGAGTGCAGCCACATCATCCAGCTCTCTGCTAATATGAT
The DNA here is from genome assembly GCF_027744805.1 of Dunckerocampus dactyliophorus. Taxonomy (NCBI): domain Eukaryota; kingdom Metazoa; phylum Chordata; class Actinopteri; order Syngnathiformes; family Syngnathidae; genus Dunckerocampus; species Dunckerocampus dactyliophorus. The sequence continues at coordinate 17,344,537 of NC_072822.1, read as the reverse complement.
TTCCAGCAAAGATCGTAAGGTGGGAATGTTGTTCATTTGTCTTCTAGTTGCATTCAGCTACACCAGAATGTTGCATTGTCTACCAATTGTTTTGCACAACCTCTCAGTGTTCTTCTCACAAATGGCTTTTGCAGGAGCATGTGTATGAAACCTTGCATGCACTCTGCCAACACCTCCCAGATAACGAGGCCTCCGATTGTGACTCTCAGCTAAAGGTGTATTTGCCCAAAATCCTGCGACAAACACTCGGTCAAAATGTATGTTCTGTACTCTAATGAGAGAAATATGTTGAATATTTGCCCTCATTGCATGGTTTCTAATGATTGTGCATGACTATCTTTTGTAGGAAGTGAAAGCAACCTGTTCAGCTTTTGGGCTGTGTGCGGCCCACAACGACGAGGAAGGGAAACTTTTCCAACGTGACACCGTGAGAGATATAACTGCACTCACCCACACTCATGTAAGCATAAGAAATCAGAAGTGGAATGTACAGTATACTGAACTGACTGCACAAGAATGATAAATGATTTAAAGAGTGAAATCAATGAAAACTGAGCATTAAGCCGCTGTTGTATTGAATCTCTTAATGTGCTCGGATGCTGTGTATTTTACAATTTCTTTACACTGTTCTCTTTACTTGTCTTGCTGCTGTAATAAGTAAATTTCCCCGCTGTGGGATAAATAAAGTACATACAATACAATACAATACAAGTGTAAATTCTTTTCTACAGGAACAATTCAACCCAGTGTGCACCCTGTGCCTGCTTGTTATCAAGAAACTGGAGACTATGTTGCCCCAGAATATGACTGAGGTATGTTTTTGTATTTGTTCATTTTTGCTGAGGCTGATAGTCATTGTATCCCACCGGAGAGCGGGGGGTTAATATCAGAACATGACATCTCAACATTACGATAGACAAAGATGTACAGCTGTAATATGTGACGAGACAGCGGTTCCAACACCTTTCATTATGTTCTTCACTGTGCCTGATGTCACAATGTCGTTCCTCTGTCTGTAGGATGCTTTAATGAAGCTCATGGATGGGGTTTGCGATCTCCTTCCTCTTAGCTACAAGACCCAGTGTGATGACTTTGTTGACAAATACGGTGTACAGATAGTTGAGTTCCTGCTTTCGTCGGCCGCCCCTCATACCATATGTATGCTCCTACATCTCTGTTTGTTCAGGGACTCACCTGCTCCAGGTTAGTTGCAGCTTCTTTTATAGGACAGACAGCTATTACTTTATAACCAAGTTATGATGCTGTGATGCCTTCCCAGAGCTGCCCGTCCCCTCAGACTGCGAGTCGTGCCGCACACTGGCTATGCTGAGCCGACTTCACCTGGGTCTCAATGCCACGCAGTCTCAGACATCCTCTTTCCTCCAGTCTGTCTGTGGTCAACACCACAATGCCATACCAAAGGTGGGGCTATTTACTCCTGCTCTGAGTCTTTAAACCTCCATACCCTTCTAAAACATCATGCAGTTATTTTAGTACAGTGGAGTTTGCATGTTCTACCTGTAGGTGTGTGTGATTGGTTGACATGTGATTAGTCCAGGGTGTACTCCATTTGTCACCACAAGTCCGCTGGGATAGGTGGTCTTCCTTGACTGAGGATCTATTCATTTTTTTCCCATTTCTTTATATAAGCAGTTAAGCAATGCATTTTCTTTTCAGTGTGAGGCTTTCACCAAAATCTATGGCACACAACTGCAGCAGGGTTTAGGAAACCAGGCGGACCATACAGACGTTTGTGAAGTAAGTGCACAGGACAAATTATTTCACAGGAATTCAAGTCACTTGTGAACTGTTCCTACACAACAAAACTTTTGTGAGCAATTACAATTAATTACTAGCTGTGGCATGAGCCAGGAGGAAGCCATTCAATTGTGGTGTGGAGTTATGCAACTGAAACAGGAACAGCAAGAGTATGCCAGATTCATCTGTTGTAAATGAAACTGTTCTGGCAAAAATCCTACAGTTCACTCATGCTCCATGACTAAGCTGCTGAACAGGACAGGTTAAAAAGTGAAATAATAATAATTGAGTGAGTGTACATCTATGAATTTGCAGAGGAAGTCATTTTGTAGATCAACTCATGTGGTCTTTCCTCTCATAAATTCCCTTTGACAGGATGACTTGTGTGTCTATTATTCAACCTATTTCATTGATTTATTTATCCATATTTTATTTGGTCTTTAGAAAGTGGACATTGATTATTGGTCTATTTTTTAATATAACCAATTTGATTTTCTCCTTTCAGAACCTGGCCTTTTGTGAGAAGCACAAGTGAATAGCTCAATCAACTAGCTGTGCAAACACAATCATAAAATCTTCTCCTGTGACATATTTTAAACTGTTTTATGAAAAGTGCTTTTGTTTGGAGATTTTCTAAATTTGGTCTTCACGAAAAAGTGAACTAGAACAAGTGTGTCTGGGATTCAATTGCAACTACCACATTTTCAGGGCCGTATGTATACTGAATTAACGAATGTGTACAATTTACATACAGCTGATTAAACATTGACTGAAAGCTTTACAGAAGAACTAACATTTTTTTATTTGGTAAGATGTACAAAATACAGGTAGAAGCATGTTTATTTAAAAACTTTTACACAATAAAAATACAAACTGGAGAAAAAAAAAAGTAGATGATTGAGATTTTTTTGTGTATGCAACTAAAAAATGTCCTGTTTGCCTCGTGATGCTTCTTTTGACCACTACGCGCCTGTGTGGTTGTTTGTGTCCTTATCACTCCCCTGTCGCTTCCAAATCTACAAGAGATAAAAATGCAATTAGTATAATCTGAGACCTGAAAATACAAATTTGCTGATATAGTGGAACCTCCAAGGTCTAACAAAATCTTAACTATATTTTCTTTTGTCATAATGGAAATTAGCTATTTCTGATTCAAACTTTTGGAATAATAAAATCTTGATATTTTATACAGACTGTACAAGCCATTTTTAAGTAACATTTGAATATTCTTAACTTTAAAACAGCAAATGTGATTTTGTGTTGCAGGTCCACACGTCTTATTTTTGTAAAAACATTCTTAATTATCACACAGAGGTTAACTATTGCAAATCAATGACGAAACTACTTTTAACTTTAATAACGCACAATTTGATGCTGAATATATGGCTTGCATAGCTTGCTTATAGCTTGTGGTGCCATACTTATTCGTGCCGTTATCCAAGATTGGACATTTTACTCTCTTCTCATACTCTTTTCTTAACACCATGGCCCTTCTTGTGGACTAAGACATAATTAGTCCTTTTATGGTAACTGGACTGAGCTCACATGAAGTACACTGAAGTCGTGTGCTGACGTCTCGTGTGATGTCATGCATGTGATGGCGGTTCATCTTTATGAATGTGTGTATGTATATAAAAAAGGCCACAAAAAGCAAAGCAGATTGAATCCTTTGATACTTGCTGAACTCAGGTCTCACGTGTCATGCAGGATTCAAACTGCAGTTTAGTGTGTTTGAGGTATATTTTCCCCGAAAAATTGGTTTAATTCTGAACTGTACAGACTGACTTGAGAGATTCCACTGTTTATTATATTATTTTTACAGGAGCTATATTTGTGAAAATATGAATAATATGGATGAGAATGCCACATCCGCATCCTTTGCTCTTTCAAGTTTTTGAATTCACATAATGAAAACGATATGCTTGTGACTTATGCAAAAAGCTAAAATAGATAATTCAGCTTCTGCTCCATTTAATTTCACCAACTCACACACACACGCACAACTTACCTGGATGTAGGCCTCTGATAGTGTAATCATCTGGGGTAGAATGTCAATCACTTGCAGGTCTTGCATCTCGTACCACTTCCCAGTTCCCTGATAAGACACAAAAGACCAAAACAAGTTTAAAACATGACACTTTCATCAGAGTCGCTTATTGTCATCGAATGGCATCTGTCTGAACCTACATGATGCAGGACATGTATTCTGTAGGCTCCTTCAGTTGGTTTCCCATCATGCACAACGTTAGCAACAAGGTCATAAGTTGTGTTCTTCTCTGTGACTTGGGCTTCTTCTGTCAAGTACTCACGAAGGTCTACATTCCTGATGAAAGAAACACAAATAAACAAGAAGAAAAGCAAATGCAATTTTGGACACACTCAGTTCAACAATCACCTCCCATCATCTACATGACTGGTTTGGTTTTAAGCTTTGACTGAAGTGCTTGGCTTTAGTTCACGACCAACACTCACGTGATGGGGAAGTTGACGATGGTGGGGTTCTTTTCAACAAAAAAGTTATTCTTTGTGAACCTTTTGATGCAAAAAATGAGGTACGGTGGAAGTTTGGTCAGCTGGAACCTTTTCAGGAAGTTTTCCTTGTATGTTTTGTACTCCTGAAAGTACATCAAATAAAAGGCTGCTTTTTAAATACTCTCATTAAACATTGGCATCGGCAGAAAATCAGCCAAGAATCATGTATTTTGTTTAATTGTGACACTGTTACTGATATATCTGAAACCAAAGATGAATATATAAGTCGACTGTTACCTTCTCTGTCCCGCCGTTGAACTTCGATAGGATGTTGAAGAGAGGCACTTGAGGGATAATAAGCTGCTCCTTCTCATCCTTGTACAAGGGGGCAGTCGGAAGGTCAAGCGTTAAGAATAAGAACGTAGACTCAGACATCTGCTCCTGGTACTCCTCGGTCAGGAGCAGCGCATCCTTTTCCTCTGGCGTCTGGAAAAATGTAAACATTTTAGGGGTTTGGAGTTAAAATGACTTACTGTGACTTTTGGTGATCCCTGTACCGCTTTAGCGGAAACACATGAGTCTCAAATATTTGAAAAGACAACATGTTAAAAAGTATGCACTTCAACACATAATCACAGCCTGTATTCATATACAGGTGGTCCTGTATATGAATAACATTTTCTTAAGCAAAAATCACAGAATTTGCTCATTTCTTGTCAAATGTGAGGCCACTGTGAGAGTGGCTTCTCGGCTTAGCTCCCTGCCTGCCTTCTGAGTGCACACTGATTGGGATCACAGCGTCTGCCAGCTTCTGTTTGTCAGCATGTTGCCAATATTATAATCTTGCAAAAATATTATTTCTAAAGCCTGTATAATGTCTAATATAAGTGTGTCATCATTATTCTTGCTATTAGGACAATAAAATAAACAGAACTGCCATACAGGAGGCACTTGCAAGTACTAATGCATCCTGAAGGGGTGGGGGAATGCGTGAGCTGGAAGGTGCTTGTCACTGACATCCTCGCACAGAGGAAAAGCCTGTGTTTTTTGTTTTTTTTACTTTATTGACATGCACAAACAGCAGTGCTGTCGAGAGCTAGATTTACAAACAAGTCAAATGCAAGATATTTTTATGCTCTATTGAATGAATGAATTTGACTGCCAAGATGGAGGATTATATACCCAACCTCACCAGGAGGTTATCAGACTTTTACAAAGTATGAGAACTTTTCTTGAAGATATACAGACAAAAAGTTAAAGGACACAAATGTTTTTCAGTTGATAAAAAAAACAAATAAATTGGACTAAGAATATCTGAAAACATTTTTTAACCAAAGTGAATTAGTCGCATGTTTTTTTTTTGGGTATGCTCTTAATGAGCAACCAGTATTAACATTATTTTTTAACTCCAAAAGAGTCAGTGCCTCACCAGCCATAAACTTCACTGAAAGTCACTGTTTTTGATTAATTTATTGGAGCATGTTTGTAACCACGAAACGTCATAATCAGAGGACCACCAGTTCTGCACACATAATTACAATTTACAACTTGCATTCTATGAGTCATCTCAATAGTTGAAAAATAACAAAAAAACTCACCAAATCTGGGTGTGGTAGTTTCTTGGAGAAAATCCGCATGGAGCCTTGAAATGCTTTTGTAATGATCGCTGGAATGACGGAAAAACAGACATTAAATCATATAAATGAATCATTACATTTTATGGATTACACATAGATTCTAATAAAAAACTATCAGTCCCAGCTTCAACTGTTTTCCGCTCACTCACTTGGCTTTTTCTTTGTGCCTCCAAGAGCACCGTGGAGAGCATTTAAAAACCAAGTCATAAAGTCCACAGCGTCGCCTTCCAGGGCAGACATAGAAGGTGTACAGTTATCGCCATAGAACATTTCAATTCATTTCCTATTCTTCACAAATGTAAGCACATAATTCCGACCTTGCTTGGTGATTTGGAAGTTCTTCTTGCTGCAGAGCACAACAGCCTGGAGCATCTCATGGGGAGACACGTGGGCCTTGAAGTTCCTGGGATTCCAAAGTTTGCGCATCAGCTCACCAAAGCGCTGCACCAAGAGAAACATGATGTCCCCCGGTGGTCTGCGGATCCCTCTGTAATTTTCTTCCTCCAGAAAGTAGTTCCGCAGAGGTGGAACGTTGGAAAAGGCCTTGAAAATTCAAAGCCGTCAGATAAAATTGAGAACTCTTATTTTAATTACAACTCAAGAAAAGTAAGTAATGATTAGGTTATTCATACCTGCAAGACCACGTTGGCATAGTCATTGGCTTTGATGTTGTTGAGGCCAACAATCCCTGGCAGGTAGGTTGTTCCATCGTACGCTCGGTAAAGTTTGCCCTGCTTGTCCAGACCTGAAATGTGCTGCTTGGTGAACGTTGGCTTCAGCACATACTGTGAAAGCATAAATGACAACAAACCACATATTCACAAGAGTACAGTAAAAACATTGCACAATCTAATTAGATCCAGTACAGGCGCTATCTCAAAAAAATGGTATGTATACAAATATTTCACTCACCGTGATGTCCTCTAATGACGAGTCAATGATCTCATAGTTGTCCGGCAGACAGTAAAACTTGAGTGTGTGCAGATTGAGGAACACGTGGTGAGTGAATTGGACACTGTGGGTGTATGCGTGGGATTTCAGACCTCGACCTACACAAGAAGGCAAGTCAGTAGTGTCGTCCAATAACAACAAAGTGATGTTTAAGTGAGACAATGTACGTACCCTGGAAGTACTTCCCACATATAAGACAGGCATACACGTTGATGTGGGAAAGAGAGATGGAGCACAGCTTCTCAAAGTCAAAGTCCAACACACTCCTGATGAATAAACATACAAAACATGAGCTGAGCTGGGTACCTGTAAGTATTTTGAACTTAGTTATAGGGAAGAGTGAGGTAAGATGAGCCACATTATGTTGTCCTGGACCTAAGTGAAAATGTCACGGAAGTAGAATGAAAACATAAAGGATTATATCATACGTACGGTATATACAATTGCCAATACATTCTTTCACTTCCCATTCAACATTCAACTTTGCCAGTTCTCAAATAACATAAGAAAATGATAAAGCAAAATAAGTGTGACAGTGAAGTTGAGGTTAGACCATCGTGAGACAGGTTAGTTTTACCCTACTGATGATGTGTTGTTGCAATAGCAATCCTGTTTTTATTCTTCTCCTTTATTTCAGGATTTCTCCTGCCAAATGAAATCAACAGAATGCATCTCCGACAGCGCTGACCAAAATAATGACTTCTCAAAAGAAATGTTCCTGTAGCTCAACTTGCCCCAGGTGAGGGGAAAGTTGTAAAAGTCAGTGGGTAAAGTAAGCAATCACAGTAAACTGACCATTTAAGTTTTAAAATGTAAACCTGAGCGCATTGTGCTCACAAACAGCTTCAAGCGTTTTTTGAACTGGTGAGAACAAACGATCAGTTACCTTCAAAACAACTATTCAATATTCCCATTGTCAAGGTTGCAGGGGAATTTGAAGCATCGTTCCCTCCTTGCAATTTCTCAAGCCTTTTGAGGTTGAGGTAGCTTCTTCAGCACATCACTCCTGGAGAAAGATGCCTCATCCTTTTCCTTGAATGCAAAGGTGGGTTTCTTACGACCAGTGATCCCTGGGCTTCTTCTGAGAAATCTGGCACGCACTTCATTGCCCACAAGTCTGTCAACCAAGCCAATGTAATGGTGGCTCCTTTATTAGGATGCAAATTTTACAATGACAAAGTCACCAACTACCAGATCTGAAACATCTGGTTCACTTCCTTCATCGCTGGAGCGCTCATGCTTACAAGTGTCATCAAATGGGATGGCAACATCTTTCTCCTCAGAGGTGCTTTCCACTTCGCTTTTTCTGGGTTTGTTTCTTCTTCAGCTTTCCTTGCTCTTTGTTTCTTTCTGTTTGTCCTTTTTGTTTATTTTTTGTCTCTCTTCATTGACATGTTCCATTACCTGCTTTTCAAGGGTATCAGTCAGGATTCCTGCCTTCACATGCTTTTGGTTTGCTTGTTTTCTAGGCTGCTGATTTTTGGGTAAGGGTAGAATCTCAGTGGGAGACCCAAAAGATCCAGCTTGGTTAAATTGCTAAATCTTTCTCTCTCCAGTTGCTGACTGTAGAAATAATCTTTGTTTCCACCAAATCCAATTCCAGTTAAAGGCATTTCTTGGAGAAAAGCCGTGGAACTGTTCTGCCAGCTTCTTGGTATGGTCTGCTAGTTCCTTCTCCACCTCCTCTGAAAAGACTCTATTTGCTGCTACTGTTCCACCGTACCCTACTGTCTTTACTGTCTTTCCCTCTCTCTTTTGCATGTACCTCCTCAATGTTCACCTGTCAATGTCTCTCCTTTGCCACTGATCTGACGGATTTTGACATCACTGGTTGCTCTCTCCATCTCTTCAAGGGGTGTTGAGCCAGCCTCAGCTTGTTTTTCCTCGGTTTTCAGCATGATACGTTTTCTACAATGTTACCATATCACAAACACTAAATTTGCCTTCTAATGGGGTAAATAATCGGCTCAATTTACCCCATAGTCTTTGGTTAACGTTGCATCATAGCCACCGTTTTGGGGGGAAAAAAACAGGCAAGCTTAGAAATTCTGGCTAATCTTTAGGAAAATGATTCACGTGATTTTATGGGTTACATGTATAATATATAATTTTAGACCTGGATATATTTGCCGTGACACCGCGGTTATTTAACCTGATATGCAGAAACTGAACTTTGACATGCGCGCGGTTAGCTAGAAGGGGTGCATCAACGTATCCACTGGCTCATCTTACCTCAGGCTCCCCTACACGTTAAATGCATCTTGCCTGTTTATGGTGTCAAGATATGGACAGTGTCGGCTTCTTCGATCCTCTACTACACGTCCTCGTCCTATTTTGACTGGCACTGCAACATGAAGTAAAAGTGAGATGAGACATTGCAAGCTAAACATGCTAGCCAGCAAACCTACATAGCAGATGAATGGATGGGGGACTATTAATATGTCGAACAAGTTCAGCATCAGGGAATGGCCTTTGCATAACGTTTAATAAACTATGTTGTCTATGTCTGTATCAACCGGTGTTAAGCAAGTAACTATCTCCTTGTAATGCTGTCGTTAGCTACTAGCTAATTCATTCTCGTGTAGGCTGCAGTGAAGTAGCATACATAAAACTCACCTCCGTCATCCTCGTCGTCGTCGTCGTCCAACTCATCTTCTCTTTCTCGCTTCAGAGAAACCATTGCAGCTTTTTTAATGTAGGTTTCGGGTCGAATAAACGAGGATATACAACTTTATTTTGGACAAATGAATGGTTTAAGGAACACAAACCGCGCCGGAAGCCGCCGTGCGACGTCACCGTAATAGCATATTGGTGGATGTCACAAAAACTAACCAAGTACAGTATTCTGTATTAACAGTTGGTGAACTTGTATTATAAATGTATAGCCTGTAATATTGTTTAATCTACACTCTCCATTATTATTATTATTATTATTTTTAATATTTAAAAAATAATTCACGTCAAGTAACTTTTCCTGTTCCGTGTTACGATTTAGTTGGACAAAAATATTTATTTTTAATATTTTATTTCAATCAATGGCTTCATCTCCTTTCATAAATACCGGCAGAGTTTTTTTATGAGGATATGCGGCAGAGAAAATGGATTGATGGATTGATGGATTAATGGATGAATGGAAAACTGGCCCATAATCCGTTCACTCTGGAAGTGTTTTAGTTGGCCACCAATGTACTAGCAGCTAGCCATGTAGCTTTTTGTCAAACTCTTGTTCGTCATTCTGTGTTTGGGGTGTAATCATACTATCATCTTTGTGGGTTGTGTCTGTTGAGATGGACATTTTAAGGGACGACGAAACTCATGAGCTGAAGTACAAACCCGGGGGGCGTCTGGATATGAGCCATGGCTTCTTGCACCATATCCGCAGGAACCAGATCGCCAGGTGGGTTCAGCTAATGCTAGCTGCTACCATGTTAGTCAGAGCTTGATAGACAAACATCTGATGCATGTGGCTTCTATCACAACTAGTTATTCATAGAGTTAACCAAACAGTCCAGTGTGCTCATAACGTATATGCAAATAAAATATGAGTGTTCGAGTTGTAGATTTCACTCTGTTTTGGTATCACACACTTAAAACATAGGATTGTTATGTAGGAGGAAATTGGGTGTTATGATGAGAATAAACAGAGACTAACATTCGTAAAATAAAAAATATGCCTAATCTAGTTTATTCACTCTATTATGACGCGTAGTACGGTTTTAAAACAAAAGGGGTACACCCACTAGTCACATAATTAAATACATTATCTTTATACAAAGTTCTGCTTTTACAAATACTGCATATTTAATAATAGTAATCCATGTAAATTATAATCTTGTTTCTTTTGGAACTAAACTTTTCTGTCGTAAACCACAGCAAAGCTAACTTGTTGTTTATTCAGAATTAACTATTTGTAAATTACAGTGTATAATGCCATCTAACGCTGTTGTTTGCCTTCAAGAGATGACTATGACAAAGAAGTGAAATTGGCCAAAGAGCTCCAGCGGCGGAGGCACACCACAACTCCTCGGCGACCACGGAGACCTGACATTCAGGTGTACCATCCCCGAAGACGATGTAAGATGATATTTATTGATTACAATCAGTCTGCAGGGTAGTATGGAAGTCACATGTACTAACTGTAATTTTCTAGACGATTCCGAGCCAGGGGCCAGCGCTGAGACAGAGGAGTGGAATGAGAGTGGCTCGAGTACAGAGACGGAGACGCAGGGAACTGAACTCTTCTGGCTTGACTATCAAGCGGACTCAGGGACCATTACATCCTTCCTTGTGCACAAGGTTACTGTAGCTCCCCTCTGTTGATGTTTCTGCATCGCACTGTGCTCATGCACATTTTGATTGTTTTTCTATGCTCCTAAAGGACGATGCACCAGCAAGGGTGGTAGAACGTGTTGCGGAGAAGAACATCCTGGATTCAGCTATGAGAGCAGCCTTGGAGGCCCGCATTCGAAAGGAGATGGATAAAAGACGAGATAAACGCTGAGTGCAAATCTTATGAGAGTAGTTTACAACACAAGCAAGGTAGGCTCCGACCTGCTGAGAACGTAATCAGCGTGATAAGCACAAATGCTGAAGACAGAGCTGGCGGGAGAAAGAAGAACTGGAGGACTGTAGTGATGCCATGCAGAGATGTGAGCCACACTCCAGTTGTGTTTTAACAAGGAACCACAGCTAAAATCACTGATTACGGTTGACAGCTAACATTCACTCACTTATATTGAGTCAACTCATAGCAAAGCAGTGTTTACATTATTTTAAAAAACCCAGTAAGGTTCTCTTTGTCATAAAAAATAACATGTCATTGTTACTTGTTTTCACAAAGATGTCTGAACATTCAAGCTTAAGTAAAGTGGATGTGGGAGCACAGGTTCGTCAGTGAGTGTTATATTCTTTACCTCCTGGTCTTCTAATTTATTTCTTATTATATATATTTATTTTATAGTTACTGTGTGTTTTCTGTTGAATGTGAGTGTGAATGTTTGTCTATATGTGCCCTGCGATGGACTGGCAACCAGTCCAGGGTGTACCCCGCCTCTCACCCAAAGTCAACTGGGATAGGCTCAAGCATACTCACGACCCTGGTGAGGATACTCAGCGTAGAAGATGGATGTTTTCTGTTGACACAAACATTTTTATTTACAAAATGGCTTTTGCATATCCATTTGTTACTCTAAAAATGTGTCCTGGAGCACACAGTCATAAAATATGAATATATTGATATGGTGTATAAAATTACATGTTTGGATATTTTTCTTCTAATCTACTCATTGTGATAGATGTAACGATTAAAAGATGCAGTCTTCAGCATGAGGCGACAATCAAATGTTCAATAAAGCAATGTTCCAGTGAGTGGAAAGGACCAGTACCACACTGCAATCAATACATTACACTATACTGTATATAAATTTGTGTAGTGTTAAAGCAAATGCACCATAATTTCCATTAGGAAGCCAGTATTACGTAGGAACTTGACACCAGTGACTATAAGTGTTTAGAATATTGTTTTCATTTTGGTGGGTTTAATGTATTATGACTAGAAAGGCTGCTGTTGATGACCAATTTGGCATGCACAATACTTTCCTCATAACTCCTTTGGTTTTTGAATTCCCCCTCCTTTTAAAGGTGGAAGGTCTGGATGTTATTAGCTTGTTTTCTCACACAGGAGGAACTTTAAGAGTCTTAACCAGTCAGAAGTTTACATCCTGTCACAGTTATAAGTTCTGAACATCCCTAAAAGGCGAAACGACATGGTGGACACACACATGAAGACACCAAAAAATTAAATTCAGCCACTGGGATTTCAGAAACTCAGAGGGAAGCACTAAAAAGAACTTCTACGTTGGTTGACGCAATGAACATCACATTTAATATGCTTACATACTGTATTTCACCCGTGTTTCCTCGGAGAGCTGGGAGTATTTGCAAGGAGGAAAAGGATGTTCATGAGGAAGGGCCTTTTTTTTTTTGATGACATGAAATACCAATAGAGATAGCCTTATACAGTACTTCATATCCTAACATTTACTGTTATACTTGTAGGTATACTATACTAGTGTATATACAAAAACTGTACAATAAAAAATGTACAAATACGTGCAATAACAGTGTCCAATTTATTTAAGGGCAGACCGAAGCATTCTTCACTGTCCCTGCTTTATTTGCCCAACTTGACTATTTCTGCTCTTTTCAATCTTGCTGCCTCCTCAAATTTGTTGATGTCCTCGTCACATTTGTTCTGCAAGTGGAAGAAATGGCTTCATTAGATGCACTGGCCTCATGGTAATGTGGGTGTTTCATTAAGTATGAAATAACGAAATGTATCTATCAGTCAGTAGGTTATGGAGGTGTTCTTGAAAACATACAATTATGTTTTTGCTTTTCTCTTTCTGGAGCTTGAAGAACTCTTCCACAGTCAGATCTTCCACTTTTTTCTTCAGGGTAATGAAGTGGCAGGCAGGTGAGTGAGATTTGTGTTCTTTTCTGTTAAACAGAGACACCAGAATGCAGTTGAGTGCAATTTCCTCAGTATTTCGATTATGATCCTGACATCTTCATTTAAATTGTGCAGGCGTTGACATGCATGACTCAAGAGTACCATGTCCATCTTACTCTGGGTCATCCTCTGGCTCCCAGCCCTCCAACTCTTTAAGGCAGAAGAAACACATGGCTGAATCTGGGCTGTTGTCTGAAGGTGTGTGAATGAAACCAGCTTTAGCCATCTGCGAAAACATCATAAAAATCAGTTTAAGTTGATTACAGTAGGTATTTCGATGAGGCTATTTGAGTTGTATTTATCTTAACTTAAATGTCAGGTAAGGCATTTAAATGATAGCTGAGCAGTGGTCCCGTGTGTGTGTGTGTGTGTATATATATATATATATATATATATATATATATATATATATATATATATATATATATATATCTCAACTAAACCAACTTAACCAACTTAAAAATTAGCAGTATTGCTGTGTTAGTCCAAATCAACAGTAGCTAATGTATCAAATGCTAACTATTAGACGTCTACTGTAGATGCTTCAAAACAACGCTACAAGTGGCGTGATAATCATACATATACACCCTAAACAATTTAAGAAACGTATTTATTGAATGATCTACTGTTTTAATGCTACTGGTTCGCGGTTTGGACAAAACTTACATTTTCCGGTGTACATGCGCAGTCTTCGTCGAATGGCCACCCCTCAAAAGTTTTCAGCCTGTTCTCATAAAAATACATCTTAAGGTTTTCATCATTAAACTGCGCCATGTTAATTTTAAACTAAAGTACGTGCTTTAAAAATCGACTTGAGTCCTTGCGGATAAACGTCTCACCGCCACAATTCAAAACCATACAGGCGTTTTCAAATTCACTGTGTGTTTTGATTGGATGGGAAAGACGACCTTCTTCTTCGTGGGTGAGAAACACGGAAGTACTCTTTTTCCATACGTCCTCTAGTGCTTTTTTTAACCATTACTTGTATAGTGTACGTATTGTATAATAGGACATAAAACAATGTATGTTCTATTTATTCTTATTTAAAATTGTCCAAATTAATTATAAGTAAGTAAGTAATTATTTATAAGTAAGCATAGACGTCACATAACATTATGATTAATTACTGTGTATTAACTTGGATATAAATTTAAAAATTACTCTACAAGAACATACTCCACATATGTTTTAAATTGATGTGCCCAAAATTTTGATTCAATGACGTTTTATACGTAAAACCAAAAATCCAAGGACTACTGGCTCATATTCAATTACTTCAATAGAGGGCAGCACATGACCTTGTAGCAGTGGTTCCCAAACATTTTACAGTTGCGTACCCCTTCAGACATGTACCCCTTAAGCCTGTTTTATGCTTTCCGCATCCGCGAAGTCCGTACGGACAAATGACGTCATTTTCACACACTCGCCCACTCGAGCGGCCCTTTTCATGCGGAAAATTCCCGCTCTGCGCACCTCCCAAGTTTTCTAACTACGCGGACAGAGACACGCGGGAAAAATGGCAGACGAGCAGATCCTCGCAGCTGTTCAGTACAGAAATACCGGCAGTCATACGAGGCAGCCGACCGCGACGTCAGTAGTAAGCATAAAGAAACACTGAAACAAGTTGTGTTTTAAGTCAAGTTGCTTGGTTTTTATTTTCTTTTGTCGTGTTCAGCATGCCTTTTGTAAGCTCATTCTCGTGTCGGGGTACAAGTCCCTGTGGCGGGAAGAATCACGAGCTGCGATTGCAGCACTCCTATTCAAAGGACGAGTGGACCACCTTCTCTTCCTTTTCTGTCGCAACAGGAAATAAATACAACACAATTCCGCAAGCGTCGCCATGTTGGAAGTCAAATAAACAATGGCAAACTTCTTCCGCTCTAGGTTAGTACCGTGATAGACACGTGTTTTTGATATACTGCCCCCTGCAGCTTGGGAGCAGACGCCGCACGGAGTATAGTCACACCGTCTCTCGAGCGGATTTCTGCGCAGCTCTTTTCCGCGCAGCTCTTTTCCGCGCGGCTCGTTCGAGGGGAAAGTATGAACCAGCCTTAACTCCTGCACACTTGAACTTAAATTGAAATTAACTTGAAATAATGAACCTAATTAACTGCCGACTGACACGCAACACGCTGCAGCTATGAAGCACATAAATGTTGTTATGGACCAAACCCTTTCATGTAGCTATAGGGAGGTGGTCACTTAATATGGAAGTTTACTTTTAGTCAATGTGGATATTTAAGTGTTACTACCAAATTACAAGAGATTATTTTAATCATTTTCTGACTATATTAAAAGAAATCACAACCCGATAGCAATATTGTTTACCTACCTTGTTTCCTAGGGCCCCTGTCAGTCATGGGCTCTTTGACCTGTCCTGAGTTTTCTCCCCTTTATGGTGCTCTTGGCCCTTGGGTACGCATACTCCACTTTGGGAACGTAGACCTTATAGTAACGGGAGTCCCCAGCCTGTCAGCTCACAAGTGTTATGTTTGTCAGGGAAACTCCACTTGATTAGAAAGGTACTCAGCAAACTCTAACACAATGTATTAAAAATGGACATAAACAACAAATGTTAGACAGTAAACACAGAAGCTCGACCTCCGGCCTACACCGTCTATGCAGCAGTGCATTTTATCCCCATGACCTTTGAACGCAAAGTAATGTTGGATGAAACAATCAATGATGTTATTTCTTGTCTTGGACAGTTGGTGCTGCATATTAAATTAGATCACAACAGTTACAGTATACTGTATCAGGCTATATTTGGGCACAGGTTACATCATCACATTCAGACTTCCTGCATGCTTCCAGTGTAAATACAGCCCCTTTGCTTTTCCACTACTACAGTAGCTCAGTTAACTGGCTATATTTAACAAGTGGTCATGGCCTGCTGGAGCCTTGAATGGGCAGCTTCTTTATTCATTGTAGTAGCGCAAGACTACTGTACATAAAATACTGTATTGACACATAATTAGGACAACGTTAATCCTGCTTTCAATATTTCTGAAATAACATCTGGTAGGTTACAATAAAAAAAAGGATCATATTTCTTATCTGCCTGTTTGATGATCATAACTCCTCCTCTGTTGTTTGATAGGCTGCTTTCACGCTTGCGGTTCGACCAAAAAATTAAATTAAAAAAAGAACCGGATTGCGCATAAAAAAATATAAGCATGGCATAAAGCAGGGGGGTCCAAACCTTTTCCACCGAGGGCTGCGTATTGAAGTATTAAATCGTCATTTATATATATATGTTATATGTTTATGTTATATGTTTATATATATAAAACTATATATAAAAATGTCGACTTACAACAAAGACGAGACCGGGCCAGCGCCGCTACAAGCTAACGAGTTAGCTAACATCGGTGCTATATGCGGCACACCCAGGCTCGTGGTTTCAACATATCAAGCCCAGTTCCAACTGCAAGGAATAACAGAGGACGTGATGAAGTATTTTCACGTATTGGCACCGCTGGATGCCTCGATGATGGCAAGTACGGGAGCCCATAGGCCTTTATATACGGCAGTTTTTCATTATCGGTTTTCATTATAGGGAAAAAGTCGATACTGATATCTACCGATGTTACATTTTTCTGCCAATACTGGGCATCCCTAATAATAAGTGTACCTTTTGAAATACTTTAAAATGATCTTTCAAAGGTACACTCAGAATTAATTGCAGATAGCAATAGTGATTAATTATTTTTTAACTATGGACACAACTGTGATTAATCACGATGACATATTTAAATCAATTGACAGCCCTAACATATATACAAATATAGACAAAGCTTTGTGTTATTAGTTATTAGAATCAACATTTCAGCTTTTTTTCTCTTTTGTCGAACTTTTTTGGTTGTTGCTTTTTTAAAAGTTCTACAATCTGCTGCCGGACAATAAAAAACATGCTGCAGGCCAAAATGGCCCCTGGGCTGCACTTCGGACACGGCTGGCATAAAGTAATGATACAGTTGAGACTTACTACATTACGTAAATCAAAAAAGTAAAATGGCGTCTATTGGGTTGAATATGTTCATTATTTTTATATTTTTCTATTTCTACCAGCTCAGATTTCACAAAAACCTTCTAAAAATACTTTTAACGAGCAACTTTGGTACGCACCAACGCTCTCTGCGACACACAGAGAAGAGCAGAGAGAAACCGCTACCGATGCATTTTCTGTTATTAAAAACCTCCTCAAAATAAGAACTTATCGAAGGAAAAACGTACCATCATTATATTCGAGTCAAGCAAAATTGAGTATAATTATCTTTATAAAGGCATCTTATTACATGATGCAGGTGAAGCTAAAGTTGTATTATGCAAAGTTCCTACATTACGAGAGCTTCAGGCCTTCCTGCTGCCACGGGAAATAACAAACCCATAAAAGACAAAGAAACAGCCTTGTGCGACTGTCATGTTTCTGGCAGTGTGTCCACTGGTGGTCAGCACCATGCGGAGACACATGTCAGGTGACAAGTGTACAGGTCAGGTATTTGCTGGAGGTCACTGACATTTCTTGGAGGCATAGGGTGACAGCTGATGCAATATTCATCACAGCTTGATGTTTCATGTTGTCTTGTGGAGGTGAAGTCAAGTGAATATTTACTCATAAGTGCACTGGTACCTTGGTTTTCATTATTAAGTCATTCCAAAAGCTCTGAATCATATGAAAACCAAAGCAATCGACTTGCTTGATTTTTAACTTCACTCCTCATCCATGTCAATGTGCAAACGCTCCGATTCAACTCAAAAGATATAACATGCACAGTACTGAAAACCTTTTCACATATTTTTTGTTCAAGTGATGTTTGAATTAGTGGATAAAAACGTACTGTATTGTTGCTGAAATAATCATGGAACTTGTCTTGTGCTGGCACATAGTGCTATTTTGCACCACCTCAAATTCAAACTGCACTTTAATGTCTTTTCAAGAAAGGGACTGTTTGCAACTGGCTCAAAATGACACCCACAGCGCTTAACAGAGGCTTTTGCACGTGTGTATTACCTGGGGCGCAACTTACACGCTCTGCGCAGGAAAAGCGCGTGATATAATGCTTGTAAAACGTTCAAAACTCATAGCCCAGAAGGCAGCCACGTAACCTTTGCAAACAGTCTTTTGTCATAAATAAATCTAATTGGTTAAATAAATAATATATTTGAGAAGTTTGCTTTAAAAAAAAAAAAAATCCACTATTTGTCTTGCTGCTTGTCATTGAAGGGTGATGGTTCCCACAGCCAAAGCAGTTGAGAACCACTGTTCAATGTAAAACTATAGTTTTACATTCAGAAAACGATGCAAAATAATTAGAAATGAGAAATGAAATGGCTAAAAGAACATTTTAATATCCCTGTTACCAGTTTTTTACCACTTACACTCAATTAAAAAGTATACGGACACTGAGTCAGCAACACGTGCTTTGTTTGGTCACTCGAGTCCACGCAACGACAACTGAGACGGTGTGCAAATTTTTTGTAAAAAAAAAACACAAAATTATATGAAAACCTGGAGTGTTCGAAAATCAAAGTTTGACTGTATGTGCATATTTGGACTTTGAATGGCAAAAAGTGTTTTTTGTAATGTGTAAAGTGCCTGGGTGCTGTGGGAATAAAACAGAACAACATTAAACGTAAAGGCACATCTCATCTACTCTATCCCCAAATTTGGTGAGTTTCTGTTTTCATTTTTGTAAATATGTCATTCCACATACAACGACTGGCCTGCATGTTAGAACCAATGTTGGACAAGAATTGACAAGTTTTCTGAAGGTGAACGTCAGCTTTACATAAGGCAGGACGTCACATGTGATTGGGCACTTTTCAACCAATTGAAAATTGCTGAAGCCGGCGTGAACATAGGGAGCAGCAGAGTAGGTTACATAGGAATGCATCCCGTAAGCGCCCCCTGACAACCCGCCCTCAAAAGCCTACAAGTCACATGGTGGCTGACAAGCGGAGCTGGAGAAGGGCGTGGACAATGTGAAGAGGTGTGTCTCATTCCCGCCAATAGCGGAGCACAGCTGGCTCCCCCTTGACAAAGTTTTGCATAACATTCTTGAGAAGTTGCCAGCCATGAGGTAAAAACGCAGCTCCCTGTTCGCTTCAGTCAACTTGTCCAAGGAAATGTCACGTTCATCATTTGTTGTACATTTTTACTAATACAAAAATACTTCGACATCATTGTCATATAGTCTTTTTTCCCTTCTGTTGGAAAGGAGTTCCGAGTGTGATCTAGAGCAGGGTTTTTCAGTGTGTGAGGTGGGCCTCCACTGGGAAACTTAAGGGGAGGCACAGCAGCTCGACATTAATAAAGAAAAACATATTTTCCAAACCTGCTAAGTTACCTTCAGTTAAGGCAAAATGAAAAACGGAGAGAGCACACAGTCTGGGTGGAGTGAGGACGCTAGAAAATCCCTTTTACAGGGAGCAGAGGAAGAAGCCTTGTTGCAAAGCCCCCGTTTGAAGCTTAAGGTTGTTCACACAGAACTTAACTCAACTATGGCAGGTTGCAAACATTTGACTGGTTCAGACTTGTAATGTTCCACCCATGTGAGAAAACAAGTAAATAACAGCTTCTAGGCCCTCCAGGGTTTAAAAGCAGCTGGAATGCAAAAAAGAAACCTGTTATGTACGTGGAAGTGAAACAACTGCATTCAAAGGTGGCCATAATCAGCCTGGAGGTTAGAACCACAATTAAACATTTCATTTGTAATACAGGAGCATCAAATGTTTTTGTAGCCATAATCCACCAACTGCACCTAAATTAAAATGCAACATTCATTCCCTCATTTCCTCATAAGGGTTACAAATGAGCTGGAGCCTACCCCGGCTGGAGAGGAAGGGTACACCCTAAACCTGGGGTCACCAATGTTTTTCCTTGTGAGAGCTACTTTTCCAAAATGAAAATGGCCAAGAGCTACTCATTTTTGTAACATTTATTTTCAGAGCTTATTTTAAACCCAAACAAAGCAAATATGCTTGTTTTACCAAAACATTCACAAAATGCTGGTGTCCACAACTCACATTTTGTATTTCAGAATGCATTTCTTTCTACTGTTCTTTCATTATTAACTGAAAACCTGAATGAAAAGCAGGCTTGCGGGCACCTCATGTGGTTGTGGGGGGCTACCTGGTGCCCGCGGGCACCACGTTGGTGACCCCTGCCCTAAACCAACCAACCAGCGTCAACAGTTCTTTGTCCCAAAACATTTGATTGAAGTTGAGGGGAAAGATCAGGACATTTCCCAAAATGTTCCTTCCTGGGCTGAGACTAAAGAAAGAAACTAAATTGAAGCTGTTCTCAGGCTGCAAAAAAAGGAAAATAGTTGATGCAAACGACAGCTGTTGCCTAGTTTCTCCCCGACAACGGTCCTGACCTTGAGACCATGAGAAAATGGGCTTTGTGTCCTTCTTTGTCTGGAGATTAAATGTGTCCTTGTCTTTTTACAACTTTCACTTTCTCTGTTTACTTTTTTGAGATAGTTGTAGTGGCCATCAGTGCCTCAGTTTGGTGCTGAATGAATGCAGACTCAGCTCGCTGCAACAAGTGCTTGAAGGTGATATTGTACATTACTTTTCTGTACAATTTGAAAGTCAACAAATTCCATTAAAATAAAATGAGATTGTTTTAGGTCAACATTTTTGTTTTCCTTGTTAAAATTACCAATTCGGGTACTGTTTAATCACCGGAACCTTTTCCAAAGTACCGATTTGGCACCGGTATCAAATAATATGTAAAGAATGACTTAATATCCTCACACACCCATACACACTCATCATATCTGGACCGGAGGGTGCATTGCATTAAAAATATCATAAGTGCTGTTTAATTTCTGCTTAGTGATTTAAAGCCAAGTCTAAACACCTGCAGGATATGCGACACTTCCCCTTCCAACTCTGTCATGTGAAGGAAAGCAAACAGCAAAGCTCTTTCCATGTTTTGTCTGCAGCCATTTGTCAACTCCAGGCTCACGTTGATCATCAATCATCATAAAAGTCATGCTAGAAGGTCATCGCTCACTTGGAATATTTGCTTCATTTGACTCAAGATTAAAAGCACTTGTTGACTGAACTCTTGTTAGCGGCGACATCACCGTTTAAAAAATGTCTGCAGGGAGTGTTGATAGCATGAGCACAAAATGGCACACAAGTAGAAGAAAAAGCAAACTAGGAGTCAGGATATTTGTTTGGGAAACACGGTTGAATGATAATCCTTGGGGATATCAAGTACTGGTTCTTCTGGGGTGAAAACATGTTTTGGGTTATCGTTCATGAAATAGTTTACTACCGTATGTTTGATTATATAAGCAATGATGAAAGCAAAAAAAATTCAGGACAGGATCAATCCGGTCTGTTTATCTTCGTGTCATTAGTTATTTAACAACAACCAAACCCTGTTTGTTTCTGTTGTTCTGTTATTGTCACAATTGTTGTTTCTGCTGTTGTCCTTGTCTCTGTCTTTTTTTGTCCTCCTCTTATCCCCGCCCCCTGTTTTCTTTTCTCTTCTTCTCTGTCCCCTCCTGCTCCGGTCCGGCCGCTCCAAATTTGCATAAAAACAAGCATCAAAGCCAAATAAATTTTGTATAACAGGGGAAGTGTATATCACACTTCTCCCTGGCAGAGTAAATCTGTTGAGCACTTTAAAGGCTGGACAGGACAGGGGGAAAAAAAACCAACCAAACCAAAAGGCAAGCGTGTGAGACACAGGAAGTACACATCATGATTCAATATATTGAATCAATAATAATTTTAGAATTTATAACTTTATACATCTTTGGCCATCTGACATTATCCTCATTGCTTGTAGGGACGTGACCTTCCAACAATTTATAGTGTTTAAACCAAACTTTTCCACTGAGCCCCATACTGAAAAATCAGAAGAATCCAGGGGCCACTTTGATATTTTTATTTTTGAAAAAGGCTAAAACATGATTACATTTTTTTTTTTTTACAAACCATTGTGTTTTTATTAGTTTCAACATTTCAGCTTTTCACATGAGATATCTTTTTGCTGCATTTCATCCCTGCAGTGTGCTGCGGCTGCAAACGGCCCCCAGGCAGCACTTTGTAGACACCCAGTTTAAAAGATGGGTATGAGGTGTTTGTGCATTATGGATAAACATCGTTGCTCGGATGTACATTGCAGACAAGTATTAGGCCATGTGATCGCTATGCACTGACAGGAAGTGAAAATGGGGCAAAAATAGTTGGCTGCCCCATTTGGGAAGACTTTCTGCAAGATATTGGAGTGTGGTTGTGGGAACTTTGGTTCATTCACCCAGAAGAACATCTGTGAGGTCAAAGTCAAGGCCTGGCTGACAATTTTTCCATCCAAGCATTAGTTTATAGACTTGTGCACTGGGGTAGCCATGCTGTAACAGAAAAGGACCTTGCCCAAAGCCACAAAGACGGAACCAGAGAATTGTCCAAAATGCATTGGTAAAGATTGTCAATTAAAATGGTGGGAAATAAGAGATTGATTCCAACTCATATTTGATTGTGACTGGATAGTTTTGACTATATAGCATCCTGTCCTCTACTCATTCAGTAACATGGTCAGACTTGTCTGAACTGCAGCTGTAGGATTTTATTGTAGTCTGGTTTTTGCCTGCACTTGCAAGGGACATCCACTCCACTGGGAAGATGAGCAACTATCTTCAGCGCTTCCACTTGCAAATAAGCCTTCCCTTCAGAGCCAGTCGGTCCACAAGGCAATATAGCATCGGCAAATATGAAGGATGCCGTGTCCACCACAAATTCACCTTCAATATACTTAAAAACTAGTACTAGACACGATTAAGTCGTAAAATGGAAAGTAATGGTCAATTACTACAAATTATACCAAATGTCTTGTTTTGTAGTTTTGCATATGGGGGTGTATAGATTTTTAGTGTATATGATTTCACTTTACATTTATGTAATACATGTATTTGTAATCTAAGCATGTAAATTGGCTAACATTTTATAAAATAATTTAACACAACGCTATTAATTTCTTTTTTCAGCATATGTATATTGCTGGGGGCACCATACAAAAGTTTATTTAGGGCATCACATTGGATAGCGCTGGCTCTGCTTGTACTGTAAAATGGACTCCAAGCAGTAAGGAAAATCATTGTTTTAACAGTACGACCAAGACTACAGGTGCATGGTGTAGGGATGTTTATTACAGAGCATACAGGAACAGCCCAATCTAAACATGAAGCACATTACAGAATGAGCTACCGGTACTCCTTCCTGTTAGAAGCATGTTTGTGTGCGAGGGGATAGAAGCAAGAGGAGGAGAGGAGAGGAAATAGAAAAGGCACGTTTACACTTACTGTAGCCAATGATGCCCTCCAATAAGAGCTAACTCATCCTGCATGGGACGGCCATGTAAACAAGGCTGGTTTCTCTGTACTACACCAACCAAATGTTGCCATCTCACCAAGGATGCTTTGTAAGAGCCAAAGATTTGTGGATGCTTAAAAATTGGATTTGACAACCAGCCCATAGCCCTAAAAAATATATATTTCTGCAGTCCAAAAATAAAACACTGTAAAATAGACAAACATTTAGCAGTGACACGTTTTGAGGCAATCCAAAGCTTTTCTGTACAACACTCTGGAGCCTCAAGCCAAACACTGGAAAACTATCAAGTCAAAAGGAATTCAAGATTCAGTAACAGAGTGTTTTTGTTTTAAAAGCTGCCGTCTGAAACATCAGCTTCTCTGTATGCACGCTGAGCTTCAGAGAACAAATAAATAGTGTTGCGATTTGACATCCAATAAGACTGACAAACTCCACGAGGATAAAGATGAAAGGTTTCTCTGTAACTACACCTGCCATCAATATACCTGTGGATTCCCAGGGCCTCAGTTAAAAAAAAAAGTCTACTTTATAAAAAAAAAAAAGAAAAGAAAAAAAAAAGACCATTTAAAACTTAACTGGTGTACACAATCAAAATATTCCCAACTGTCAAGTATATCCAACACCTCTGCAGACCAGTGCAGTGACATAGCAGCCTCTGACTTTTCTGTAGTACGTCAGAAAACAGCAAAAGGTCTACAGCGGCAGGTGGGCCTTTAAACTCATTTGAGAGCTTGAGAATCTAAGATTTGGCTGGCTCTTCAGCCTGCAATGCATAGCATTTTAGTGAACAGCAACAAACCTTTCTATTTCATTGTGCCATTCTAGCATCCTCCATGAAGACGAGCAGTAAAGTTACCAAAAGTTAAATAAAATAATAAAAAAAAAAAAAAAAAAAAAAACTAGAAGGTGAGGGAATATTTGTACCAGATTATCAGGAGGAATGTTGCTCAGTGAGAACAGAAGAGCCTCCGAAATGACAAGCTACATGCTTCCCAAGATTTACTTCGGAGGTTGCAGACACACACCTTGCAGTAGCACCAGTGAATGAAGGCAAACTACAGCCTAACACCACACCACCGATGTGCCACTGAAGATCACCTAGATGTGTGTGGAACGACAAGGACTGCAGCTAATCAGGCTCGAGCAGTAAGGAGCAAGGGGCAAATGAGTCAAATAAAAATGCATTCAAAAAAAGACCCAGCAAGATAAAGCAATTGGCAAAATAAACTAACCGGAAGAAAGGGAAAGGGGGGAGGAAAAAGGGAGTAATGCGGTAAATTATGCAATTAGTGCGAGAAGGGCATTTCACCCCCAAAATCTTGGTGGCTTCTCTGTAGTATACACCAACAAGCCTAAGGGGGAGAAAGCTTAACAGGTTTAGTATTTGAGCTTTTTGGGAACCTCCCATGGGAAGGAGTCACGGCCAAAGTGGCCATAGGCTGCGGTCTTCTGATACAAGGGCTTCTTCAGATCCAGCTCCCTAAAATACATAATCAACAAGATTAACAGCAGTAACACACACAGGCCAACGTGAGGCATGGGTTTAAAAAATAAAAACACGATCCTTTGGCGAGGGGAACTACAACAAAAAGGTTGACTTACCAGCACCTACCATCCTTGCCCCTGAGCAATGTGGCAACAGCAACTTCCAGATGGAAGCCATTCAGCTCATTTACAAAACCTGACCTATCCTGAGCAATCACCACAGGGCTTCGTAAAACTCAATGGCTTGTTTACACAAAAATCATAGCAAAAAAAAAAAACAAGTACTTTGGCAAGTGGCACAGACTTATTAAAATGATCCCATTCACACAAACATTCTAAATAAACACGGTTTGCATACTGTGTCACCCACACCAACTGTATTTCTATCAAAAGTGTCTTCGCTGGTCACGCTTTGCTGAAACGCTATCAAGTTCTGCCAAGCAAGAATGGGATTGAAGTACTTTAAGTTTGCGGTTTTCCCCCTCAAACTAACGCTACTGTCGTGTAAACAAGTTGCCCAAAACATTTTTTATTGGAGCCTTCCATAAACAGTCCTCGGGAACCTTTTGTAATGATATAATTGATAAGGTGGCTCTAACAATAAAAAGGAAGACAAAATCAAGTAGTTACAGTTGGAATACCCGGCTTCAGGAGGTCATACATTACCTGACAATGACCCCGGGACGGAGGTCAAAGTTCTTCTTCACAATGTCAAGCAGCTCACGCTCACTCTTGTTGGAGGTCCCATAGTGGAAGATGGAAATGGAGAGGGGATGGGCAACTCCAATGGCATAGGACACCTAACATGACATACATTACAGTATATACTGTCACGGGAAAGTACACAAGCATTAAATACATACAAAAGGTGACATCGTACCTGAACCAACACTCTCCTGCATAGCTCTGCCTTCACCAAAGACTTTGCAACCCAGCGTGCAGCGTAAGCAGCAGAGCGGTCCACCTTTGTGTAGTCCTTCCCAGAGAAGGCTCCTCCCCCATGGGCTCCCCAACCACCGTAAGTATCGACTATGATCTTGCGGCCCGTCAGCCCGGCATCACCCTGTAATGGAGCAATAACGCTTAGATGTGCGGGCAATGCTCAACTTAAAACGTGTCCAAACACCACGCAAGGTACACATTTACCTGAGGACCTCCAATAACAAATCTCCCACTGGGCTGCAGGTGGTAGATGGTGTCATCATCCAAATAAATACAGGGAACAACAGCCTTGATGACCTTTTCCTTCAGTGAATCTCTCATCTCCTCCAGGCACACATCCTCATCGTGTTGAACAGAGATGACAATAGTGTGCACGCGCACTGGAAGCATGGCGCCACGGTCCTGACGATACTGGACAGTAACCTGAGAAGGAGGCAAAAAAAAAAAAAAAAATCACTTTAAATATTCATTAGTCCAAATGTAGATTAGTTTAGATAACTAAAAACGCATATCTACCTGTGTCTTGGAGTCAGGCCGCAGCCATGGAAGAGTGCCATTGCGTCGTAGCTCAGCCATCTTAGCATTCAGTTTGTGGGCGAGCACAATTGTGAGAGGCATGCATTCCTCGGTCTCATCAGAGGCATATCCAAACATTAAGCCCTGAATCATTGGGGAAGAACAAGTTTAATGTCATGCTCCTGGACATCTCTAAACATACCAAACAAAAACATGAAACTGACCTGGTCCCCTGCTCCGATGTCCTCTTCATTGCGGTCAACATGGACACCCTGAGCAATGTCAGGAGACTGCTGCTCCAAGGCCACAAGTACATTGCAGGTCTTGTAGTCAAAGCCTGTTCACAGAAAACAAAATCAAGACTTGCAGTCTAAGGAGGCATGAAGGACCATACGTACAAAGGCAACTTTTGGCAAAACACCTTTGGCAGAGTCGTCGTAGCCAATCAGGCGAATGGTGTCTCGCACTATTTTTTGGTAGTCCACTGTAGCTCGTGATGTCACCTCACCAGCCAACAGGATCATGCCAGTCTTAGCGACGGTCTCTGTTGAACACAGGAAATGTGACAGCTTTCAAAACATTGTTCCCATAAAAACATCTACCGTAAGCTAACATACAAGAAAATCATATTCTTACCACAGGCGACCTTGGCGTCTGGGTCTTGCTTGAGATGGGCATCAAGGACAGCATCGCTGATCTGATCGCAGATCTTGTCTGAAAAAGTGGAATAAAAATTCCAATTTGCTGCAGACACAGTTTAAGGTGTCAGGCTCTATGCAAACTGCAGCATGTGCTTGGTGGGAGTGGCTGAATGCCTCTCGACAGTCGCCATTTCAAACATGTGCACATGTGGTGGTGGGGAAACACATAGCCGGGAACCGGAAGGCATCTTAACCAAACCATTACACCAACAATAAAACGGCCTGTGAATCCTTTCATGTTCGAATACTATTAGCTGTTCATCAAACAATCATGCGCCACCATTATGACTGAGCCACAGACGCTTCGAGAAATCAGCTATTTATTTCATAGAAAGTTACAATCCGCAATGAAAATATCTTATTTAACGAATAATAGACAACAAAGCCTTAGTGTTGGGAAGGAACAAGCGTTCTTTGAGCGAAGATTAGCTGGCTAACCTTAGCTCGTGGCGCGCGTGCCTGCTAACGCCGGTCGGCCCCTCATTTCCTTTTAGCGAACCCTAGCCTACGAAGAAACAAAACTAAAAATACAGAAATTGATTATAACTAATTCAGTGATTTCTAAACACGGCCACGTCCCACATACGTCGTCAGCTATTTAAGATAACTGCAATACAGCGTGTACTTACCGGGATGCCCTTCTCCGACAGACTCCGATGTGAACAAGAAGCAGTCCTCGTCAATGAGGGAATTGTGAAAACCATTCATTTGGCCGTTCATCATCGTTCACGTTGACTGTTTCGACACCAAAAATGTAACCAACAAAATAAATGTGATCGAGATGGCAACTCTCGCTAAGCTTTGCTAACGCTTCTCACGGTAAATGTCCTCAAAATCTCACCCGCATGGCGCCCTGCTCTGATATTTATGCTATGGAGTCAGATGCCGTGACGTCACGAAGAGGTGGACGGTACCAATGAGGCGTTTGGACGAGGGGTGTCTTGCGTGAATATACTACACCACGTGCTGGCAAATGATAAAGAGGGACGTCCAATCAGCAAGTGCTATTAAAACATGTTAGGTCGAGGATGTCCAAACCTTTTCCACCGAAGGCCATTGACGGATGTGGGAAACACTTTTTTTTATATTTTGGACATTAAATATGTAAACTTGAATCAAATGGAGTTTAATATACAACATGCAAAGCATGTGGCAAAGCAAATTAGTGTATTATGTCACGATATATGGTAACGAATTAATTTTATTTTTACAACATGTCGAGGGCCAATAAAAAAACGAGCCAGGCCACACTTTCCAATTCAGGTGAAAATATTTCTTGTCAGAAGGTGATTTAGTTGATAACATGAAGCAGAACTAGTTGTCATAAATGCAGTACGATTCACTAACACATTAACAGGAAGCCTCAGGTTGAAAAAATGCCCCAAGAGGTTTCACTATTTATTTTTACAGTGACTTGAAATTGTTTCCCTTTATGTGTGCGTGCCTGTGTGATTAATATTTTTCAGCAGTCACTCAAGAGTCAGAGAGGAAATGAAACAAAAGCTTCAGGTTTAAAAGAGTCACCCACAGACTAAGAACAGTTTCACTTTGAAGGACTACGTCGGCGTTAGAACATGTTAAATGATCCAGGTATACCTGGAAATGTATTTAC
The DNA here is from genome assembly GCF_027744805.1 of Dunckerocampus dactyliophorus. Taxonomy (NCBI): domain Eukaryota; kingdom Metazoa; phylum Chordata; class Actinopteri; order Syngnathiformes; family Syngnathidae; genus Dunckerocampus; species Dunckerocampus dactyliophorus. The sequence goes on along the minus strand of NC_072822.1, from coordinate 17,315,596 downwards.
AAAAAGTGGGATTGCTATCTTTCATTGTAACTGTATTATTGTACATTTAAAAGGCTCTCATCGCTGTGTTGTGTTCCAGGCACTGCAGTGTAATGTGATCATACTTTCTGATTATGAACATGTTGTCCCTGGCTGATGGGTAAATTAATTTTAATTAATGTCATCTCAATGTCTGTTTTTTTTTTATCATTGGTTCAAAATGGGAACCAGGATATGGGAGCAATGATAGTTTAACATTATTATGAGTAAGGAATCATTAACCATACTCTTGTTGCTAAAAAATCAACAGCCTGCATGGCTTGTAAAAGGTCAAAGGTTGACTTCCACAATATTGAATTTTGCACATTTGAGTGAACAAATAAGATAAGCCACATTTTATTCCATCCATCCTATTCTTACTTGTGGAATTTTGGTTTCCATAACAACAAAGTGGGTCAATCCCTGGCTGGTGTTGCATCAGTGCAGGCGAGTCAGCATGAATTTGCAGAACAGACATTTTCTTTTGGCAAAAGCATGATGCAAGACGCACCTGCTATTGCTCTGCGCAGGATGCAGTGTTCCTAACACCAGTTCAAACAGTGCTGATGACACACAAACACACTGCTGTCACCTGGAAATGTAGTTGATGCAAATACAAGGGCAACATAGATTTTGGTATTTATGTTTGCATTGAGCGACTGGTTCATTAGTAGACATTTTAGAGGGTCAGGCTGCATTCTTTAATTTCCTGGATTTAAAACATTACTTCCTTGTATTACAAAGACGACACTTCTGAATCTCAGCAGCATGTTATATCATTCACTAAAATCCATTATACCAAACCAGCAATGATTGACAAGGACAACCATACAAAAAGAATGCACACATTTAAACAACTTTAAAGGGATGTACTAGTACACTACAGTATATCATTTTGTTGCACTGCATGTGACACATCACTTTTGGGAATCTCCATGGTCGCATATGCCAAATATCAAATCAAACATCGCAGTATTTGTTAGCATTTAAATCATTTCCCAGCCAGTCCAGGGTGTACCACACCTCTCGCCCGAAGTCAGCTGGGATAGGCTCCGGCATACCCCCGTGACCCTAGTGAGAATAAGCGGTACAGAAAATGGATAGATGGATAAATCATTTCCTTAGCAATCCTAGAAACACATGTAGACTAAACAATCTACATTTCACACAGTAAAAGTAACATGTCAAAACTGGAGAGATAAAGCTCACTCCTCTAACTTCAAGAAAAGAAAATTATGATGCATTTATTTTTTCTACAGTGAAATAATTCTCCCTCACTGGCCAGCAGAATTTTGGCTCATTTAAAAGGTACATATATATACTGTATATATATATAAATAAGAAAATAAATACATCATTCAAGGAAAATAAACTTTGTGGCATAGATTGTCTGCTGTCGTTATACTGTACCATATTTCATTTGTATCCTTCCTACATACATTATAAATTTTTTCAGACGCATAAGAAAACAATAACATTCTGTACAGATTTTTTTTCATAATCGTCATTAATCATGACTGATAACATCTAATTTACCCCAGAATCAGTTATTAGTTTTAAAAACATCTCACTCTACACAAAAGGTCCTTTATACTATATTTTCATTTCTAAATAAATAAAATACTTAGTTACATTGTGAAATCACTTGACACCTTCAGATGTATGCAGGCATAACTATCCTTGCATTCGTTCTTCAGCTAACATTTACATGGAAGATATATGTTTAACCACCATTACCTTTGCTAATTCTCTAACAACTTTCACAGTTATGACAGTCAAAAACAGCACTTTACGGCACAAAAGTCACAGTACCGGAATGTAGAGTATGTTCACACCATGCAGACGCAGTCGTATCACACACCGTTCAGCCAGACACATTGAATCATAGACATACACACTGAGATTACAGCTACACAATACTGTCCTACACTCTAAGAGCTCCAAACAATCAAAGTGTGTTAGATGGATCATCAGAGGTCACACTGCAACAAGGTAACACAGCTACTATCAATTAATCACCGCAATCAGTGAAGGATAAGATAACTGTCAAGGAGATGAAACAAAACATACATAGCAAATATGCAATGAAATCAAACCAAGCATGTAAGTATGACACTTTCATGTAAATGAAATATCACACTGGCAAGTTGATATTTCATAATAATGTCACGTGACAGCTTTGGTTCACAACGCAAATACAAAGCCCTGTAGTTGCCCTACATGGTAGAGTTTCTACTCATATTTGGCCAGATGATTAAGTTCTTTCATATGGCAGTCATGCAAGAAGCAAATCAAGTTATTATTTTTGTGTGTGTTTGTTGAGGCCCACTGAGTCACATTAAAAGCCTCATCCTTATCGGTCTGACAATATCAGCTGCCCTACAGCCAATAAAAGTGAGCTCTGGCAGGACAGCTGTGCTGTGTCAGCTGACAGTGATCCTCCCATGGGACGCCACATCCCACTGCGCTCATTTGGGGGTCTATTTAAAGCCCTTTACACTCACATTCACTCTCTGCACTGACATGTGCAATGCTGCTGACATGGCTGGAGTAGCAGAGCCCCCTAAACTCCGATCTGCCTTTATTTATTTTGTTTCTGCTTGGATATCAAGTAGTCGGGCAGAGGTGCTCACTGTAGGATCACTTATAGTGTCCCCTGCAGGTTGCATCATGTTCATGTGGATACATGGAATATACACCACAGTAGAACATGTTGTAATTACATGGATATACAGTGTCAATTTGTAAAAATTCTTTTTGATAAAATCATTGTATTTTCAAAGGGAGTGGTGAACGATCATGTGGCCTTGTGCTGATAGTTCGTATTCAGTCTGCAGAGGTGACTAGTACAGTATGACTGCTTAGCCACTTTGTTGTCTTTTAACATACTCCAGATTTTTAAAACTGAATCAAGATGCCATCATTCATTTGCACCCGTATTTGCTGCCCAGACAATGGGGTGAACAAATGGGCTAGACCAACACAATGCGTGAAAATGCCCTTAAAATATGAAGAAATTACAACTATGCATGATTGTCTGAGACTGGGACAATACAGGACGCAGTGAAACAGTTAGGAAAGCAGGGATTTTCAAAGTGCAGTAGTATAATACAGTTGGATTCTCGCCTACGCCCCCTTAAAATTGATTAAGTGGACTTTAGCCTGAACTATTCTGCAGTGTCAAGGCGCCCACGTAAGCAATGCAGGCTGGCTCCTCCCTCTCCAAACCGTCACCTTCAAAAATTCTAACTTCCCGTCAACGGCGATATGAAGTGCAGAGCTGTGATTGGTCCCTTCCGCAAAACCTCCAAAACGTTTGCCAAAACAAAAGAAACAATGGCGCAAATTGAGGTGCGTCTCAGCACATATGAGCGGTTTTATGAATATGATATAAATATGAGGGGCTTCAGAGCAACACGTACAATAAAAGTGACTGGTGTTCCACATCCATTGGTTCCAGCTTCAACAACAATCTGGATGTCACCGTCGCCATTGTTTACTACTACACTGGAAACTAAACAACTAGTCAAAGAGTTGTTTTGGCGGAGAATTGCTGCAATTCAATCAAGACACTCTCAGAAGGCCGGTGTAGTGACGACGCTGAAGCCCCATTCAGGCTTCCTCACTCAATGTAGGAACTAAAAGCCTATTAACTCTGGCTCTGACATAACTAAGCAAGCTTAGCATGTTTGAAAAGGGTTTTTTTCTTTATTTTTCTCAAGCGGCTGCATCTCCTCTGAAATCTTCTACTATCTCCCTGGGGAAGGCCGCTGGAAGTATTTGAAAACCCCTGCTCTAAAGGAACCAGGCGGTTAATGGTGAAAACGATGACATCCCAAACCGCACATTTTCATGAAAAAAAACATCCAGTGTGGTAGATGTATCAAATAAAAGACACAGCATTTGGTTTGTGCCTTGTGACAAAATGATCACACCCCTGTCTCCTCTCTCTGTTTGTTGTTCTCCTCAGAATCAGGCCGCTGGCTGCCATCTGCTGGACGTTCTGTGGGTTCACACTCAGATGTTGAAGTCGTGGATGGTGAACCATCCGTGACAGTTTTGGTCTGTGCAGGACTTCCAGAGCGGCTGTGGCTGCCGCTGCGATGGCGGCGGTGCTTGCCCTTGTGAGGACTGGGACTGCGGGACCTGGACTTCATGAGGACAACAGTGCTGTCATCCTCGGAGCTGAAGTCGGAGCTGTCTGAAGAGCTGACGTCATGGCCTGAAGTGGGAAGCTGGATCTGTGGAGGTGAAATGAAGCACAATGAGCACAACAAACGTGGAAAGCAAAACGAAACAGCATAAAGTAAATCTGCAGCTGTATACTGAATAAATGTTTAATGGAAAAAAAAGGAAAAAAAGAAAAGAAAAAAAGGGAAAAAAAAGAATAAATGTTTAATAATTCCATCCACACATTCATATTCTATACTGCTTACATAAATAATAAACATCGTCTACTACCAAAATTAGGGATGCTCTGATCAGGGTTTTATGCTGCCGATTCTGATACCAATCAACCAGGACTGAAATCGGCTGATACTGATCACATGGATTAATGATACATTTTTCATTTACTTATGATGCGTGCTATTGGCCAGGGTGCCGTATAAAGGGGAAAGGTCAGGACAATTCCAAGGTCCCTCCACTGCCAGGGGGCCCAAAAATAGTTAATTACTAATAAAATTAGTAATTACTAATAAAATTAGTAATTAACAAAAGGGTAAGCAATTATTATTATTATTATTTTTTAATGGGACCCAAAATTCCTGCCTGCACCCTTGCTACTGGCTATATGATATGAAAAAAGGAACCATAAAATCACCTTCATTTAGACAAAAACATATTTGACTTGATTTTTCAAGAGAACATTTATCACTTGTGAAATATAGTTTTTGTGGCATGTGTTGGCAGTTAAGTTCCACATGGCAGACATGTTTTTTTTGTCTTGCCGATCAAGTACTTTTTCACGGATCGGTGGCCGATTGATCGGAGCACCCCCACCAAAAATGCAATATTATGTTTGTGTTTACCTGAAATGGCTCAGTTACACCCACAATGGTGCTCATGTTGTTGCTATAGTAACCCAAGATAAAATCCCCTGAGCCTTTAGGCAATTCCTCTTCCGTAAAGGTTACCTGCACAACAATTTGTGACATTCACTGATTGTGAGAGAACATTGTCTTTAAAAGAGACTTCAGCCCACATCCACATTACCTGATGTTCTTGTCTATGAAAATCTGCCTCCTCTTGCTTGGCCCACACGTATCCCACATAGTCTTTATGGTGTTTGAAACCCACCTAGAACAGTAGAGACAGCGGCAGTTAAAACGCACGTTTGGCAGGCCCATTTTAAAATGATGTACATTTTCTACCTTGTACAGTCCAATCCAGTCCCAGGAACTGCGAGAGTAGTTGGGTGCCATTTTGAATTTGGCTATAGCTTCAGCAATACTATTCCACTCATCCTCCACCAGGAGCGTGACCAATGGGACATCCACCTTGTAAGGAAACTGGAGAGAAAATTGGTCGTAGAAGTGAGGGCTCTTCGAAATTATAATGATTTGATGAACATCGGTATCTCACCGGTCATCAAGCAATTAATACTTGTACATGTGACACAAAAAGATGTAATCGACACATATTTAATCATATTTTTTATGGTCACTACCGCCACGTATGGCTCAGTTGAGAAGAGATACAATATTGGGCTCATGCTGCAATTTCTTGTACAGTCGTCCCTCGCTACATCGCGGTTCGAACATCGCTCCTTCACTATATAGTGGAAAATTAATAAATTCATAATTGGCCGCTGTTTCGTTGTTGACTATGGCAGCTCTTTATTTGACAGGATCCAATTAGGAGCTATGAGAAAACTCACAGTGACTAAAATATTAAAACTAAAATGAATAGAAATAAAGGAAGAGGTACGTAGTTTTTATATTAGTTAGTTGTAAATGCATTGTGCTCCTGGCTTACTTAATACATTTTAACCAACATTTGAACTAAATATTTTGTAGGTATTATAATACAACTTCCTAGTAACATACTCACTCATTATCAAATTTTGTTTCTGTCAACTATTTTATCAGTTATTATCAATTTATTACCATCATTAAGTCTGTCGTTTCCTTACAGTACGTATGAACCTTGACTGTCATTGCATTATATTGTTATACTGACTCATCACTTTCCTAGGTATTTACAAAAGGCGCAAAAGTACATTTAGAATACAAGAGGTGACCAAATGCAGCTGATGAGGGTAAGATTAAATAAGCTTCGCTTCTTCATATTCCTTTTTGGACATGCGGAACTGTGAATTGCGCTATGTGATGTGCTCCAGTGTGACTTGTGTGCATGTTCAAGATTAATTAAACCATTACCATTACCACTAGTACTGAACAGCGCAAATATAAAAACACAGAAGAAAGGCTGTCTTCAGATAACAAAACTACCTGTAAAAGGTGGAACGTAGGTGCGGACATCAAATGTGAACGAGGGCACCTGTAAGGCTGCAGCCAGCTGCCGGGCCACCAGACGAGGTTTCGCATGGCAGCCACTGGCCAATGAACTGCTATGCTTGAAGGAAATGCATTATGTGGATGAAGGAAAAGGCTTCTTGAGACGTCATCTGTACGTCTGTGTAGAAGGTGTCGGACGTACTTCTACACAGAAGTACAGATGACGTCTCAAGAAGCCTTTTCCTCGATGGACAACTCCTGTACGACTGAGAGCCTACACAGACGTATGTGGATGAAGTTAAAATAGTTGTTTTTTATTTTAAATTCGTATTGGTACTTGTCTTGTATATTTCTTAGGTATACCTTTTGAGTATTAAGTTGCTGTGTGAGGATTTTTGCCTTTTTTAAGATGAAACCGTGAGTCCGAATGTCATATTGAGTAATGACCTCCTGTGATTTCCGAGCTCATTGTGAGTTTTCTCATAGCTCATGATTGGCTCCTGTCAAATAAGAAGCTGCCTGGTCCTCACAGACTCATGGGCGCCACAATATGTCTGTTTATGATGTGGACATGTGCAGTTTATAGTCCGGTGCGCCTTATATACGTACAAATCTGTTTTTCCTCTCTCAATTAAGTGGGTGTATCTTATACACCAGAATTCACGGCAGTCAGAAATATTGAAAGACAAGTTATATGTAGTATTTTGGTCACTAGAAGTCAGTAATGTTACATTTATGAGACATGACATTACCTTCACGCTGCATGTAGTCATCCATGGCATGTCCACCATGACGTAGTAAAGACAAGTTCTCCTCCCTTTCTGTGTGGAAGTGCTAACTTCTTGGCTTCTTACTTTGTCCTTCTGAAGCACTCCATTTGAAACCCTTTCTGAAAGGAAAACTGCACTTTTTTAAAAAAATGTTGCCCATCATCCACAATTCTTATGCGAGACATTCTAAAGATATGAAAACAGACAGCTCAGTACTGCAAGTATGGGACCCACTAATTCTGCCAACAAAGCCTTCTGAAAAATACTCCAAAAAGCACCAACAATGTTCCATTTACATATAATGTGACGTGTATATAACAACGCTACAGCAACATTGTTATTATTAACATTGTTACGCCGATCAAACTATGTTACTGGCGCATTGAAACTTAGCCATAACAGACCGGCTAGCTACTAGCTGGCTACTGACTAGCTTCACCACAGACTAATGCCTCAGACCACTACAAAAAAGGTAAGACTACATATTTGAGCTGACACCACTGCTGCTGTGTTTTTATTTCTGACTTGGGAAAAGTTAACGCTAGGTGTAGGCGTTCATTTCTATCTTGCTATATGAAATCAACGCACCGAGTACGTCAAAGTTCCGGTAATGATTAGAATGACTAAAATATGGCAAAATACTGTAAGTATTATATGTTTTCATGAATGTACCTGTTACTACATGGTCACAGCATGTATATAAAACCATAAAATGATTTTTGGAGGTTTTCGGAGGTGTTTTAATAGCGGTCTTTGTAGGCGGCATAGGTGGATCCCATTACATGCAGTACTGATTTGTCTCTCTTTTTTTTTTTATCTGTTTTTATATCTTTAGAACACACAGAAAAGAGAAAGACATGTGTGCCTATGTCTCACATAAAGATTGTGGATGACGGGCAAAATAAAAAAAAGTGCAGTTTTCCTTTAAGTTTAGACTAAACTAATTGGAGGCCAACTAGTTAGCTCGGAAGCATGCTATGTTTAAAGCGGCAGCTTTGTGTCCTCGCTGTTGTGTCCCCGCAGTGATCCAGTAGCCTACGCATTACAGCTGAACAATGTGATGTAAACAAAGAAGAACAGGAGCGTAAAAGTGACTATAGGGGTGTTATATCATGTCTACGGGCCTCTAATAATGGTAAAAAACGTGTTTCATAAACAGGTTTTCTATGCGCTAACTACGAAAATATTCAATTTACTAATATCGAATCCTAATTCACAGAAATTCACTTATCGCGGTTGGGTTTGGAACCAATTAACCGCGATTAACGAGGGAAGACTGGACAGTTAAAACACACAAAATATGAACACCATCCACTCATCCATCATTCTTCTATGCCGCTTATCCAGGGTCACGGGGTTAGTTGGAGCCTATCCCAGCTGACTTCGCACAAGAGGCGCGGTACACCCTGGACTGGTCGCCAGCCAATCGCAGGGCACATATAGACAAACAACCATTCACACTCACATTCATACCTATGGACAATTTAGAGTCGTCAATTAACCCAACATGCATGTTTTTGGAATGTGGGAGGAAACCGGAGTAAACCGCAGAAAACCCACGCACGCACGGGGAGAACATACAAACTCCACACAGAGATGCCCAAGCGGAGATTCGAACCCGGGTCTTCCCGATCTCCTGACTGTGTGGCCAACATGCTATATATGAACACGTGAAAAGGAAATGTAGCAAGATAAAATTAGCTCTAACTAATGTGTATCAAAAAATAGTTTTCCGGCCAGTGTGTGTCCCCTCCCACAGGGAAGCAGTCTGGTGGTCTCACCTGCAAGGTAAAGATGGAAGAGACGGGTTTATGGTCGCTGACCATATATTCCATGTGGCTTCGGTAGTAGTGCTGTGTCACTTTGGTTCCGCTGGTTAGCCCAGAAGTAGAACTACGCTTCCCTGGGCTGGCAGCAGGGGCTGTGGCTCTTAGGCGCCAGAGGATTCGGTCAGTCCAGGCTGGTTTACGCTTCTTTCCACTGGGAGGAGAATAAGATGCAAGAGAAAGACCTTATGTTGAAATTATTTAAATAAAGCTGCTGTACGGGCCTTTTAACAGACAGACAGTTAGTTAGTTAGTTAGTTAGTTGCCAGAGCATTGGCTAAAAACATGTGCTTCACCAACCTTGTGTCGTATACATTTGTCCCTACATCAAACTTGTAGGTAGGGGGGAATTTGAGGGGACCCTCTTGAAATCCCTCCAACACGGTCTCACTGTCCTTTGCCATGTTTAACTGAAATAATAATGAATGGAATCACAATGGCTGCATTATCACATGACGTGTCGGTTTCTCTAATGCCCCCTTGTGGCCAAACACATACACTCAGCGTACATAACTTTAGGCATACTGTACTTGCACAATCTGAGCTACAGTAAAAAATTCCAACAATTTTGTCTTTACAACAGTATGTTTATCATATTGAGTTTTCTTTTCACATTCCTATATTACTGTACACAAAGGGATGAACAGAGGGCATCTTTACAGTGCAAAAAACACATTTTTAAAAGTTATTTTTACTCAATTTAAACATGAATGAAAAAACATTATCTTACCTGATCTTTCTCCCACAGCGTGGAAAGTTTGTTATTGTCGATGGCTGTTTTTACCACTTGCATTTCCAAGTCATCGATGCGGAAATTGAGATCACCAAACCAGAACACCACACTGTGAATATAAATAAGACACTTTTTGACACTAAAGCATATACTTGCACATGTGCCACACAAAAGTATGTCTGTGCCAGACATTAAAGTATGTCAAACATTGTTTACATTCTTCATTACTGAGCTACTACATACAGTATAATGATGTATTAGTGCTTATCCGGTGCACGCAGTACATGTGTTGTCACTGTGTGTTCTTCATGCTTGTGACCTACTCGTGGTCGAGAACCCCAGAGGCTGCCTGGCCCTCAAACTGCTGCTGCTGCAGGATGCTCTCAAAGTCCTCCATGCGCTGTTCCGAGTTTTCCATGTGAGCCGGCAGGTGGCAGTTGAGGAAGCAGATCGTGTGTCCAAACACTGACATGCGGGCGCTGACTCCACCTTTGTTCCCCTGTGGCACGTGCACGTACACACATACACACAAACACAAACACACACACACACACACAGACAGACATCATTTATGAGAAACATTATTAATGAAATCAATATAGCCAGAATGGTGAGAAAGAAATTGAAGGTAGTGATACTGTGGGTGTATTTTTATTGTGTGCACAGGTCACAGGTATGTGTCTTTGCCACAGCTGTATAACAGGAAATTTATTCGTCATGAGTCAGAGTCCTCATTACTAACCAACAGTACATGCACAGTAGGGGGAAGAAGAAAAGTCTGGATGTACTCCCACTGTTCTCCCCTGTGTTCTGCCTCATTGAATCACGAAAGAGGCTTCAGTGTGTTAGAATGTGCTGACGCCTGCCATGCAGGGTGGACAATAGCAGGATATAACTTAGAAGTCAGTGTTGCATAAGGCAGTTATTTATGCAAACGCTCAGCAATGACGACAATGCAGATGAATTATCTGCATGTGATTGCCTGATTGTCACCGACTTTTCATCAAGTACAACCAAACAAAAACAAAATGGAGACTTCTCCATTGCATTGCAATATAAAATGTAACCTACATTTTTACACATAAAATATTACTAAATTAAGCATTAGGTTAGCTTTGCTTGGAAAATAGTATAATAACATACTATTATAATATATTATCATCTTTGTCAGGGCATATTTTTGAATTGCTCTGAAATTGGATTTCATAGTGATGATGGCCCTAATGTTGTGGCTGGTGGGTGTATATTTAGGTATGTATGTTTCTGTTACAGTGTGAATGTTTCATAACACAGTCCTAATTAGAGGGCCGTGTCAGTGGCCTTCTCACCCAGTAACCCCCCAGGCCGGTGCGGGTGGTCTCAGTCTGGACTCCACGGAGGAAAGGCAGATGGTAGTACTTGGCAAAAACCAGCAGCAACACACCCTGCATCCTCTGGGAGGTCACCTGAAGGACAACAGGGTAGAAGAGACGGACATTTATCTTGATGAAAGAATGAAATCTATGTGGAATGCACAGGCAGGGCACCATCCACTGAGAAAATGTTCTGCATAAAAGCTCACAAAAAGGCACCATCAGGCGTATCAGGGATGGTGACCTTTTATTTGTAAAGTGGATGGACACATGAGGAATCTCCCGCTGTCCCACCGTCTACCGTTATACAGTGGGCACACAGTGTTATGCTGGCAGAAAACTGAAGATGGCCATTTGGAGAGATGCGTCCCCAACAGTGACAGAATACAATAAATAAATGAGAGGAGTGGAAACGCTGGACCAGATGCTGGGAACACGTTCAGTCCATCGCAAAACCAGAAGATGGACCATCAAGGTTTTCCATCATCTTCTGGACAATGCGATCACCAACAGCTTCATCCTCCACAAAGAGATGTGCATCAGCAAGCAGGAGAAGCATAAGACATGCCAGGCCTTCCAGGAAGAAGCTTGCCACAAAGTTCCTAGGTGTTCGCTCGGATGAAATGACTAAGCACTGTAGAGATGAAAAAGAGGCAGGGGGCAAGCCTGGGAAGGAAGAAGTCCATTGTCTGCACAAAAGGCTCCAGCATACCCCTGTGACCCTGGTGAGGACAAGCGGCACCGAAAATGGATGGATGGATGGCGTTAAAAGGTTTTGACAGGGCTGTTGTTTGCAATCAGCCCTCACTGTAGAAACAAAGTGCTTTGCAAGGTAAATTTGACTTGTCTGTGGGTCATTTGTCCCCTTTCTGTATGCCCTGCTATGTTATGCAGATTTTGACATTTGTGAAGGGTAAGTGTACAATACACATTGTAGATGGGTGAATCTAGCACATGTACTGGTTAAAGTACAACCAAGATAGCTGAACTGCTTGCATGCTATGCAAAGCTCCCCAGTGGATGTTTATGGTGATTCTCCCCCCCGCCCCTACCTTCCTGCACTGGTCCACTCATCCCAACTGCAGGCCAATGAAGCATAATCAGACTGAGCCTGAAATGCCCTGTGGCCAGTAATGGAGGCTTCCATTTCTCCATTTCCACGTGACTAAAGACCCTAATGCTTGTGTTGTTACTGGCTGGATTAATGGTTTTTGCGTTGCATAATGCTTTCAAATTAACTGTAAATTGGATCAACTTTTTTGTTACGTTTGTCTGTCGAGCCTACAGAAAAAACTCATAATATAAGAAACCCCCCTCTATGTGCACAACCACAATTTTTAAACTGGAAATGTAGTCGTAGACAATTTCGTTGTTTGCATTGACAGCCAGGTACTTCAGCGGGACAGACAGTCCTGCACATGGTGTATCATACTACATGATGTTTGCAATATTTCAGTTACCTCATTTAAGTACATGGGAGGGGCCAAATACTGGAAACAGCTCTCACTATGTTGCGAAGACCTTGAATTCAAACAAATGTGCACGTTCTTGCTCAGGGCCATGACCGCTACTGCACCAAGTGGAAATGGCAAAGGACAAAAACAGCAAATAATCCCAGCCAAACCCATTCTATAGTAAGAATATTCATACACTATTAAACACATCAGCCCCCTGAAGTTAATGGCTCAGCAATACCGTGGCAAATTATATGTTTAGACCAACAAACAAGCATCTGCGCTGTTGCTGACGTCAATTATCAATAATGGTCGCAATCATCTACTATGTAAGGGTGGCTGATGTTCATGCATGGAGAGTAGAATCCCTCAGATGCCATGTTATTACTTGTCCACTATACCAATTAAACAGAATCCTGCCTGCTAAACCCACCTTGTGGATGCCTCACACCGAGAGCCCCGGCCAACTAACCCACTCTCACGTTATTTTCAGCAGTATTCAACTGATGTAGCTGACCACGATAGCTGAAGGACATCAGTCCTCTTGTCTGAGGCCCATCAACACTGACAACATCGTGATCCAGAAATAAAACAGTACCCTGGGAGACGTTTGTCTCACTGTTTCAGCTCGACAGCTGATTCATGCTCCGAGAGATGATTACGTCGCTTACCATGCCAACAGTGGCAGACAACATCAACCTCTTGCGCCAGAACTGCAAGAAAACACATCTACTGTACAGTAATATGGTATTAATTAAACAATATGTTTATTATTTGCATTGTAGTGTAGCCACTGCACCATCCTAAATGACGTTTCTTCAATTGTACATATAACTACATGACAGACAACATATAAGAAATACCTCTCAGTATGAAGAATGCAACCAGAATATTTTGTTTAAAAGGGTCATAGAAGACCTACTGTACCTACTGACATCATCTTTTCGGACTTTTCTCATGGCGTGTTCCAATGTGCAAGTAGTTGACAGCACAATTAGTCAGTCTACGGCCTTCGCAATGGGCAATATAGGTAAATGAAAGTTTCATAAACACTTTGATGTTCAGTACTAACAAACAAAATACATTTAAATCAATCTGGAGAAGCATGGTCAAAGAGGGCCATAATGTATCCCATGAGTCATCCCCCACTTGTTTATGATACAATACATGTGTACCATGTACTATAGAAGTTGTTCGACAACACTGTACAATCAGGTTCCAACACAGAGGTCAGTGAAAATTTTACCGACAAATGTCTTTTTATTGACATTGACTCCATAAGAAAAAATTTTACATGATGACTAGAGATGCTATTTTTGGCCCATGATAAGAGCGCAAGTATTTTTTTAACACAGAAAGTGGGACAATTATTCAGATTTTTATAGGTTCCACAAATAAAATATATTAGCATTGAATGTGGAGGCAAAAATATCTAATAATAAATAATGTGACAAATAATTAACTTCTCTATGACACTGTGTCAATTTTGAGCATTAGGAAGCAGTGGTCTTGCTGAAGCTCTTGGCTTGAAAAAGGCATCATAGATAATAATAATAATGCATTTACGTTAATACTTTTTTGCAGTTCACTTTCCATTTCAAAGAAAACTCAAAGTGATATGTATTTGCATTTGTATTTAAAAGCAGAAAAAGGCGCAGAGGGAGACTGAAACAACAAGAGTTTGATGTTGCGCAACAAGCTTGTCAGAGAGCGGAAGATAGCGGACACGCTAACATTACACGCTTGTTATAAATCATCACTCCATTTGTTGCTCAGGGTACAAGATGAGTCGAGGCAGCGGCAGCAGCAGAGCAGAGAGCTCATGAGCCATCAAATAATGAATAGAAGCGGAACTGCATTTTTAATAAGCGAGCACATGTTCCTAACCAAAAACCATTACTGACCAGCACATATCCAAAGGGGCTGAGTCTCTCCATGCAGACCTCGCTCCACTGGTCCGTGAAGAGGACATCTTTCAGTCGTTTGTTAATCATTGAGTTCACTTCCTGCAGCCTTGGAGACATACAACACAATGCACAGAGGTCAGGAGGAGCAAACAGAAGAGCGGCCTTTCATCATCATTTACAACATGAAGAGAGACTGCTCATTTGTCAGAATTGTCTGGATGTGACCACATCCACATGAAACGATGCTTCATGGAAGTTGATTTACGTGGAAACCGCTGCTGCCACTGTGAAACACTCACCCGATGATGTACATGTCTGTGTTTCCATCGCCGACATGCAAGCCCAGCAAGCAGGTGATGTCATCAGGGGGTGTGGCCGAACCCACATTCCAAGTGATGATGTGCACCCTGTTGGCAAAGACTCTGACATGAGTTTATCTAATCACCTAATCTTTTTCTTCTTGGCTGCACACTTTATTTCATAAATAACAATGGTATTTTTATAAGTGCATCTCTTTGTGTGGTTAATTGGTCAGTGCTCCTGACACAAATTCTAATTCGCTATTAAAACCATCACAAGTCAGTTTGGAAAATTGTCTGTCCTGATATTCAACGACTTACTGCTGAGTTATTTGACTTTCCTTGTGTATCTACTGTGAATAACCTAAACTTTACGGTTCCCAAAGTGCGGTACACAAATTGTCATGGGGGTATGTGGGAAAAAAAAAACAGTGACTACATTGGTGACTACAGAGTTATGCGGTGCACTTGAATGCCTCATCATGTATGTCAGCGCCTGCACAGTATAGGGCAGGGGCCACCAACGTTTTTTTTTTTTGCGAGAGCTACTTTTAGAAAATGAAAATGGCCACGAGCTACTTATTTTTGTAGAAATTATTTTCATACCTTATTTCAACCCAAACAGATCAAATATGCTTGTTTTACCAGAACATTAACAAAATGCTGGTATCCACAACTCATATTTTGTTTCAGAATACTTTTCTTTCTAGTGTTCACATTATTAACTGAAAACCTGAATGAAAAGCAGGCTTGCGGGTACCTCATGTGGTCGTGGGGGGCTACCCGGTGCCCGCGGGCACTGTGTTGGTGACCCCTGGTATAGGGAACACAGTGCAGAAGAAAGGACACGGACATGAAGTTGTTCATTGTTCTGTATGCCTACGAACAAATAAGTTTGGTGACTACGTTGTGCACCAATTTTGAAAATTTCATTGATATTGTGTGCTAATTAAGAGCTTCTTACATGGCACTATGACTAATTAGTGCATTTTCTGAGCTATTAGCCTGTAATTTGCCACAGGATTTTTGGAGCAATGATTAAGGCCAGAGAAAACTATACAGACAATGCCTTCATCAAACAACACTGTATCGCGACACATCAGTGACATGGCGGGGGATGTTTAAAAAAACAAACTACCTACTGCAGTGCGTATGAGCCAGTGAATTTTAGGCACTACAGCTGGTTAAGTCAACAGATATAGCGAGCCTGGCACATGTCCTGGTATATGTGTGTACGTTCATGAAGGGACAATTAAGGAGTAAATGTTCTTCTGTAAAGATTGCCTTTTCAAAAAAAATCTATTTCATAATGATATAATCATATCAAACAGGTGAGCAATTATTCACAGTAAGATGTTTTTTGTGTGCTCACAGACACTGGTTTATATTTGTAAGTGTGTGTGATTCTAGTGATCAGCACCATTAAGTGCATCTGCCCTAACAGCTGATTATTGGAACTTACTTAAGGTGGCTGCTCACCTATTTTATTACTGGACTTTGGCACACAAATAATGCTCAGCAACAAGTGGATGGGCAGTTTTGGTATCTGTTGAATAACTAAAATCAGTTGTGAAGTCTTGAATGAACCACTAAGTTGAGCTATTTATAACATTGGCATAAGATGAGCAATTACAGTATGTTGCTAAAGAATGCAAACAATACAAAAGAAACACTGTGGTGGAGTTTTCCAGCACAATATAACCAAATTGCAACCGCAATAAAATACCCCCAAAACTGTAATGACATTTCAGATGAGTGTACGTATACTATAAGGACAGATACTGTAAGTCAGCAATGAGACTTAAATGCTAGTGTACAGCATTGTGTTGCTATATTGCATCCATGTGAGTGTGGCTGTGTGAGGTGATGTTCTTAAGCTGATCTAGTACAATCCTTAAGTGGAGGCATGTTATGACATGTCCTGCGAGACATCAGTCAGGAAACTTGCCTGAAATCTTCCACAGTGTGGGCCTGAGTATCAGCAGTGCCTGCAACCGACAGAGCTCTCTGGGCGTGAGGGTTAAGGTGAGAGGGTAGAGGCTTGCTGGCAGGTGGGTGGGGTACCGAGGCAGCTCTGACTGCCTGGTGTCCTGGACCTTTAGGACCAGCCTTGATGCTGGGTCGATCCCCTGAGGTTCTGATTGGGGGACTGGAAGCAGGCTTTGCACGACTTGCTGCTGAACCATCAGGAGCACAATGGCCCTGGTTATCCACTGGTGTGGGCTCAGCTTTGGGTTCGGATATGTCTACGGAACTTTCTACTCTGGCACTCCTCTGGGGCCGACGAGGCCTGGCAATAACGGCAGGCGGCATAGCCGTGGGCTCACGTGTTGGATCTGATGGATTTGGAGCAGGAGTTTGCGATGTTACTGAATCCTCCACTCCAGTGGGGTTTCCTGCTGGCATCTGGCTTTGGCTCATGTTGTCTTGTTCCATTTCCTGTTATCTCTATAAGAAAAAGACACTTGTATTTTATTAATTGAACAGAAAACAACACAACAGAACATTTTCTTTCTGACAGACTGGAAGTGAAGCATCTTGCTCTCATTATCATCCTATCATCCTTTCCTAATCTACCACTTTATTAGGTACACCTGCACCGTCTGATCAAATCTAATACAAGAGTTTCATCATTCTGCTTTGAACAGATACATTTCATATATGTTATTTGAACATCTCTCTGACAGTGTCAACCAAAACTGAGCATGTTTTTTAAGGCTTATATATTTAATACAATTATTAGCGGCAATTTGAGGGAAACCATAAATTACAGTAATGTGTTTTGTTCTACTTAAAATGTTCCAACAGGGTTAAAAAAATGTTTTATGATGGTGACAGTTAGATGTTGAACTGATTATATCAAATAGCGGTAAAAACTGCTTTGAAATTAGAATAACTTCAAAATCAATGATGTTTATCTTTGGAGGTTCCACTGTCAAATTTCCACAAATGAAAGCAATCGATAGACCTCACTGTCCCAATAATGTGTTGACCCAACTGGATGTCAGTAGACACTCCGCTGCTGGGACTGTTCTAATTCCTACTGTTTTAAAGCCTTGAAAATACAGTGTTGCCGCAGCAATACTTGCTAAAGGGCATATACATGTACAATAACATATAATACAAAAATACAAAAGCATACAATAACAATGAAGCATTGGTATATTTCGTGGTGCCTTTCATGAGAAAATAAGTCCGGCACACACTGTACCATGCAGTCTCCTTTTGCCTAATGTGTCTGCCTTCCCTGCAGTAACCAGGGAGATGCTCAGTCACTTCATATCAGCTGAGAGCACCTGATACACACACACTAACACACTACACAAAAGGAGGCACTTGCATGAGCCACAACAGCACAAGTCGACAGTACAAGGCACATAGCTGCAGCAAGACTGGCAATAAGGAGGGAATTTAAGCTCATTTAGACAAAATCTAATTCCATTCTAGAATGATAATTCGATCCCATGTTGTAAAAAAAGGTTTTAAATCTGAACAATTGATGTATGCGCAACAGCAAGTTTAAGAAACAAACCTGACAATGATAATGAAGATGGCTTGAGATTCCACACTGCAGACATGCAACAATGGGAAAAGATGCCATTAAAAATAAATCCAATTTCCCATTTGTTAAATCCAATTTAAAAAATGGAAAATGGTAACATTTAAACCCAGGAAATGAACAAACTGTCAGTAATTGCTGAGACGTGTAGAAAGGGTAGGATTAAACACTATCTTTAAAATTACTCGCATAAGAGGACAACTGGGACAACCTAAGCCAGATCCATCAGTCTATGGTGTGCATGATGTAAGTTTGCATTAAAAATATCTGTTCCATGTTTTTTTATTTGTGTGGAACTAGGTGTCACATAGTGTTACTGTGTCTACAACCAAACAATGCAGCAAGCATGAACTCTTCTTCCTGTCCATGTGATTATATTGGAAAAAAACTAAACAGGGCTGATGACCTTGAAGAAAAGGAGACCATGACTTTCATGCAGAGAGCAACAGTCCACATGCAGTCTCTCTCTCTCCGACTCGCACTGCATGCTTTCTCTTTGTCTGGGAACAACGTGTTCCTATGCTCCATGTATGGCTTTTACACAGGCAGGGGTTACAATAGAGGGCAATTATGCTCACGTGGGAGTGGGTGGGTCTAAAATGATAAGAGCAGAGATAGAGGAACAGTTGAGTCAAGACATCCCAGTTTAGTGACACCATTCTGTTTCTTCGCAGTATAAAATACTTCCCTTGAGCAATGTCTATTTCTCCATGATTTAACCACCCCCTCCCTTATTGTCTCTCATCCCCTCTCTCCCTTCACTCTGGTGCTCCATCTTCACTCTCATCTTACAACAAATGTTCATTACATGATGTTTTGCTTTCAATTCATCTCCAGTGATAGAAGTGAAATCGCCACGCCACACAATAACACACTATGACACATGACATGAATCAATGACCAGCAACAATTAGATTGTGATCAATCTGTTTAAATGTGTTTTCTTACATGACGAAGCAGCAGGCTGCTGATGTCATCCAATTCAGAATTTTACCAACATTTTGGAGAAAAAAAAAAAGTCAAGACAAAAGTTCGAACCACAGTCCTAAATGACATCAGCGAACCTTAGAAGAACCCTGATTAATTCCACACCTGTATTTTGTTTTTATTAGGCTTTCTGTGCCTATTTTTCAAAGTTGATTTATACTCCAGAGCCAACATGCACGTTAAACATTAGAACTAAGCTGATTTTTTTTCTTGTTTTTAGGTTTACAGTGGTTAACTTCTTTTTACACTTGTGTGACAATTAAAAATGTTGAAATAGCAGATCTCTTTGCATTATACCTGTTATTCATCACTGTTAAGACAAGTTAAGACAGACTAGGTGTCTTCCAGCTTTGAGTATGTAAAGTTCACCACGCATAACACACGCACGCACATTAGTTATGTTTGTTGTCAGCTAATGATAGTGATTTAGCAAAGTTTGGCTCCTCGTGTTAGTTATCAATGAATGTATAGCCTATCGTAACAACATGACAGTAAATTATTGAAATTATTGGTTGCTTCTCTAAGACTGCTTTTGTGTGCGAATACCAGAGAGCTGTGGGTTCACAACAATTTTTATGCAGTTTCACTTGTATTTGTGTTTTTGTACAATCTTGTCTTCTAAACCACTATTGGTAACATATGCAAACCGGTGTTGGTGTTCTTATATTTTTGGGTTGAAAAAAAATTAGGACTCTCCGATAATATCAGCCGATATTGGCATAAAAATCAGTTCATACGTGCACAGTTAAAAACTTGGCAGCTCAGTATGTCTGGAGTTATTTACAAGTTTTGTCTTTATAGTGTAAATATGCAATTTGCAATGAAAGCTCTGCTTATGTGAGGTTAAGACGTCTTCCTTTCATAGTTCTAATCTACTTATGTTGTATTTATGCTGCATTCATGCTTGATGTGCTGAATGGGCCCAGTTTATAATTTCAGTGATTGTATTCGTCCAGCATTTCATACTTTGCGCTTTACTTTGTTCTTATATGGATATTTGTGCCACTCAGAAATGTGCAATTTTCCAAATTGTACCATTGCCAGCATTATTTAATTGGATTCTTATTTGTAATTTATTAAGAGTAACCTTTCTTACTGTTAGTTATCTTACTTGCTGATAATAGGAAAGCATGTTATTTTAGTTGCATGTTATTTATTTTAGTTAGTTATTAGTCATTATTTTTTTAACGACTTCTTGATGGGATAAATGTTAAAAATAAATGTGGCACATTTTTCTATAACTAACATTTTATATTGCATTTGTCTTATTTTGCACAAACACTGCTTATTTGTGAAATGCATCCAGTGGCATCACAGCAAACGAAGCATAATGTGTTCATTCACGAGAGGTGACCTGCTGCTTCCTATGTTGGAATTGGTTGATATTGGTATTGGTAATTAAGTAGTGGACAATACTGGTACGTCACAAATCAGTGAGACAGCCGATATCGAGCAGCTCTATAAAAAAATGTAAAAAATCAGTCTTGAGCCAATTGTATAGAGTACCTTTAACAGTGGTTAAATTATTTTTACACTTTTATGACAATTAGGAATGCTCAAATATTACTTTAAAACTTATCACCTAACTTACAACTTAAAATAATGACTGCACAGTTAATAAAGGTTTATGATGTTTTATGAAGACAGCCTCAAGCCTGAACTAGATTATCTCATATTTCATCGCTTCCTATGAGCTCGACTTTAAATCTTAATCTTTACATTTGAGCTGGAACAGCATCATTTTTACAGGTGTCACTGTATGTACAATGATGGTCATAATGAAGGAACACAAAGACGTAAGAATTTAGAGGTCAGTGAAAGGTAAATCCTGTAGATGCCATAGTACGTTTTATGATGGCATAAAATTAACATTCAGAGCACTTCATCTTCCTGACGCACACACAAATATGCATTTCCCCAAATGTATGTCAGAGCAACAGCAAAAAAAAATCTGCACCGGGAACAGTCAGGACAGATTAGCATTTTGTATTCTGCTCACGTCCGCAGAGGAGAGAGCGGAACAATTTGATAATAACAAATGTGTCATGGTGTTTACATGCACCCTCCTGAGGGTTAGAGGGAAGCAAGAGCCCGAGAAGATGTAGAGGAACTCGTACAGCGAGCTCCACCTTGTCCTGTTTAGCTCAAATGACTACTGATGATTTTTCTTCATGACATCTTTAGAAGTTCATGAAAACTCCTCATTAGATAACCTGCGGAATCTGATGATAGTACTTTACCATAAATTCCAGTGTAGAACTGCACTTACAACTTTAGTTGCATGTAAAAATTACAAATATCTCAGTGAGTGCCTTTCTACAACATTGCAAGCGACAATAATAAACATATTAATATAATATTCCGAGACTCCAAAATTGAGCACTATTATGTAATTAGCTCATTACACCAGTGGTTCTCAATTATTTTCTGCCATGCCTCCCCAGACATTTTTTTCAAGCACCCATGAATTGAAATACAAATTGAGAACCTGATAATTATTTATTTATCTGTACAAATGCGTTGAGTGAGTACAAATGATTTGTTGACACCAGGATTCTGCATACAATCATCTGATTATCAAAACAGGTGAAAAAAAAGAGCTGAGATAACCTCTGCAACTTAAAACAATTTCCAAGTCAACTTTACTCACAGCCCCCCGACACCTCTCCATGCTCCCTCGGGGAGCCTGCCCTACTATGAGAGAAGCACTACATTACTGTAGAATGTTCGGGGTGTACGTATGAGTTTACAGTAATAGCCACACTCTGCATGTGTAGCCTTCAAGCTCAGTGCCTATCATGTTCGGTACACATCGCCTGTTTAATGTTTGACATCACAGCCAAGGAGAGCGTTGGCATTCAGAGCCTCTAGGGGCCATACGTCCCTGTGAAGCCCACACTAATGTTGACCTCCAGACTAATGACATGCTGCCACAACTGGAAATGTTGCCTCCGGGTCCTAGCGCCGATTCCTGAGCACCACTCTGCCCCATGTGAGGCTTCAGCCTCCTGATCAGGCCATAGCTCCAGCAACAGGATGTCAAAAATATTGTCATGACATTCAACAGTCAACATTTGCTGACAACATAAAATATAATGATGCAAAAATGTAGCGAGAAATATCAACATAGAACGGCACTCAATGTAACTCAGTGTAACAGTATAGGACACTTCGCGATTCAGCATTTATGGTGGGAAAATTATTGTTTTATTTTGGTTGTTTTTTTCTGAAAATGGGCAGATTTTTCCAAAGAAAAAAGCATCTCATTCACCATACGTCTGTAATAATATATAAATATGCGATAATACAGGTCAAATTTACAGTATATACATGTACTACTGTTAGAAAGCCCGCAATTTTTACATGTTTTTGTCTTTACGGCAAGAATAACCTGCCTGGGGACAATCTTCCATCTTTGAGAACACGTTGCCTTCCGGTGAAATATGCAAAGGGAAAAAGACAATTGGATAAGACAAAAACAGCGTGCTGGCATTGTTCAGTAGAGGGGCGGCGAACGAGGCATTTCCTAAAATAAAATGAGAATTCACACGTAACTCTTGCACTTGTCTGCATTGTTGCACTTTCTTAAAAGTTTATGTGCAACAGGGGTGATCAAAGTGTGGCCCAGAGGCCATTTTTGGCCCGCAGTTCATTTTTTTATTGGCCCGTGGTATACTCTAAAAATAAAATGTATTAATTATGAATAAGAGATATTATTAGGTATTACACAAATCTGCTTTGTCAGTTGTAACATAATGCTAAAATATATATACAATATTTTGTCCTGGCAGCTTAGCATATTTTAACCTAAATTGAATTGATTTTAGCATCTTTAATGTACAAAATGTATCAAATTATATATTGACTATAAGTATATATCATTGCGACAATGGCAAATAAAATCCCCTGCATGTGTGCCGACTGAAACATGAGCTAGGGTAATATGAGGGTAGTGTAATGAGTCGAATAAGTGTATGCTAATGTCTGCAAGCGGAGACGCTTCATTGCCTCCATCAGGGGTGTCCAAACTACGGCCCGGCCTGCGATCAATTTTTAACTGTCCCGTGTCAAAGCCTAAAAATATAATGGACTGTGGCCTGCATATATAATATGTACATAACTGGTGACTAGGTGAAGCTACTGTCTTAAAAATTGCAGAGGATAACCAGAAATGGTGGAACCAACGATACGATACGCAAGACTGCAAGCGAGTACTATGCGTAGGACCCTGTGATTGCTGCGTTAATGGAAATGTGGAATTGGCCAATAAAAAAATGAATCTACTGTTAAGATGTGGAATCTCACAAAAATTGACATAACGTTAATGAAATGCGGTCATCGTGAGGAGAAGGAATGTTTGTGTGGGGAAATATCAACCATCGTTGTTGTCGTGGTGGTAGTAGGAGTAGTAGCAGCAGTGACACAGGCAGCACACAACATTGACAAGTTGTACGCTTTGAGGAACAAAAGCAAGACGTCCACTTTTTTATGTAAAATGTAAATCATTCAATAACTCATACTTTAATAAACAATCATTACACCAATGCCTAACAGTTACAAACCAATGCACAGCTTTTAGTATAACACGTTTTTTCATTCTTCATTTAGTTCAGGGGTGTCCAAAGTGCGGTCAGGGGCCCGTTGGCAGCCGGCAGCTCCTTTTTTATTGGGCTGCGGCACATGGTAGAAATATTTTTTAAAAACATACAAATATCAAAGTGTAAAATAAACATCTATGACTTTTCACTATGAGGCCGTCAATGGAAAAAGTTTGGACACGCCTGGCCTACATGCTCCTTCCTGTCAAGACTGAAGCAAAGGTGTTGCACAAGTCGTGCACAAGTAGTGCAACATCTTTACACTGTCTACAGGAAGTGAGTGAGTGATAATCAGGGCCTATTCAACTAAAATGAACACACACAATCATGCACTCTCATTGCGATCTAATTTCCTCACTAAATATCAAAGCAGCACTGCATTTGTGCAGAACAGAAATTGCCAGTGAGCCTTCTCGACCCTGATGCCAATGTAGCACATCTTGTGAGCATAGTTACTGTACATATGCAACACTTTGGCTGCACTAACATTTGTATTTCAGTACTCTGATAAAAAAAAGACACATTGGTGCAGCTTTCTTAGCGTTCCCACTTGTACTTTTGTTACCGGACCAAAAGTGAAAAACATATGCATAAAGTAAGGACTTGACTGAGCAGTTTTTGTGACATATTACACGATGCAACTATTCCAAACCAACAGCTTTTGGGTTAAATACATAGGTTATTCTAATAATTCATATACTGTAACAGAATTCATGAACAGCAAATAGACTATAAAGAGCGCCATTGTCTCATACACACTGAAGGACATCTTCATATTCGTAATTTCTACATGCTTTTAGCTGTCTTTTTAACACCCGTCAGCGTCTTTGGTCTGTGTAGCTTTGACATTTGAGCTCAAGTGAACCGAACTGCACCAGAGTTCACTTACAAGACCTGTTTGCCGCACACCAGGGTTCGGATGATCGCGTTCACACTTGACCAACCAAACCGTCCCAGCAGAGCAACTGCACCGGAGTTCATTATACCCCACCCAAACATGCCCAGTGTGAACACATCTGTAGCGTCGAGTGATGCCCTCAGTGTGACCCTGGGTCAGAGCTCATTTGCATACTGTGAAAGATACAGTATGACAAATGTCTCAAGGAGGAACATAATCATGTGGCCTAATTAGGGAGCTGCTTCAAGGACATTGGAATGATTGGACAGGAGAGGATGAGGATCATTTTACTTCAGTGTTTTGCCATCATGGTGGCTGCTGAGTGTGTGAGATGTGGGCAAAAAAACCTAGAGGCTGAGCATAATGAAGATGCATTGCTACATTTTGGCAGTGTGTATATATTAATTAGGTGTATAAACATGGGCACATTATGGGTCAGGTGTTAAGGTGTGTATGGCTGAATGAATGCAACACATTACACTGCTAATGTTATTTTAAAAGACAGGTACTGTTACAGTACAAAATACAACATACAGACCTAAGCATGCCTGTGGGTGTTTATACTCGTCACTTACCGGTTTGGGTGAGGATTCAAAAAACTGACAATTCTTCAGCGAGCCAGCAGACTTCTAACAAGATGTGCTCCCCCAAAATATCTTCCAAATAAAGATAATGTTTAACTTTCATTTCCTGATGACAGCATCGGCATCCCAGCTCCTGTCGTCCACGGCCGGAGGGAGCAGGTGGGGTGGGCCACACGGCCAAGCAGGCTACATCGCTCCGACACACAACGCCTCCTCCCGCTCCTTAAAGAGACAAACACTACACAAATGTCACCGTGTGTCCTTCAGAGCAGAGCTTCCGTGAAGGACACTGAGCGTATGCGACTGAACAGCACCGTGAGACCTTCCAGTCTGACGAGAGTACTACACTCAAACAAATGGCTTTCGTTTGTCTGGACTACTGAGCTGAACGCTGGCTGCCGGGACTTGGACTGCGATAAGGTAACATACAGTTGTCATGAAACCACACTGCCGCTTTGTGGTTACTAGGGAGAAATACATGATAAAAAAAAACATCCTGGTTAGATTCAGACACATAGGTTGTGTGTTTTTTTTTAACTAAAGGTAATGTCTGTTATGGTTGGCTGCTGCCACGGGGGCGATACCGTTCGGACCTAGATGCCCCGCCCTCTTCCTGCTCAGCGCATGCAAGTCACTAGCCACACCCCACGTGACACGCAGGGGGTATTCTGCGAAGCGAGTTAGTGGGTTAGCGAGTTGTGTTGAGTGGAAAGCCAGACTTGTGTGTTCAGCGAAGGTAGCTCCCTTTTAACGCAGCTCTATCACCATGGTAACTTATGCTAAGCTCATAGCCTGGTCGGGATCAGGTTATGTCCAGGCTTTCAGCTTAAAACGGGCTATGAAAGTGCCACTGTTTCACTGTTTTAACTAATTCGGATATGGTGTCACCATTTATTGAGAACCTCGGTTCCCCAGGGGACATGGGACATTTTTTTAAAGAGCATTCCCTGATGATATTATTCATCTATAAACGAGATCGATTTTCAGCGGAGGAAATACGTTAGATATTTTCACGCAATAGGAAATATTAATAACATTAATTAATGATGTAAATGTCACAGGAGTCCTTGCGTGAGTACTCAGCCAGTTAGTCTTCTTATAGTACAATATTTGCTGGAGGAATAAACACTCTGAGGCATCAATCAACTGCATTAAAACACTTGTTTTATTATAAAAAGGAAAAACAATTAAAACGTCGCCCCAAAGCACGCAAAACGCTGCCACCTCGTGGTCACAAAGAGATAAAGCAGATTAAAATATTTCATGAAACTATTACATCAGAAACGAAAGTGGTTGCTTCAGTGTATTTCTTTTTTACTTGGGAGTGTTGTAATATGTCAAATTTGTGCAATGTTGAGCGTTGATAAATGAAAATACTAGGGTACAGTTTTATAATAATCAGTGTCATCTTGCGCATTCACACGCTGCATGCTGGCTTGCCAGCAGTCCTCCCTCGCTGTATTGGAGGCGACAGTGCTGCTTTTAGCAGTCATAATCTTTTGGGAACTCTTCATAATAATTACGTACAATTTTTTTGTAAAATACGCTGGCCGGTATCGCTTCACTTTTCGGCGGAAGTAGAGGAATATGACGTCAAACGCCCCCTTTCGCGTAAAACCGGAATTGACAAAGTAAGTTGATAACCACCGTCGCGGGACCAATTAAGTCTGATTGCGGATGTTAGGTTTTGTGGAGTTGCGTCTTGAGTACAAAGCCTGGGTTTGTGGAACCACTTCCGCCGTATACAACCTCACGGGCAAGAAAAGGCAACGCACGTGTATGTGCGCGCACACAACTGCCATGCGCTTGTGCATGAGCCGTGAGGGAATGACAGTTAACACCACTCCCCTTTTTCGGACCGAAAGACAAATCTCATTCAGTTTAACTCATAATTGTGAAGAATATTGATTTTTTTGTAGAATATGTTTAATGAAACCCGTATTGGTAACGTGCTAGTCCGTGGAAAAAGTTGGAAAGAACTCGGGGGTCTAAATGTCATTTAAATGTTGTAGTTTTCGGCTTTCATGTGGCAAAATTCTGTGATTCAAATTACTGTGTGGCCGCACGGTGGTCTAGTGGTTAGCATGTTGGCCACACAGTCATATAAACAATGTATAAATATAACAATATCAACATGCAACAGTATAAACAACACAACACAACGAAGACATGAAAATAAACATAGAAAACTGAAAATAATCGATTATCGATACGTGGTTTCACGCCTATTAGGTAGTGTATAACTGGTATAGTATAGTGAATTACTAGTGTATTCCTTGCAGCAAGATCATATAGATAACACAAGTCATCCCTGTATGTAGTAAATGCGGTGAAACAACCGTAAATGCTTGTTGTCTTTGCTGCATTGTTGTTAAGCCTCCTGAGCACGCCCACTTGTATCAACCGCTGAAACCTTTGACGTGGCACGATGTCCGGAACTGACGTCGCCACGCGCGATCCTCCCTTTTTTTTCATCTTGTGGCCTTAATCGTCAGCTGCACTGCTCAGACATCTGCTTCGGGTGTCTGTTGGGTCACAGCAGGTTCCGGTCCAGTCGCCATGTGGCTGCTTGTGCTGTTTGGTGTCCTTCAGTATGTGTCCTCGTACCAGGTGGACGTCAACAAGATGGACGGACTGGCTCGAGCCAGAGTGGAGGTACAGAACTTCGTCACACTTAGGCTCAAATCATTTTTCTTGCTCATTTGCAAACATATTAGTGCGATTATGAAAATGGATGCGGTAGTGCGCATGCGTAGACAGCTGCGGCAACGTTGGTACCAATTTAAAGACCGCTGTTATGTGGGCGATACTACAAATATAAACCTACTACTGGCTCTCATTCATATCGTTCAACGCTCTCCTGTGTCCAAGAACTTGTTCCCAGAGTTTGTAAACCCCATTTAAGCAATATATTGAACAACACAGCAAAAACACACAAATATTTGTGAAAATAAACAGAGGAAACTGGAAAATGTTGATCTCATCAAGCTCGTCTCGACCCTATATCAATATTTGGATCGATCCGGCCACCTCCAAAATGCAACATATTTCGTTGAAGTGCAAAGACGTGATAATAAAAAGTAGGAGGGAGTGTTCCTCCATTTAAAAAAAATACTGTGTAGCCTTAGGGTGACGCCATAATGCAACAAAAGCATGTTATCTATCACTATTGTAGTGATGGTCACACCTGCAACTCAATACCTGGGTGTCCTTTTTCTGTAAAGCAGGTTTAGGCTAGGCGTCTTTTCCACCGAGCATTGGAAATACTATCGGCATCACTCCATGATGAAGCAAATACATGTCCAGTACATGCATTGCTCTCCATGTTGCATTTCATGAACCATTTTAATCATTAACGTCATTCTTTTCAGACTTGTGGTGGATGACAACTGAACAGGCTCAGAGAGGTAAGTTGTGGTGGAAAATGTGCCAAATGTTTGGTAGACATGTCCCTAATGGTCCACTTTTGTCTACAGGTCAAAGCCTTTGTGGTCCAGGATATTCCTCTTTAGTATCCTTTGACACATGCTGCATCCTCGTTTACAAAACCTTACACAAATCATGCTGCTCAGCACCCCTTCATGCGGCTCCATAAGGTAACCATCAGGGTCATGCTGCCGATTCCGATCATTATATTTATATAATATATTTGTAGCAATGGTGTTTACGGATTTTAACATTTTTAGAGCCCTCTAAATATGAACTAACACCCCTAGGGTCACCTTTACACTCGTATTACCCAAAATAGTAGACATAATCAGAAAAAGTAAGCCTTTTAAGGCATAAGTAAGACTTGTGTGCTTTGCAGGAAATGTGTTCCAGATGTGTGGAGAACAGGATGTGACGGAGGGGGTTCAGAGTTGAGTTTTAACTTGGCGTGGGTTACGACCGCAACAGAAACCCCTGTTGTTATTATTATGATTATTATTATTATTATTATTAGTAGTAGTAGTATGTTTCACTGAACATTACGGTAACATTACTGACACCTCGTGACCAGTGTAGAATACTACATAGCACATTTTGAATGCATGTTTTGATTGCTATGTATTTGTATTTTAGTTCATGAGCCATTTTTATGGTTGAAAATGCTTAATTGAGACCAAAATTACATAACATTTGCTTAAAGATGCATAGGCCGCATTCAACCACAAAACAATGTGATCTATTCATATATTTTTGAAAAACTGTGAGAGTGAAGCTGCAAAATTAGGATCGCGATGTGGCGACGGACGACTGTAATTAGACAGTCATTTTTAAAGGGATAGTTAGGATTTTTTGACATGAAGTTGTATGACAAGCCCATCAGCAGTGGGCTATATCAGAAGTGACTTGTCGCTGTGGAACACACGTAAACATGATATTGTGGTCCTCCATCGCGGATGAAGATGCGAGCGTCTTTTGAGGAGACATTTGTATGATGCAAATGCATTACTCTTTTGAACGCATATTGTTTTGAGAAGCCAAACTTTACTTTAACAAAAAGAAAAAACAGGTTTTCTGCCAACTATTATCACCCAAAATGAAAAAAAATGCAACTTGAATTTTTCTGGGTCTCTGGACGATATGATTTTGTATCGCAGGTGTGTCTAATAAGGTGTCCCCAGCGTGTATGTATCCAACTCTGTTAGGGATGGACGATATCATGCAGCCTCTTGTGATAACGTTATATATCATGATATGTTCTTGGGCATATAAATGATAATAGAACCACAGGTTTCCTAGGCCCTAAGAAAGGCCAAACTGTTAAAATATACATTTTTTGCCGTTTGTGCAAACGATTCCAAAAGGCAGCTCATTTTAGTGTTTGATTCTAAAATGACACGCAAGATACAGAGAACAGGAAAAACTGGTGTCTAGTTCATAAGAGAACGTTAGATAAGTACTTCGGTAAATAAAGTTCTGAGGTGGTAAAACAAATAGGTGGCCTTACCGCTCTTTTGCGGAATTGTTACCCCACACGTTCTGCAGAGCATACTTTTCTTCTGATGGTCGGACAGCTTAAATCCAAACAGAGTCCAAATGACGGCTGCTGGCTTTCAGCCACATTGACTTCTGTCATTGACGATGCTTTGCAGCTCGTAACTCTCAATTTTGCGGGTTGTGGCTAGATTGCATTATTACGAGTGAGGTTTTAATTCTATCGCCCGATCGTAGGCCAAATTGATGTTCTATCACGCATGACTATTTTATGTACAATATCTAATGTCTGCCAGTTCTTAACCAATGCTCACTTCAGCCATAATCTGGTGATGAAGCACATTCCTGGGGCCGACCCTGAGCTAGTCCTACTGAATCATTACTACGAGGAGCTGGATGTAAGTTCTATGCTTTTTCTTTAGTATGTCACTAAACTCGTAAAAATGGTGCTTTTACAAAGACAATAATACTCAATTTTGTCTTTGACACCTTCACTGTTAGATTGATCAATGTAACATGTTTATTTGTATTCATTTTATGGTGTGTGTGTGTGTGTGTATATACAGTATGGCAAATGATGGCAGTATACCAGGTGCCATTCATTGTGGTCATCTATGACCATGCATTTAGTTTTGAGAATATCCCATATTGACCTGAAAAAAAGATGTTTTTTTTTTTCCCCCTTACAAAAAAAGTCAATTTATTTAAGGTATAGAGATTTATACATGCAAACCGACAGGTGGCATCTAGTGACTTCTCAAGGGTTTCACACACCAGTGACTTGGAAAAATGTCTGAAAAGGTGTCTTAAAATTTGGCTAAGTTAGCAAACAGAGGAGCTGCCAATAAGAAGATAGTTGTGTCCGCTAAAGCAGTTATCAAGCAGCTAAGGAGTATGATTAATTAAATATAACAAATATATTTCACTGATACTTTTGATCATGTCTGCTATATATTTTCCTAATAATGGATCTTGAAAAAGAGGGGATGTCTTATATTTAGGGTCATCAATACTGTTGATGTTGAACTTTCATCCTTTGAGGCTTCAGCTTGAAGACATGATTATACGACCTGGCTTGTGTAAGAACTGAACCACTGTAGTTTGTAGTTTAAAGGCTCTCTGTGCGTTTCCTCAGAGGATCGCCTTGTCTGACATGACCCGCTCAGAGATCAACGAGTTGCTGGCCAAGCTGGGCTTCTATAAGAAGGCCCAGGCAGACGATGAGGTACCAGAGGAGTTCCGCTTCTCCCCCGCCAAAGACAGCCCGTTCAAAGATGAGCAGGTGGCGTACAAGCCAGCCACTTCCTCAGCGGTCGCTGAGAACAACACCTCCTCTTCTTCACCAGAACCTGACTCTGAGGCCAAGCACACTGACCTCTAATGGTCCCAGTGACACAATGTGACTGCTGCAGATCCTGAATCAGAGGGACGAAGGTTTCGCTGCAGGACTTTTTTTCTGCTCCATCAGCTGTCTTTAGATTGCCTCACTTGTGTCTGCTCCCCACTCGCTGATACCGAATGATGCCACAGGCTACAAATCTGCTGATTGGCTTGAGGTTGATGCTACATGTACCGGTGGGTGGGCTGCTACACACAAGATTCAAGTGTTACCACTGGAAGCCAATAAAAATGGTTTCACACCGAAGCACTGTCTGTTTTTGTGCAGGAAAAATGATGTGACATGAGGTAAATACAAGCATGGTTGTGCAAATCAGAGCCTATAGTCAGTGTAAAGCTCCGAGTGAGGCAGTAAAATGTCTACTTATTTGTCTCTAATGGCTAAAAATGTCAGCTTCTCAAAAACTGTAGTATATAATATACTGTATATATTTTGGCCACTTTGAGTGAGCCTTTTGAAACTACCTCAGCCTGAAATATATCAAATACTACCGGTACTTTTATTTTTAGGATTTAACTCTTTAAAGGCCAACATGTTTGCAGATGTTTAACAACAAAAGTAAAGAAAAATATTTCCATAAAACACATTTCAAGGTGTATTTGCTTATTAGCAGGGGTGCCGCCAGGAATCCTGGGCCCCATGGGAAAAAAAAATCGCATTGGAAACCCCTTATTTTAGTTTTTTTTTTAAATAACTACTTATTTTTTCGGGGCCCTTGGAATTATCCTAACGTTTCCCCCCTATACAACACCCCTGAGATCAGTCAATGATTGGCATTTACATGCATCATTAGATTATTTTTCATGCACTGTAAAAAAAAAAAAAAACACACACACCAAAAACTCTTGGTGCTAGGGACAATAAATGTCAACCTCTGCAAATTTGTATTCTGTATACAAGTATATATAGGTGTATATATATGTAACGGATGCCAGCCTGTGAGGTTATGCAAGTGTATGTTGGTAAACCTCACTCCCTCTGTCTTAAGAGCTGCGCTGAACACGCGGTCGACAGTTTGGGCTTTTGGCCGTGTGGTCAGCGCTCTCACCTCCCATTGCGAAGGTGCTGTGTTCGAGCCTCGATGCGGGCGGTGCGAAACAGGGCAGGTTACATATATATATACAGTATATACACATCCTATAACCTATACATTAATGATATCTGTAAAGTTACGAAAGACCTAAAGCTAGTATTATTTGCAGACGATACTACTGCATTTTATTCTGGAGAAAGCACACAAGAACTAATAAAATAAAAAGTCACAGATGAAATGCCCATACGAGAAAGATGGTTTGACAAAAACAGACTATCCCTGAAGTAAAACTAAAATAATGCTATTTGGTAATAGCAGAAAGGATACTTGTGCACAAATACAAATTGATGGTGTGGATGTTGAAAGGGTGAATGAAAATACATTTCTAGGGGTCATAATAGATGAAAATATGAGCTGGAAATCTCACATTAAAAATATACAACATAAAGTAGGGAGAAATAAGCAAAATTTGTTCTGGACCAAAAATCACTCCATACGCTCTATTGTTCTCTGGTATTACCATACAGTATCTAACTTACTGATTGTGTGGCGATATGGGGAAATAACTATAAAAGTACACGTCACTCGCTAACTGTACTCCAAAACAAAATCAGTTAGGATAATCCATAATGTCGCGTATAGAGAACGTACAAACCCTTTATTCCTAAAATTCATCCATCCATCCATTTTCTATGCCGCTTCTTTCTCCTCATTAGGGTCGCGGGGGCATGCTGGAGCCGATCCCAGCTGACTTCGGGCGACAGGCAGGGTACACCCTGGAGTGGTCGCCAGCCAATCGCAGGGCACATATAGACAAACAACAATCATTAAAATTTGTTGTCAAACAGCTAAAATACAGTACAAGATACAATGCTATGTCTAACCACTACTACACTGACTACTAACTCTTAATTCTTTGAGTACATTGTCTGTACTCACTCATTATCCAACTGTTTGTCAACTATCAGTCCTTTCATAACTTATCATTTTGACTATCATTTAAGATTTCTTATGACTGTTATATCAAGAACCTGGACTCCTATTTTACCACATTATACATTATCTCATTTTCTTATGCAAAGAGTGCATTTGGAACACACGAAGTGAACAAATGTATTGCAATTCCAATTCCAAATTAATGTATTGTATTATGAAGTCATGTATTGCAATTGATGTGGAACAGATGGGGGGTAGGATTAAATAAGCTTTGCTTCTTCCTACTCCTTTTTGGACATGTGGAACTGTGAATTGTACTATGTGATGTATTCCAATGTATGCATGTTCAAAATAAGTTCATTTGAAACAATTTTAGTCTAAAATGTACACATTTAAGGCTATTTTTACTTTTGGAATATTAAATAAGTCCAGTATGTTAACATATACCACAAACAAAAAAAGGAACACACACGCACACCATCAGCCACCATCAATAAAGACACACACCTAAAATTTCTGTTGCAAGATGCCCTTGCAGAAAACAGTAAATGGCGTGAAACGTTGCTGCATGCTTTGAATGGGCGAAGAGTAGCGCCATCTCGTGGACATATCGTGGGGGGTTGGGAACATTATAGCGATCTAATTTAATGTATCTGGGACATTATAGCGATCTAATTTAATGTATCTTATTATGTATTGTGTAAAACTAAGACACGAACAACATCAAATTAAAAGCACAAAATGAATGCCGACCCACCATCCACCAGTTCAAGTTCAAGCCTGGAGTTTTGCCAGAGAGATTATTACATGGCTGTTTGACGTGTGTGGTAAGAGGCAGTGTGCTAGCATGAATTAACTTGAGACAAATGTGCACATTAGCACTCAATAAGTCATCAAAACTTACCTTTATGCATTCCCACATAGTATCAGCATTTGAGACCAAATATGAGGTGAAAGAAAAATGGTAAAAATACAGTAGTAGTCTATCTGTGCGGCATGAGATAAAGTTAGCACACGCACAATGGACATGCGTCAAGTGAGACGGATGTAACAGAGAATTCGGCCACTTTTCAAAATAAAACATAAAATACATAAATAAAAAAAAAAAAATGAAATGGAAATGATTTTTTCTTTCTTTGCGGCCCGGGGGTTTGGGACCACTGCTTTAAAGGTTTAAGGTAAGATAGAAGCACTCTCAGAATCTTTATGACGATGGCCCCTGCAGCACAGAGTTCAAGTAAGACCACACGTCCCACAAAATGAAATGTGTTTCCATGCTTTAATATTCACATTGAGCTGTGGTGCACAGAAACATGACATAGTGTTTGAGCTCTTATTTACAGCACTTCCTGCCTTATGTTTTATCGCCCAAGTGGAAGTATGTTACAAATACTCCAAAATTGAGCACATATAGTTTTATCCAAGTCAAATGAAAAAGAATTTTCAATGTCTTCTCAAATTCTAGACATGGACACATGTTAAAAGAAAATAAAATAAAAGGAAATCTTAATTTAGCGTAATGTTGTAAAACACACAAATGTACGTGTTCAGTAAGGAGTTGGATTTGTCAGGAGTAAAATTCTCTTTTTTACAAATGTCTTCTCCCCCCGCCCCCATAACGCCACTCGATAATAATAAAAAGTGTGCGATGCCATGAAAATGGTGGCAGGCTCACGGATCACGTCGAGCAGCAAGTGTATCAATACACACTTTGCTGCTAGAATGACATACAAAGACAGTACAAACCTGATTTCCAGCAGCACTGCAGACTTCAGACAGATGGGCGTACACTGATATGAATACAGGTATAGATACACAGTATATCAAAAGAAAAACCCAGTGTGAATGTATTCAATAGTAAAATGCTGACACCAGAATAACTTAAATCTAAATAAAGTGACCCGAGTTGGGTCCAAAATGTAAAGTACCAACATGGGAACACATGACTTCCTGTTTAATGGAAATGATGACAGCCGTAGAAAAATGTACGTGTAATAACTTAAAAAGTTGTGTAAAATGTTTTCTCGTTGGATGAGACTGAATTTAAACACAAAAAAATGTGGTTGTGCTAAAAAGGTCAAGCAAAAATGTAAAATGGTAGCTTCTTCTCTTGGGAAATACATACCGGTACATGATTTTGAGGAGAGGACAACGCATCAATACGGCTGACGGGAATAATTAACACACGGACACACACATTCGCAACCCGCCCGCCTGGTCTGTCGGCAACGATGTGACCCCGTCACACTGAGGCTGGACGTTCACTGGACGTTCGCAGGTCAGAGGTCAGAGGGCCGGCCCATGGCCATCTCGTGTCTGCGCAGGTGGTTGACCAGAGACTGCACGTAAGTGAAGACGCATTTGGAGTCAGGCTTGTTTCCCATGATCATCATGTCCTCCACCTCCAGCAGGGGCATGCAGTTGGCGTACGTCCTGAGGAGGCATTCAAAGACAGACCACGTGAGACGTTTGATGAGCTAAGAGGAACCCACAAAAGCTATTCAACTTGGGTGGAGGAACAGACTAAACGTATACGTCATTGCCTTTTTCACCACTCAATTCTCATGTTCTCATCTGAAGACACTTTATGAGGTACACCTGCACAATTTCATGAGATCCAATACAAACTAAAGCGCATTCATTTAACGATATATTTATTAATGTGGTTGTATTACACTGCGGTGGTGTAAAACTGCACTGCATCATCCTGACAGCTCATTTTATTTTAGTTTGATGCAATGCAGATTCTACACTACTGCAACAGTGGAATTCATATAAACTATTTTTTAATTTAATAGCGCTCTGGGAGTGTTGTGAGCATTGGATGGCACTACATTGTGCAGCTGTACCTAATGTAAGTTTATCGTATGCAGGCGTTCATAAATGTTCCTCATGTTTTTGTCTTTTAATAACAATAAATACCACGGCTGCCCAATTTTGTTCAAAAGGGCGCATTCTTGGCAAATGTGCAAAGGACGCGTCCCTCCCCCATCTGCGTGAAATTGTTTGATCCTGCCTGAGGGCACTCACTGGTGCTGACTGTGCTTAGTAGCAGTCAGTCGTTGCACCAAAAGCGCTATAAAGCTGTCTAGTACTACAATAAAATCTGGTTTTCAAAAAAGGAAAGGGAAATGCATGGGTGCATTATATGAAATTTTACCTATTCCCTGCACATTCCTTTGTGGGGCCCTGTTGTTGTAATGGTACACACTGCTGGCAGAATGTGTGTGTGTAAGGGGTTACAATCCCAGCCCTAGAAAGATTTTTTTTTCTTTAACAAGAGGAGGCTCCTCCCACCTCTCCAAATAAAATTCTGCTTAGGACCCCAATGTGCCCGCGGGCACCTCTGATTAATAAAACGTGTCTTCATGCGGGAGTAATGCACCAAAGTGACCACCGGGTGGCAATGTGTGCACATACTGTAACTTCTCCCACATTTCTACACAAAGTATCAGAAATAGCGCAGACATCCTGTCTGTGCTCCTGCATGAGAACAGAAACATCAACATAATAAAATAAGTGCTGCTATTTTTGGAACTGCACGCATGTCATTCTTTACTTGAAATGTGTCTTTAAAAGGGTTTAAAAGCCTAAATGCATAAACACATGTAAACTATCGCTTGATTAAAAGAAACTAAACATTTTTTCCTCCGTTTTGTCTGTGAGGCTGTCTGTTCTGGAATACTTGCTCCTTTTAAAGTATTCAAGTGCAGATGGACCAGACCTGGAGCCTCCGCCAAAGTCTGGATAATACACACTAAGGGACATGAACATACCATGTTTGGATCTTTAACGTGAACATCCTACAGCAAGGAAGGATATATGCATCTAGCTGCCTATAACACGCTGGTTACACACGCATACACGGTCCCTTTCTCACCATGGGGTCACTTTTAGCCTGGGGTGCAGCTTTAGGAGGAGTTTTTGGTTTTAACCAGGCCCTTGGTCACCAGACCCCTGTAGAACTCCTGCAGGTACGTGTACACACACTTCCAATCGGGCTCGCGCATCTTCACCATGTCATCCACGTCCAGCAGCTGAGGACAGTCCACTAGCTTCCTGCTCCCGGCAAAGAACGGGAAAACGCAGACAGGAAGGAGGAACCAAACGGTAGGAAGAGGGCAAGAAGAGTGAAAGGAAGGAGAAAGAGGAGGACAACAACAGGTGGGAGAGACATAAAGCAGTGAGCAGCCACGATAAAGAATCAGTGTGAAGAGACAGCAGAGAGAGACAAACAGAAACAATAACATTACATTCTCGGTGTTCACACAAACACAGTGAGGACATGCTCCAAAAACATCATCATACATAACAGTGTGTGGCGTACACAAACACATACACATACACAAAACAAAATGTCAAATGAGCATCAGTCCATGCTCACTTAGACATTTTGTTTCTTTGCTTTAAGACAATAAGATGTCTTTGTGACAACATAATAAAGGAGGTGGCTGAAAGCACACTGGTGAACGCACGGTGTATGCTGTACAACACGTGGTGTTCAGGATAACTGCACACTGCTGCTGTGTTCACGACTGTACATGTGCATCACAAACACACAGGTGGTGACTGTGGTTGGGCGACAATCCAGTGATGAGGACATAAATTATGAACCAGCGTGCACGAGAGCCCACTGGCTGCATGGTGCACATGGGTAACATCACAGGTGAAAATGGTATGATGACAGAAATAAAAAGGAGAGAAACTAGAAGGAGAGATGATATCCCATTGTCCGTTTTTGGTGGGGGTTTTTTTTGACCTGGTGATTTTTTTTAGTTGCTTACAGGTCTCTCTGGTTGAGAAAGAGGAGACAGGTGGAGGCATGGCTGGAACGTGTCATATAAGACAGGTGCCAAGGAGGTTTTGAGGTCATTATTATGAGGAAAAAGTAGTAGATTCACTATACGACTGAATTAAGGGAGAGGTTATTCATCTCTATACTTTTAAGCCCAAGTGTTGACTTGTACATATATTTCATTTATTGCTTGTACAAATATTTCAATATCTTTCCAATTATTTTCTCTCAAGAGTTATTTTTTAGAGCATATTAGATGTATTTAGGAGTTTTAAACAATATATATATATTTTTACGTTTTAAAAATAATGTATTAAAATGCAGACTGTATAACATCCTCAAATAAAAGCAAAATAATATATCTAAAAGAAAAATTATATAGAAATTACTATTTTCATTGTCTTTCTTTATTTTACTTGCTTTATTTTCAGTTATATTACATTAAAATATAGTTACTGCGCTCTTTTATCTTTTCATATTATTAAAAAAAATGTATACATTTTGAGAACAACTACTTAGCTTATCCTATGTTTAAGGAGGGAAGCAGAAGGTTCCATTGCTTCATTGCTTAGCTCCATTGGCTTTTCAATGTGTACTGTATCAATTCTGAAAACAGCACTGACATGCAGCATGAGCAGTCACATGGAGTAAAATACAGCTAAATATTACACTGCATTTGAGGTGTATATCATTTCTGCTGCTTTGTCCAGATTTTCTCTTCAAGAGTGATCATGTGAGTTGATGTGGTTTCTCCATGTACTGAAATGATCAGTCACCTGCTGCCCTGGTGAACCTGCTTGTGTGTTTGGACTCACTCTGCATTGCTGAAGGCCACCTCAAAGTTTTGCCTGCGGTTGCAGGGACTCAAGGAGCTGTAGTCGAAAGCCTCTGGAAAGAAATTGTGCACCAGCGCACAGAACGCCATGCCATCGCTCCAGCTGGATGAAAAGTTTTGTATATCCACATGCTGATTGGGGATGGAAAAGAGGACAAGTTAAGTGATGGAAACATTCCCTGCGTAGGAAGATATTATCTTGGCCTAGAGTGCATTAGCAGCTCGACGTTTACTGGCTGTCATGAAAGAAGAGTGGCGAGCATGAGGCTGCGAGGCTCACCTCATATGAGCGGGTCTTGGCGCGGCACCAGTCGAGCAGCATCTGCTTGATGGAGTTTGCATTGGGTACACCAAAGCTAGTGGAACGCTGGACTCTGTTTACTTTGGAGACCACCTGATTTACCGGGCTTCAAGAGAAGAGATGGTTTGTGTCAATACTTTCATGCTCTTTCTTTCTTTGGTAGTACTAACTCAACTGTTTATCCTCACCCGCCTTCCTCCTTCTCCAGCTTCTCTATCATGGCTTTGCGGGCCTGCATGGCTGAGGTCTTGGGCAAAGTCTGCGCTCTCATCAGCTCCTTGTGCCTCTCTGCTTGCCTTCGTTCCACAGCGGCCAACCCACCACTGCGAGATGTTGATTCATCCTCACGGTCAAACACACTGAAGCATTCACATGGACAGACAACTTCATTATTAAAAAAGGCACACGGCTTATCAAATTGAGTTTAACTAGAAATGCATGATCATAGTAGATCGGAGTAGCCCACCGGCATAAATGTTCCTCAAAAAAAAAAAAAAAAAAATCAGGTTCTAATAAGGTTAGCTAAGATAAAACTGCCTGTTGAATGAGAAGAAGAAATGGCATGACCATTATCAAACTTCAATAAACAGATACCGTTTTGCCCCAAGATCACAAGTACATTACCGTTACAAACGCACAACGTGAACTTTATCCAAATAAAAAGTGTGACCTGTGTTCATTTCGTGGAAGGACCGCAACTCACCTGCCTACTTTTTTGCTTGTATTGGAAGAGGATGAAGATGTGTAGCTGTATGATTTAGACTGGACTGTTCCTCCTGAAATGTAGAGAGCTTTTATCAAAACAAACCCAGCAGATACTAGTATATGAATGGAACTGTAATTTTCAAGAGAGAAGGGCTAACTCACTGTCTGTTTTCTGCACATAGCTAGCCTCTACGACTGTGCTGCGACTTGATCTGCTGCCATCATCTAATCAAACACATTTGATATTGGACTCGTGTAGTTCACTGTCTACTTAACATGTAAGTTTTTTGAGGAATAAAAGTGGTAGGAAAAAAAAAAAAAAAAAAGTACCAGACTGTGCAAAGCGGTCTGTTTTGGTGACTTGGCTGAGGGTGGAACCATCGGCTGACTTCTCCACTTTCCTCCTCATCATCACCTCTTCTGCTCCGACCCCAGCACGATTTTTATGCGCACGGTCATCTCTCTGCTGACGAAGCTCCTGCAGGCGAGTCTCGCGCTCTTTTTCTCTCTGGTCTGGAGAGCATAAACAGATAGATGGAACAGAGGTGGGACATGGGGAGGGGGGAGGAGATGAAGTCAGTGGAAAAAAGAAAGGGAAGGGGATGATACTTATGAAATGCCCCATCTACTTGCACAAAGGTGGATAAAAACAGGACTTGTAGGGGATTTTATGATTTTGTTTTTAGTATTACTGCATATACACTAGCCAGCAATAGCATTACCACTTGCATGATTGAATGTTATCCAATACAAAAACCTGACATTACAAAAAAAATAATGAATTGACACCGTCAGACAGATATTCATTTAAAAGTTTGTTTGTAGTAGTACTTTGTAGTGTTGTACAACTGCAATGCACCATACAGAGAGCCATTTCTAAAATGTTGGTAACTTCATTTAGCTACATGACTGAGTCACGTAGCTCTCGTCATCCGGGGTGGGATGACGGCTGGTGTATAATGTGCAGAGACAAACAGTGACAGACAATGATTTTCAGGGCCAACTCTGCCAAATTCAGAGAGGCCCACTCCACATTATTTAAAACCTACCGCTATTACACTTGTGTGTGTTTAGACTAGCATTAATAAATCATGCACTTTAATATTAGACCATCGGTTGACTTCTCATATTCTACAATGAAGTAGACGTAACACTGTTGTGATGAGTGGCAAACAAAACAATTATCCTGCATCATCATATCTTGCATTGCCCAACACAAGGGATGTGAGATTTACTTGTATGTGCCGGTATTGTTGGACAATACTGGGGGGGTGAAAAAACACACACACACACACAGAGATGATGCAGGCATGTAAGGTGTAAAACCACACTGCAAACCAACCTGTCCTACCTATTTCCTCTTGAGTACAGCCGAGCATGGCCTCTAGGAGCAGAATGGATAGACATATTTTGAAAATGACCTGTGAGCTTGTTTTTTTAGGTCACCCCTTTCACCTCGGTGACTCAAGGTTGTAACAACTTAGTAAATACTTCTCTTTGGAGACTCTGTGTCATCGTAACTGACATAGTAGAGATTTATTATCTTTTTGTTACCTCTCTTTTTCTTGCGAAGGTCTCTCATTGCTGCACGGATCATTTTCCTCTCCTCAAAATCTTTGGACTCATCAAGCTGTCGGAAGAGATCAAAATAGAAACAATGAGTGGTCAGTCCTGACACAAAGGAGGTCACAGCTGTTTATTCACGCTGCGCTGGGGATGATAACGTGCTAACACACTGCAACAAGCTGTGAAATCTCTGAATATAACCCAGCTGACAAGATTTACTGCACTTACACATACTGTGTGTATGTCTCAAGCTATTTGTCACTAAGTGGATCCACAAATCCTCCCACATCATAACTTGGATGTGAAGTACCATTTTATCAAGGAGTTCTTCATCCTCGATGGCAGCCAGCTGGTCAGCGGTCATCTTTCCTGGACACTCAGTCTTGGTTTCGACCGTGGAACCGTTTGGGATGGTGGGGATCTGACATGCCACCTGGACAGAGGGACCAGAAGAAAACACCGGCTCAGAGGCGACGACAGGCTCTGTCTCCATCTGTTGGAGACACACAACACGAACGATAAGAACACATCCATACACAAAGAGGAAAGGTTGCATTACTAAGTGTGAGATTGTGACCATAGTTGGATACAACGAGAACACCCTATGCTGAGCCTCAGATTGTTAAGTTTTATGATTATGAGACCTGGATGATGTGAAGAAAAAAAAAAACAATGTTTGTTGACATTTAGCAGCAATAGGCACAGGGGGATTTGGGTTGAACACCATAATAGGCCTGAGTCAGTGAGGTAGGTTGTAAAACCCACATCTTTCCCTCGTTCTGATAATCTCTTCTCGGACAAAGACTGCCCACTCCTCATAGGCCATTATTTCATCCCACCTCTCCCCCGTCAAGACATGCCAGAAAGAGTGACTTCAAGCACATGAGAGTTACTTGTTCTTCAAGTGTGACTGACACAGTGGGTGTCTAAATGAGACCGAGCTGCCAGGAACCCACCACTTACACGATACCATTAGTAGACAGTGGACATAATGGCATGGATGAAATTAATCCAAGTCATTCTGCCCGCACAATGCTGGAACACACAAATATAATGCATCTCTGTGGTTGCGTTTTCAGGTTGTGACAAATGCGCATGACAGCTGGTGAATGTGTTTTTATGTGGACATACATTTTTTAAAACTTCACTCGTGTGGATTGACATTTTTTGGGGTGGGGGGAAATGTGCATTTTTTCGCGTTTGTTCATTC
Organism: Dunckerocampus dactyliophorus; assembly: GCF_027744805.1. Classification (NCBI taxonomy): domain Eukaryota; kingdom Metazoa; phylum Chordata; class Actinopteri; order Syngnathiformes; family Syngnathidae; genus Dunckerocampus; species Dunckerocampus dactyliophorus. Next base: position 17,272,453 of record NC_072822.1, on the reverse strand, counting down.
CTGCTTGAGATTTCTACTTTATGATAGCCTATGGACTATGGTTGTTTTGGCGTGATTGTTCGTTTCGATAAAGTCATTGTTGATCGACCACCTCTTTTGTCATTCTCTCAATGTCGGGCAAAAGCTGCAGTATTTTATATCAACACAAAAACATCACAATCCACAAGATGTGTCACCCGGAAGAGTTTGCAGCCGTGGAATGGGCAGATTACGCATTTCCCAGCATGCTCTGCTGTACCTAAAATTATCACTTTTCACTGTCTTATGCCTCTTTAAAGGTGTTATTTTGTACAGACGAGGTGTAAGTGCTGCGTTTTTAGTCGTGTACAGTTAAATTATTTAGACTTTTGGTCTGAATCTGGCACCCTTATTAAGAATGGTTGTCAATTTCATGCTACACACAATATTGTTTCCACTTTTAAAACTAAAATTCCAGAGGAGTAATAATCTGCGTAATAAAGCAATAGAATTTGTAGTCCATTGCTTTATCACGCAGATCGCTGTAAGCACTTTGTCTGATTCCACGGGCCAGATGAAATTGCAGAGTGGGCCAGATACGGCCCCGGGCCCTGAGTTTGACACATATATTGTCTACGGGCTCTTGATGAGTGTGTGGTGGGATGATGAGACGAAGCTGTGTGCTAATAAAAAGTGCCTTGGCTGATGCTCTTTCATCGTGTTGAGCTTGCACAACATCTTCAGACCTTAAACATATTGACAATCCAAAGGCAAAACTTGTTGCATGTCATGACTTGCATGCCGATGTCATCATCGGCAGAAAACAAACATACATTTTTACGCCAATAAATGAATATATCGGTCGGCCGATATCAGGCATCACTACAAGAGACAGAAAAAAAGCTGAGCATTGATCTGAGGCTATGGCATGACTGTACGGTAGGCGGCTAGTATAAGACAATTAGATAGTTTCCTTGCAACAATATAAACAGATATTACAATATTGCTTAATTACTGTATGTCTCCATGGATTGTTGTAATTTACCATGCAAGTCATAGCACTGACTTGCGATCAAGTTAAGTGTACTGTACTTATACTCTTAACCTAATTTGAAGGGGAATGCATATTTTTTAAATTTAAACATTGTGGGAAGCCTCTGAGACAATGAAAAGTACCTTAGTCTGGTTGTTTGTAGACTTGTTTTGGGAGGAAACGCCCTAGGCGTACACCAAAATATATTCAGTGGCCATGAAGCCCAAACAAACAACTCTTAAATTTTTCACATGGTGGTGAATGAATGTGGAAGACTACAAACTGTAGCTGTGGGCTTTGTGCTTATGCCACAATCAAGTCCAGGTCCAGATATAGCTCAGACAGCTGTCCCCATCATCTACCACCACCACCACCACCACCACCACCTGCCTTCTCCTCTATGAAGGCCTGACTAGGTTTCCCCAGGGAGAGACTATAAGTAATGTAGAGCCAGTGTCGTACGATAACTGTTGACCGCAGCTTTGTGAACTTTTGACCCCTTAGACAGGGTGGACTGAGAGTAACTTGACCGACAAGGAATGTTTTGGGCTGAGTGAACTCGAAACTGAAACCAGCAAAATGCAACAAAATGGAGAGCAGTGAAGCATACAAGCGTGTTCAAGAGTCAAATTGCATGCTGAGTACGACAAATTCATACATGTTGGCAGGTCTGAACTAATATTGAAAGTCCTCCCTGCCTCTCATGCCCCCCTTGACAGTTCACCGCACCCCGCCAGGAGTCCCACCCCACTATTTGGAAAGCACTGCTGTAGACAGATACTGCAGTTGAAGCCAACTGGTCACAGATCAATGACTATTTTTTCAACTACTAATATTGTGTATAGACAAACACACTCATTATTAAGTGGATGTTGAGGGATTACTAATGTCGAAGCTTGTTTAATAACCCACTGACAACCTAGTCTTCAATAGAATGTGTCAAGTGAGAGGCAAACAACCTGACAAGGTAAAAGCTTTGTTAGGATTGGAGAAAACCATGCTCTCTGCTGAAAAGGCAATTCTGGCCTTTGGTAGAACTAACATACAGTATGTCTGTCTACAACTATCCACACAGGAACACAACATGTCCCAATCAAAGCAATCAAATAAAAACAGATCAGAATCAGAAGCGTGGTGATAGCAGTACCGTGCTACTGTTCCATGAAATGTTTGCCATCAGAGCGGGAGCAGAGAGGGAGCGGCAGGATGCAAAGGCCGGAGGGTGAGAGACTGGCGCTGACTCGTTTTCCATAGTCTGTGTTGTGTCTGTCCATTTGGAAGCAGAGTCTGAGACTTGGGAGCAAGATTTCTTTGTCTGGAGTTTGACTGAAGGATCATCCACAGCTGAAATATGTGAGGTTGCCTGATGCTCTGTATCAATTGTTTCATTCTGGGTTGTGCAGGCTGGGGAATGACTCGAGGGAACGTTTGTTTTAGATGGCTCGGAGGGTAGGTTTGAGATGACTTGTGATAAAGAATCAGGAAGGCCCATCGCCTGGCAAAGAGCCTCAACTTGCCTCAACAATCTCTCCTGCTGAATCGTCAGCCTCAGGTTCTCTTCTTGCAGCCTGATCACAGCCTCAGTCAGGGGTACCACCTGAGCTGCTGCCTCCTCCATCTGTAAATCCACTCGCTTTCCAAATGCCTTGAGATCACAGTGAATCTCCTCCACCACACATCTCAGTGCCGATTCAAAACTTCTATCACTAAACTGCTCCTCTTCATACACTTGCGCTGCAAGGAGATCTCCAATGACCTCCTCTAGGCCTGATGTGGAACAAACACTATCTGGGCTATCCAGTGCCTCTGGAGCCTGTGAGGCTGGTAGGAAGTCCAAGTTTACCCCAGGCATGGCGACAACAACTGACAGCTTTTAGGCCTTCAAGAAATTACAACTGTATTTTTTCCTAAGTGGGCCTCAATGTGATGGCTGCATGAAAAAGTGGCCTAGTCTTCTGTCCTTCAGCCCTTTTCAGGCCCTCAAAACACATGCTCTTTATAGCCCCCGCAAACCGCTCCTCTTTGGTAGCCCACACTCTACCAGCCAATGAGCGTGAAAGGAATCCCGTTACCAAGGCAGCAGCAGTCCCATCCCCTTTTTCCAGGTGCCATAGACATGTCTATTTATCTCCGACTGGGGCATTATTCCAATGAGCCAGTCAGCTGTGGGGCTGAGAGGGCACAATAGTGTCAGCAATTTTAAAAAATGCCCCCCTCCCTTTGCCCTTCACACCTCCATTGGAAGGCAAACATTATTAAGTTTAGGCTTAGGCTTTTAAAGGGCTAAATATGTATTATTAACACATATATATTAGTCTTTCAATTCCCTCAAAATTGCTTGTTTGGGCAGATTTCTATGACTGTGATTAAGAGCATTCTACGTAATTTTTAGGATTATGCATGATCACTGGGGGTAAACTTGAGCTTTAGGCACATATTCTAGAAGTAGAGTGCTACAAATATACCGTATTGAATGAGAAAAAAACAAACGTGCAGCCTCAAGGTGCTGTGTATAAAGTGTGGTCAGGTACATGCAATAAACAAACAGAGTTGCATTATCTCCTTTAAATATGTCGGTGTCTGTGCATATTAGAAACAATCTGCTGCTGCGTTTCTAAAAATAACAGTGGAGCTTCCCTCAAAGCTAAGAAATATAGGCATGTAGAGACCATGGTTAGGCACCGGTCCATAGAAAAATAATAAACCGCAATGGAGTAGCAAACTCAAATAAATCCTCAAGATGAACAACAAGAAAAGTTTTGAAACTTTCCAGTTCGCACCCACTCTGCAAACCATTATCTGTAATGTACAATATGTGAAGCAGCATGTGACATGCCTCAGTGGTATTTTAACAATGGGGTCATCCTCACACTGTGCTCATCTAAGATAATCTGTCATTGACTGTAGGCCACAGTGATCCATAGTTAATGCAAGCAGCATGCTTGATCCACAGCTCCACAGTAATCTCTCTGACGATGCGAAAGACTGACTATGCTGTCATCAGTCAACATTTATTATATGAGTGTTAACGGACGACAAGCACAGTAAGCAGAGAAGAGAACAGCTGTGATCACTGGGGCTGTGAAGCAGTATTTTGCACACACCTCTTGATCTTCCTATTGATCTCATCTCAGTCATGCTGTAATAAATTATGAGGGGCAGCACCAAAGCGACATCTACATAGAAAGTGATACTTGTCACTTTGACACATTCTAGGCTCTAGTTACATATAAGTAAGGTTCTCTTTTCAATCTCTCCATCCAAATACAATTGCATCACAGCAACACATCACTGCTATTTGTTTTTGTGATTGCACTTTTCTTAAAAGGCTCAAAACGCATCAAAGCATTGCACATAAGACAAGAATGTGTGGCCTGTGGTTTAATATCTCCAAAAATAGCCGAACACATCAGTTTTTTTTTAATCCTGTTCAGTGTTGCGGGGAGCTGAAGCCTATCCCAGCTAACTTTAGGCAAAAGGCAGACTACACTACACCATTGACTAGATGCCAAACACAGGGCTTGTGAGTAGATTATTTCAATGCCACACGTAATAATTAAAAGGTGCTGTCTGCATTGGTTGGGTACCGCATGGGAGGGCTAACTTTCAAATGTGTTTTTTTTCGCCCCTTCCTGCTCTGACATTTCACGCTACGGCCCATGTAACATGCACATGCGGTCATTAGTTATATTTGTTGTCAGCTAATGAAAGCGATTTGGCAAAGTTTAGCTACCAAAGTTGGCTATCATTGAATGTATAGCCTATCATAACCATACAGTGACTTAATTGTCGGTCGCTTCTAAGACTGCTTTTGTGTATGTGCACGTGCCATGGACATGTACGACTATACGACACTGCGGTGAGGGTGAGTGAAAGCCATGAATGCCAATCGTTTTATTCAGGTCGAACAGAACTTTTAGTTTAACTTCTAATTGTGACAAATATAGACATTTATTTGTTCAGCCTGTTCTTTTAAACCACTGTTGATAACATATTCTAGCCGGTGGTGGTGCTGTTTTATTTTACGGTTGAAGAAAATATAGCTTGGAGCCGAAGAAGGACAGCTCCTTTAATTCCCTACAGATGCTCCAGAGATGGGGAGATGTCCATCTGTCAGCTATAGAAAAGTACAAGAGCAATAAAATGGAACGAAGGAAATAGTGGAGGTTTGACATTGGACCACCGAGGCAAAGTCGAGACCACACAAACAGATCAGAGACTTGCTATAGTCTGTGGTGCTGTGTTTAAAAAAAAAAAAAAAAAAGAAACACACAAACACACAAAAACAAGCAATCTGCAAATCTTTGCTGTTATGAAGAGTTTTGATTATGTAAAATGATTAATAAACAAAAATAAAATATTCTTGATCTAATCCTTTTAATTAACTTATTGAACACATTCATGTTATGCCACAAATTAATTTGTTTCTAATCATACAGTAAACATTGCCTTTATTGTACTGCAGTGGTTCCCAAACTTCTTACAATCACGTACGCCTCCAACATTTGACCTGAAGCCAGGTACCCCCTACTCTTGCACAATTAAAACATAAACCTTTTTTTTAATCTTAACTTGAAATATTAAACATAATTATTTGTTAATTTAAAAAGTAATTCTGGGTCAAAAAATGTATTGTGTGTGGTCAACTTTTGATAAAGTTTCACATGAGCACTGATAAATAGAGAAATAATTGTCCTACATATACATTATTCCAGCCTGATGTTGGGATCCTTCCATTTAAATGGGTTAAATTTGAGCTTCACTTTTTTTGTCCACTCACGATTGCTATTTGATACCATATGGAAGGGGAAAGTTTAACATACATGATAAACCTGTATTCGAAGCAAAAAAATAAAATAAAATACATACATACAACCAGCGATAAAGCCTCAATTTCTGGGGAATACCCACTCTCTCACGTAGACACACACACACACACACACACACACACACACACACACACACACACACACACAAGCCTCAATTTCTGGGGAATACCCACTCTCTCATGTAAACACACACACACACACACACACACACACACACACACACACACACACATGCATACATATACATATACACACGCATGCACGCACATTGACAGGTTTTCACCGCTGCACATTGCAGGGGCTAGAACACCAATAAAAATAAAATCTTGTCAGATTAAACACTCTTAATACACAAAGTAATTACACTTATTTGTTCATATAATGCATACAGAGCAATGAACAACTTCATGCTCTGTCTGAGTCTCCTCCCTGCTTTTTGTTCTGTGCTGTTTGTGCTGTAAGGCATTCAGGCACACTCGTAATTGTGAGAGTTAGGCACTCATTTTTTTTCATTTATATTCACGTACCCCCTATGACAATTGGCGTACCCCTGGGGGTGCGCATACCCCACTTTGGGGAACTAGGTTCTACTGATAATCAATGATATGTCTTTCTAAAAATTATGCCCATTTTTGATTGACAAAATGGTGGAGTGCCTTTCTACATACACCATTGCAAAACTACAACCACAATAATAAACATACTGTTAAATTAACACCTCTTTAACAGTGTCAATGAAACCTAAGGATTAAAAAAGCAGGGTTTTGACATGGCTCTTGTATTGGATTAACTGTTTCGGATGTAATTTTTGTACAACCAAAATAAGTGTGCTAACATTACTGTTATATATTGGGGTAAAAATCATATATTTGTTTGCCTTCTGTTAAAGGGATAGTTAGATTATTTGTTTGTACTTTGAGCTAAAACGGAATGTTGCCATCACTTGTTTCTTAGTCAGACATGTTTACTTTCACTATCCCAGCAGTAAACACTGTGAAACATGTGATGGAAAGGTATGCAACAGTTGACAGGCGGCAGCCCGAAGAGAGAAAAAATCACGTCAAGCAATTATGAAGACTTTTTCGTGTCAAACGGTTTTGTGATGCAAATGTATTACTCTATTGAAAGTATATTGTTTAGAGAAGCAAAACGCTTTCTTTTTGTGACCCACCAACTAGCCGGAACTACTTTCTTCAACACCAAAAACTAACCAGAACTCACGAGACAAAGTGGGGGAAAAGTCACCATTGATGCACTATACTGCTGGTGGGGATGTCACACAATTTCATGTCCAAAAAATCCAAACTGTCCCTTTAACATACTATACATATAGGACAACATACTACATGCTTGCTATTGCTGTTAAAAGAAAAAAATCAGCAAATAAAAACTAAATGAAAGACTCACTGTCATAGTCTTAGTCCTTAACAATGTTGGCATTCATGATAAGCCTATACAATAAGGAAACCATTGTTGTGGTTCTTAGCTTATAAGTGAGAGTCTTGCTGTGTAGGCATGCAGTCATCCCTGCTGTGCAATGGTAATGTCTGTGGCTGACCCTCAATGCCAGTTGTGATGAATAAAACTTGGTAGCAAACTCATAAGACTTTAACGATTAGTGAGTAACTACACTACATACAACACTGTATGCTGACGGGTTGGTGAAAATAGTGAACTCTTGGATGATTGAAAGATGTGGTCCAACTTACCAAAACTGCACATCCTCTTTAAGAAAGCAAGCATTTACCTGCACGTTGTTAGGTTGTTGTACTCAGGTATGTCAATCTCATCTCCTACAAAATGCTGCCCTCTTCTTGTGAAATAGACTGATGAAGTGTCTTAGTTCATACCTGTGTCTCAGTGAGGCTCGAACTGATGGACACACTCTCATTCCAACCTCTTAAATGCACTCTTCAGCCTCGAACACTCCTCCCAGCCCTAATTAACCAGCTCCCTGATCCCATAACGAGATTATGTCTGCTCTCAAGAGCGCCATTAAAGAGTAGGCAAGACACCACCTCTCCTCACCTTCTCACCCTCCCCTATCCTCAGTTCATCAGAACACTTCCTTTCATGGAGGGCAGTGGAGGTTAAGGAAGGCAACACATTTGGACTTTAGCTCCTTTCCAAAACCCTGGAGGTCACTGAGCATTCTAACAGCAGTGGCTCTCCTCCATCAGCGGACAACTTGGGCTGCTCTCCAAAGAGATGCATCTTAAAGGATGGCCAAAAAAAGACGTGATGGAACGACTTGAGTTTTCAGCTGAGACTTAACCAACACTTCCCATATAGATCTCAGTGGGCATTTGCCTGCTGAGAGAAAAGGAGGAATGCCCTGAGCACCTCCTCTTCCTTCACTCTCCTTCACATACCCTACAAGGAGAGATGTGACTGGCCTTTCTGTGTTTGATAAACACTGTTCCCCTCCGCTCTCCTCTCACTCAGTCTTTCACTGAACAGACGTGCTTACCCCCCGAGTCCTTTGTGGGTGATTTCTGTCATACAAACAGGTCAGAAACATTGCATAATTCAACACTAAACCCCTATTTGAATGCCCACAGAGTGTAGAAATTGCTTTATGTTTTGATGAACTCATAGATGAGTCATAATTTTCAGAGTAAGGTTGTACCTTGATGGAGGATCCAGTGGACAAGCTGGAGGAGGAGGAGGAGATCTTGAATGGTGTCGCCCGGAGGCCAAGGGTCAGCTCTGAAAGACATATCGCATTTTTGGGGTTAAAATACATCCGCGCAAAAAAGCCTCTGATATGTTGGTGCATCTTTAAATGTGAGACGTGTGCATGAACTGTGGCCACCATTAGTCAGTTACATAAGCTGCCATACTGCCAAAAACATAAACTAGTCTGAAAAGACACAAGCGAGAAATACATACATGACACCGGCATTAACATAAATAACTCTTACCTTTACCTTCATTAGTGTGCACGTGATCCCCCGCCCCCGAGCACAGAAGACACATCTGGATCATGACATACCCTTAAGACTCGCTTGCCGTTTTTTGGTATGGGAAAACATTTACACCCATTAAAACAAATGAGGCCAAAAAATAAAAAACTAAAATAAATCCCAAATATGTGACCCTTGTGAAGCAGCACAGTTAGGCCAGCGGAATGTGTCCTGAATGAGGTGAGGAGGCATAATAAACACACAGGTCTGGCCTGGGCCTAAATTGAGTGTTTGGGTTGGCGGTCATGGATGACAGGATTAAGTAAAACTTTAGATGCCTTGCTGTTTGGACAGACAGTAATAACTGTCGCTTCATCTGTGCTTCTGAAACACACACTTACAGGCTGTACAGCTGGTACACTTACGTAATAATGTAAATGGAATATACAGTATATATATGAGAAAGATCTTAATATGTACCATGTGGTATGATCTGTAATTTCATTAATGTATATGCTGAATAAATACAAGTTATATGTAAATTTGATATATGAATTAATACTGTTTTAATTGAGGAAATAGGACTGCAGTTACACTGTGAATGCAGATTAACTAGAACACTTTTTAGCTTGGGAAAGAAACCTAGAGCATAAAACTAAATGCTAAAGAAGCTAAAGCAATCAACTAAGTAATAGACAGGATTTGAGGTGCACTGCACTGTAACAAAATAGTGAACCTTCATTTCACCCCTAAAAATTCTTAACTTAGAAAGTAAATCACATAGCAGACAAACCAGTGCACTGTTCAGTCTGGTCTGAGTAGACAGTTGTTGTGTCCTTTGTCCTGATAAACTCTGTGGTGAACTGCTGACCTCACCCACTCAAAAGCCCTCCTTATGACAAGGACCCTTTAGAACAAGCATGCTTCTTCATTTGCAGTCTGACAAAAAGCTTTGTCATCATCCCACTTGTGACCAATTCTGGTGATTGTCACCTCCTACAGCTACCGGGTTCCAGTGGGAAATTAGGGTTGATTCCAATGAGCTCAACATGATAAAAGCTTAAGACAATATATACTGTAAATACATGTATTAGAGAGTGGAGTGAAGGTGTTTCCTATTGCTAAAAGGCCCTACCTGTTCTCTGCCCCAGAGCATTAGCAGTGATGCGTGGGGTCATGTTGTTGATGGGGATAACGTTGCCCCTTTGAGTGGATGTAGGTGAGGCACGTGTGTGCCCATCTTTGATCTCAATGGTGAGGAAAGTCTTCATGTCTGGGTCTGTCTCTTCTTGGATGCACTGCTGTCCAGCTGCTCTCCCTGGGGTCCTGTCGTCCTTTGAATCCCTCAAGACAGGCCCACTCTTCTCAGCCAGATTGTTCGTACCTCCCATGGACTCCTGGGATTGGCCGGCTGAAGACAGAGGTTTGTTAGCCACACCTCTGAAATGAGGTGTGGCCTGACTCTTGGATGCAAGAGAGGTGTGAGCTGTCGAGTCCACGCGCACCCATGCGGGCCTGTCGCCAGAGGAGTTGAGGGATGTTGCAGTGGGTGTAAACAGCTGCGCAGCTCTGGAGAAGTTTGTCTGGCCAATGCTGCTCAGAGGACTCTTCTTCAAAGCCGGGACGTTTATGTTCTGACTGGGCTCGTTGAACTTGCGCATCCGATCGCGTACAGAGTTAGCACGCTTGGCCTGGTCCAGCACAACATCTTTCTTTTCAGGTGCTGTGAAGACATAATGACAAAGGAAAACTGAAAGGTGATCTGAACTTACCACACTTTCCTCTTTAAAGTCCTGCTCTCCACTCCCACCTCAAATGCTCCATAAATCCCCTCCCTCTGTGTTTGGTTCCAACAGTTTTATGTATCTTCTTACAATATCTCCTTTCACATCTTTCAGAAAATAATTCTTTCACTTGTTTTTTTATAATCCTTATTAAATGAAGGTTATACCCTGACTTGCTACAACATTATGACAACTATTGAGCCAAAATAGGACATGTATAAAAACATTCTGCATGCAAAGATAATGTTTACTTTTTGCATCACAAGGTGTGTTCCCCTCCCTGCTGTCCCTCTTGTGGAACTAGACATCCAGTGTTTCCCATACATTCAGTTATTTATTTATTTGTGGTGGCCCGCCAAAACGTTGTACATCGTAACTCTGCTCCGAATTCCCACACGATATGCATTAAAAAGTGAAAGAGAGGAAGTGTTTCTTGCATCATGCATTTATAATACAAGCGGTCAAAAGGTAAGTATTCGCCACAGGAGCAGAGAGATCAAGCCGTGTGTGCGTTAACACAGCCGTGAAAGACGAGGTGTGGAAGCGTGCAGAACACCTCCACAAGTGTGCAGCCGAGCCTTTAACTGTGCCTGTGGCACACTGTAGAAATAAATAAATAAAAACTCCAGCAAAAATGGAAAAGTGGAGCAAAAAGACGATGTAAAAAGAAAAAGCTGAAATGTTGATACTACAGTACTAATAAAAAAAAAAAAATCACAAAAACTTGTCTTTTTTTTACAAAATCACAAGCTCATACGTCATGGCCAATTTTGCTAATTAGAATGACATCTAGGCCCACCTCCCCGGGACACCTGTCACCACAAATAGACTGCAGTCCAATAGGAAACACTGCATTCACAATAGTCAGTATCAGTTCATTATTTCTTACCAGCATCCTTGTCCTTTCTATGAGTGAGGGTCAAATCACCTTCAAGTACCTAAGTGCAGGGAACCAAAAACAGACAACAAAATGATTAATGAAGGGCGGAGTAAGAAGCACCGGATTGACAAACACCATGTACTCAGTGCAGGGTCTCACATTCAAGAGGCCTTACAGTTGCCATGAATGGATGACCGTGGTGACAACTACACACAATCCTTAACACAGAATTGACTGCTGTTGTTTTTATTTTTTCAATTTATTTAGGATAGCCCCTTGAGATGCAGCATCTCATTTTCGAGGGGGTCCCAAGACAGATACAGAAAATATAAATACACATAATATACACAATACATAGAGACAATAATACACAGCAAGCATAAAAACACACTGCTCTACCACTTCCACAAACCATACACCATTATGTAACATTTGTGTTTGGAGTAAAGCAGAGAGCCCCTGTTCTTTTTTTGGCTGTGGAGGCCCAGAGTGTTTACATTACATTCAGTCGGCTGAGCATCATCCTATATAAAGCAGGCAGTAAAAGAAGTCAGGGCTGGGCTAGGGTAAACACATTTAGAGAAGCCACCCCATGGAGTCATGGACATTCAGGATGACAACTAATATCTGCTCTGTGCTTTGGGATGAACAGATACTGAACTGTGTTTGCTCCTCTCTGATAGCAGGTGAGGCTGACACACTGCTGACAGGAAGCAGACACACTCAGGTGCACATGTGTTTGTACTTGTAGCCCAGCAACAAAAGCTAAACAGCACAGACTAGGACCTCATCTCTATGTGTTTATGGATGCCAATGTGACCTGGGTGTCAAATAAGACCGGAATGTGTCAGGGAAAGAACTGCTCACACTAGAGGTTCTAACACTCCACAGCCCCATCTAGTGGAAGAGTTTAAAAAATGTTCTTAGACACTGAAGAGACAACATTATACAATTACAGTGTACTTACTTTTCATTTAGATATGATGAGTCGTTAGCTATTTTTACATTAACATTGATTGCATTGAAATAATTCTCACTTTTAATAAAACTAATAACAGTCACATATTTTGGTTACCAAAACAGATACTTGCCAATTGTATTTTGCGAGGAGTTTAAATGTACGGTTTTGATGAATCGGATTAAGTGAGGATTTGAGGTGATATGTTTTGACATATGACCATGTTTATTCATGTTTCCATTGAACACCACACCCCAGTAACCTCATTAGAAATAACAATACGGTATGTAGTTTACCTTCTGTCTCAGAAAGTTGTGTTTCCCCTCAGCAGTACCATTGACTGGGCCACTTTCAGGAGTTCTCCGAGATAAGACAGACCCATCTGGAAGATCCTGGTCGACAACAAGGTCCTGGTCGGGCTGAGTCTGAAAGTTGGTTACACCCTGGCTTCTGCTCTCGGTTTCTGAGTCAGTGCTGTATGCTGAGATACTTGTGTCTACCTCGCCTTCCTCTGTCGGACACCTCTCCTCAGAGGACATACTCACACTTTGGTCTGAAGCCACTGAGTCATTTCTCTTTCTTGACACCAAGCCAATGTTGTCAGAAGCTCCAGAACCTAAAGAAAGTCTGATAGCAGAATCTGAGACATCTGAGTCCAGTCTTTGCCTGATGTGAGATTGGGAGGTGATGCTGCGCTCTGATGCCCCTGAGTCTTGTCTGCTGCGTTGAGCGGAGCCCTGGCTCCTGTCAGAACCTCCAGAGTCCAAACGGGCTCTGTAGGTCGAGCCGAGGCTCTTTTCTGTGGCCACAGAATCCATATTGGACCTGGAAAGCATTGAGGCCACGCTGCAGTCTGAAGCTGCAGAATCAGATCTCTGTCTATGGGACAGGACGAGGTCAGGCTTTGGTGCCACTTCTTCTCTCTGCGAATGGATCAGCAGAGGTTCAGAGCCCTCCGCCTTCACGAGGTGATCAAAAACCAGCACCATGCCTGATTTGGACCCTGCAACACAAATGTGCAATGTAAAAAAAAACCAAAAAACAGTACAATCCAGGTTAAACTTTGTTGCTGCCTCTGGTGTTTAACTCGATAAGAGAAGAGATGCAACAGGTGGTTATTAGGTGAATCAAAAGAGGGGAAAAAAATACTTCCGCAGATCAGCAGCTCAAAGAGAGGCTAGAAAATATAACTTGGGAACAAAGAGGAGACACGTGGAGACATGAAGGGATGTCGTCATTTCCTCCAGACTAGCCTCAGTTCCTGAGCAATATTTGCTGGATTGTGTTGCACATCAATAAAAAGAACTGAAAGACGAAGCATGTTGTAGGTGGCAGGCAAGACGACAAGGAGGAAGTGGGACTGAAATGGAGACATGAGCTCCCTCAATGATTCCTCTCTCCTCAGGAAACCACACTCCAAACAACACAGCATGCCCACATCCTTTCTACCTCTAAACAAACAGTGCGTTTTATGGGGGAATATCTGAGGCTGCGCACATACCATAGATAAGGAAACCAGATCACAAGGATAACTTCAAGTTACCAAAGTTATCCAGCAGCTGATTTTACCTCCACCGGAGATATTATGTTTCTATTGCCATTTGTTTGTGTGGGCTGAGGAAGAAGATATTAACATTGTTCTGTGGTTTCAGATAAAAAAGGTACAAATGCAAATATTTTTCCTCACTATAACATTCCAAAATTTGTATTTTGTATATTACACTACGCATGTCCACCATTTGGAGCTTGTTTAGTATTTGCACCCCTCCATTTCTAAAAAAAAAACAGTATGCTGTTAATTTAAAAAATATACGTATGTAATGTAATACAATTGCAGCTACATCCCACTCGAGGTCAGAGGTCATTCTGTGTATAATCTGCTCCTTTACTCTTTAATTAAAAGTTAAGAACCCAAGAACGCTGCTTCTCTTCCAAAGTCTCACATTTTGCCACTGGGGAAAACAAAAAAAAGTCTGGTACATTGTGTAACAAAGTCTGGGAAGATCCCCACTGCTCCTGGATAATGACAGCTTTTCATTTTGCTTGAAATTAGCAGTAAAAGCACTTGCACTGCAGCCAATGTGGTGTAGAGTCTCAACAATAGCCAAGCAATGAGTCGTCTTCTTCTCACTGAAGCCATGCGCCAATGCAATCAAGAATTTGTCATAGTTGAGTGTGCATCTTGACTGATGTTGCTCATGAGGATGATTTCCATATAGTGATGTTATAATCCTTAAAAAAACGAATGCCATATTTGAGGATCTGTAGCTTTTACTTCAGTGCACATAAGGACAATTTTACGGTGGCCGTCACAGTCAAACATGCTTAACGTCCAAACATTAAGATGATCCAAAACCAAAAACACACAGACACCATAAGGCACATGCAACGAGAAATGATGAAATCATATAAACACTACATAATCAAACAAATGACATGATAAAAGTTGGTGGTGCAAAGGTAGATTTTTATTTTGATGTCTTTATTAAACATGGTTCCGTAAAAATCAGTTGCTCTACTATGTCTTAAATTTTTAAAGATGAATATCCCTCATGTCTGGAAGCCTGGCTAACTTCCTGGAGGCCTGGCTAACTTCCATTTTGTTCCATGAACTTGAAGTATTTCTGTCATTTGTGTGATTTGGGGGTTTGTGTGTGTTTTTTGCATTTGTTTTTGATCCTGCAGCATTTATGTGACTGTAGTATTTCTTTGTTTTCCGTTTTATGGTGTGTGTTTTTTTCTTTTGGATCAATTTTTGCGTTTGAAGCGTTCGGACGTTGCTGCATGATTGCCCCTGTCTACCACCGGACAATTTGGTCACAAAAAATACTCATTAAGATAAATCATTTGTCATCCATGGTGGAGACAAATTCATGTTCTAAAGTGGTCATGTCAGAAACGTATACAATGCATCCTACAGTCTGTACAAACATTTCATTTTCTAAATCACAGCCTTGCCAATTACAGTTGTTGCATGCAGTATGGCTGAACATATGCTCATATACTTAAAGCATTTAAATAGAAACTTTTGTCTTTGCGCCAGAGGAATGTGTTTTTGCAATGTTGACAATCGCAAAGAATGCACTTCTAAAAGGCTCATCTGTCATTTTCTCTCATACTTTTACTCCAAAAAAGGACAACCACCCGCTAGAAAAAACACCAGCTCACACTGCCGACTCTGTGCTGTCACAACCGCATAATGTACTCTCTTTGTTGACAAGTGATTTTCACAGGTGGTCTTCTTTTGTTGACCCAAGCTTTACCCTGACTTAAATTATAAGGTAGGAATAAATTAGGAAAACTGGCAGATATACTATGCCACATGAAGCAAACATAAGTCCTGTTATGGTATCAGCTTTATTTAGCTGAGGTGTGGCTGCTGGGTTTCCCTCTGCTGGTTCCCATAAACCCATCGCCAAAGTCGAGGTCCATGAGAAATGCCCTAGGAGGCTAAGTGGACCAGGCCACACAGAATAGCATGGCTGCAGAATGGACTTTAAATTGTATGACAAGGATATTTCGTCAACGATCATGACGTTTAATAGGGGGAGTCATTGTTTGACAGGCTATAGATGTGGTTAAAACATTATTACAGTTAACGAGGCATAACAAGTTATTAATGATCAGGTCAGCAATAAAAGAAATCCATCCATTCCCCCCTGAAGGCTTATATTCATACCCTTTTATTAAAAGGCCCCAGTAACGGCAGTTAATGAAATTACTTCACACTTAAGATGCAAAAGAATTTAAGCTGTTGGCTTGAGGGGCTCCACACAGTTAATAAACCTACATGAATTAACTTAAAGGGTCTGAAATAATATTACTTTTTGACTGCCAACTTGGAAGAAAAGCTCCTTTAGGCGGTTGTTTAACAAGCGCTTAAGAGGAAGTTGTGTTAAGTTTGCCGAATCCAGCCACAAGTTCACTGCACAGAGGTGGTCAGTGTTTACCTCTCGTTATTAGCGACTGAAGTAAATTTGACCTTCTTGGTGAATGTTTACACCGTACACAAGCTTTTGTATTGCAACAATCCTGAACGTGTGGGATGTTGAAAACTGATTCGAGTGTGAGGGTGTGCACGATTTCAAAAGAAGTGGCTCTCACCCAGTCTCTGCAGCTCTCTTCTTGGGTTTGTCTGCTGGCCACGCAACTCCCGGATCTGAGATTTGATGTGATCTTGTTCAAATGGACTCTCCTGTTCTCTCTTCTGTAAAAAATACAATAGGTAAAGCTATTAGCTCAAAAACAGTCATGTTTGATGTCTGCTGAGGATCGCAGTTAGAGGTCAGCTGCTGTGCTTGAAGATGGAGCCATGCTGTGGAACATGCTTTGCCAGCTGGCAAAGTAAATACAAATTTTACTTCCCCTACTACAGTCTCTAGATAGAGAAAAACGCATATACATTATACATTATACATTATACATATACACACACACACACACACACACAGTATATACACATACATACATGACGGCAACATTAATGGAAAGGAAGTTGCAACAGAGGGGCAATCTACAAGGACTGGCAGCAGCATTTCAGGAGGGAAGTACAAAGGGTGCAACAATGTACTGTTGATGCACTCCACAGGAACATCAGCTGCATAAATATGTCTCCTCCAAAATTCTGCATAAAGGCAACTGTCCCAAGTTTTAAAATATAATAGTTCGCTGAATAGCTAAAGCACTTTGGATGTGATGTCGAGGTACTTTGAAAAAGGTGTTGGGAAAAGTCTAACATAGGTTTGGGTGGATCCTAAAACATAAACACAAGCTTATGTTCTTGGGGGAAAAAATGACTTTATTCGAGATTTACAACTCAGTATTACTTCAAAAAGCCTCTGAACAAAAATTGCAAATCTTTGAAGCAAGGAATGAAAACACACACAAACATTCTCAAGCACACACAGACACAAACCAGTGTGTCAAAAGGTAAGAATGTAATGTAATGTAATCTATTACATTACATTATTATCTATTACAGTTGTCAGTTACATAATTAATCAGAGTTGTATTCTAAAGGGCTTTTAATCTAGCTGCTGTGTAATCAGAGATGACAAGATGAGCATTATTGCATTGACCTGGCAGTACACACCAATGTTCCCTCTAAGCTGCACGCGTGCACAACCGCGCACTGATCTTGTGTTCAACGTACAGCTAATCCTTGCAGCACAACAAAATAAAATCCAACCTGAACTCTAAACAAACAAAAAACATAATAGGCCTGTAACGATAAATGGATTAATCAATAAATAAATAAAAAAAACAACAAAGTTGGTAATTTTTTCCGGCCTCAATAAATTGACATGTATACGCATGCGTGTTTGTTTTCCTCGTCTCGCTTTCAGGCTGCATGACAAGAGGGTTCACTCTGCAGCTGTCTGTGCAAGTTGGTGCTACAGTGGAATGAACGGAGAGAGTGAACCCTCCTCTCAGCTATCTATGAGCTTTGTCCCTGTATGTGGAGGTGGGGCTACCTTGGCTAGCAGCAAGTTAGCCTCGTGGGCAAGCATACGCCAAGATGAATGAAGGCACAAAACTAAGGCGAATGCCACAGCTCCAGTGTGGGAATATTTCAGTTTTAAAAACAGAATGAGCAAGGTGAGTGCATGAACACCAACGAACCCATATGTCGCATTTGTTCGAAAGTAGTGACGAGGAAGCATAAATGTTGCTTGCTGTCTTTTAAGGTGGACTGGCTGTTTGAGTGTGTGGAAACAGAAGAACAACAGTTGAATCTGGGTGAGACTTTGAGCCAGTTTTCTGAGTGAAAAGTGTGGACTGAATGTGTTGCTGAACCGTGCATGTGGTTATAGCATGCTTTTATTTTGATGGCAGGACTTACCGAATACAGGAAGTATTACGCCGAGTTTGCCCGAGTCATGCTGGAGGGACCGGAAGATGGTTGTTTTTTCAGTTGAGACTTTTTTTTTTGTTTTCATTTAGACAAAAGTAAACATATACAGCAAATGTGGCATCACTTTGAAGTAAATTTCCAGAATGAAATAGTGCCAGAACAGGCTGCTGCCAAACATAAAGGAAATTAGGAAATAAAAGTACACATAATTAACAAAATAAATGGTAAAAAAAAAAAAGGTTAAAAATTTTTTTTAATGATAAACTAGGCGTTTCTTACAATATTCAGATCATTAATTGGATGAGATAGTTCCACGGCTTGTTTTGTCCAAGGTGGACAAAAAAGAAAGCTACATTGTGAAATACGTGTTGCTGACCTTTTGAACCCACTAATATACAAAATACCACAGAATGGAAGTTGGACTACCTCAAGTTCTCAGGTTTTGGACAGGTGCAATACTACAGTGTGCATGTCTGATGGGGCTCACAGTGGGCGATGCTCAGGTCGGTGTGTGAATGCTCAGACAGTGGGAAAATTGGCAGACACGCATACAAACACACATCTAATCTGTTTAAATGCAAGTGAGAGGCCTTCTGTTGAGTCATCTTCCCCACCTTGAGCAGATTATGAAGTATAAACTCAGATAAAATGTCACCAGATAAGAAAGGCAAATGTCTGTTAAAGTAATCAATTAAGCCACATCATTGGATGTGTCAAAAGCTACAATGTGTTTATTAGTTTAGGCTTTGTTATTAAAATCGGGTTGAGATCAGATAGTGTGTGAGATATCTGAAAGAAGTGATCTGGAAAATTTTTTAAAACAACACACGGCCAAGTAAATGGAGAAAGAAGATGCTGCCAGTCATTTTTTCCACTGCGCTTCTTCCCATAGTGGAACAAAAATCTCAAGTGACCAGGCTTATTGCCTCACAAAAAACAATAGCAAATGCTCACTGCTCCAGTGCGGGGTACTATGCTGAGGAGTGGGAAATCTCTGGAATGCTCCTTTAATGACTGATTGCAGAGACTGACAATCTTGGAAGGATAGAAATAGGACATTTGCCACAACACAAAAGACTAAAGACAGTGGCGAGTAATAATGGGAAAGGTCACACACAAAGAGCGGTCTCCACGTGAGTGGACCTACTTGGGAGCCACAGGAGGAGATATTTGTGTCCGAGCTATAAACACAATTAGAGAGACCGACTCTTTCCTTGCCTGCCTGTTGCACTGGCAGCCATCAGTTCACAGCTCCCACTTAAACGGTGGGAACAGGTTTCTCACAGACACAGAAGATTGAAGATGGAGACCTGCTGCCTGTCGCCATGCGGTCATTAGCAGCTTTCTGCTGGTCCAGACATCTGTGACCTGAAAGAGTCAACAGTGACACCGGCCTAATGCCACACTCCTATAAAGCACTCATCTCTGCTTGCCCGCAGGAAACCATTTGTGTCAAATGACTATCATTACAAAAGCTCAAGCCACGACCACAAAAATGGGGACTATCCTCTTTTGCGACCACAGCAAGGCGTAGTTCATCTTGACTTTTCTGAACCCCCAAAGGAGGCATAAACAAACAAAAAAACAGTACAGCTGAGAAACTGCCAACCCTGAAGGTAGCACATTCTTCACTAAGTCTTTCAGATATCCAGGTATCGATTAACAGATTGTGGATCAGTGCTGTTCATTTCCATGGAATTTGCACCAGTGTGGGTGTGTTCCATACCTCCATGTGAAAGGGACATGAAACCTGGCGGATTTTCATGACTGCCTTCCTACACTAGGCCCACATCCAAAATCAGAGTTACAGTAGCAATCAAGTCTACCTCACACAGATGAGGGAACCCACAAAGGAAATTCCCATTACTTTCTGCTCTTCATCGCAAGCTTTTGCAACGTTAAGATGCTTTTTAGCTCGGCTTCTTCTCATAACATGTTTATGATACGATCAGACAATGTAGCTGCTGCAACAAGCAAGATGCCTGAGTTTTTTACCATTTTACACTAACCTCTTGGACAATTTGGACTCCACCTCCCATTTAAAAGAAAATGCCTTGAATGACAACTTGCAAGCAACAAACTGACTTGCTTTCTAAGGTATCATTATAATGGCAAATGGTCTTCTACTTGTATAGTGCTTTTCCACCTCCAAGGCACTCAAAGGGCTTTGACACTATTAGCACATTTACTACTGATGACGCAGCATCAGGAGCAACTGAGGGTTCAATATCTTGCCCAAGGATACTTCAACATGATCACAGGACGATGGAGGATCGAACTCACAACCTCCAGGTTGGGAGGTAACCACTCTACCACCTGTACCACCTCTACCATAATGTACAGTTAAGGGCAACATTATTCATATCCTGGCAGAATGTTCAGTTTATGTGAATTTTGTTTGCCTAATAGTTACGACTCACCTAAAAAAAAAAAAAAAAAATTGCAGATTGTTTTTTGGCACTTTACACAAATTGTTCATATCCCTGACACTTTTGTCGAAACAAACTTTCGACTATTCTAAACCATCCTAATAACTTCTAGCATAATGAAGACCATTTAATCAACTATAGAATTTGATATGCTTTAATAATATGACATGCAACCTTTTTCAAAATGTTAAAAATAAACAATATCCTAAAACACATCTTACTTTTGCCACTTTTCTGTCCATTTTCCAACTATAAATGTCCCGTTCACTAAATAAAAATGCTAATTACAGCCAGGGAATGAGTCGTTTTGGGATTAACACTGCACTGTACATTTAGAGTTATTTTTATCTGACCTACTCACCCCCTTGAACCTTATCCATGGACCACAACTCATTGTGTGATATGTAAACCATAGCAGAAGGCTGACTAAATGGATGGAAGGTTAACATTTAGTATCATCATTGAGTTAATGTGGGTCTACATATTTTCATCTCATGCATTAAGAAGGTCATCTACATCCTGACATTCAAGCAGTCAAAATAGATAAAATTGCTCACAAACCTGAACAGTTACCAGAGAAGCAGAACTGTCCCATTCTTCAAACAGATATCAAAATAAGTAAAGTTCACTAATTGCGTTTTTCAGTGTCACAGAGGTGGGGAAAAAAGCCAGTGAGCACTTGGCGAGTGTGACACACATCTGGAGAAAAGAAGACTGACATTTACCTCTTAACAAAAACGACCGCCTCCCTCTTTCTCGCTCTCTCTCTTAACCCTGTGGAGTCAGGACGTCCGCTAACTCTGCCACATTACACAGACAACACACACATACACACCACATAGTACAAACAAAGCCACTCCCTCGACTTCCCCTACCTCCCCTTCTGTCTCCACAGGGATCCGACCCCCCAAAACACCCTCCCAATACACACACAGGTTAATGGGCTGCCTGGTTGACACATTAACTTCTGATACTCGCCTTTGTTTTGACCTTGTTTTTCCCCCCAAAGTGCCATATTTACATGAGAAATGTAAAAAATGTACCTGCAAATGTCAGGTTATACACGATGTGATAAAAATCACAAGAGTCAAAATGTATCTATATGAAAATTTATTAAAATATCACCTAGATAATGAACCTCCCTATCCCTCACAGTTTCAGTCGTTTTAAAAGTTGGCAAATTTAAAATGGCATTTTATCCAGAAAAATATGGCCCTTGAGTGATATATTTTAACACCTATACAGTCTCTGTTGCTTTGACTTCAGTTCAACAAAGAGGGAATTTCTTTACATCTGCAGAAGTGCTCTGCTGACTTCAATTACTAAGCCTGGTGCTCAAATTTCTTAGTGCTACCAACATATAATTAAAGTTTTAATATACTGTCACCATGCGGTTTCTCCAAATGAGCAAAAGGAAACTTCTTCTCTACCTCAGCCATGCCATTTAAAACAGTTATTAACGTCTAATGGGTGCTGGCTTTGGTTAGGGTTACGCGTGCATTAATCCTCTAACTCAGCCCACATATTTTCCAACTGAAGTTTCACAAGTCGGTGTTTGAAGATTGTGGCACACCTATTGGATAACGTGTGTGTGTCTGTTGTGCTGGAGGGGGGGCCCTATCTGAGATGTCATCTTCCACGGTATAATTGTGCGCAGCTCAAAGAGATCCGCTGCTGTGATGTGACTGGAAGGAGCCCTGCTGCTGCTGCTTGTGTTGGTTTTGGACACGTCCACTTTCCACTGCAGACTTGAGGTTGCTTGAGCACAGCTAGTAGCTGTCTGTCTGTCTGTCAGTCAGCCAGTCTGAAACCCCACCTACCACCTTTCAACCCCCTATCCACACATTCTGTGACTCATGACCTCAATATGGTATTGCACACAGCTGTCTTACAGGAAGTGAGGCAAAAAAGACTTGAATGCTGGAGCATCCTGTGACGCCAGCCTGCTGTTATGGCTTCTTAATCTGATGAGAAGAGAAAAGTGGCCACCTACAGTAAGGGTTATTGCGCCTTCCAGCAGAAACATAGTTGACACACGGTCACTGAAACAATCCTATCATTTCATATTTTGGTTAAACTGTGAACACTCCTGCTGTTGTCCACTAGAGGGCTGGACAGCTGAAAAGTGAGCACGAGTGAGCAAAAGTGTAAAACAAGAGGGTTGCATTGCTTTTGATTTTGAGTTTGTGAATCAAGTCACATGCTTCTTTCTGCATGTTGCATACGTGATTGTAGCAGCATACAAACCATAGTGGCCACTACAGCTATGCAAACACACTTGCCACCCACAAATTAGCCAGGACTCTGTTCGCATTTGCAAATAGAGCCTGTGACAAGACAACTAATTGAGATTATTTATAACGGTGTAAGCCTTTTAAATGATTTCTACATTCCTACAAAAAATAGATTTTTCTTTTAAGTGTACTCACCGCAGTCCCCTTGGTGCTCTGGGACTCCAGACTCTCTGGCTCCAGACTGCTACCAGGGACTTTAACTCTCTCCACTGCCCCTAAAAACGAAATTTACAACGGCGGCACAAGCCTCGTCAATTTGTAGCATCATTTTGTTCACTTGTGATGTGAGAAGGGAAGTAAACAAAGATGAGATACATGCTGAGATGAGCTGAATTGTTTACAGTGTCCTTACATGGCTTATGCAAAGAAAGGGGCAGGGTAGGATGAGGACACATTGTGTGTGTGTGTGTGTGTGTGTGTGTGTGTGTGTGTGTGTGTGTGTGTG
Source organism: Dunckerocampus dactyliophorus (assembly GCF_027744805.1). Taxonomy (NCBI): domain Eukaryota; kingdom Metazoa; phylum Chordata; class Actinopteri; order Syngnathiformes; family Syngnathidae; genus Dunckerocampus; species Dunckerocampus dactyliophorus. Next base: position 17,249,083 of record NC_072822.1, on the reverse strand, counting down.
TTTACATCACATAGTCCAATTATCACTGAGATACAAAATGGCAGAAGCAATGCACATAGTCGACCGCAGTAAGGAATGGCAGGAATCCACTATCTGATGCAACATCATAGATTGTTGTGTTGTGTCTCCATAGTTAGAGTTGTAACTGATAACTTGCATGACCTTTTGACTTCTTGACATTTTTTTCCTTGAAATTAATGTCCTCAGAGGTGAATTAAAGTAGTTTTATTACCAACTTGAAGATGCATCAAGAGTGACAATAAGTCACAACTACATCAACTGTGATGTCGTCAGACTCACCTTGCTGTTGTTCATCTCGGATTTGTCGGATGGCTGCTCTAATCAGCTTCCTCTCCTCGTAGTCAGTGGCAGCACGGAGCTACAAGTACAAAGGCAGGTAAGATTGTTCTTTTAGCATGCACAGGATAAAAAAGTTCATATATTTAAATAGGGAAGGGCAATTCACAAAATTTCCTTGACTGACTATGGGAAGAATTAATGATTGATTACTCAATTAATATTGATTGGTTACTAATTAATGGCAGTGGAGTATTTTTTTAGAATAAACCTTTGTCAATGTGACAGGAACAATGAAAATCAGTTTGGCATCTCTTCATAATTAGCAGCACTGAAGACAAAAATAAAAGATAAAAAACACACAATTATTTATAAGTTGGGAATATGTCCATATTTGGCTATGAATGGTAGTTCATGGTGTTGATTATTTAAATTTTGCACTGGTACTTGGCATCGCACTTTGGCATTCTCATTCTGAATACAGTGTTCCCTCGCTCCATTGCGGTTCACCTGTCGCAGACTCGCTGTTCCGCGGGTTTTTTTTAGTGCAATTTTACGGCTTAATTTATTTTTTTTAAACAGCATATGAACACACATTGTGTTCGGCATCCTGGTTGGCTAACAGAGAACCCGCACATTGTGTTCTGCGTCCTTATTGGCTAAGGGAGAACCTGCCCATTGCGTTCTCATTGGCTGTAGACCATTGTTAATCAATCTCTTTCGTGCGAACTGCCGTGTTTCCTGTTGTCTGATCACTAGCAAACAGCTTGCAGAGACTCTATACAGAGAACTCCGTATATTTGCGAGTTTTCTCCCTGACAAAAACCACGAGGTAGACAAAACGTTCCGCACCCAAAAGTCAGAGGAAATGCTAACAATCGCAGAAAAAGTTGGACTTGTGGACATGCTGAAGGAAGGCTATAGGGCAATGAATCTTCGATTGGAGGAGGAAAAGGATGCAGCAACAAAATGTTTTAACAAGGATACAAAAACGCTTCAGCGGAGCGGCGCCAGGACAAAGACGCACAGTCAGAGGAATGAAATACGCATGAGTCAATTTCTTGTGTCCAACCTCGTCAGTTGAGCATTAAAATTCAAACAAATGTTTGAACTTAAGAGTGTTTAAACAAGAGAGAAATGTGAGAAAATGTTAATGCCTGTCTAAGAAAAGTGGATAAAGTGTACAGTCAGGGGTTTTACAGCCTTAAAACATACATAATTGTAAAAAAATTTAAGTTGGCCACTTTGAGGATTTCACTTATTTCACTTGAGCTGAATAATGTTGCATAGAAGAGTTGCCATAGCACAGATATAGGTCATTTTCCAGTAGCTGATGTCTGCTTTGGCTCACAAACGAGTTGAGGATGCCTCTGCTGGATGCAGTCAACTGGATGCACTCAAATTTGCCTCAATTGCTTCCATATGTAATCAATCCCAATTCCAGCCATGGAGCCATTATCGATAATTTCTGATTCTCATCCCTACTTTAAATCACGATCCTCCACTGACACTCACCATCTTGGTGAGTTCATCGACATCTCTGATTGCTTTTAGTTTGTTTGACAGGACATCCAAGGCCTCACTGGATTCACTGGACCTGAGAGAGCAACAGCAGAGTGGTTATAACATTGTCATCATCGCTGGTCTGTAACTTCAGAACCCAAACTATATGGCTTCACTGACACAGCAGGACACAAAGTTTTCTTAGCTATGCAAAAAATATTCCATAACTGGAAATAATTATACTGCAGCAGAATACATTTGGCATCACTCGCATGTACAGTTTGAAAAAGACACCTCAACATTTTTATTTGCGGATGCAGTTTTCTGGTTTGTTTTCATTACTCATACTCTATTTCAGTTTGCCCATCATGTCTGCTTGTGTTCAGTTGACAGCATTTAAAAGGGCACATATACAGTATTATTCTATTTCATGTTCCACCACTAAAAGCTACTGCAGTGGTCATTTAGTGTGTGGAAGTGTAGAATGTGTGCACGTGCTGCATCTCAGTGAGGCACCTTTGTTTTTGTAACTCAAGTCATCTAAGAGCAGCAGTGAATGGAAATTCTTAGGCCTAGCCACTGGTCTTAATGGGATTCAGTGAGAACCTCATATCCAGGAGGCGCCATCTCTACTGTGGTTCAGAACAGATGCTAGAAATGAACCCATGAAACTTGTTAACGCCTGAAAATCAAGCCCCAAAAATATATATATATTTTTTTTAGCTTTTAGACATCAAATATTGCTCACCAAAAAGAGCAACTTAACATCAAATGACTTTGCTTTTTGAAGATGTTTATCTTGAAATCTTATTGGTTGACAGCTGCTGTTTCTCTAATCTCTTTAAAGGCCAAACCTGCCAAATGTGGATTTTGTGGTTTTTAAATGATACAATTTGGCCCGAATGGAGTGATTTCAGGGATTTATAACCAGCAAAAGCCAGTTCAATCCTAAGTTTGCAGAGGGGTGCCGTCTTTACTGAAGCTTAAAGATTTTTACGAAAAGTCACGTGTGATTAGTTTCAGATCTCCTTTGATCCTCTTAAAATGATAAATGAGTACACTTGTTTATTGTAAAAACACCATCAACCTTCTACTTAGATTTCAGTAGGAAAACTATGAATGAGCAAGACATTTTTTTTTTCCACAACTAAGCTATAAACGGGGCCAATAAAGAAAAAAACACAATGATAAAAATTCTAACCGCATGCACTCTTCAATCAGACTCATGGTTTAAATGCTGACTTGTAAGCGGACAGGAAGATGACCTATTCAATTTATTGTAAAAAGGGTAAACATGATGGAAAGTTTACTGTGGTTGTCATTTACAATTTAACGACTTCACATTTCCAGACTTTTCCTACTGGTGTGCTCGGCCGGGTATGCGGCATCTGATTTTATGTTTTTCTCAGCATTTACATTTCACCTGGACTTGTGCAGTTAGTAATTGGGACATTCAGGTTCGGTTTGTGTGTTTGTGTTCTCACCTGTGCTGATTCTCCTTGTCCTCCTGCTGTTTGAGTCGTGTGGGGCGAAACCTCTTAGTGGCCAGAGCGGCCTCTATGTCCTCGATCTCCCTCCTTCTCAACTCCCGGATGGCTGAACGGATGAGGCGTCTCTCGTCCAGATCCACGGTCCCATCCAGCTGCATGTGCACCACAAAAAGACAGAGGGAGCTGAATGATGGAGGTGTAGACATAGCAGGGCGCCGTGCTGTCAAGCATCGGTAACAACACAAAGTATGAGTCTGCTGCTAAAAGCTCTGTTTGGTAAAATATAGGGTAATAAAAAGTGACTTTTGTTACATTGTGTCAGTTTTAGAAACAGGCTATAGGTACGTAACTATACTGTAAAAGAAGTATATCTATCTTTCCAGCCATCATAGACCTGTATAAAATCAGTGTGAATGGCTTCAAATGTAAGAGGTTGCTGGGCCAGTCAGTGGGTAGCTGATAGTTTCATTTGCAACAACATCAGGTACAACAACACAAAAGAGACCTAATACAAGCTGCATTGAAAAAAAAGAAAAAGGGAATCACCTGTGTATAATGAGTTTGAAGTTCAGTGTTAGAATACTGCAGTGCATTACACTGAAAAGTGTTTTGTAATATTTTGTCCCCTTCTTGTTACTAAATATCGGTGAAAGTAGGCTGGCGCTTGTAAGCAAACTACTCTAATATGAAAAGACAGGTCCACCCGGGCAAGCTAATGTTTGGTTTTTCAAGCGTTCAGTTCTTCTACAGGCATGGCATATTATCTCTTCTATTTATTACTTCAAGGTAATTTAAGCCAATAAAAGGCTGATTTCTAATAACCAAGGTTCTTGCCATCACGTGAGACAGATCTCTCTTTTGGAAAACGGCAGGAACCTGTCAACACACGCAGAGCTGAGTGGTCTAAGAGGTTGATACACATCACGCTCAGCCACACTCCTTAAGGTTTCCTACTGCTCAGGTCCAAATGTGCAGCGGAGAGACACCAGGCTTCATTCCTCTTAATGCCAGCTTGCTTCTACTAGCTGGATGTGCTTGTTATGCCAAGCCACACAGTTTGACAGCTCCAAAGTGGGGGTTGATGTATCGCCTCCCACACGTGTTAGAGGAGGCGGAGGCTCACAGGGAATGACGAGTGGTTTTTGAGGTCTCGCTGTGGTTTGACAAAAATATGCATCGCCCTCGTGCTGTCATTTGTGGAAATTGAAAGCGCTTAAGTGCAGAGGAGTGGAAGAGTGGAAACAGTTAACAGATACAGCGATAGGATGACAAGGAGAATAAAGAAAGCTGGGCTTTGCTGTGCCTAAAAATGGGCAGAGAAGTGAACTGGGCGGGAAAGGGGACAGGTCATTCCTCACATTCCTGCTGACTCACAAGGAAAGACATGGTGGTGAAGACAAGGGAAATGATGAAGGGAGACAGGAAATGACAACACATGTGCTTGTTTCTGTCATTGGACATTGTGTCTCCCTCCCAAAGAAAAATGTAATGCTCGAGGGAGCCGTCACTGCTGACTGAATGTACGGTCCGCTGCCAAGTTTGGCAATGACTGATTTATTTATTCGTTATAAAGATCTAACCAGGGACTATGCCACAAAAAACCCAGATCAGCTCAACACAGCTCTTGAGTTAAGAACTGAACTGACTCACATTTGTTCTACACACAGCTCATATCAGATTTCATGTAAATCTCATAAAAGCTGTAAAGACAAAAAAAAAAACAAAAAACAGATGAGAGCACCCTCTCTTGCAGAGCAGAGTGATTGATGTCTTTGCTGCCTAAATCAATTACAGCCATTAATGAAATACAAGCACTATATTAAAAAAAATGAAATGTAAACAAGCTTCTACTCTTTTACATAAACGCCTGCATGTGAAACATTGTACTGTACATGTAGGTATGTTCCAATCCCCGTACTGCACGATGTTAAAAAGGTCTCACTGTATGCGTGTGTCTGTATGAACGTGTACAGAGGATTCCCCCGAAAATGAGGGTTGCATGTTTTTTTTATATTTCAGAAACTTGTTTATCATGTTTGTTATCAAATTTATATACAGACTTAATTAATAGCGATCGGGACTGGACAAAAAAAGGGAAGCTCAAATTTAACCTGTTTAAATGGAAAGAACGCAACATCTGACTGGGATAAAACGTATGCTGAATTATAACTGGGACTGTCAAAAATAACGCGACAACTTATTTCATTAATTATGTAAACATTTTTAGTGTAACTAACACATCATGGCAATTCACACCTATCTGTTATGACGGCAGAAGGAGGCACAGTGTAGAGTCCCCACAGTCATGCAGAGTCTCTTTTACAACTTTGTGACCTGAACACATCAACAGCAGCGCAAGTCCAACATCATATCTGTATCTCCAAATCGCAAACACGTTTCTAGTCCTCATTTTCACCACACTCGCACAAAGACAATCACAGACAATCGGTACATCACATCATCATTCTGTGTGTATGAGTGGTCTGAATAAGCAGGAAAAACAAAGAAAAGCAATAAGTGGATATTGTTATGAGCATTTAAGTATGCTTAGCAATCCTAAAAATACACTCAAAACAATTTATAAGCTGCTACTTTTTTCACACGCTTTGAACCTTATGGCTTAAACAATGAGGGGCTAATTTATGGCTAAAAGAAGTGCAGTTCCCATGATGCGGAGTCCGGAAGTAGTGAATTTCTGAAGTGTATGCAAATATGATGTTGTGAAGTTTAATGTAGCAATTGTGTTTTGAGCTGACAAATCTTAAGTAAGCTTGATCAAGTGTAGAATTACTACAGCTTCTGTTTGGACTACGGCAGCTGTTAAATTCTGATGAGGAAAAAAAAAGTGTCTCATGTCTCATCACCGGCGCTAATGAGTGGCGCTGGGATTAATCACCATCAGCAACTATGGCTGAAATATGTCCAGTTTCCCATCAGGGTGTTGACATACATATTCAAAACAGCACCTGAGGTTTAAAATGAGCCAATCAGGAGACAGTTGTTGTTTTGCTAGCACTTGGATTGGTTGCAGCATTTAAACGCTGACACAAGATTGAACTGGCATGAAGCCAGAAGCTGCAACGACTTTTCCTCCTGCGTATTTGAAAGAGAGAAAGAAGGAAAAACAGTAGCCTCCCAGCACTGTAAATTAATGAGTGACCATGATGCAAGCAAATAAAACACCTCACACTGGAGCACATGCCAAGAAAAACAAGACTAGCCGTTGAAAGGAAGCAGGGGGAAATGAGTGCAGGCACAGAGTCCAGCTGCAGTGGCCTTTACACAGTGAGTGAGTGCAGTGTGACACAGGGTATGGAGAGGAGAGGGAAAAAATGAACACCTTTATGCCATTTACCGGACCTGAAGGTTTGAACTTTTTTTTCTTTCCCAAAACAAACCACATAAACACAGTACTGTATGACAGCGTCTCAAAATCCACTGTTTGACCCAGAGAAGAGCAGTTACATGCAGACAGAACCGCCTTTCACGCCACACTGCTTGCCAGCAGACGTGTGAGTCAGGACTGACATAAGTGGGTCACACACACACACACACACACACACACACACACACACACACACACATAGATGTGTACAGTGTGCTACTAAAAACTACAATCTGTCAGCAACTCCAGCAGTGGTTGGGTCTCTTCTTGTTACAGTCTGAGCTACCTGTCGACTGCTGACACACCTGCTGTCCTCGGTGGGAGTCCGCTAACTCACCCGACCAGATAAGATGATAACAAACAGGACGGTGAAGGTGGTTGACTGACAGGGTGAAGACAGAAAAGACAAACTGGGCGAATCATTGCAGATGATCATTACACTGTAGACTAATGACAGTGTTTGCTTCATATGCTCACATGTTTGCTCAGAAAGCCAGGGTATGACATGGAAGGCCTCAAACTGCACTGACAAAGAAGATACGCTCCATAGTGCCTGCATTCATTTGGATGTGCTGTAACCCATCCAAAGATCTTACTGAGCAGATCAAGCAATCACAGTCACTTGGGGAGCATTAGTGATTTAGTTTATTCCCATCCAGCTGGTGACCGACCATGCTCTCACCGTTTGAACTCATCTCAGCCACAGAATGAACTGAAATTTAACATTTGCAATTCCATTTTTAGCTTATTTTGCCAAAGGTGAAAGATGGTCAGACAAAGCAGATGCTTAAGGTTCCTCAGATAGACATAACACACAAAAGGTACTATTATGTGGGTCTGCCATCCACGTTGTAACAACTACCTATTGCCACAAGGTCAGAAAAGACTGAAAAAGGAACAGGCCACTGGGCTAAATTACTGTACAAATACAGAGCAAGTGGTTTACCAGCTGAGATTTGTCTGAGTGACACCCCTCTATTTGACACCTTTCATTAGTCATGTACCTACAGTACAGTACTACAGTACTGCCAAAAGCGGATAATGTTACCAACCTACAGCTGGAGCTTTGTTTGTCTATTTGTGGGATTATGCAAAAACTACATGCAGATTTTGACTGAAGTCTGTGGAGGGGTGTAGCCTGGAGCAAGAAAGATTTTTACCTTCAGTTTATTATAACAGTGATCCCCAAACCCCGGGCCGTGGGTCATTTGGTACCGGCCACACAGAAAGAAAAAAAAATTTCCATGATGTTTTATTTTGAAAAGTGGCTGGATTCTCTCTGTAACCGTCTCACTTGACGCATGTCCATTGTGGTTGTGCTAACTTTCTCTCGCCGCACAGATAGACTACTACTATATTTTTAGCATTTTTCTTTCATCTCGCTTCCCCCCCGGTCCGCGGGAGATTTGTGGGGACCGTGGGGACCACTGTATTATAGGACTCTTTGGCAAAGGGTGGGCAGTATAAAATCAAAGTGTGGTTAGTATAATAAGACGGAAAAAAAAATGTACACACAGTGGAACATACAAAGTGGACCTCCAATTTGTTCAGATTTCAAAACCATGTTCCCACAGGAAATAAAAGAACTACAAATCATCAGATACAGGATCAAATTGCACAAGCACAAAGTGTAAAAAGAAGGTAACCACTGTAAAATGTAAAAACAACAAACTCTACCCAAACTTTTAAAAGAAGTGACACGAGGAATTAATGTTTAATTTAAATCTGCTTAATTTATGAATGTTTAGTCTTCTCTTCCCATGTTCTTCTTTTATTAACAATCTATGTGGAGGCTGGTCCTGGAATAATACTTACTGTGTCTATTTTGAGATTTTATTTAATGTCACTGCTTAAGTTTATAGTTCACTTGACCACAAGGAGGAAAAGGTACAAGTAGCTGAAATCAACACTCACTCTGCTGAGTGACAGAAAGCTCCATAAACATCCAGCGAGTCCTGTCTGGGAGCACAATGACCCCTTGGGTCGACTCTTGACCATTTGACTCCTAGTGTGTGCACATATGCAGCTCTCATTAGTTGGTTGCAGCACTTTCACTCACTAATTTGTGAACAATGACACATTAAAGGACACAGAGATCCTAGCATTCAGGTGTGAGTGAGGGAGAAGGGTACGGCGCATTGTGGCTGGAATTGAGCACTAGAATAATCATTTCCAGAGCGGACTGAGTTAAGAGTGCATCCAGGCAGCAGATCAGATCAGAGAGCTTTAACTCTCTGGTGTAAAGACTACTAGGGAGTTTTGCCTTATAAGGACAGAGGACACTCTTTGTAACAGAGCTGAAATATATTCCTAGCTACCATTGTGCCGCCCTGGTGAAGACACAGACAAGCTCAAATAATCAGGAATACAGCCAAATACAGTGGAATCTCAGTTAGTGTCAAAAATTGACACCACAATTGTGCTTCGATTTGCGTGCATTCTCCAGTTAGTGTACAATATGATGCACATCTTGTCGTGTTATTAATACACCGGGTGAGTCCATCTGTATGTATGTAACAAAAAAAATGGCAACCGGAACCGACGTGACATCAGCCATCAATGTTGTCAGCAGTTTAATTGAAAAGGGATAAATTCACATTTAAGGTTACTTACCTTCATTGAAGACGTGACTGCGCCGAAAGCCAACATATGGCAACATGACGCCACACGGAAACCATTTTCCTGTTTTGTCATGAGTTTCTTCTTGAATTCAATAATGTTTCTCACCGTCTTTGTCCAAATACTGGCACTTGCAACTTTCTTTGGCTCCATTTTGGGTTACAGTATTGAGGTGAGAAACACTATTGAATTAAACTACAGAAACAACTCATGTCAAAACAGGAACGTGGTGGTGGTTGATCTCGTTACCACATCATGTCTTTTGGGACAGTCACGTCAACCGTTTTTTTTTTTTTTTTTTACATTTTTGGCTTTCTGGAACAGATTCATTGGATTTACATTATTTCTTATGGGAAAAATTTATTTGGTTAGCATTTTGGTGAGAGTCAGACCTTCTGGAACAAATTAATGACGCTAACCAAGGTTCCACTGTATTCCTGTCGCCCTCAAAGCTGCTTGTTGGCTTTTGTACCAGCTCCAGAATTTAACTGAAAGTCTGCTTTTTTTATTTGAGTGAGGAAAACAATGCATGCACACAGTAGGCCAGCACACACCCAACAAAAAAATGGAAATGAAGTCGGGATACACAACAGCCCCTTAAGGCAATCTGATTCATAGAAAAGTTATTTTCAGTCGCCTCAAAGCTAGAAGATTAACAAAGAAGTAAACCAGTTTCAAGGTTGAACCACATTGTAGTGCAGAGCATACTGGGCTTGCATTGTGTGCAAACACAAGAACAAAGACCACCTGTGAAATAAACCTGAAAAGGAGACAGATTAATCTACATGTGGGAACCTGCTTTCTTTGAATGCAGCTACACGTGCACTGAAGCTTAACTTTCAACTATGAATAGATGGTAGGGCAGACTGAGACATGGGAATATAAATGTCCCCCTTTCCAGTCCACAGAGCAGAGATAAAGAGGGGACACATGACTGAATGCATGCGGGCCTGAGGGGGGTACAAGGCATGAACAATGTTCTATAGTACGCCATGGAATAATGCATCGTTAGACTATTTCAATTGTTACAAGTGAGACAAGGTCTTATATTATTGGACTTATATTACAATGAAACTGGGGTACAATAACAGTTTGTGTCTTCATATATATATATATATATATATATATATATATATATATATATAATAAATTTGTGGTGTGATTTAGAATATGACATTTTTTAACACTCTTTAACACTCTCTTTCCGTTTTAATGTATTAGAATTCCGGAGTTTTAACTTTTCCACTTATTTTACCTGCAAAGAGTGTGTGCTACATTTTGTCCAGTAATTCAGAAATGGATGTAGCTTGGCTAACTTTTCTAATGGGATGTCAGCCTCAGCACATATTGCTACAAAATCTTCAACAAACTGTAATGCCTATGCTTGTGATAAAGGAAGATGTAGTTACACATGTAATTCCAATTGTGTGATTAATGTAAGATATTTTGATGACACCCTTATTTGTTTACACAATTAGACAAATGTGACAAAGAGCGCTCTTATTTTGAAGGCCAGAAGTGTGTGGTGTGTGTTGAGAATGCCAATTGACGGGTGATACGAGCTGGGTGCAAGAATAAGCGTGCCTGTCGTCTTTTTTCACTCCGCACGTTGTCAATGGGCATTGTAAAATGGTCTTTACATCTGCCCGATCTTGTATATTATCCGATCTTCAAAATACAGTAGATCAGCAGCTGATCCTGAAGATCGGATATCGATATCATATCGGCCCATTTGATTATAACAACAGTGTTTGCTAATGTGCTAACAAAGTGGCAAGAAGCAGGAGTGATGTCAACTGTGTGGCAGTAAAATGGTGCAATGGTGGCACAGAACTGGAGAAATTTAATACGACAAACCTTATCGTGCATGTGACTCCCACGGAACGGCAAAAGTCATTTGCTCTAACAGAAAAGAGCCGGCCTTGTCGAGGTGAGTAATGTCGGCTTTAAATTCTTCATTGAGCACCTCGAACCTCGCTATATTATATTGGCATTACATTGTGGATAAAACTATACCCCACATGCATAAAGAAACAAATGGGAGAAATTTTCCATACCTTCTGTTGCCCAAGATCAAGCCCTTTCTAACATTCCACCCTACAAAATAAATTGGAGTGTTCTAAAATGTTTGAAAGTGTTAAGATGGTCTGTCTCTCTTCCATTGTTAATTGGTAATTTGTTGCCATTTTTGTAGCAACAAATTACTTTCTCCAGTTCATTATTGTTCAACTGATGCTCACAAGGGTAGAGTACCAGAGTGTGTTCCAAACACTGCTTATATGAAGACAGAGGAGGTAGTAAGTACTCCAGATCATGGAACATCTGCAGGGATTAGCAGCACCAACTGCCATGGCTTGATCAACCTCTATTTCTGCAGAACAGTTTTAAATTGTTGACCCATTTTGTGGTCCCTGAAACAGGCCTTTTTGTATAAATCTGAAATATACAATATTTTTCAGTGCTGGATAACCTTCCCTTTTTTTTAACCTCTGGTACTTCACCACTTACAGTTGTACCATTTCAAGCTACTCATTGGACTTGACCGACTTGAATTTCAGTGAGCAACTGGAAAAATTGGGGTGTTCTAAAACTTTTGACCGGTAGTGTAGGTATCAGCCGATATTCAAGGCTGCAATATTGGTATCGTATTGGAACTGAAAAAGTTATTGGGACAACACTATCGTATATTATACTTATAATATGACAAACATCTAGAGTTTTAGTGTAGACGTGTTTGACACCTTGAACATAAGATACGTGGACTGTTGCTGAACAGGTGCACTTGCACGCATTTTGCCTCTGCATATATTGTTCTGCAATTCAATATGGCAAGGCGAGTCCTGAAAGGGTTAAAGACCAGTTTACACACTGTTTGTGCACTGTTTAGGCACTTGGCACAAGCTTCACTTCAAGATGTTGAACTCCAAACAACAAGCTTTCATTGTATGCCTATATTATCTCACAGCTGCAGAAAGAGAATGTGGAAAGACCAGGAAGGAGGCATAAACTACAAAAAAGAAGCCACGAACAGTGTGGGAGAGGGAATTGCTGACTAGAAGACATCGTTTTGGGCATTATGATTACTTATTAACAGAAATTCACAAGGAAGATCCTAGAGGCTACAGAAATTACTTGAGAATTCCCCTCGACTTGCTCCAAGAGGTGCTGGGAAAATTAACCCATTCATGTGAATGAAACATGCAGAGACAAGCTTTGATACGTTGTTTAAGCATAGGTTGAGGTGCGTTTGTGGTGCATTCATGGAAATTATACGTGGCATAAGTTTTGAATATCTCCAAATTTTCTTTGCGCACTGGCACACAGCACCGTACAGTTTACACATGCACCTGTTTACGACCAATTTACTCTTTGGCGCGCCAATATTCATACCCCCGCGGGGGCAAAATGCATGCAAGTGTAAACAAGGCTTTAGATAAACACATTTGTAATCCTCCGATGACATAATATTGCATGATCAGGAGGGAGCATACACACTTTTTCCTGATAAGATATCATTGTCCTGTGCGGTCACCAGAAGGGGATTGTGATGCTTCTCATACAAAAGTCACTGCTAGTCGACTTGAAGCTGTGCGTGTGGACAAGACTCGGCAGGAAGCAGCATCGGGTTTGTGTGCGAACATGCTGTAGCCTATCCCAGCTGACTTCGGGCAACAGGCGGGGTACACCCAAGACTGGTTGCCAGCCAATCGCAGGGCACATATAGACACACTCACATTCATACCTATGGACAATTTAGAGTCTCCAATTAACATGCATGGTTTTGGAATGTGGGAGGAAACCGGAGTACCTGGAGAAAACCCACACACGCACGGGGAGAACATGAAAACTCTGCACCGAAATGCCCAGGGGAGAATCGAACCCAGGTCTTCCCGATCTCCAACATGCTGACCACTAGACCACCGTGCGGCCCTCATTAAATCCACATTAACTTTAATTAATAAAAGCAGTTAGACTTGCGCCACTGAACAGAAGAGCTACGTATGTCTTCAGAAGCTTGCAGCATTAACATCAGTGAGCTGGAAAGTCAAACATCAACATCCGCTGGATGATTTCTGGTAGATCTGAGGAAATGACTCTTTCCTCAGGGATTCGGTATAAAAACCCACATTTATCTCTGCCTGGACCACATGTTCTCTCGCTTTCATCCTCATTTTATTATAGAATCCTCTCCAATCTGTGTCATTGTTATGTGTACAGTACAACACACAAACTCAAATGGGTAGCGGCATTTAGGGATACAATGGTTTGTCATTAGGGTATAATTATACGACACCTAAGAAAAAAAAAACTGATATTTTTTTCTTTGCATTTCAACTGCTAAAGCAGTTTAAATGATTGTTGTTCACGTGCAAATGCAAAAATGGGCGAAAGCTTTCCAGGTATGCCACCTGCTTCTCCACATTCGTCTCATTTGAAATATTCATTAATTTACCTTCTAATTCTTATCCTGTTCAGGGTCATGAGTGAGCTGGAGCCTATCCCAGCCGACTTTGGGTGAGGGGGGGGCACAGTCTGGACTAGTCACCATTCAATCACATGGCATTTAGACAAAAAAAAAAAAAAAAATCATACACACTCGCATATTAACCTAAACTTAACCAACGGACCTAAGTTGGTTTCCCACCACAGTTGGTGGGAAAAATATGTCCAATTATTACAGTAGCCAGTAGCTTTTTTGTGTAGAGTGCACCTTGAAGGACAGAATTTGTTTACAATTTTGACAGTGCACTGCAGAACGAAGACGCTAGATAGACAAGACTGGTTACTTGGTTACTTCCGTAGTACGCCCTTGGCAGGTTTGGGCACCATCATGGGAACCAGAATCCAGAAACATTGCATTGGGAAGATTTCCTCGGCACACTGTTCAGCCATTGAATGCGATAACAAACGGTCCAAAAGACCAGATTTGTCATTCTTCAGGTTTCCCAAAGACAAAGACAGGTATGTGTCATAAAAACGCTGTAGATTTATAACACCGATAGTCCACATGTGAAAGGATCACTGGGTAAGAACAATGTAATACATACAGGTGCCGCATGCACATAACGTTTGTAGTCTTCCGCTTGTCTGGCTTTTTATACACTGATGACAAAGTCGAAATCATTCTGAGAGTCAAAAAATATCAGGAGAATGACGACAGGGAGTCAAGCCAGTCTAAATATTCGGATATTATGTTGGCTTTTCGGCTGTGTGCATCACCACGTATTGTATAAAGAATGATTGTAGGACAGTATATACTTTCAACACCCTGCAGACAAAAAACAGTGACGTGTGCGGTCCATCAAACCTGTAATTCACTTACTGTAAGAATGTAATCACATTACTACACCACCACAACCAATGTCAATCTCTAGGACGTTTGTTTGCTAAGCTACGTGTTAAACAGTCACATTTTTCCATTATGAAACGATGTTACTGTTATAATGCAAACACTCCTGATTCAAAAGCAGTTGAGCTGAACTTTCATTCAACCTCAGGCTGACAGAAAACATTTGCTTAAATAGAAAGGGCAAAAATGGTGCAGTCATCCAAATGTATTGTTTCAGTGTAATAGACACAAAGCCCCACAACTAAATATAAACCAAGAGGCTTATAGAAACATAACTAAATATAGTCATCTATAGCTATACCCAGTCAGAGAGGTTTCCTGTTTAATCCAACAAACTCTAGTGACTTCTTATCTCTGTGCTGCATATTTGGATAGAAGACGTCAAACCTTGTTCTCCACTGTCACTGCTGTGATGCTAACTCATTTCGTTCCAGAAGAGAAGCTGCACTCACTTTTAAAACTCTTTATATACATTTGAATGTGCAGGGAAAATATTCTGTTGACATGAAAATAGAGAATGATGGTGGGCTTGGGCGAGTGAACTCGGCTATGCACTTTGCTTGTAGTTGACACTCACAAAAGGACATTTCTGCTTCCATGTCCACAAGAATATTTTATACAGATATGGTTTTCTTCACTTGGTGGCTTTTAAGCGACATGCAAACTGCATTTAAGGACACTGAACGGTCAGGGTGAAGATTTTCTGAGACTGTTGTCAGTGTTTGAATGAAGGTAAAAGTAGAGCTTTTGTGTTCTCTATTGCCTCATTTTAAGATGTAAAAGAGCTGCCTTATTCCCCTCAAGTGTTGTTTTTTGTGTGTTATTAATATTATACTGAAATGTGATATTCAGGAGTAACTGCACTTCACTACCAGACTGGTAGATTTCCATTCACCTTCACTGGTCATTGTAGTTATTGTACCTTTTCTGGAATTGACTTTCTTCTAAAACAGTCTAACAATTATAAAAAAACACCATCTTCTTCTTGCATGCGCCTGACATCATGCAAGTATATTATTTTTGACAACATTGTGTTGGACACCGCACGGTGGCTGAGTGATTAGCATGTTGGCCACACAGTCAGGAGATCGGGAAGACGTGCGTGCGTGGGTTTTCTCCGGGTACTGTGGTTCCAAAAAACATGCATGTTAGGTTAATTGCCGACTCTAATTTGTCCATAGGTATGAATGTGAGCGTGAATGATTGTATGTGCCATGCGATTGGCTGGCGACCAGTCCAGGGTGTACCCGCCTCTCGCCCAAAGTGAGCTGGGATAGACTCCAGAATACCCCCGTGACCCTAATTAGGATAAGCGGCATACAAAATGGTTGGATGGATGTTTTGGACAATATTTGTGACTGATAGTGGCAACATATCTTTCACAAATATGCATGTAAATGAAGACACAGCAGTTTATTATACAGAAATAATACAAATATTAGACATTTATTGACACAACAATAAAGTTCATTATTGCTTTTTCCCATGTTGCTGAAATGTTACATAACACAGCATAATTTTGCTGATTTATTGCTCCCTGCTGTAAGACTGACATATTTCAACACGTCTCTTGGGGGGAACTGACCTGAGAAACAAACTCATTCTTCCACTCTTACTGTGACCACTAAAAGCACAAAGAGTCCACAGGGTCACAAAACCAAGACCCGAGGGGTCCTGTATATCACGGGGGCCTAATCACGGAGAGTAGCTGCTACATGTTAAACATACAAATGCTTCCTGATCACCAGGGAGAGGGGACACTCACAGGGTGGGAATCATTACAAATCATCGTGTGAGACATCCAGAGTGAGAGATTAGCCAACCAGGCGCCATGCACCAAAAAGTCCCCAATGGCGGCCGCTTTATTCTAATATGACTGCATAAAAAGACAAGCAGGAAGAGTCAATTCAAGCTTCATTCCTTTTGTGTTGTAACACAGGTTTAGAGAGATAATGAAAGAGTGAGGTGTAGCTGCCAGATGCTGCATAGTAAACCAAGAGAGCACATGCTCGTCCTACAGGTTTGACTTCCTGGAGATGACCAAAAAAAACTCACTATTGATTGTCTGCATTCTCCAGGAGCCAAAATCACTGGGTACCATTTATAGTAATAGTCAGGTCAGGAACAATTATTTGAATTCATTTTCATGAAATAAATAAAAATTTTGGCCTATTCCATACACATGGATCCCCACATGTCGTACATGTTTATGTCTTTATGCTTCACTGTCACACGTTTTCCTCCTCAAGATTTCGTACTTTGTTCGGTGGTCCTCGGATGTACCACAGTTGCTGTGAGAAGCAAAGGTGAAACATAATTTGCTCTCAAAACTTGCAGCAAGGTGAACACAAGTTAAAAGGTGCCGTCTGCCTTGGTTAGGTACTGCATGGGGGCACTAACCCTCGAAAACTGCATATTCCGTCCACTATCTACTCCAACATTGCAAGCCACGTCACCGTGTTGCTTGATAGCCCATTGATGCATTCCATGTGGACAAAAAAGCTATTGGTGTGGACAGATTTTATTTGGTGAAAAAAACATTTAAAAGTACACAAGTAGGGGAGGACTTACCGTAGTTTAAGCAGGTGATTTAGTAGGGGGCTGCAGCTCTAATGCTGCCATCAAGACAGATGACCACACACATGCTGTGCAACTGATGCACAAAGTGGGACACCAACTGGTTATTTTTTGTGGGCATTCAAATAATTGTGGCTGTTCAGCTTAAAGAAAAATGTTTCGTCCAGTTGCCATGGAGGGGATTAGATGTGCAACATAAAAGGCAACTAGAGCTCTGAATAGAAGAGTGAAGATGGGATTAGCGGCGTTAGAGAGGCCGCCATATGACCCGCTGACCGTTTAGTTCATCAAGTACGCGGGACAGGAGTATGTGCTCATTAACAGCAGCTCCAACAAGAAACTCAAACTAGATTGAGATGTAAATCTAAAAAAGGTGTATTTTTGTTTTAAATATTTTTTTTAAAAGTATATTGTTGTCTGAGGGATCTTTTGCATGACACTCCGGACAAAAATGCAAACATTTGGGGGGAAAAAGGGCTATGTTACTATTTCCATGTAAACAGTGAAAGTGGTCATCTGAAAATTGTAGGACATACAGTACGTATGCATGTTAAGAATTCAGGTTGGACATGTGTGTAATGTCACAGTCATAACAATGAAGGTGGAACACAACACTAGTGTGTTTGTGTTTGAAACAGTTCTCTTTACTTAGAACAGAGGTGTCCAAACTTTTTTCCATTGAGGGCCACATACTGAAAAACCAATGGACGTGCGTGACCTTTTAAAATTTGTTTCATTTTGTAGAAAAATCCAATATGTTAAGACATTATGTGTTAAAAAAAAAAAAACGCTTATGGCATTCTTATGGAGTTTCAGCATTTCGTGGTGACATACACACTCCAATAATTTAATTCAAAACATAACTTTGGTCCGTAAACACTAGACTCACTCAAGAACTAGTTACAGCGGAAGGATACACTATGTGGGGCTCATGTGAGGCAACCATCATTAAGGATAAAATCATATTGTAACATCTACCCGGACGATGTAAGGATGACGAGGAGGTGGTCAATCAACAATCTCAATCTCGTAACAATCCCCCTACTGTTGGCCAAACAATGCCAAAACAACATCAGCAAACTCAACTGTCCTGCCTGCATGGAGCCATCCTCCTACCGCATCCTACCGCATCCTCCCAGCCCTGTGAGAATCTGTCCACAGAGGTAGAGGGGGACTCTTCTGTCACCACAAGTATTTCAGTGATAATATGGGATCTTGCTGACCCAAGTCATATTTGAGGACAGGAGGGACCAAGTTCACAGAAAGTATGCATCTGTGATGAGCTCAGCATCACTTGATAATAAATGTCCTGGATTCTAGTCGGCATAATTTTATTGGTTTACTGTAGCTCTCTGGCCAAAACTGCTTTGGAAAGATTCAGACAATACTTGATTAAAGCTCTCTTTAGAAATACTGTAAACATGAAGAAAATCCTCCCAGCTAAAACTTCTAGGGTGAAAATCCAAGTTCATCCTCGTTACTCCCACATCTCTGCCCGTGTCCTTTTTAAAGAAACTCGTAAATTGACTCATCAAAGCACCAAGGACTTTAATTATAGCCATTACACATGAAGGGGAAGAAATATGCTACAGTGATTTAAGAGTGACTTGGCAAGATGATGCAGTTTGGAGAAATAACAGATCGTCAGAAAGGTCAACAGAACATGACTTTCTTTCTTTGTTCCAGAATAAACAGTATCTTCTTAAGCTGTCATGAGAGTCCTAAATGGAGAAATCAAAATGCGCTTTTTAAAGCACGTTCTTGGGAAAGCAGCCTAGTGAGACTAATAACTTACGCACGCACGCAAGCAAGCACACACACGAGGGGTCTCTTGACAGTACAAAGTCGCAAACTGACACTTAGAATACACTGTACAGTAAGTGACAAGATGTGTCGGTCTGTCAAAAGAGGCTCCATAGGTAATCAGGAATGTAATTATTAAGTCGCACTGACGCACCTGCACTTTGAAATGAGATCTGAATTTCCCTCACGGGATTAATAAAGTATATATCCATCAATCTATGACAAGCATTGTATAAATATTGTGCCTTTACAAAAGGTAATAATGCTCAGCTTTGATTGATATTGACAGAGAGGTATTTTTATTGTTAGGGTTAGACACAATTGTTTTTTTCTGTAGTATTTCACTTGATGTAGCTCCATTATAGTGGCATGTAGGACGCACTACAGTACAACCACAGAAATAAATACAGTGGAGATATCAAATTTGAAAGCCCTAAAAAGCCAGTACAATTTGGAAGCTGATCAACATTTACAGGAAAAATATATCTCTAAAGGTGCACAATAATTTAAAAAGTCAAGAAGTCATTATCACAACTTTATCGTTTTAGAACTGGAAATTGACGTTATTGTGACGTGGTGCATGCATCTCTGTCCAGGCTGCTCCATACAATGTGGCTAAATGGAACAATAAGTGTAAATCAGTAATAAAATGCAGTGCGCAATGCAACAACTAGTCTATGCATCCATCATAAAGGTTAGTTCCGTACATTGCACAGCTTAACTTATTTTTACATTTTATGACAGTTATTAATGTTCAAATGTATTTTTCATCATGGAACAGCTGTGTGTGTTTAACTTGCTGGCTTTTAAATGAATAGATTTCTGACAGTATCAATCCAAAGTAAGCAGATTCTCTTTATAAAGGCAGATGTTCTGATAAAGCTTGTACAGTATATGTGACGGCATTACATTGTATAGGTGTGTCGCATTGTTGTGGCCGGTGAGTGTATATTAGAAAATGAAACAATTACAGGAAGCTCATGTGTTCCCAGATGTATCATGTGCATCTTTTGCACAACCATGTGAGGTGCGTTGGAATCAAATGAGTCAGACAGCCTCATAAATATTGTCCATGTGTTGCAGGTGTCATGTTAAAAAAAACAAAAAAAACTAATGTTGCACTCTACTCTGCGTCAGGACATGTTCTAGACATGACTAATGTGAATGAAGTAAGACGATTTTACAAGGAAAGACACTTCATCAAGAGTGATCAGTGGCATCATGTCTGGTCAGAAACTGTGAAGTGGCTGCAAAGAACATGACACATACTTGTACTGATTAAATCAGCATTTGATTACTCAACCAATTCATCTAGTACAATACAGAACAACTACGGTCCTGACTGTCCCAATTAAATAAATGAATCACTGTCAAAAAACTTTAACCGCTTGTTTGAGATGCACCCTTAAATTGCCCTTATTTCTTATTATGGCATCACTGTTAAACTGGAGTACGATACCTATTATAGTATTGATCCAAACATAAGACTTTATGTTTTCTGTTAAAAAAAAACAAAAAGTAAAAGATGGATGGTCTTATAATGGGGTTCTATATGGTACATGCAAACCAACATGCCACCAGTTTGTTTTTGAATATTTGAGTTTCATCACAAAAGCTGCCTTTACTGCCCCCTCGGTCTCATTCCAACACTTGCTAATAATGTAAAATATTACGGGTACCTAAGTGTTTAACAAAGATATGAAAACACGTGTGCGTTTTTTCATTACACCTCTTCACCAGTCAGCCAACTTTCCAATTTGCAACATTTCTCTCATGCAGTTCTTCTTGGCATTTGTAGCATTTCTCTTTTGAAATTTGCTGTTGATCCTGCAGTGTTTATGTGATTGCAGTATTTTTAAGTTGCAGCATTTCCCCATTGTATTTATTTTATGGTGTTTCTTTGTTTTTGGGCCATCGTAAAACAAGGTATATTACTGGAATAATAACATAAGGATTAGTGAAATAGTATTTTCCACTTCCTTTGTTAGTTAACCTTAGAAATTAAATGATTATTATAATGGAACATTTAAATGCACAAATAAGTAACACACTTCAGCAATGATTTCGATTAAATACTTTGCTCCTGTGGATCACTGTATAAACTCAACAATTATGACGTTTAGAACTGTATTTTAACAAATGGAAGCGGAATTTGAAACGTCTAAAAATCAATTTAACAATGCCATCATGTACTGGGAGAAACTACTGTATGCATAATCAATGCAAAGTGAGGTGGCTATATGATGCTATGATAAACAATGTTACCACTACGTTTATTATCAGTATTTAACTTGAGATAATGTCCCTCTGTGTACTCACCAAGGCTCGGAGAGAGGACTCATCCAGTGCAGCATAAGCCTCCGTGGACATTTTGGACATGTTGTGTGGTTATCAGACTCAGGTGAGGACACACTCTCAGTCTTCTTGACTGCGACGACGCCGCACCACCTGCTCGACTCCTTGAGGATTTCTCTTTTATTTCTCGAGGTACGTTTTAAAAGTTGACCAAATCAAAACGTGGAGCTATTCACGGGCATAACATGTTGCTAGTCGCGTCCAGAGCTGTGAGAGAATGTAAGAAGCCACAAACTCACCGGGAGACGTTGGCCACTTTTTGAACTGCACAATCAGAGTGGAAGGTGCAAGCCCCGCCCCCCACTGGGCCCGGCGGCCTTTCCCTGCTCACATTTAAAGCGCGCCATACGCCACTCTGTGGAAGCTCCAAAAAGAAGAGATGGGTATGGGAGGTGATTAGTGTCCTTAATCCTGTATAGCCTTTAATACTGCTATTAGAGGGGAACGTGCTCGTTTAGTTTTAGTAAAATACATACAAGATAAACATTTCAAGGGTGAGGCAGGATTGTGTAAGTTAATATGCCCTAAAAACTGCACCCCCACTGCGGCAACAGAATAAATTGTATTTTTAATACTTTACTACTTTAATACTGTCATTTTACTTGATTTATTTTATTATTTACAGTATTTTCAGTGCTGTATTTCTTTTATATCTTTGTCATAAAATATTTTCTTGAGACTGAGCAATATATTTTTAATTGTATTATCTTCAGTGAAGAGAAATTCATTATTATTTGTATAGAAATATATATACTTTATTTTAATGCTTGTAAGCATATGTTGTTGGTTTTGATACAGAATCTGAAAGAAAAATGAATTTTAATTTTAAATGAATTTGTAGTAACAAATATGCATAATTGCTTAGTTACATTTCTCACTGTGACAGAATTGTACATCTCTAAACATGGTTTCTTCTTAGGCATTTTCTCACTTTTGTGCACCAATTAATTGGGTTTCTCAGATATAAAAAGGACTGAGGTCCTCCACCCTTTGTTTGAAGAAAAAATTCCATTATGAGTTGGTGTTTAGGGTGACAAAATCATGGTAAACTACTGGATGTACTGTAGTCAAGTGTGACAGTACAGAGTTATGACACACATGTTGATGAACATTTATTGACATTAATTAAACATCCAGTTACAAAGCTGAGTATAGAGACAGTTGCTGTGAACAAAGAGAACAACGATCAACGTGCATGAACAAACACCACACCGGGAGGTTTCACCGTTTGCTTGCGCATCTCTGGTGGGGATTGTTGTTCTGATATTTAACCAGCAACAAATTTTATTTAGAAAAGAATATTCATTAACAAATGTTTTGCTGTAGATCTCATACACTTGTGGCACATAGATACATTTCTTTGATACAAAACTTTGTTAATTTTGTTTTGCAAAATATGACAACAGAAAACTCCATATTACGTAAATGAAGACTGAACAGGACATACTGAAAACTATCAAATATTACCTAAATTGCTAAATATGAATATTCAACAGTATAAAAATGTTCTGTAGTTCAAAGATGCATAATTCAAGTGCTATTAAGGTTATACAAAGAAACATTCAAATTAAGGATGGTGAATACAAATGTTTTAGTAACAACAATTGACACAAAAAAAACCAATATCAACGGAGACCAAAAATGTAAAGTATAATTTTCATAGCAAAACCAAATCACCATTTTAAATGTTAACTGTAACGTGGTGTTGCTGCTGACACAGGCACTTATATGAATTTATGATTTCACACATGGACAGAAAGGAAAAGCAGAGATAGGAGAGGAGCTCATTCCTCCTGTTGGTCTTCATTCTGCTTCTTCGGGAGCTGTGAAAGGGAGAAAAGGTCAATAAAAAGCAATGTTAAGTGCCAAAAAAACATATTCTCAGAAAAAAAAGTGGCATTAATACTTATTCAGGGCTATGTCAATGACGTAATACTAAACAATAGAATATGATATAGTTTAAATTGTAAGCTTACCTTTGTTAACACATTCCTTCTGTTTCCTCTCCCGTCTTTGTTCTCTGTTAAATGTAGTCTGGTGGACACACAAAAAAAAAAAACAAATACAGAATTCTCACATATTTTGTTCCACTGCAAACCATTCTGACCATTATAATAGGTTTGGACTGGACCTACCCCTTTAAATAGTCAGAGCCTGACTTGTCAGAGTCCAAAAAAGATGACAAAGCCACCTCGGATTCCCTGCCATGCTGAGCTTTGTTTTGTGCAGAAAGGTCACAGTTGGACGTCTTTCGCTGACTGGGCCGTCCAATGTAGCCTCTCGGCCATTCCCTTGGGCTTTGTCCTGGCATGGGGTCTCGGCCCAATCCCAAATCCTGGTCCAAGAAGTCACCTGTATGGGTAACAAACAATGAGAAAAAAAATATCTCAAGAGGAAGGCAAAAGCCAGATAATGTTGTCCACTCAGCAGCCACAACATTAGGTACACCTACACATTGTATAGTTTACAAAGATAATAATGCTCACTTTTGGTTGACATTGTCGAACACATTCATTTCACAATATATCGTGGTTGTTAATCATCAGACATGGTGCAGAAATTGGAAGGGTGTTTAGCGGGTTATTTCTTCAAACCATTATGTTCACCTAATTTTATGCAATGAATAAAATTTACCTTGAGGCTTTATACTCCTCTGAAAATCTGGAGAAACCCGTCCAAACACGTCCTTGGCAGGAGTTTTTTTTATAGATGCTTTTGTTATATTGTTAAGTGGAAAGGTGGTTTGAGGGCGCATATCACATTTATCCTACAGAAAAGGAGGAAAAAGAGAACTTTGATGAGAGAATAACAAAGCTATACATTTGTGTCGTGTTCAGCATTCATAAACACATTAAAAGATATCTTCAAAACCCATTCACAGAAGACATAAAAAATAGGTCATACGACATTTTTAGACATGTTGATCTTTTTGAACTAGAAGAGTAACATACCTGATGGTGAAAGACAACAGCCTCTTCCAGCGCAACGCCACAGAATTCACAAGGAATCACCACGTCGCCCTCTAGTGGACTGGCTGGTGGACTGTATGAGGCTGGCGAGACGGATCGAGGGAAGGTGGGGATGTTAGAGGCCAACGTGTTTGGGAGGCTTCGCATCAGACCAGAAGCATTCCTGTCCTCTTTAGGGGGAGACGACGGCTGCTTGCTGTAAGACGCAAATGCGGACGCAGGGCTGCAGCCAGTCTTAAAGACAAAAGACAAGCAAGGTAATATGAAGTTTGAACTCTGTTGCTCAACCTAACTTAACTATATACACTCCTGATCAAAATCTTAAGACCAGTTGAAAAAATGCTAGAATTTGCACATTTGGATCTTAATGAGGTTTTAAGTAGAGCTACAATATGCAAAAGCAAGAAGGGGGAGTGAGACAAAAAGCACTTTGAAAAAGTAATCTATTGAAAAAAACAATTAAACTGAAATAAGCTGTTTATCAGCTGATGAAAAGTTTAAGACCATCGGTCAAAAAATAATAAAAAACTCTCCAAACCAGAACAAAAAATGTCCTCAGTAGGACTCAGTAATGAGTAGCTCCACCGTGCTTGTTAATCACTTCAAAAATTGGTTTGCATGCTTGATGCGAGTGTTTCCAGGAGGTTAGTGGGAGCATTGCTCCAAGTGGTGAAGATGGCTTCACGAAGGGCATCAACTGTCTGGAACTGATGGACATTTTTATAAACTTCCCTTGCCATCCATCCCCAAATGTTCTCTATGGATTTAAATGAGGGGAACATGCAGGATGGTCCAAAAGAGTGATGTTATTCTCCCTGAAGAAGTCCTTGGTCAAGCAAGCATTGTGAACTGCAACGTTGTCCTGTTGAAAAACCCAGCTGTTACCACACAGATGAGGGCCCTCGGTCATGAGGGATGCCTGCTGCAACATCTGCACATAAGCATCTACAGTTTAACGACCCTGCACCACCTGAAGCTCCAGTGTTCCACTTAATTAAAAAAGCACCCCAGACCATGATGGACCCCCTCCACTGTGACGGGTAGAAAACATCTCAGGTGGGATCTCCTTGTCATGCAAGTAACGTTGGAAGCCATCTTGTAGCCATCTCATATTGTAGCTCTACTTAAAACCTCATTAAGATCCAAATGTGCAAAATGCAAATTCTAGCAATTTTTCCAACTGGTCTTAAGATTTTGATCAGGAGTGTATGTATTCTCACAGGCTGAGCACTAATAAATAGATAAGTAATCATCCTACAGGCGACTCTAAATTGTCCATAGGTATGAATGTGAGTGTGAATGGTTGTTTGTCTATATGTGCCCTGTGATTGGCTGGCAACCAGTCCAGGGTGTACCCCGCCTGTCCCCCGAAGTCAGCTGGGATAGGCTCCAGCATGCCCCCGCAACCCTAATGAGGATGAAGCGGTATAGAAAATGGATGGATGGATGGATGGATGGATCATCCTACATATTGTATCTTTTATTCCAATTTGTTGTTGGCATCCTTCCGTTTGAAAGGGTTGAATTGAGCTTCACTTTTTTTGTCCACTCACGATGGCTATTGTTTAAGCATGCGTATTAATTTAATACCAAATTGAAGGGGAAAGTTTTGCAATCATGATAAAGCAGTATCCGAAGTACAAAAATACAACCAACCAGCAACAAAGACTCATTTTCAAGGGAATCTCCACTCACAGTGACATGTTTTCACCGCTGCGCCGTACGGGAATTGGATGACCAAGAAAATGAAATCTTCGAGATTAAACACTCTTAATGCACAAAATCATCATCAAACTTATTTGTTCATACAATGCACACAGAGCCATGAACAACTTTATGCTCTGCCTCCTTTCTGCTCCGTTCTACTTGCACCGTGAGGCGCTCAGGCACACTCGTCATCGTGAGTGTGAGGCACTAACTGTTTTTCATTTTGATTCACGTACCCCCTATGCCAATTAGTGTACCCCTGTGAGTACGTTTACCCCACTTTGGGAACCTATGAGCTAGAGGATACAAAAAAAATTCACTTTAGCTCAAAATTCGGTACGGCAGAAAATAAAGCGAACTATGTTAGATTATTAAGGTGACAAATCAAACCTGATGCAAAATGAGGTCCTCCTCAGGAAACAGTTCTTCACAAAACTCACAGGGAAGCATGATGTCTGCAAGATATAATTTAGATTTTCAGGGTTTATTGTAACCTGCCAGGTCTACTGTTATAAAACAAACAAATTGAATGATTTTCACTTTACCTGTTTGATCACGGTCCTGAACCGCACTTGTGCGAGAGAGGAAGTTTGGATAGTTGTTGTTGGTCGTGGAGACTTGACCCCCGACGGAGGTGGTGGAGGTCTTCGTGTGGTCCCAGATGTCACTCCACAAACTAGCCTCTCCACCGCCAGCCATGGACTCTCCATCTGTCTGCAGGCTGAGGGCCAGCATGTAGTCCAAGCCTGACGAGTCCTCATCCTGAAGTGGCCACATACTGCTGTGACTCAAGAAGTCGTTCTGTTCTGCCACTACAAGGAAAACACAACAGTTCGGCCTAACATGTTATTGTTCATGTAAATGAAATCCATGAATACTTTGGACAAGAATAAAGTATCACTGTATTTTTGTTTATTACTACAGCTGACAACTCAATACATTGTGTGAGATTTTACCAGGAATACTTTCAGTATGACCGAGGGAGAAACGTGTAGATCCACATTTACAGATGTGTAGCTCCTGTGTGTCCTGAGGGACTGATTAGTTTGGATCATCGATCTGTAATTCTAGATTACAGATTGATGTAATAATGTAATACATTTTCACCTCATTATGTAATAACACCGCATTTGTAATAAAATTCTAGAATGCATTTTGTAATAAACTTTGCCGCATTTTGTAGTAACTTGGTACATCTTCCATTTATTACTAAATGCGGATGCTGCAGTTTTTTTGGGGAAGAAAATTTAACAATTTGGTGCATTATGTAATAAACCATTGAAATTAATGTCTTAATAAGAAAAAACATTACAACAATATTAGTAGTTTCAGCTTAATTAGAATTAATTTTAAGAAACTAGTGCAATTTTTCTTGGTCAAACCTAAATCAAATGTGACTGTATTGATTATAATGGAGAATGTGTTTACAAGCTAGAGAGAAAAGCTACACTAATCATTACAAATGCTCCCTGGCTCACATGAAAATAACCAATGCAATGAAATGTTGGAAGACATACATGCAATATGGATTGTTATGCAAATGATACAGTATAAAGCATAAAAAAACCTTTAACCATCAGTAACAATCTTAATTTGGGCCAAAGGTCCCATGTCTTGATGGACAGCCAAGCGGATCCTCCGGCTCAGGGCCGGTGATATTTTTGGGTATAACACTTGACTTTCTTGTTTCATAACTCTTAGGATCTTTGATGAAGTTTAATGACTGTCTTATTGTGTCCAACCTCAGCAGCAATGGCACGCCGCGAGAGGCCTTTGCTTATGCTGCTCAACAATCCCACCTCGTACAAAGAGAGAAAGCTTTTTTTGTCAAGAGATCATGACAGTGTGAATACCTGACAGAAAATGACATTGAATCCACATTTTTGCCAAGATTTTGGCTTTTAAAGACTGTGGTCTTAAATTTTTGATCAGCCTATTGAATATAATGCTTGTTTGCAATAAATTTTTGTTTTTGTGTCACTCCCATTTCTTCTTTTTTGCATTTTAAAGCTCTACTTAGATCCTCCTTAAGATCCAACAATGCAAAATGTAAATTCTTGGAATTTTTCAACGGGTCTGAAGACATTGATCAGCTGTGTATAAAAACCATCCATCCATTCATCTTCTACCGCTTATAAGAGATCAGGTCTCGGGGGCAGCATCCTAAGCAGGGAGGACCAGACTTCCCTCTCCCCGGCCACTTCGTCCAGCCCCTCCCGGCAGATCCCGGGGCGTTCCAGGCCAGTTGGGAGACATAGTCTCTCCAACATTGTCCTGGGTCTTCCCCAAGGCCTTCTACGGGTCGGACTTTCCCTGAACACCTCCCCAGGGAGGCGTCCGGGAGGCATCCTGACCAGATGCCCAATCCACCTCATTTGGCTCTTCTCAATGCGGAGGAGTAGCGGTTTTACTCCGAATCTCTCCCAGGTGACAGTGCTTCTGACCTTATCTCTAAGGGAGAACCCAGCCACCACACGGAGAAAACTCATTTCGGCCACTTGTAACCGCAATCTTGTCCTGTCGGTCACTACCCAAAGCTCATGACCATAGGTGAGGGTAGGAACGTAGATCGACCGGTAAATTGAGAGCTTTGCCTTTCGGCTCAGCTCTCTCTTCACCACAACGGACCGACGTAAAGTACGCATCACTGCAGACACCGCACCGATTCGCCTGTCGATCTTGCGTTCCATCCTTCCCTCACTCATGAACAAGACCCCGAGGTACCTAAACTCCTCCACTTGGGGCAGGATCTCAGCCCCGACCCAGAGATGGCACTCCACCCTTTTCCGAACAAGAACCATGGACTCAGACTTGGAGGTGCTGATTCTCATCCCGGCCGCTTGACACTCAGCTGTGAACCGATCCAGTGAAAGTTGAAGTTCACTGCTCGATGAAGCCAGCCGGACCACATCATCTGCAAAAAGCAAAGACTCAATCCTGCAGACGCCACACCGGAACCCCTCAACGTCCTGGCTGCGCCTAAAAATTCTGTCCATAAAAATAATGAACAGAATCGGTAATAAAGGGCGACCCTGGCAGTCATACAGGGAACAAACAGCCCGAATAAGCTGGTCCGATACACAATACTCCCAGAGTTCTCCCCACAGAATTCTTCGAGGAACACAGTTGAATGTCTTCTCCAAGTTCATAAAACAAATGTAGATTGGTTGGGCAAACTCCCATGCACCCTCAAGGACCCTGCTGAGAATGTAGAGGTGGTCTACAGTTCCACGACCATGACGATAACCACACTGCTCCTCCTGAATCAGGGAAAGCCGCTTGGCCTTCCGATACCTGTCAGCTGCTTCGGGAGTCCAATGAGCCAAAAAGTCCCTATAGTACTCCTTCAACTTGACGGCATCCCTCACCACTGGTGTCCACCAATTGGTTCTGGGATTACCGCCCCAACAGGCACCGACCACCTTACGGCCATAGCTCCAATCATGTCTGCTGCCTCAATGTCTGCCACTTCCCTCGGAACATGGTCGAAGATCTCCCGGAGGTGAGAGTTGAAACTCCTTCTGACAGGGGACACCAAAAATATGGTGGGTATTCCAAACTGCTGTTTGGTGCATAAGCACAAACAGTCAGAACCCGTCCCCCGTCCCAAAGGCGGAGGGAAACTACCCTCTCGTTCAACAGGTTAAACTCCAACATACAGGCCATCAGCCGAGGCACAACCCGAATTTCCTCCCCTGCCCGTCGGCTCTCACTGCTGGCAACGCCAGAGTGGAACAAATTCCATCCCCTCTCAAGAGGACTGGTTCCAGAGCCCTTGCTGTGCATTGAGGGGAGTCCGACTATATCTAGCCGGAACTTCTCAACATCGTGCACCAGCTCAGGCTCTTTCCCTACCAGAGAGGTGACATTCCATGTCCCAAGAGCGAGCTTCTGTAGCCCATGATCGGACCGCCAAAGTCCCCGCCTTTGGCTCCCACCCTGCTCACTCTGCACCCAACCCCTTTGGCCCCTCCCATGAGTGGTGAGGTCATTTGAAAAAGAAAAACATGCAATTGGTCATTGATTATATTTTTGTTCTATATTTGTATTTTTTGTGCTTATGCTTCATACCATATGTATAATATTTGCATAACAATCCATATTGCATGTATGTATTCCAACATTTCTTTGCACTGGTAATTTTCACGGGTGAAGGCCTGACCAACAGGCGCACCAGGTCTTCTGAATCACTCTGTCTGGCCCCTCACCGCAGGGGAGGATGCTGGACAGACCTGGGAAACCCAAACGTATAGTGAGGGTGTGTTGGGAACTGTTGGCAGATTCTCCCGTTCGTCGAGTCTTCAACTCTCACCTCCGGCAGAGCTTCACCAGCATCCCGGGGGAGGACGAAGATATCGACTCCGACTGGGCCGTATTCCGTGAATGCATAGCAAAGGCAGCTGATTGCCACTGCGGCCGCAAGGTGGTCGGTGCCAGTCATGGTAGAAAGCCCCAAACCCGATAGTGGACACCAGAGGGCAGGGCTGCCGTCAAACTGAAAACGGAATCCTACCAAGCATGGATGGCTTGTGGGGCTACTGAAGCAGCTGACGGGTACCAGCAGGCCAAGCAGCACGCGGCTTCGCCAGTGGTTGACGCAAAAACTCAGGTGTGGGAGGAGTTTGGTGAAGCCATAGAACAGGACTTTTGGTCGGCCTCGAAGAGGTTCTGGCAAACCGTCCAGCGCCTCAGAAAGGGAAGGCAGTGCCCAGTGCACAGGCGGAAGCCTGCCGACCTCGACTGAGGATAGAGTCGGGCGGTGGAAGTAATACCTTGAGGCCCTTCTCGATCCCACTGACAAACCTTCCACAGAGGAAGCACAGTCTGAGGACACAAACGCAGACAGTTTCATCACCGTGGCTGAGGTATCTGGGGTAGTCGAGTTTCCCAAGGCTCTGGAGGTTGAGGGACTGTCTTGGTTGACATGTCCCTCCAACATTGCATGGAAATCAGAAACAGTACCTCTGGATTGGCAGACTGGGAGTGGTGGTCCCCCTTTTTAGGGTGACCTAAGGGTGTGTTCCAACTATAGGGGGATCACACTCTCCAGCCTCCCTGGAAGAGTATATTCCAGTGTACTGGAGAGAAGGGTACTGCCCTTAGTCGTAACCTCAGTTACAGGAGGTGCAATGTGGTTTTTGTCAGGGTACATGGGGGTTTGCACAACCAGTTTACATGTGCTTTGTAGACTTGGAAAAGGCATTCAACCGTGTCCCTCATGGTGCCCTGTGAGGGGTGCTCGGGGAGTACAGGATTGGTGGCGCACAACTACGTGCCATTTGGTCCTTGTACAACCGAAGCAGGAGCCTGGTTCTCATTGCCAGCAGTAAGTCGAGGCTGTTTCCGGTGAACGTTGGCCTCCGCCAAGACTGCCCTTTGTCACTTTGTCTATTTTGTTCTTGGATCTTGTACTGACCGGTGAGGAGAGAAGTGCTTGTGTCTGGTTTTGTTGGTACACTAATGCTTGACCACAATAAGTTTAATTTGGGTCTGTGGCCATTGCCACACTTTCTGCTTTACCACAACAAATTTAGTGGCACTTGACTCAAGATGTTCCATTACATGTTTTTTTTTAAGATTATTTGATTATGTCATAATTGTGACGTTCAAACTGAGTAAATTACATATATATTTTGGACACCTGCAAGCAAAATATACCGTTAAAAGAGGAATAAACTCACACTGGCTGGATGTCATATTCCTCGGGGTAATATTCTTCCAATCGCCGCTGCCCTGTGGTCCTGCTGAAGTGTTATACAATCTGGACTCAAATGTACGTGGAAAGACCTGATGTTTGGCTGTACTGAGGTTGTTTTCCTTTGGTCCTCGCTCTTCTCCTCTGAGGGGGTTTCGGATGGAGTGGCCATCAAACCAGGCCCCTGGAGCCTGGAGGTCTGCTGAATTGCGACTCAAGCTGCTGTTGTTCCGGTCTTGGAGCAGAGCGGTACTCCCACATAACATGGGATGCAGGGCTTTTTCCCTCAGCATGACATTGCACTTGCACTGTGGACAAGGCTCGGTTCGAACTCCACAGTAATCCTCATGCTCTTTGGATTGACTAAAAACAGTCTCCAGCTCACAGTACTGGCACAGGACCAATCGCTGAGAGCAGTCAGAGTTCTGCAGAGGGCAAAAAATGTGAAGATGCATGACCACATGAAATAGGTAATGCTGAAAATTGACAAAAAAATTTTTACCAGACATACCTGGTGAACTTCAATTTGATTCTTGTTTATAGTGAGTCCACACTTGCAAGTAATCTGAAATCAAAGGGGGACAACACATGATTTAGATGAAGTTATTTATAGTCTTAGTCTGTATTGTGTTTTGGTTTGACAAAAACTGCTCCTCCAAACATACGTTTAATAGTAAATGGACTTGAAATTAACCTTTTTACAGTGATACACTGAAGTTTGATCACCCCAAAAGTTATACAGGTTGGACTTGGACAAAAATGTGTGTTGACTCAAAAATTCAACAATTTTAAGCGCTGGCCACATGATCATGTGGGATGTCAGCACACCTCACACAACCTTATTTCAGCCTTGCATTACTTTTGCATTTGGCTAAGTTTGACTTTTCTAAAAGGACGACAGCGGTTAGAGAACAAGAAGAATATCCACCGGAGGTTAACATGAACTACCAAGCAAACATGGTGTCCACGTACTTTTGCCCAATGTTACCAAGTGTTTCAGTGCCATGAGTCGGAGATGATAGCCTGTAGGCATGTGTGGATGACTGATTAGAAGTGTTGTTTTTAAAGAGCAATGTTTTACTTTGGTAGATTTCTACTTTCTTTGAGAGTTCTCTCAGGTGGTTATGGAGCTTCTTATTGTGGACATAGGACTTTGCTCTGGATCCTCTGTGATAAACCGCTGTACATTTCAGTCCATCTGTTGCTGTTTGACAAGACTGAGCACTGCAGGAAGACGTACACTGCTATGTTAGCTTCTACCTGGTTACTTGTGATGTGCTTAGCATATGCTATGTTTTAACATTTAATACTACATTAGTTGTTCACTTCATTATTTACTTGTGTGAGAGTCGATGTTAAAAACTGGGACGTGGAAGGTGCAACGTTTATCAATTATTTGTCATTAACTTAAGAGGGTGTTTAAAGATTGTTTTAAACAAATTAATATTACAAATATTAACAGCTACTTAAAACTATATGACAATTAACGTTTTAATGTTGCATCAAACGGGTAGCACAGTAATGTAGTGGTTAGCAAGTCTGCCTCACAGTCTGGAGAACTGGGTTCAAAACCCTAAAAAGGCTAAGTGGTATAAAAAACGGATTTATGTTGCTTAAAAATATTTCCTGTACTGTTAAACGTTTTAGGATGAAGTTTAACGCATTATTAGACATTTCTTTTGACAGTCAAACAAACTAAAGGTCGAGCAGCATCAGAGATTCAAATCGTGTTTAAACTCCCACCTGGATGTGCTCCTTCTGCTTGTGCTCCTGTAGATCGGCACGTGGTACCGGCTCCTGGCACACATCACAAAGTGCGATGTTCCTCCGACAGTGGATCTCATGGGTTGTGAAATTTGCTTCTGGAATGTCATGCTTGCTAAAAATGCATTGCCAAAAAAAGCAGTATTCACCACCACATAGAAAATGAAAACTTGATTGAACTTTGTTCTACTTACCAATTGCCACAGAAGTGAGTATTTTCATCTGCCATGGTTGTCCAGAACCCTGCGAAGAGGATCATTTTCAACACATTCGGCCATTACTTTGAGATGAAATGTCAATTAAAATCACATCTATTTGTTACAGGAGAGTTAAAGACTGTTTAAAAGGCGGTCTATAAATTAAATCATAGCTATTTGAATACGTTTGACAGTAATTTAGAAAATAACTTTAAAAAAACAATTTAAAGACGTCAGTAGTGTATTCGTAAATACGAAAACCGAAAGAGGCTGTCAGCTCTTTCACTTTGCTCACCCAGTAATCCTTCGTCGGCTAGCTAACGTTACCAAACTAGGGGGGGGACTTCAGAAATTACAAACAAGCATCTTCACCTA
This sequence comes from Dunckerocampus dactyliophorus, assembly GCF_027744805.1. Taxonomy (NCBI): domain Eukaryota; kingdom Metazoa; phylum Chordata; class Actinopteri; order Syngnathiformes; family Syngnathidae; genus Dunckerocampus; species Dunckerocampus dactyliophorus. The sequence goes on along the minus strand of NC_072822.1, from coordinate 17,214,997 downwards.
ATCTGGCTGTTTTACCACACATAAACTATAAATGGCGTTCGAGGTGAAGCCTGTAGCTTGGCTATGTGGTTTAGTAACGTTTAGGTAGCGCTGCATTAGCTAATGCTAACAAACTTGCTGAGCGCAAACTGGCCTGGCTATTATACCAAGAAGCTATCATCAGGTTTCTGTCAGCCACAACAGAAAAAATGAGACGTGACAGTCATACTAAAACGAATTATGACGGTCAATTGAGTTATGAATGATAATACTGAATAAATAGAAAATTCACAGACGAAAGCTAATCGCTGCAAACCCCACTACGTATCAATTTATTACGGTGGCCGAGAAGTTCAAAACGCGTTAACAAAAGGCAATACACATTACAGTTATAAACCCGGAAGGGGAATGTACCAACTCCCAGACTTAGAGGAAGTGATAACTTTGGACCAAGGACTGTAGCGTTAATAATAAGAAAGCGTATAAATGCAAAATAATGGAACAGAGTGTAGTGTGCCATGGAGCCAAAAGTCCGCCATGATAGTGAGCAACAGAGGTGGGCTCACAACAGTGTACATTACAATGTATTCACCAGCTCTGAGCTGAGTATAAAATAAAGTTATACACTGTGCGTACAATTTGTTAAAATTGATGAATGTTGTTTATGTATTTATCTGTATAAATGTGTAAAAATCCATTATACTGCAGAAATATGATCTACATATAGTTGCCAATAAAAACCTGAGCAGCAGTATGAAAGAAACATTTTCCTTCTTTAATTTACTTTTTTCCTTCCTTGCAGTGTTACCAACACTTAACAATCGATCCATCCATCAAATGTTCTACGTCGCTTATCCTCATTAGGGTCGTGGGGTATGCTGGAGCCTATCCCAGCTGACTTCGGGCTGACTGACTGGTCGCAGGGCACATATAGACAAACAACCATTCACACGCACATTCATATCTATGGACAATTTAAAGTTAATTAACCTAACATGCATGTTTTTGGAATGTGTGAGGAAACCCGTAGAAAACCCACACGCGCACGGGGAGAACATGCAAACTCCACACAGAGATGCCCAAGTGGAGATTCGAACCCAGGTCTTCCCGATCTCCTGACTGTGTGGCCAACATGCTAGCCACTCAGCCACCGTGCGGCCCGCTTAAACAACAACATATAAAATAATAATAAATCATAATAATTGTGATTAATAAAACAATTAAATAATTGTTTTCCCTTCCTTACAGTGTTACGAAGGCTTAACAAGCAACATTATAATTATTATATATTATTCAGTATGTATATAATTAAACAATACCAATATAACAAAATAACCTGCAAGTGTGGGTGGGACCACACATGGCATCATTCATTCCCATTCCACTAATCCCTAGATTCCCAAAGTGGGGTACGTGTACCCCATGGGGAACCACTGTTATAATCCATTAATTACCATTCAAGTAAATTCATTTTTTTTAAAAATCTGGTTATTTTTTCATGTCCATAATTGGCAACAGAAATTTAATGTAAAAGTACTTATATTGTATGGCTATTTAACTGGAAGTATTTACACAATGCAAGATTTATTTCAGTAACTGCATTGTTAACACATTTTATAGACTATAATCTAAATCGTCATCATCACTGATTTGTCTTTAATTCAACTAAACGCCCAGAGAAACAAATTAGTGTAAAGCTATATTGTGTGGGAGCCCCATAGAATATACACTTTGTGAGTCTTGTCCAATATCCTATTTAATTACAAAAACCAGTATTATAAATCTACAAAAAATGTATCACACATACATGTTTTTGGATAACTTAAAAAATGACAAACCTGGTCTTTTGGACCATCTATTGGAGTAATTCACGACTGAGCAGTGTGCCGAGGATATGTTTACAATGCCATGTTGCTGGATTCTGCACACCATCATGGCGGCCAAACCCGCGCAGGGTATAATACGGAAGTGGATGCCGGTCGGCCCTTCTGTTGTGAACTCTACAGTCCTTGGTTTGTGTCACTGCGCAATACGTACCCGAAACGCAATCGGTTCAACTGGGTTCTACGCATGTGCACAACGCGTCTACATCCGGTCGGCCTATTTTTCGGCAGTCACATGTTAGGCATGTGTAATCTACACCATCCGTCGATCTATTTTACGGCAGCAAGCGTCCCTTCTCACTGATCTGTATCCCTTCTACACTCCCAAAAACGTTATTAAGATAGATATAAATTTGAGAAATAACAACATAATCAATCTCTTTTTTCTTATATCATATCCATGGTGCAAGTGGGAAATTAATAAGCCCTCTTTTCTTTGTTCCATAAATTATTTTAGCTTTTTTTTTGTCACCACTAAAAAAGTACACACAAAAGCATTTGCTTGGAATATATGTTTGGATGGACGGTATTTCCCCGTTTAGAAAAAAAAAAAAGAAAAATCCATCATTGTGCTATCCTTATGGTTGTTCACACTGAAATATGACTGCATTTTGTGTGTTTAATCTATTTATTTATGTATGTTACACGTACCGGTTATGACATTTACATCTGCGCTACGTGCATTGCGTAAGCTCCGGGGGTGGACTTGTTTTGCCCTGAATTCCTCAAGGCTCTGGATGTTGAGGGACTGTCTTGGCTGACACATCTCTTCAACATTGCATGGAAGTCGGGAACAGTACCTCTGGATTGGCAGACTGGGGTGGTGGTTCCCTTTTCTAGAAGGTGTGACCGGAAGGTGTGTTCCAACTATAGAGGGATCACACTCTTCAGCCTCCCTGGGAAAGTCTGTTCCAGGGTCCTGAAGAGAAGGGTACGACCGATACAAACCTCGGCTTCAGGAAGTGCAATGTGGTTTTCGTCCCGGTAGAGGAACACTGGACCAACTCTACAACCTTGCAAGGGTACATAGGAGTTTGCCCAACCGAGCTACATGTGCTTTGTGGCCTTGGAAAAGCCATTCGACCGTGTCTCTCGCGGTGTCCGGACTGGGGTGTTCCGGAAGTACGGGACTACATGTAGTGGCTCACTAGTACGTGCCATTCAGTCCTTGTTCAACCGGAGCAGGAGCCTGGTTTGCATTGCCAGCAGTAAGTCAAGCCTGTTTCTGGTGAACACTGGCCTCCGTCAAGGCTGCCCTTCATCACCGATTCTGGTTATAATTTTCATGGATAGAATTTCTAGGCGCAGCCAAGGCATCGAGGGAGTCCCGTTCGGGGGCTTCAGGAGCTCATCTCTGCTATTTGCAGATGTGGTCCTGATGGCCTCATCGTACTGTGACCTTCAGCATTTACTGGGGCGGTTTGCAGCTGAGTGGGAAGCTTCTGGGATGAGACTTAGCACCTCCAAATCCAAAGCCAGGATTTTCAGTTGGAAAAGGGTGGATTGTACCCTTCGGGTGAGGAATGAGGTCCTACCCCAGGCGCAGCGTCTGCAGTAATGCGGTCGCTGTACCGGACCGTCGTTGTCCGGTACGAGAGAGCCGCAAAGCAAAGCTCCCAATTTACCGGTCGATCTATGTTCCTACCCTAACCTATGGCCATGAGCTTTGGGTCGTGACCGAAATGACGAGATCGTGGATGAAATGACGAAGTGGCTGAAATGAGTTTCCGCCGTAGGGTGGCTGGACTCACCCTAAGCTCGGTCATCCAGAGTAGAGCCGCCCCTTCACATCGAGAGGAGTCAGTTCAGGTGGCTCTGGCATCTAGTCCAAATGCCTCCCTGGTGAGGTGTTCCGGGCATGCCCAGCCAGGAGAAGGCCCTGGGACAGATTTAGGACACGCTGGAGGGATTATGTCTCACAGCTGGCCTGGGAACGCCTTGGTGACCTCCCGGTGGAACTGGAAGACGTAGCCAGACGTAGAAGTCTGGACTTCTCTACTGAGACTGCTGACCCCCGTGAACCGGACATTGTATATGCACAAAATAAATATGTAACAATCTATAAAAAAATTTTAATTGAGCTTCAAATCTGCCAATACATTTACATGAAGACATTTCAATTTTGTAAAGGCACAGCTTTGTTCAGATAAAACGCTGATCTTATTTACAGCAAATGTTTGGACATTTGTGAATCCCCTCCCGTCAAAATAAACATTAAAAATTGATTACTTTTGCAGCCCTTGGACTTTCTTTAATTCTACATGTAGAAAAACATTTCAGCATTATCATATGAAATGTAGCATTGACAAATCTGGGAAATTATGAGGTGGGGGAAACAAAACACTTGTGTAGGGCCTGAATTCAACATGCTTGTCAAAATAAAACAATTAAAAATAACTTGATGTGAGTGTAATTGCTAAAATAGTATGCACACTTTATCTTAAAATAAAGTTAATGCAACTGATGACAGCTGTTGGTGCTTTCTGTTTGGTTAACTGATAGTCCACAAGGAAATAAGAGCTGTTATTACATTATTACCGTACTGTAATGTATTCCCTTGCGTCTATAATGCTGCCAAAGAAAAAAAAATATATAGAATCCTTTCTACAAACTATGGCAATACAGACAGCCCTGCTGTTGTAGCCTGAGTAGTTCAAGACTGAGAATGACCACAAGGATATTCACATTTGCCATTTTGTCCAAATGCAATACTAGTTATTAAACCGGAAGATGCAAGTACCAGGAGGAACAAACACCCGTCCACAGTTCCAATGATCGGCACCACAGAAATAACCTAAAATTAACTATAATTGAACTAAAAATTCACATTCCAAGTGTGCTTTCATATATTGTTTTTTCCGCTAGACAGGAATAATCAACACGGTGGCTCCTACAAACTATACAGTGGCTTGCCGAAAGCCCTCTATCTTGCATTTTATTATAGCAATTCACCTATCTATAGTCATAAAAAATAAAATTCAGTGAATTCAGTCATATGTTGCAAAAGGCTTCTCACATGGAGCCACCAATGCATTGTATTGCATTGAAAAGCGTGAAATCACACAAGTGTTCTTGATGGACTAAAAACCTGCAGCATGGTTTCGTCCACCAATATCACATCTTGATATGTTACTTCAGAGTTATCTAAAAATGGACTATTTGGTCAATCAGAAATGAATAAAATGTATGAAAAACAACTTCTGAAAGAGGGAAAAACTTATTTCCACTTCCAAATTGTCCTTGGTCTTCCCTTACAAACTAAACAAAAAACTAGAATTTTGTTTTCTTGACCAGTCCTGTGAATAACACATTTAGTACACTGTGCTATTCATTTCTAGAAGGAATAAACTGGGGAAGGAAATTTAAGACAGCAGATAGAGCTGTGAGGAATGAAGAGAAGGCACACACTGAGTTGAGACAAGTCGTCACAGAGGTAGCAGAGGAGAAGAAGAGGGATATAGATGAAATGAAATGTTCAGAAAATAACCATAATAAAAAAAAAAAAACAGAAGTGTGTGATGAAATGTCTATCTGTCCTTGGAACCGAGCTTCTCAATCAAGTCCTGGAGGGGAGCAAGTTCTCTCCGGTCAATAAGGTTGAATTCCTGCAAATCAAAAAGATAAACACTTCAGAATATTTACTTAACACTGTATGAATGGAAATGGGAAATGTTAAAATAACATTAGGCATTGATTTTCACCTTTATATCAGAGCTTAAAGTTATAACTTCTTCCTATTTTGGGTTTTCCACATGATAAAAACATAGTTGAGCCACAGAGATTTAATTACTTTTTCCACAGACGGAAGGTGGCCATACAAAAACACAGCATCACGTGTACGAATCAATAAACATACAGACATTAAAGACACCGAGTCTAAAATGACGACACTGTGCAGTCACTCACCTGGACAAAGAAAATGAAGTGCTTGAAGGAGGTGTTGAGGTGAGCTTCCTCCTGCAGCTGCATCACAGAGTCAAAATGCTGATGGTAGATGTGGGCGTAAACCCTGAAAAGGCGCTTCAGGATTGTTTTGGCCACAGACATGAAGTTCTTAGGAAAAGGAACTCCTATAGTAGACCAAGATGATCGATTAGAGGATTTGCTTCGTTTCAACCTTCATTAAACTGTTCGACCTCATAAAGATTTGTCATTTTGTGAACATGATGGGGTGTGCCATTATTTGTTTTCTGTGCTCATCAAATCAACCGCCTTTCAATAAGATGATATTAACTTTTAAAAAATGCATGCCTTGTAGTGGTTTTACACATTGTCACGTGAAAAAGTTCAAATTAAGACCCAAGTCACAAGATTGGATATTTGTAGCAAAACAAGTCTTCTCTATCCCCAGGCAGCTCCTCAGTGTGCCTAACACATGATCATCAAATAGCGGAACACTTCACCAATGGATTTAGGATTATTCTATAAATATACAGAACAGAAGTGTCTTTGTTTTATGTGTTATTGGTCAAAGCAGAAAAAAGAAAAATATCAGTTAACACCTTTTGCATCTGTGCCTTAACAGTACACACAAAATATTTATCAGTTTGGTCAGCTCTTTGTAAAGATGTAGTCGTTTTTTTACATGAAGTCAGTCATCATTTATCTAGACACTTAGATAATAAATAAGAGAATGACATCTGTCATTTGTCTAGATCTGTGATTCTCAACTGGTGGGTCAACACCCAAGAGTGGGTCACGGATCAGTTTTCACTTGGCTGCAGGCAATTTTTTTTTTTTTTTTTTTTTTTTTACAAAAATAATCTAACAACCCCAATGTCTGTGAATTATTGTCTGCGCTATTAGTTTGCTATGTCGTCATGAGGTGCGTGCCATGTTTCTGGGTGACTTTGTCAAGCTTGAGCAGGAGGCGAAGTACATCAAGTGGGGACTTAACTTGCCATTCCCAAGAGAAATCTATCTGCCATTAAGAGAGAGAAAGCGTCTCACTGCCACAGCTCAAGTTGTGATGCGTGGGGGAATTCTGAAGACTCAGGTATGGGAGGAAAAGTGGACTAGGAGGCGTTTCAATTCGAACTATTGGCCCAGGCTGGGGGATGGTCTACAGAACTCAAATCCCCAGACATACCATGGACTGAAAACTTTTGACACTTTTTGTCAAAATATTTTTTTGTATCAAATAGTACTTTGATGTCTTTTTATTAAATATATTTATATATTAAAATACCAAATATTGAAAATACCATATATAAATACCATATATTTCATTAAATATATATATATATATATATATATATATATTTAATGAAATACATGGTAAACATATGGCTTGCTACTTGTCATTAAGGGGTGATGGTGGGTTCCGCAGTCAAACCAGTTGAGAACCACTGATCTAGATAACACTGTTTATGTTTTTTGGTGGTGCTAGCCCTTCCTGTCTGCAAACCTCTGCCAGTATCTCCACAACATGCTTTAATGTTTCTGAAAATTTTAAATAAGGAAATCTTACCAATCTTTGAGGGGAAAAGTGTCTCATCATCCAGTTGATCTTGGACCCAGGTCATCAAGTAATCTATGTACTTCGGGGCAGAGCACTTGATAGGCTTTTTAATATTGGTGCCATCAGCCCAGTGGTACTCATATCTGCAAAGATAGTTTCAAAGACAACCCAGTGAGCATAGCCGGTAATATTAATCTGAATGGAAGATGTAGACGCAGACCATAAAAATCTAAATTCTCTACATACGGCATGGACTTATCCTTCGTTTCTGCCAGTTCAGGAAAACCTTGTGTGTGAGGAGATAAGCTAAAAATAAAAGTGGAAGGGGGAAATGCAGCACTATCTTTTGTACGCGTATATTTTTGATGGCAACTCTGAAGGCAGGAAGTGAGCCCCAGCCTGTTCCTCTTGATTAAACATTGCCCGTCACGACAGGAGAGGACAGAGGAAGTGCCAAATCTAGATTTCAGCAAAGAAGCATCTCCAGTCGTCCTTCCCTTGAATTTCGCAGCTTCACTCTATCACGGTTTTTCAAAAATATATTAAGAAATAATGCTGTTTCATGGTTGAATACGGGCTGTAATAAAACAAGTATGCATACTTCAGCAAATTTTATGTATTTTTTGCCCAAATGAAGCGTTTTCAAGCATATACTGAAATTGGCTTAATTAGCTAAAATACAAATATAGGGCACTAAGAAGAAAGTCACTAGGTGTCAGTAGGTAAAACGTACAAGTCGCAGACTTGATCGCCAAAACAACAGGCTTTTATTGCAGGTTTGAATCATTAGGCACAATAATAGTAACATAATAATAAGCATAATAATAATAAGAGGGGTAATGTTGCGGTGGTAATCCAGCTAGAACTCAACTCTGAACTCCCAACATCACTGTGTGTCCACATGTCTGGAACGCATTTATTGCAACACACACAAGCACGAATTTTATTTATGTCTTAAATGGCTTATTTTCTGAGTTTATATCTACTATATTGGGTAATGAGTGTAAAGGTGATTATATGGGTGTTATTTAATGTCTAGCGGGCTCTAATAATGTTAAAACCCCTATTTAGAAGGTCAGAAACAGGTTTTCTATGCTCTGACAACAAAAATATTCAATTTATAAAGAACAACTATAAATAAATAAACGACTGCAACTGGACTGTTCAGGTTGTCTTAGAAGAGGGTGGGAGGATAAAGTGCTGTGATTAACGATTGAGAGAAGACTTAAAGAATTTGTATGTCTTGTTTACAGACACTGTAATGACCACATTCAGCACAGTATGGTGTTTTTCTTCTTTGGTGAATTCACTGGGAAGTTATACATTACGCTGTCCTGCTGATATAATGGCATAATATCCACAGAGCTCATGCAGTGGAAATGCTAACTGCATCAGTGCACCATTTTTAGTTTGAATCTAGTTTGTGAGACATTTGAAAAACCCAATACATACACTGATTTGATCTATAATTGGTTTAACACAGTGATACTGATGTATATAACCATTACTCACAGCATTACTTCCTTACCTTGGTCCAGCAGACATCACAGAGCAGCTGGTCTCTGTGCAGAACTCTGTGATGGTGCCATAAAGCATGTTGATCTGGTTGAAGAAATCCACCGCTGTAAAACAAAATTATGTTTTTTTTTTAAAGAAATAACAGAAGTACAGCTGTAAATTGCCACCAAAAATGATCCATGTTCGACATACTGTTGACGGCGATCCACTCATTGAGATCCTCTCCCTCTGGCAGCATGACTGCCTGCCGCAGGTTCCCACTGCCCAGTGTCGCCTCAGCATGCTTTAACAGCTCATACTGATGGGAGCCTTCCGGGATGTTCTTCTTAGGCTTAAAGGTCTTGGATGAGCGACTGCCACTGGAGAGAAACACAAGTAGTGCTTAACCGCATGACAGCATGACTGGTTATCGTGATCTCTTTCAGGCCAGAGAATTTTTCTGTGGCAGCTGGCCCTTATGTTGGAGTCTGCTTCATTATCCTGTAGGGTGCCCCAGGGTTCTGTTCTGGGTCCAACTGCTTTTACTTTGTTTACGTTGTCTGCGGAACATAGTCATAACTTTTATTAAAATATTGCTGGGTTTAAACCACACAGTTTGCGTCACTTTCGCTGAGCAAAAGGGGCTCAAACAAAACTATGAACACATACAGACTCAGTATGTTTGTCTGTACAATATTTGACAGATTGAAGTGAATAATGGTGCATGCAGTTGAAATAATCTTCTCCAGTTGTGTGTGGACATGGCGTGATGCTTGAACACATAAAATAGTTGAAAACAAGACAATCAAGTGAAAGCTCATGTTCCACAGATATAATGAATGTAGCAAATGAAAGTAAGGCTTCTAACATGTCTAATTGCATTCCTACACCAAATCAGTCTGCATGAATACATTTTTGTATGTCCATCGTTCCGCTGCACTGTTGGTAGGGGTGTAACGATTCATCCACTACATCGATGCAACGATTTATATTCCTATGACCCAACTACATCAATCTATGATCACAAGTTTAAATTCCGGACGACATACAGTGGTATGAATTCTTTCTTCTTTGCACGTTTGTCACACTTAAATGTTTCAGACCATAAAATGTAACTTAACTGAAATTAATTAGTCTCACTGAGATCTATTAGTCTGGAAAATGTTATAAAGCCATTTCTAAAACTTTGGGACTCCAGCAAACCACAGTGAGAGCCATTATCCAAAAAAGGCGAAAACTTGGAACAGTGGTGAACCTTCCGAGGAGTGGCCGGCCAATCAAAATTAAACTGCACGACTGACTTGCCTCAGTTAAGGTCAGTGTTCATGACACCACCATAAGAAAGACACTGGGCAAAAACGGCCTGTGTGTGTAAAGCTTGTCTCATTTTTGCCAGAAACTATCTTGATGATCCCCAAGACCTTTGTGGTCTGACTAGACAAAAGTTTAACTTTTGCAAGGTGTCTATCACATTACATCTGGCCACATTTCAGAAAAGAACATCATACCAACAGTAAAATATGGTGGTGGTAGTGTGATAGACTGGGGTTATTTTGCTGCTTCAGGACCTGGAAGACTTACTATGATAAATGGAACCATGAATTCTGCTGTCTAACAAAAAATCCTGAAGGATAATGTCTGGCCATCTGTTTGTGACCTCAAGCTGAAACCAACTTGGGTTCTGCAGTAGCACAATCATCCAAAACACACCAGCAACCACCTCTGATTGGCTGAAGAAAAACAAAATGAAGACTTTGGAGTGGCCTAGTCAAAGTCATAACCTGAATCCTACTGAGATGCTGTGGCATAACCTTAAAAAGGCGGTTTGAAAACCCTCCAATGTGGCTGAATTACAACAATTCTGCATAAATGAGTGGGCCAAAATTCCTCCACAGTGCTGTAAGAGACTCAGTGCAAGTTATCGCAAATGCTTGATTGCAGTTGTTGCTGCTCAGGGTGGCCCAACCAGTTATTAGGTTTAGGGGCAATCACTTTTTCCACAGAGGGCCATGAGCCTTTGGATTTTTTTCTCCCTTAATAAAAAGTTTAATTTAAAAACTGCATTTTGTGTTCAGTTGTGTTGTCTTTGACTAATATTTAAATTAGTTTGATGATCTGAAACATTTAAAGTGTGACAAACATGGAAAAAAAAACAAAAAAGAAATTAGGAAGGCAGCAAACACTTTTTCACACCAGTGTATTCTATATCGCCGCAGGGTGGTCTAGTGGTTAGCATGTTGGCCACACAGTCACAGTCTGGAGATTGGGAAGAACTGGGCATTTCTGTGTGGAGTTTGCATGATCTCCCCGTGCGTGCGTGGGTTTTCTCTGGGTACTCCGGTTTCCTCCCACATTCCAACAACATGCATGCGACTCTAAATTGTCCATAGGTATGAATGCGAGTGTGAATGATATTGTGAATGATATTTTGATGTAAACTTTGAAACGTTGAATGTGAAATGCTAATCATTGTTGTACTTTCAAATGTTACTGTTTAGATTTGCTATATGTTACATTTTCTATAGAGTCACCTGTCAGATGGAGTTTCAATTCCCACCTCCAGGAGAGCTTCGACCTTGTTCCGAGAGAGGCAGCGGACATTGAGGGGCTATCCACATGGAAACGTTTTCAGGTCAAAACGACCAAAGTATTTTATCGTTTCAGCCTCTCATCCACACAGAAACAGCGTTCTGGGTGCGCTGAAACGGCATTTTTTGAAAACGGAAAATCTGACAACGTCGGCTTGTTGTTTTCGTGTAGACGGCCGCATCGCTGTTTTTCCAGACTTATGCGCATGCATTCTTTCTTCTTCTATAGTTTGGTGTGTCACGTGGTACAGTCTGCGTGTCTCTTTTACAGCGCCACATGTAGGTGTGCCATGTATATTACATTGTTTTCACCCAGTGATCCGCTCCCGTCTGGATGCAACTATATACTAATCCGGTATAGTGTGGATGAAAATTTACCCAAAAAACAAACAAAAAAATGCCAGGAACTTTTCCGTGAGGACAGGGCCTGAGTCTGAGTGGGTCATGTTCCGTGCCTCCATTGTCATAAAAAAATAATTATGTTGTGACCTTCTTGGGTCACTTGAGTGCATTTATTTGCATTTTGTGTTTTTTTCTTGTTTGCTTGTTTTTTTGCTAAGAAAATATTGTGTTGTGACTTGAGTTGCAGGAATAGCCTCAGTAGACTGCATTGAGAACTGCACTTTATTTATTTATTATTTATTTAGAAATGATTCCTTTATTTTTTGTTATTTACTTTAACTAGATATGTTCCACTTCCATAGTGTTCTATTATAGGGTTTTAAAATGACAGTTTTGGCTTTACATTTTTTCTCTTTTCAATAAAGATATTTCAAAAATAACTTTTTAGAGCTATAATTATAAACCGTTAAACCGTCAAACCGTGATATTTTTCCCCAAGGTTAAAATACCATCAAAATATCATACCAGCCCATGCCTATGACGCACATTACTCCCAGGCTTTCACGTGCTCCATCTGGCCCCCAGTCCTTGAGTTTGACACCTACGTAATAAAGTGTCCAGTGAGTCTTCACGGAAGCGAAGCGGAAATGACACATAAGATATGTCACCACAACCTCGTTATTCTTGCCAATGATCAAAGTTGTTTGTGTTAACTAAATAGCCTATTTTCACGTAACTGGGGAAAACGTTTCCAAGAGGTCATCGTTATAATGTAAATACATGCGACAAAGATGTAAATGGCGACGAATGTTTACAATATCACTTAGAACACTGAGTAGCAACACAACTCCAGCTAGCTTTTATAGTCAGGCTAGCACGCAAGTTATAATTAAATGGCCGTTGCTGACCATAGTTGAATAACAACATATACCAGATAGTCCTGGGATGAACGATAATTTAAATACAGTACTTTCAAAACGTATAATAACCGAGGTGAGTCGGTTTTAGTAACGGTGTTTTGTTTTAACTTACTTCCCCTGCTGGAACTTTAGCAAACCGCAAGCTCCGATGACAAATTGACAGTAACTTCGCGAATGACTGCTGGGTTTACTTACAATAGAAAGCTCATCTTGGCGAAGCAGTCGTCTGAGAGCCTCGTTTAAAGCTCCTAGCACTCGTTTTTTCGATAGTAACTGATTTCACTATCACAAGGACGAAGCCACTCGGTGTGCTGTCTGCTAGGCTAACATCCACAGCACCGACTGAAGCGCTTCCTCTGTCTGCTGTCTGCTGTCTGCTGTCTGTGGCGCCTCAAAGGGGCAGACTGTCGCCTCCTGCCGTATACACGCTGAAGCTACAGATACATGATTATAACATCCACGGACGACTGATTAAATTAGTTTTATAGCTGAATATCACATCCCCCAAAAACATGATTACTTGTGATTAGGGTCAAACCAAAGCTGCAGACATCACTTTTGAAGACAATTACTATTTAACTAGCTTTCTTTGGTTACTGGCATACAGAATAGACAGGTCCTATACAGGGATGTCCAAAGTGCAGCCCAGGGGCCTTTTTGCGGAAAAAAGTTGTAAAAGTTTTAATTATTTGCGTGAATTAATTGCGTGATAAAAATCAGAAAAGTCATCTTTAGATTTTGCTTTCAAAGATTGTTGAAAATCAATTTCAAGCTTTTAAATTAGATTTAAAGAATGGTTAATAGCATATGTATCCCTGTAGTTATCCTTGGCTATTATGAAAATATGCCCTCTTGGGGCTCCGAGCAGAGCGAAGGATGACCTCAGAACAGTGGCGGAACTACGGGGTGGCCAGGGTGCCGGTCCAGTTTTCTCACTATGTTGACTTTGACTTAAATTCTGAAGCGTAATTCCATTCATTCATTTTCTATGCCGCTTATCCTCATTAGGGTCGCGGGGGTATGCTGGGGCCTATCCCAGCTGACTTTGGGCGAGGGGCGGGGTACACCCTGGACTGGTCACCAGTCAATCGCAGGGCACATATAGACAAATAACCATTCATGCTCACATTCAGAGATGAGACACAGAGATGCCCAAGCGAAGATTCAGACCCATGTCTTCCCAATCTCCTAACTACGTGGCCAACATGCTAACCACTCATAAGCGTATTCAGCACATAAATCTGTTGATAATGGGGAGCTCTCTATAGCAGCATGAGTGGGCATGTAAAGTCTAGAGTTAAAGCCGGAGTGCACATCCACTTCCGTATTATGCCCTGTGCGGGTTTGGCCGCCATGATGGTGTGCAGAATCCAGAAATTATGCATTGAAAACATGTGCTTGGCACACTGCTCAGCTATTAGTTGCTCTAATGGACCATCCAAAAGCAGTGGCGGAGCTGGTCACTCTCAGGCCACCCCACTGGCCATCTAGACAATTTAGGTATCAACTTATTACTACCCCTATGTGAGTAATGGTCTCACCTTGGCCACCCCAATGAAAAATGTCTGGCTCTGCAATTGTCTCAGAGCAATGTGGTCAGGCGAAAGCAGGGATTTTCAAAGTGTGGTGCAGTGAACCCGTCAAAGAATTCAGTGTGATTGGGACTTTCCCTATGCCGACAAAAACTGATGACTGATTCCGATGTTTCCAAAAACAGGAGGAATACCTCAATGTAATTTTCTATGCTGTTTTGTCTTTGACTACCAGCATTAATAAAATGGACAACATAGAATCAGGCAGGACGCCATACATTAACAATAAAAAAAACCATCATAGCAAGCAATACTGAGATTCTATTCTTGCATATTTCAGATGTTTTGCTGTTATTTGGTCAAGGCCACATGCTTTGTTTACTGCCTATTGCTAAATGGCTTGATACACTTTATCAGGTCTAAAAACCACACCATCATAGTAAGAGACATCACCAACATTAACTTCATCACTATTAACACAGTTATCCTTATAATAAATATCCTTTATAATGTTTTCTCCACAGTTCAGCAATGTTTTCAGCCCCCATAACTCCATTAATATTAGATGGCAGGTGCATCTTACAGTTATTAATTAAGGTCTTTCCAGAATTCATAGACATTATTTTGCTGAAGCTTTTTGGCCATAGAGTTTGCCATCGTGGCTTGCTCATTTCTTTTAAGAAATCGTACAGCCTATTTAAATCTAGCATTTGCATGCTTTTTCTGTTCCCACTTCAGGCCATGCCTAACTTTTCCGGAAAGAACCCAGTTTTTAAAAGCTTCTTTGGCCTCTACCTAAAGTTCAGACACATACTCATTCCATCCTTATGCTGTTTAGCTCTTTTTTGGCAGAATGATTTACTGCCCTTTTTAAACAATTACAATTTTGTCATACATGATAAATAAATAATTATTATTCCGTTTTATTCTTATAATACAAAGTACAATTACATAGGTAAATGTCTGGGTTCACATCATAAAGCGAGATGCAGTTCTCTTCATTTTTCACCTCAAGGGGGCAGAATATACTCGGTGGTGGGGTGTTTTTATCACCTGAAGGGAGTAAGAGGTTTAGGAGAACAAAAAAGTTGTAAACAGTGAGAGTTAAAAAGTCAGAGGATCCCTACTTTGCAAGGCCATTCGGTGAACAAAAGTCAGCTGAAGTGGGAGGTTGTGATTTGAGAGGGTCTTTGCATCATCTGTGTTGGAGCCAGCGATAAGAGTCCCCTCAGACTCAAAACACTGGCTTTCTCTCTCCTCTCCACTTCATCCTTTGAGCTACACTTCTGTTTTGGATTATTGTTTATTCTGGGTGGCAAGGAGGATGACTGTGGTGGACTGACAGAGGAATTGTCAAGGAGAACTATCATTATTGACACTCTAGTATTCTTCACCTCACCTTGCATGGGATCTTCAGATGGAATAATGCCTTCGTGCTGGAGTAGAAGATCCTGGCTTCCAGTTGTGATTGCTGCCACTTTGGTTCTAGTTGCTCTTGCTGGACCCAACCAGAGCAAAAGGGAGGCAGGGTCGTCCTCGTGCTTTGGAGGTTTTGACCTCTACTTTGTCCTGGACAAGTAAGTTGTCATTTAAAATCGGTTGAGAGACAATAAGTATGCACAAAGACAATAGTGACTTCATATGTAATACATGCATCACTGAAATATATAAAATTATGTATATCCACCCTATCGGAAGCATATTAATGAGGTCTTTGTGTTGATTAGCGTTTTAAAATCTTTCATATGGCTGTTGTGATGATTCCAGTAGCAATGTTTTGGTTGTCACGTCATTCAGGGTATGGACGATTGGCTCATAGGCTTTAACCTACATTTTATGTAGGTTACCACACATGGTAACCATTAGTGCTGTGTTGATGTGCTCTTTCACCATTCATCTGCAGGCTAAACACAATGCACTCTGTTGTGTTTGTTCTCATCAACACAGTTCACAGCACGTGGGGGACATTTAGCCCAAAATGGTGTTAGGCAATAAGTGTGTACATGTGTGACATGCTGTTTTACTTAAGTATTATAGCTTAGGGGAGGTTTAACATAATGTATATACCAGTGGCGAGCTGTGCATTTGGTACCTGGGCCTTCAGTGGGGACTTAACCAACTTAATCCAGCTCTTAGTACCACCACTATCACGTCACAATTATACAAACCATCAATAATATACAAAAATGCGAAATAACAAAGAGTGGTATTACAAGGAGAGGCACTTTGCATGTTGGGGTTGAATATTTAACATCTGCCTGGACGGTGTACGGGTGACGAGGAGGTGGTCAATCAACAATCTTTTTATTGAAGCAAAACAGGTTGCTGTCGGCTGCAGCCACGCCAACATAGCGTCAGCAAAACCTGGTCTCTCAACAGGCAGCCTTAACTGCCACCTACAATATTGTTATTACTAAAGCAAGAAACAAAACGCAATAAAACTGAGATGTTCTCGGCGTGGTGAGATGTTTCCAAGGATGCACTGGTAACTAATATTACACATAAACATAATGATTAGCCAAAGGCACATCAAATACAGAATTCAATAACGAAATTAAGTCAATTTGATGCTCATTAATACAGTATAATAGATTGCCATACACTTAGCTTGAATGCTAATGTTAGCATTGATGAACACAAGAGTTGCACTGCACAATATGTGTACAATAGCACACAGCACAGTGAGAATGATACAGATGAGACATATGAAAACTTTCTTAACATTTATATGAAGTACTACAATAAACACTGTCCACTGACAGAAGTATCTAATAAGTAAAAGAAGAGGAATCAGCCGTGGATGACAAAAGGATTGCAAAATGCTTGTAAGAAGAAAAACACATGATATAGGGGATTTATAATCCAAAAAACTAAAGAAGCAGAAAAAACATATAAGATATATAGAAAGAATATTACATTCAATTATTTGACAAGAATAAAAACAATATTAGAGCAACATGGGGCACTGTAAATCGTATTAGCAGGAATGGTACTAAGAAAGCTGAACTATTTCACAGAGGGAAATGTTAGGTATGATAATATGAACAAGGTAGTCCAAAGGTTCAATACCTACTTTGTACATTTTGGACCAAAATTAGAAGAAAAGATACAAACCCTTTAGTCCTAAAATCACGATGATTAAAATCTGCTGATCTGGTAAACTTTCAAACAGCTAAAATTATGCATAAAGCAAACAATAACCTGTTACCCAAAAACCTTAAACAATTCTTCTCAGCAAAAGAGGAGAAATATGATCTTAGGGAAAAAAAATTAAACACTTTTATGCACAGACAACACTAAAAACCTTCAGCATTTGTGTGTGTGGAATTAAGTTGTGGAAAGGATTGTGGAAGGAACTTAAACAATGCATTAAAATGAGCGATTTCAAGAAAAAGTAGTTGATGTTAATAAAGTACAAAAAAGAAGACACCTGAACAACTGTGCACATACAATGCTATGTCTAACCAGTTTTATACTGACAACTAACTCTTCATTTCTGGTGAGTACAGTACATTATCTGTACTCAGTCATCATCAAACTGTGTCTCTGTCAACTTTTTCTCCAATCATTAAGTCAGTTGTACATTGAAGACATGTATTGCAGCTGATGTGAAGCGTATGATGAGTAGGATTAAATAAACTTTGCTTCATCCAACTCCGTTTTGGACATGCGGAATTGTGAATTGTGTTATGTGATGTGCTCCAGTGTAATTTGTGTGCATGTTCAAGATGAATTCAACCATTAATATTACCATTGCCATTACCATTACCATAGCATTCACACAGCTCTAACAAATTTTGGCGTTCCACAGTGTTTACTTCCACAGACGAAGACTGCTGCGACGGGAGACTCTCGCGTCGCAGCAGTCTTCATCCGAACACATACCTAACAACAGGCGACAGCGCATAGTGATACGAACGGAGAGAAAATGACGCGGAGCGATTGAGTGGTCTGGAAATAAAAAAAAAAGTCGTAATATTATGAGAAACAACCAAACAATGTCATTTCGGAAAATTAGGTAGGGGGTGACAATATTATGCAAGATAAAGTCAAAATATTATGGGAATAAAGTCATATTATGAGTAACAGAAAATCTATGATGATTATACAAGAAGAAAGTTGAAATATTTGGAAAATAAGTAAAACAGCAGCAAAAATGGGTAAAAAGGTGAAGTTGATACTAATAATATGCTTTTTTACCTATATGCCAAAGCTGAGGTGCAGTTTTTTTCTTGAAATATGCAGAACTTGTATTCAAAGGTAAAGGGGGGTTTCTTACTTTAGAAATAATGGTATTCATCCCCAATTCTGTAATGCTATATTGCGTTTATTGAATATAGTTGGTGGGGACGGCAAAATGCTGTCACTGTGGGCCAGCTTGCTGGCCTTGTGAGGTGATCCTGAAATCTGATTGGTTCATAAATAAGCCCCATTTCTAATAGTGTGTATGTGACATGGGCCAGCACTACTTATGCTGAAGGCTCTGGGCTGATTAAATTGACATGGCAAGACACAGAAGGTGATATCTGATTGTACAATTATAAATGTAGGTCAGTGATTCTGATAGTGTTTAAGCCAGCAGAAAAGGTCTTGCTGGCCCGGACTGCACACCACTGTGCCCTTATACTGAAATGTTTACAGTTCCAGACAAGCTGATGGATTATCCAGCTGTCCTCCTAAATATTTTATTTCCAGGGTAGGAATCATCAGTAAATGGTCCGTGAATGCATAATTTTGCCACATTGGTATTGGATTTTTTTGCTTTGTATTGTATTTTCTCCTGGATGCAAAGGACTTCTCCCTGACTTTTCCATGTCCTCCACCTGCCCCCACCGTCCTGTCCCAGGCTTAGCCTCATCTCTCTGCACTCCTCTATCATCTCCCAGTGTCTACACAGCCTCTCCTTCATTGGGTCCAGATGTTTTAATGTTTCAGCCTGTTGTCTTGGCCGTTTGCTCTGGAACTTATGTCATGGTAACAATGGAAAAATAGGTGTTGTGTGAGAAGGAGGAGGGGGGGGACCTGAGGTTATAAAAGCAAAGTTTAAATGAGGACAAAGATGCAAGCACGCACAATGCTTTTTTGCTTTTGATTTGATAAACTATTCACATCAGTATCATTTGATAGTTATATAAACTGCATTCATTATGGATAGATATTGGTTGTCTTAATGATAGATGGCTTCTTCCTGCTCTGCGATGCGGCTCTGTTTATTTTGTAGCTGCACAGGATATAGAGGACTTTGTGGCAGTTGCTTTATAGCCCAATAAAAACATGAAGAAAAAACTACTAGCATCTCAGCTTGGAGAGCATTCACTGCGTGGGGAAAAGAGTTCAGGGTTGATTAACATCAACATTGACCTAGTTCTGATCACAGGGCCGCTTGCTTGGAGGCTTAATGAGGGATCATGTCCCTGATGGTAATAACAACACTTTGATTAATTGCGGGTGGATTATAAGAACAGTAACAACAGTAACAGTTAACAGTAACATGAGCAGAGCTGGAACTTTGCAACACCTCAAGGGAAGAAAGCATCAAGCTGTTGCTGATTTGCTTCTGTGGAGGCACTCTGGTTTTAATTGGATAGCAGTTAATTAAAAAGTAAATGCAGGGAATATAAACTTAAACTAACCTCGTGATTTTTCTTCTTTGTAGATCCGGGAGTGTGCTTAACCACTGGACTGAAATCTACCATTTTGTTGAGCACCTAGCTCATAAATTTATAAGGTAAACTAATCAGTATTATGAAGAAATCATCAGGCGTGGAGAAATGTTTGCTCAACTAACAGTGCTTATTTCTCCTTTGCTTAGTCCACAATTAAGGATGTCATTTATTGTGTTCTCCACTGAAGGAAAGATTTTAATGGGCTTGACAGAAGACAGGTGAGTACACATTACAAACCCCCTTTTATACTGAAACATATAGAAGATAACTCATGCTTCATGTATAACATGTGAATATTCGTGTGGCTGTTTTTTATAAACCACACCAACATGGAAGTCGACCCGGCAATGTTCTGCTCTAGGAGGTAGTATCAGAGCTGTAGCCGAGCTGGGCTGCACCTGTGTGCAAGGGTATTAGATTAGATTAGATAAGACAGAATTGTATTGATCCCTTTGGTGTTTTCCCTCACGGAAATGAAGATTCCAATAGCAATTATGCTGTTTCCCGGTTGAATACACCTATTATTAGTCAAAGCTTATGCATATTTAAGAAAATGTTGCTTTTTTTGTCTCAATTAAGCATTTTCAAGCATAAAAATGGCTAAATGAATTAAAGTACAAATATAAACCATTGAAAAGGTGGAGGTGTTGAAGATATGTAGTGTTCTACACTGGTCACTAGGTGTCAGTACTGCCACTATAATGTTCTGTGAGCTGGAACAATATAATAGATCGCTGGAACAACAGGCTTTTATTGCCGGTTTGAATTATCTCACAACAGGCACAGTAATCCCTTATAAAAATCAACCCCATCGTCACTTCCTGTCCGCCCCTCACTCTGCTCCTCTAAGGAACCCATTTATAGCAACATACATGAGCACAAGTCTTATTTATGTCTTAAATGCCTTATTGTCTGTCATTATGTGTACTTTATTGGGTAATGCGAGTGTAAAGGTGATTATGGGGTGTTAGTTCATGTCTTGAGGACTCTAATAATGTTAAAAACCTTTTTTAGAAGGTCATAAACAGGTTTTCTGTGCTCTAACTTCAAAAATATTTCATTTATAAGTAAGGAATCCTACTTTGCGGAAATTCACTTCACGACTTCACGGCTAATTATTTGGTCAGGGGATGGAATTATCTTGCATTGTGAAAGCGTACACAGTTGTGGCAATATTGCAATGCCCTAGGTTCTGTATAAAAGGCACAGGTGGATAAATGATCTTCTCTTATGGCTCAGATCAGGTTATTTTGTGGGATCTATGTGTAAAAGAGGCTACAGTCACTCAAATACTATGACTGTGTTAAATAAACACTTTGCTTGATATGAAGTGTGGTGGGTTTGTGTCTGTCACCTCAGGGAACGCATCCGCAAAGGTCTGGAAGAGCTTCAGGGGGTTCATCCAGGGGGAGACACCTTCATGCACGAGGGCATCCTGAGGGTGAGATGCAGCACTCGTCATTCAAAGTGAACTACATGACCTAACAGCTGTTGCCTTTATGCAGGGTGGAGTTGTTTGATAGCTCATTGTCCATGTGTTTGTTTCACAGGCTAGTGAGCAGATCTACTATGGAAACACAGAAGGTTTGTATTATTGGATTGTATTCGCCTATGTATTTGGGTATATTGTCTAAATCAAACCAGTTGGCAACCATCCTTAGGCTAAAGCCTGTTTTTAGCTTATTGACCTTTCAGAAAGAAGACTTTAAATAACAGCATCTGTGAAACTACAATAGTGATGGTAGTAAACTAATTTAATTGTATTTTATGGGAAAAAAATCCCCAAATAGTAAAACCTTTATCTTTTACCTGGTAGAAAGTCCAGTAGAACGGTATCCAAATGAGTTTTTAGTGAACTTTTAAGTGAACCACACCTTAAAAACACCTGGCGGGAGAAAACCACAGCGTATCCCACCAGGGATCCTAAAATTGTTTACGATATGAAAAAAATAAATAATCTGTTAACTGTCTAAATTTGACCATGATCCTAATAAAACAATGTCCTGTGTCTTGCAAAAAAAAAAAAATCCAATAATTCCATTAATTCATGGATGTGTAAGATTTTTTTTTTACTAATGGTGTGAAATTTGAAACATCAAATCAATAACAATAACAATAATTCAAGTAAATAATTTTATTTTGTTATTATTACTTATTTTATTATTTTACTTTATTTTTTTACAGTTGGTAGTATTTTTTTTCAAATGGTTAGCCTTATATGTCAATATAGATTTTTTTAGAATTATCATTATTTTTCCTCACTGATTTGCCGAGAGAAATCATGCTATTCTGCTGCTTACTGTAATTGTGAGGCATAAGTGCACATTTTGAACACATAATTTAACAAATAGGGTTCTTGCCCATAAAGGGCTTAATCCAGAGGTGTCCAAAGTGCGGCCCGGGGGCCCATTTTTGGTCCATGGCTTGTTTTGACCTGCGGCACAAAGTAAAATTTAAATAAAATGAACAAAAAAAACCCAGCAAAAATGGCAAAAATTGACCAAAAAGGCACAATGTGCAGTGAACAAGCTAAAATGTTGACACAAATAGTGAATGCACCCGCATTTTCAGATTTTTCAGGCCTTGGACACCCATATGGTAATCCATCTTATTTGGCAACCAAATAGCCAGGAGAGTCATACTATTTATCAAAGAGGTATCATAACAACAACAGTAATCTGTAGCATTACATTTGTCACTAGCCGGCTTACAGTATTTCTGAATGGAAGGTCTGATATTTGTCAGTGCTGCAGCCTAGATAAGAAAAGATATCGTTTATTTTACGAGGATAAGCTAAGTGAGAATAGAGTATCTAATTGCATGGATTGTGTCTGCAGGTTATCGTACGGCCAGTGTTATCATAGCTTTGACAGATGGAGAGCTGCATGAGGATCTCTTCTACTACGCTGAGAGAGAGGTCAGAGAGACAAATGGTCTTGCGCACTAATTGCAAGCAGGTGAAACATGTGTCTGCACAACACAGATCCTACTCAAAAACACCACATTGCCACTTTGATCCGCCTGCTGTTTACTGCTAAGTAAGAGCTTCTGTGAGAGCCCAGTGCAGGTGGAGGTCCATTGGACGTTTGTGTATGTGCTCAGACACATGTTGACCTTATTTTCTAGTCAAAAACAGTGATTGATAATTCAACATGAACATGGGGGTGGCAAGGCAAACAAGGCTGTGTAGCGATGTGTTGTAAAGTGTTGGCTGGAAGGAATGTTGTCTTATTTGTATGAATCTTTGCATACCTGACAGGCTAATCGCTCCCGGAGTCTGGGGGCCACCGTTTACTGCGTAGGGGTGAAGGACTTCAATGAGACTCAGGTGGGTTTTTACACTAGTCTGTGTCAAACCCCAAAAATATTTCACATGTAGCCAAGAGACAGGTTTCTAAATGAAGATGATAGACTGTTGGGAATAAATTAATACATTTTCATGTAACAAATACTAGAATTTAAGTTGTAACTATAGGTCAGTGCTCCTGATAATGTTTAAGCCAGCAGAGAACGCTTTGCTGGCCTTGACTGCACACCAATGCAGATTTATGGTTAGTTTTTGATTTGGATACAGGTGGCAGTTCCATTGACAGAAGTGTGACTGAAACCACAAAAATAGTTGACTGTATCTGCACCTTTATTAAGACCCTCACCAAAATGGAATTAAATTGCGGTGCTGGTGCTGAATTCCAAATAATTCCAAATAAACGCACCTTTATGCAGATTCTGACCAAAAATGTATTTGATTGTTACAGCCCTTAACAAGGAAAGAAATGTGTTGTTTTTCCTAATCCTGCCAACAAACCAACAAATCAAAACCACACTGTATTTTCATGAACGTGACATCTTAGCAAATAGCACACATTAACTTGTTAAATATGACCACTGTATACTACTCACGTACAGTATGCTATCACTTGTCTTTAGTTACACAGTTGTGTGCCACTCTTTTGCTAACGTAGGAGGAGAGTAGATTTAATTGAAGATTTTCTGCATAAATCGTGAATTTTGATTGTTGTCTTTTAGCTGGCAAAGATCGCTGACAGTAAGGACCATGTATTCCCTGTCAATGATGGATTTGAGGCATTGCAAGGGGTCATTGACTCTGTAAGTATTTTCCCCTTGTTCATATGAACACTTGTATGGAAATAAGTGATGTTCAGAGCAGTGACAGCGACAGAGACAATTATCTTGAAATATAAGACACGCCCCGATGACATTAAACTCATCAGATAACATCTAGGACTTTCAAACTCGTAAGTCCTATAAGCTCTTCCATCTATGAAGCACGGCCAGGGACACGATTCCAGAAAAGCTGCTGTGACTGTGACTTTCCTGTTTTTGATCAAAGGGGACCATGTTTTGCCGAACAGGATCGAACAGCTTACTGGTTCTCTTGTGACCTGTCTGTTATCAGGAAATGAAAAGCAGTTTGTCCTGACAACACATTTTTCTTTTGATAGGAGCACGCTTTAAAGTCGGGCTTGTCATCTGCAGCGCATTATCATCAAATTTGAGTTTCAATGACCATGCACGCACTTGTGGTGGCCAAGGACACTTAAAAACTGTTTAGGTAGCAGTATCAAATGTCAAAAGGTTATATAATAGGCATGTAAATGTTGAAACGTGTCCTGTGATGAGATTAGCGTAAGAAAACACAGACACTGCAAAAATACAGAGGAAAATGCCAAGTTATTCCCCTCATAAGGCTTCAGGCGTGATACTTTTTTCCCTTTTTTCCTCAGATCCTGAAGAAGTCCTGCATTGAGATTCTGGCAGCTGAGCCCTCCAGTATCTGTGCAGGAGGTGAGGAAGCAAGATTCGCCTTCACACTGGGAACACATAAGAGTTAGAATTAAGATGTTAAAGTTACCAAATATTGTGGTGACATGCTGTGCTTCTTTTCTCCTCATCTAGAGTCCTTCCAGGTGGTGGTGAGAGGAAATGGATTCCTTCATGCCCGCAATGTTGATAAGGTCCTATGCAGTTTTCGCATAAATGACACCCTGACTAAGAGTGAGTACACTAGTTCTCTCAGTGTGTACACAGTATGATGCCGCATACATACAGTATGCAAGTGGCCATCATGTTGGGGTTGTTAAAAGTTGAAATTAAGTCAAACCTCAAGTTGACTGCGCGGCTGGAATTCTCTATGATCAAAAAAAGGTCTCATGCTGAGCTTACTGCTATCATGGCTTTTAAAAGTGTGTGCGTTTTCACAACCTACAAAGAAAATGACAGTCAATGCCACACATGAAACACAAGGTCTTCAGGCAATAACCACTTTCCCACCAGTACAGTATTTAAGTTCTATAATTAAAAAGCAACATCAAACATTAGTTCTGAATCAGCCAATATGGTAAATGTCTGTTGTCCCTCAGGCTAGCAGCGGGAATCTATGGATGTCAGTGTTGACATGTTGGTAGGCCACATACACTGTACTTTATAGGCAACACTACTGGGACACGTAGCTATAATTCCCACAAGAACGAAGTTCTCCAAGTTGTTATCACAAAGACTGACGTACAGAATTCGACATGTCTTGGTAAGATAAATGGTTCAGGCTGAACGAAGAAGTTTAACCCAACCCCTGATTGATTAATTAAGAGCTTGTGATAAAATGTGATAATTTTGGTGTCAAAGGAAATGCACGTACTGTATCTCCAAATTTTCTAATTTTTGTTTTTTATTACATATAAATAAATACTGTTTTGTGGAAACAAAACAACAATTTCTAATAGTCAAACCCCAGTTTTTGTATGATTTGGTTTTCAGTGAAAATTTTGCCACGGTTTTCATACATTTTCTCGGTTACTGTACAATATTTCACATAACAAACTAGTATCACTAGTATCACTGTATCATTCCGCAGAGTGCCCAAGCAAACCTGCCATGGGGCCAAACACAGTTTTGAGTGCCATCAATTTGATAAAGATGGTGAGAAACACTAAATACTTAAAATAAAGAAAGAAATGTCCATTTCTTTCATTATTTATAATTATTTTCCATTTCTGCATGTAACAATATAATTATTCTCAATAAAATTTATTTTTGTTAATGTTTAGGGGTGTGGGCTGCACAATGGCCTAGTGGTTAGCATGTTGGCCACGCAGTCAGGAGATCGGGAAGATCTGGGTTCGAATCTCTGTTGGGCATCTCTGTGTGGAGTTTGCATGTTCTCCCGCGCGATTTTTCTCTGGGTACTTTGGTTTCCTCCCTCATTCCAAAAACATGCATGTTGTCCATAGGTACGAATATGAGAGTGAATGTTTGTTTGTCTATATGTGCCCTGCGATTGGCTGGCGACCAGTCCGCTTCTCATCTCAGCTGGGATAGGCTCCAGCGTACCCGCAACCCTAGAGGATAAGCAGCATAGTAGATGGATGAATGGATTTTGGGGTGTCTGGAACAGATTAACTGGATTTACATGATTTCATTTGGGAACAATTGCGAGGTTTTTTGTATGTTTTGGTTTTCATCTGGGCCGCATGGTGGTCTAGTGGTTAGCATGTTGCCCAATACAGGAACAGCCTGGAGATCGGGAAGACCTGGGTTCGATTCTCCCCTGGGCATTTCTGTGTGGAGTTTGCATGTTCTCCCCGTGTGTGCATGGGTTTTCTCCGGGCACTCCGGCTTCTTCCCACATTCCCAAAAACATGCAAGTGAGGTTAATTGGCGACTCTAAATTGTCCATAGGTATGACTGTGATTGTGAATCGTTGTTTGTCTATATGTGCCCTGCGATTGGCTGGCGACCAGCTGGGATAGGCTCCAGCATGCCCCCGTGACCCTAATGAGGATGAAGCGGTATAGAAAATGGATGGATGGATGGGTTTTCATCTGAGCTTTTGGAACAAATGAATAATGAAAGTCGAGATACCACTGTAATTTTACTTACATATCAATCATGGTGTGATCAGGTCTGTATTGTGAGTCACTATGCTTACTCAAATAATTCAAATAACACTATAAATATCCATCCAGCACTGGTCGTACAGTGATATACTGTATATTGCTGCCTTTCAAATGTGTTCGATTCCTAGTGTCCAAATCATATGTGTGAATCGCTGTGGCGACTCCTGATGGGAAATACCAAAAGACTACATTATGAATATCCTAGAGAAGTTCTAGGAGTACAAATCCGTGTAAAACAATGCAACATGGACTCTGAAGCTTCAGCCAAAAGGCAGTTAGGTGGAATTCTACAGAATTGAGGAAATTTTACATTTTGATGTTACCTGGATTTCCCTCTCAGTCCAATTCATCCAGAGAGTAGAGTAGATGTAGAGATGAGTGGGATCATATGCGATCTGGCCCACTTTCTACTAATGCTGAGCTTATCTCCCCATCCTGCATGGAGCTTCAAGAGTAGATCAGCCATGACCCATGTGGCTCTCGTGTTGATTTCCTCAGTTCTGGGGTATGCTCTCCTCCTGCCAGGATAAACAGCGGCCTGGTCATGGTGCTTCTTGGAGCTGCTTTCCTAAAAGCCATCTGGACATGGACAAGACCTAGATTTTCCTCAAAACAAAAGCTGTCAGTTTTGTTGACGTGTTTCTCGGAGGGATTCTGCCTCGATTCTCGTCTGTTGAAAACACTTCTTTTTACTTTGAGGGAACTCTCTTCTCAGAAATGTGCTGAAATGACTTCTATTGAAAGATCATTACTTTCCGTGAACTTGTTCCTGGAGTCCCTTGTCTTATTGCCCAATATTTGTTCACGTAACGTCACGTCTTGCTGTTTAACACTTGTGGGCAAACCCAATTCGATTGGATATCAGTAAAGCGTCATCGTCAAGAGAGGAATGTTTGGCTCATGTTCATGTGTACTGTTTTTATAACCCTTTTCCATCTTTGTTTCTAGCGGTGAAACCTTTGATAGTGGAAGATACATATCTTCTCTGTCCTGCACCAGTGCTTCAAGATGAGGGAATGTAAGTTACCACATGTATTAAAATACACCCAGCACTCCCCTTTTACAGTATCACCTACATGACCAATGTGTCATTTTCTTTTTTTCAAGGGCCGCAAATCTTTATGTCAGTATGAACGAAGGTCTGAGTTTCATCTCCAGCTCGGTCACTATTACAACTGTGAGTTGTGTAAGTATCACCACTCAAAAACATAATTCTTTTAACATGCTACATCCACTCTGACACTGAAAGTACACATAAGCACTAACAAAAACAGTTAATCAGAAATGAACACAAGCGTTTTTCCTACAGGAAGTTATAGGAAATAACCAGTTCATGGGTCAAACTGCCCTTTTTCATAAAGTAATGACATTCTTAACTGTCATACAAGTAAAAATAACCTGACCATTGTTGATGTAAAATAATAATACTCAAGTTTTCAACAACAAAAACGCATAATGTAAATGTAATTTGCACCTCACGCATCCCATTTTTCTAACATTCTTACTTGTCACACAGGAGTAAAAAGAAGACAACCACTTAAAACAAAAACACTGCTTTGTCAACAAGTAACAATGCAGATGATGACGTTAAAGTCTTACTGCTTTGGACGATGGATTGCATTTCATGTAACTTCTGGTTAAAACAAAAAAGACACAAAAAGTAACTTCTGCTTTTGATGCTCTCTGAATATTCTGGTCAAACACACATTGTATGACTAGAACACACTTGCAATAAACAATGAACTTGTACAGCCCATGCCAAAAATGTAATGCAGATGTGCTTTTTTTTGGACATATGACATAATAAAGCCCATATGTACAATGGTTCCTGCACACATGGCTATTTCAGCTGGATGTTACAATAGGCAGATGGAAGCAGGTTACATGAACACCAAACAACTGCACACCTCATTTTGCAAAAAGATGCTATGGGTGAAGGTAGGGGTGAAGCTGTGCATCCTGACACCCCGGAGACATTTGATAGACTGCCTCATTGTGTGTGCTTCATCCAGTTCTACCTGACCCTGTGCAAGAAGCATCTGGACCTCCTCGGTTGACCATGTGTGTGTTTATGTAGCTTGACTCCAAGTGAAGAAAGTGGTTGTTCTGTGGTCACAGAATCGAGTAACATGCTATTCAGTGGTTTATAGTGTTGACCGTCTTTCCCATGCATTCATTTATTTGTGGGCTTGGATTTGTGGAAATAGACTTGACTGCCTGTTTGCCTTACTCTTACTCAACGCACCTGGTCTGCCAGAGAAAGAGAAGACGTAGCAGGAGGGATTGGTGTTGACATATTTTGCCATACCTGGCGTATCAGACCTCTCTAGATCCTCTTTCTCAAAAAAGCGACTAGTGACAATTCTAATGAAGCAACGTTTGGCGAACGACACGAAAGCACCTATCGCTCTTCTCAACGAGCGGTGAGTGCTGTTGTGGGCCCCTCAATCATCTAAAAGCACTCACAGGCAACTCTGTTTTTCCTGACATTGAAATAAATGAGTAAAAGCGACAGAAGAAAGCTCATTTGTAATTCTAAACATATTTGTTTGGTTTTCAAATATGGACCGATATTAGCTAGAGGTGTCGCGATACAACCTCCGATAAGATTCTGATAGTGCAGCCTTGACTATCGGCCGATACCGAGATTGATCCGATATCAGCATGAATTATACATACTTTTATTATTTGTTTAGTAGAGTGGACTGTTACAAAAGGCTTGGTCAAGAGATATTACTAAAACAGAGAACAATAGTCAGCAACAGTAGGAATCAGAAAAACAGACCCGTAGCGAGGCTCGACGTGCTCAATAAAGCTTTTACACCCGACATTACTCACCTCCGACAGGGGCTGGCTCTTTTCTCTTACAGCCAGTGACTTTTCTGTGGGAGTTTCTCACGCTTTGAAAATGTGTCAAACATTTGTAAACATACATATTTCAGGGCGGGCCGCATGGTGGTCTAGTGGTTAGCGTGTCGGCCAACACAGTCACAGTCTGGAGATCGGGAAGACCTGGGTTCGATTCTCATTCGGGCATTTCTGTGTGGAGTTTGCATGTTCTCCCCGTGTGTGCGTGAGTGGGTTTTCTCCGGGTACTCCGTTTTCCCCCACATCCAAAAACATGCATGTTAGGTTAATTGTCGACTCTCTAAATTGTCCATAGGTATGAATGTGAGTGTGAATGGTTGTTTGTCTATATGTGCCCTGTGATTGGCTGGCGACCAGTCCAGGGTGTACCCTGCCTGTCGCCCAAAGTCAGTTGGGATAGGCTCCAGCATGCCCTCGCGACCCTAATGAGGAGAAGCGGTATAGAAAATGGATGGATGGATATTCCTGCTTCAAATGCATCATGAGGTTGGTCATATTAAACTTCCCCAGTTCTGTGCCACCGTGGGAAACTTGTGCATGACAAGTTTTGCACTCACTTGCAACGTCTTTTTCGGACTTTAACGAAAAATACTGCCACACGGCTGATATCGCTCTACGTGCTAAACCGCTAGCACACGCTGTTGATGTGATCACGTGGGTTCTGCATAAGGAATAGAAGGACTGCTGCTGGATAGTGCTGGTGTGGACTGTAGAATGCACTGCTTGTATCGGAGTGCCATTACCAGAGATTACAGATGGGGGCCGATATAATCCAATAATGTTTTTTTTTTTCCTGATGTCGGACTGATATCAATATCTGATCGGGACACCCTTAACATTAGCGGCCGATATTAGCAGAAAAATTAGATATCAAAACATATCGGTATCTGTTTTTATGCCGATATTAATATCAGCGTGCAAGTGATAACATAACTTGCTAGCTCAGTATGCTGCAGTCTGAAATTATTTCCAAGTTTCACCTTTGGATTGTAAAAATGCAGTTTGCAATGACTGGTAAGCACTGGTTATGCAAGGGGTTGGAATAAAGAGTCTTCTTTCAACACTTCTACTCTAATATTATGATCTAATATCACACACAGTGCTTTGCAGCAAAATAATGAGAAGTAATAAGAAGCGACCAGTGGTATTGAAAAAAACTACCCAGCTATAATCAGTTTGTAGTTTTGCTGATTGAATTAGTCCAGAGTTTCATAATTTGTACTTTTTATTTTCTTATGTTCTTACACAGATGTTTGTGCCACATAGAAATGTGCAGCATTCCAATTTGTATCGTTGCAGTTGTTACTAGGAGGACGTGTAATAATAGTTGACTATTGTTCATTTATTTTTAATGAATATTTTGTTGACACAAAATAAATATGGAACTTTTTCTATAACTACCATTGCGTATTACGGTATTTGTCTTATTTTGCACAAACATTGTTTATTAGTGAAATGCATCCTGTGGCATCACAGTAAAAGAAGCATAATGTGTTGATTACATGAGTTTGAGGGAAGAGCTGCTGCCAGCATCGGTATCGTCTGACATTGGTATCGGTAATGTAGTGCTGGGTAATATCCCTTTGCAAATACGCCATGACCAATTATGCAAATTTCCTGAATACATACTGTATACAATACCCACCACAGCCGTAAGTAAACTGCAGTCCTGGGGGAAACAGTGGTGGTGGTGTCTAGCAAAAGGGCAACATGACATTTGTGTGTATGTGTATGTGTATGTGTATGTGTATGTGTATGTCATGTACGTTTTTGATGACAAGTACTTAATATTAGATTCAATGAAGAAGCAATAGAGAACAAAAGTAAAAGCACTACTGTACACAGTAAATTTTTACATAGTGTGATGCTTTGTGTTTACATGTTACAGTCTGATGGGACCATCCTGGCCATCACGCTGCTCATCCTCATGCTACTCCTCATCTTGGCTCTCCTCTGGTGGTTCTGGCCCCTCTGCTGCACTGTGGTGAGTCCTATCTGCTTGTTTAGATGTTAGTCTATGCCAGTGGTTCTCAGTTATTTTCTGTCATGCCCCCACTGGGGGACAGAAATGTTTTTGCACTCCCGATTTGAAATACTGTTGAGAAACTGATAATATTTGTTTATCTGTACTGTACACATTGAACTCAAAACTGAAACGAGCGAAATGCAATAAAATGGAGAGCAGTGAGGCATACAAGCATATTCGAGTCCAATTGCATGCTGACTACGACAAATTCACACAGGTTGGCAGGTCTGCACTAACATTGAAAGTCCCCCCTGCCTCTCACGCCTCACTTGACAGTTCACCGTGCCCCCCGGGGGGGCCTGCCCCACTACTACTGCTTTTGTAAATACTGAAAATGACTACTCTTGAAAGGCTTTTGTACCCACCCTTTCATTCGTGTGTGGCCAACCCTAAGGCATCTTGTGAACCCTAACAGCATTTCCACTGTAAAAAGTTTATGGTTTACCCATTTGGAATCATGGTTGTTAGGTAAATGCCTGTTTAAGTGATTATGCTGCTGTTGAGAGTATTTGTCTTTCAGCATGTGACCTCTAATTACTACACTACACTCACTAGTGACGTTTGGTGCGCCTGTAATATCTACTGAGATTCAATAGAGACATTCTGCCTTGAAAAAGTTAATAATGTCCAACTTTCATTGATGCTGGTATTCATTTAACAACAATATGGGATTAGACTGCAGTGGTGTAGAACTGCACACAACACAACAGACCTGATCAAATTCTTAAGACCAGTTGAAAAATTGGCTATAGGATATAAAAGCCAAGATCGGCTCAAAATTCACATTCACACTGTCATGCCAACCTGATGGCTAAAGCTAAGAAGCTTTCTCTTTTTGAACGTGGTTGGATTGTGGAGCTGCATAAGCAAGGCCTCTCGAGCGTGCCATTGCTGCTGAGGTTGGGCACAGTAAATCAGTCATTCTACATTTTTTGAAAGATCCTGAGCATTATGGGACAAAAAAATCACACCTGTGCTGTGCCAGAGGATGCAAGTCCATCATGATCTGGGGTGCTTTTTCATTCAGTGGAACACTGGAGCTTCAGGTGATGCAGGGTCGTCAATAACATCACAGTAGATGCTTACGCAGATGTTGCAGCGAGCATCCCTCATGACTGAGGGTCCTCGTCTGTGTGGTAACAGCTGGGTTCACAATGCTTGCTTGACCAAGGACTTCTTCAGGGAGAATAACATCACTCTTTTGGACCATCCTGCATGTTCCCCTCATTTAAATCCCATAGAGAACATTTGGGGATGGATGGCAAGGGAAGTTTATAAAAATGTCCATCAGTTCCAGACAGTTGATGCCCTTCGTGAAGCCATCTTCACCACTTGGAGCAATGTTCCCACTAACCTCCTGGAAACACTCGCATTAAGCATGCCCAAACCCATTTTTGAAGTGATTAACAAGAACGGTGGAGCTACTTTACTATCTTTAGTATTTACTTTACTATTACTGAGTCCTACTGAGAACATTTTTTGTTCTGGTTTGGAGAGTTTTTTGTTATTTTTTGAGCGATGGTCTTCAACGTTTGATCAGCTGATAAACAGCCTATTTCAGTTTAATTGTTGTTTTCAATAAATTACTTTTTCAAAGTGCCTTTTTGTCTCACTCCCCCTTCTTGTTTTTGCGTATTGTAGCTCTACTTAAAACCTCATTCAGATCCAAATGTGCAAAATGCAAATTCTAGCAATTTTTCAACTGGTCTTAAGATTTTGATCAGGAGTGTACCTTTCTTACAGTGAGCAACGTTACCATTTGCGAAGGCAGATTTGCTTTATCTTGTGTTGGATCTCACTAGATCGTGCTGGTATTCCTAATGAAGTGGTCAATGAGTGCATACTGTATGCTTTAGTCTTTTCTTTCAACAGTTAAGTGACTGAATCATTTTAATTTCTACTTGTTGAAACAGAAACCTTACACAGTCAAAGTGTTGGGTTTGGATGAGGTTGATGTAAAAATATGGTATAATGTTCTAAATCAGCAGAAGTAAAGTGAAACAGTCAGCTGCTCTGGATAGTGTAAAGCGGAGGAATGAAACATGCGTGGAACAAGACATCTGCGCCAGTATCAGAATATTGCAACAAATTATCTCGTCATGGTCAAATTCCTGGCTTTCACCTTTCGAAATCTATTCTAATATTACCACTGCTGGAAACACTACACCAGTATGTCCATTTTTACAACGTGGCTCCCTTTACCCCTCTCTGTTCTTGCGTATTTCACTAGAAGACCATGCGTGTGTGTTTAGGAAAATGATGCCGGGTTACCATGGAGAGTCATTCTTGCTCCAACATTTGGAGAAAGATGGAGGAAAATCACGAATAAGAAAAATCAGGGTCATGCATATTTGCCAAGTGCGTTTAATTTGCTGCCTTTATTTGGTTTGAAATCAACCTGACAGCTCATGTGTAGATGGCAAAAACGACACAAAATACGCATGAAAGGCGAGTGCATCCTGTGCCGGGGAGACTAAACAGTACGTGCAGTGTGCTATCATTGCTAGTAACTGTTCAGCATTGCAGCATGCCGAAACAATGCATTTCCAAAAAGATGAAGAAATATGGATATGTTACACGGTACACGAGATATTGCTGCAGAGATGACAATACAGCTTTTTTGAAACTCATACTTGCCAAAAAATGTGGAAGGCAGATTTCTAGGTCAGCGCATTGTTCATCAAAGTGGACAAAAGCATTTCCTCAGCCATGGGAGGAGACGACAAAGTTTTAAACATGCTTTCATGACTTGATCTGCCCTAGCATCATTCAATCTTTTCTCACGTATGTTTTTATTCTCTCTCAGATCATCCATGAGCCGCCGCCACCTATTGCAGAGGAGAGTTCGGTAGGAGCAGCACGCTTTCCGACTTTAATGACTCATTTTTGACTCCAGAGAGCTGCCAATGTATAGTTTATTCTGACATCTTAAACCACAGGGACCAAGTGGTCTCATTCTCTCCCTCCTTGAAATGAAAGCCTTCTTAAATGTGTTGGGTGTTAACTCCTTCCAACATTAACTATGAAATTAAGACTATTTTCCATCCCATTTCGGTTTTAAATCTGATTTTAATTTATTACCTCAAGTAACTCTCCATTCACTCTGTTGGGAAAAAAAAGGACCAACAAGCCACTAAAATGGTGCACAAAAACACACTGCATTTGTTTACACTAATTATACTGTATATTCCTAAAACAGACAAGATTAGGCTTGAAAAGCAACAACAATCATTACAACGTTTTTGACTTGACATGCTGATTCGATTATTAGATGAAGACAAAGTACATAACAAGGATGAAATGTCATCAGATTTTCCTTTTGGCATGCTCTGCTTCCTTGTGTCTGAAGAATATGGGGACGGAGGGGAGAATACAGACAGGGGGAGAACTATTTTAGAGAACTGCCTGGTCACCATGTGAGCGAGCCTTTGCACAGGTTGTCTGCAGGCCACAACATTAGATATGACAGCACAATCTGAGAACTCTATCCAAAATCCAATATAACAATGCTCAGTTTTGATTGACACTGTCAGAGTTGTTTTCATTTAGCAATATATTAATTATTGTGGTTGTAGAAGTGCACTGTGTGTGTTCGTAATATTTTCTTTTCCTCATGTGGCTACATGAGACAGACGGAATATTAGAAACAGTTTTTGTAGTTGCACGTGAATTTAAACAAAAATAAACATATTAGCTCAACCATAACATCTTTGTAAGTGTTAGATATCATAGGATTTGTGCAGTTGTACCTAATATTGTGGAGAGTGAGTATATTTTATGAGGTTTGACCTGGTTTAGATGAGAAAAGTCAGATCTACATACGTCCCTCGCCACATCACGGTTAGAATTTTGAGGCTTCACTCTGTCACAGGTTTTTCAAAAATACGCTACCGGTCAAAAGTATAAAACACCCCAATTTTTCCAGTTATTTGTTGAAATTCAAGTCGTTCAAGTCCAATGAATAGCTTGAAATGGTACAAAGGTAAGTGGTTAAGTGCCAGAGGATAAAAAAAAAGTAAGGTTACCCAAAACTGAAAAATAATGTGTATTTCAGGATTATACAAAAAGGCCTGTTTCAGAGACCACATAACAGGTCAACAATATAAAGCTTTTCTGCAGAAATGGAGGTTGATCAAGCCTTGGCAGTTGGTGCTACTAATTCCTACAGTTGGAGTACTTACTACCTCCTCTGTCTGCATAAAAACAGTGTTCGGAGCACACTGTGGTACTATACCCTCGTGAACGTCAGTTGAACAGCATTGTACTGGAGAAAGTAATATGTTCCTACAACAATGGCAAGAAAAAAGGGAATTAACAATGGAAGAGCGACAGACCATCTTAACACTTAAAAATGTAGGTTTGTCCTCCAGAGAAATTGGAGTGTTCTAAAACGTTTGACTGGTAGTGTATATTAATTAATAATTCATGCTGTTTTGTGGTTGAATACGGCCTATTACTAAAAAAAAGTCATCTTTAAGCTAATTTTACGTGTTTTTTGCCTAAATTAAGCATTTTCAAGCATAAAACTGGCTAAATTAAGTAAAATACAAATATAAGGCATTAAGAAGACACATTCAGATTGTGATATGCGGTATTCTACACTGGTCACTAGGTGTCAGTACGGGAAACATGCAAGCCAGACTTAATTGCAGGCTTTTATTGCAGGTTTGAATTATCCCACAACAGGTACAATAATAATAACATAATAATCATAATACTAATAATCATAATAGTAAAACGGGCTAGACACACACGAGCAAGTCTTAAGTATGTCTTAAATGGCTTATTTTCTCTGATTTTAGCTACTACTGTGTATCAGGTAATACGATTGTAAAGGTGACTAAAGGTAAGGTGATGGGTGTTATTTTATGTCCAGCGGGCTCCAATAATGTTACATTCCATATTTAGAAGGTTGTAAACATATTTTCTACGCTCCAACTACAAAAATATTCAATTTCTATAAAAGGAAATATAAAGGAATCCCACTTCGCAGAAATTCACTCATCACAGGGGTTTGGAAGCAATTATCGGCGCTAAATGAGGGATTGCTGTATTGCACTTTTATGCGCATAGAGGAGCTATAGTATTAAGCATGTCTCATTTAAAATCCCCAAATCAAACGTGCTTCCTGTCACAATGCAATAGGATGATGAAGACGGTGATACCCCAAAGAAGAAATGGCCCACAGTAGATGCTTCCTACTATGGAGGAAGGGGAGTCGGGGGAATCAAAAGGATGGAGGTGAGATGGTGTGAGATTTAAGAAGAAGGCCTTGATCACATGAACAGAATCTGAACTAACTAAGTCCTTTTTGTCAGGTTCGCTGGGGTGAGAAAGGCTCCACTGAAGAAGGGGCAAAGCTGGAGAAGGCCAAAAATGCCAAAGTGAAGATGCCTGAACAGGATTATGTGCAGACCCCCACACGGGTTCTCAACAATGGCATGCAAAAACCCCTGGGGGCCCGCAAGTGGTACTCTCCCATCCAGGTACAAGAAGACTGTCTGGGGCATAAGTATGATCTGACAGAACATGTGGTGTCCACCCTAAGGTCTAAGGTAGATGGGGTTTTCCATTGCCAATGTAAATGGTGCCGAATGCTTAATCTAGATTAAATTTTCACTGAGGTGCCACCTATTCTAAACAGTAGAATATTATGGTACGTATCAAGTACATAAAGTATCATCAATGCGGACAGTACCGTCTAAATCAGTGGTCCCCAACCTTTTTTGACACACGGACTGGCTTGTCATCAGTCATCAAAACTTACCTTTATGCATTCCCACATAGTATCAGCATTTGAGACCAAATATGAGGTGAAAGAAAAATGGTAAAAATACAGTAGTAGTCTATCTGTGCGACGAGAGATAAAGTTAGCACACGCACAATGGACATGCGTCAAGTGAGACGGATGTAACAGAGAGAATCCGGCCACTTTTTAAAATAAAACATAAAAAAAAAATGAAATAATGGAAATTATTTTTTTTCTGTGCGGCCAAATGGCCCACGGCCCGGTACAGGGCCGCGGCCCGGGGCTTGGGGACCACTGGTCTAAATTGAACAGGACAATTCTTGGAAGAATACCTCCCCAGCACAATAGAAATCCAATTGAATCTATCAAAAACTACAGACAGGAAAATGCACACAAACAAGCAGAGCTAATACATACAGTACATACATATTGTTCATTATTCAATTATAGAGGCCCTCAAAAGCAACTGTTTGCATATGTTCAGCATTAAGTACAAGTCTGTCATTAACTACCAGCTGCATTAGCAACATCACTCAGATGCGATTGTACAAGTAAAACCAGCACAATGTGTGTGCAGGGAGTAAGGCTGCTTCCACACAGTTATGTCAGCATAGAGTTAAAAAGGAGTAACACTTCCCCTTCAGCCAGAAGGAGATAGCTAATAGAAACCAGACTCCTGTTGGACGCATCTCCAGGGAATGAGGATGCTCGACAAGCATTTTTGTGAGGAACAAACAGCTGTTTTGCCGGCCTTTAGCCTCAAAGTATTTGCTTTGAAAAAGTGCGGACAGACTGAAATAGCTTTGAGATGTTCTGTTTCTGGGAGGAAAAAAAAGTCATATTTGTTGCTATGAAAAATCTACCATTACAGTTCTACATTTATGTTGGTGTCATTAAGACCAATTTGAACTTTTTTTTTCTTTGTTTCTATAGAGCAAGCTGGATGCATTGTGGGCCTTTTTAAGAAAAGGCTACAACCGTGTGTCTGTAATGAGACCGCACCCTGGTGACAAGGTAAGAATATCACTAAAAAACAGGCAGTTCAATCAGTGCAAGCTGCTAATCTGATAATTTTACCACTTACATGAGGACCTTAGCTTTAAATATGCATTGTCCAACAAGGATAGGGTGACCAAATGTCCTGTTTTCCCACGACATGTCCTGTTTTCACATCCTCTCCTGGCTGTCCTGGGTTTTTTTTTTTTTTTTTTTTAGAAAGTATTGAAAATGTCCTGGTTTCTTGGTTTTGCATTGGGACATTAAATTGACCGGCACTCTGCTGCATGTGACATATTCCCGGACAGGCAGGTTTTTAAAATTAGTTTTGCAAAAAAGCCAAAGAAAAAGTAAAACACATGCATGGGGTTAATCCTGGGACACTTGTCGAATTGAATTCTCGTAAGATCTGGGATGTCATGCACATGGGCGTTTCAAATTGCCAGGTTTTTGTGACTTTAGAGGGAACATTTTTCCTGAAAATACTGGTTGCATTCCAACACTTAACAGGCTTTGACCTCAGGTTCCTCTGTCATTCCGTTTTTGGGATAATTTTCATGACGGTTTTTGAACATTTTTGAACGTTCTTCCTTGGGAGTTTATGTCTTTGGTTATACAATCACCCCTGGCTGCATTTGAATATCGCTCCTTCACTCTACCACGTTTTTTCAAAAACGTATTCATTAATAAATGATTGCTGTTTTGTGGTTGGCTATGGCCCATTATTAGTCAAAAAATATAGAAATACAAGTTTTAGTATTCTGGCCACAAGGCGTCAGTAATGACACAAAATATTGACAAGACATGATATTAAATCACACCCTGTGTCTATTACTGATAATTCTATCGCACCAGAACTTGTACTTGTACTTGTTGACACAATAGTTCACTTTCCGACATTTATTATTATTTTTTTTTCCCACTTCCTGTATGAAAGGATGGTGTTAAAAAAAACAACAAGCAAATAGGAGCTAAAATAATGACACTATAAATCTTACACAGTATTAAGGAAATAAATCAAATAAACAGAAGAAGAAGCCCTTTTTCTAAGCATTGTTAACGTTGGTAATCAACACCTTCGAAGATCTGACATTAGCAACAATTAGCTTGTCTTGATGCGATTGCCAGCACTCGATGTAACTTGTTTACTTTAACAAATTAGTTCCTCACGCTAGACAGTATACAAGCCAGTGGTGTCACTAAACAGATCTGCATTTGTAGTCGAGATCTATGTGCAGGAAAAGTGCGAAAATAGTTCTTTGAACTTTGAGATTGGTGCAGAGCTTCTTTCAAGCCATCCACACAGGAAGTGACCTCACAAAAAAAAGATGATAGAATGAAAATGGTAGCGCGAAAAGAAGTTCTCTTATTCCGTGTGGAAGTAGTAAGTTTTTGGCTTCTTATTTTGTCTTTCTTCCTCACTCTGTTTGAAAGCCTTTCTTAAGTTTAAAATAAATAAACTGGAGGCCAACTAGTTAGCTGGCTAGCATGCTATGCAGCCATGGCCATCTCTTGTGTCTCTGCAGTGATCCCGTAGCCTGCGCATTAGCAATGTGGTGTAGTCAAATAATAATAGGAGTATAAAGGTGATTATAGAGGTGTTATTTCATGTCTACATGGCTCTAATAATGGTAAAACACGTATTTAGAAAGTCATAAACATGTTTATAAATATTCAATTTAATCCTACTTTGCAGAAATTCACTTACTGCGGTTGTGTCTGGAACCAATTAACCACTATAAACGAGGGACGACTGTATATAGTATTTTGTAACACAGTAGAACATCGGTTAGCGTCTGCACCAGTTATCATGTTTTTCATTGAAAATGTACGCCAAAATTTTGCCTCGGTTTGCATACATTTTTTGGTTAGCACACTGGGTGAGTGTAACTGCGTTCTTAAATCATTTCTTTATCCCAAAACGTCTAACAAAGAAGGTAGTTTGATGAGTTACAAAATGCCAACCGGAAGTCAACTACATAGCCCGTCTATGATATCATCAGCGATTGACTCAAAAATGTTAACACAAAACACATTTTTATAGTTTTACATGCATTAAACAATTCTACACTGGGACACACACTGGCCAAGTGGTTAGCATGTTGGCCGCACAGTCAGGATATATAGAAGATCTGGGTTTGAATCTTCGCTGGGCATCTTTGTGTAGAGTTTGCATGTTCTCCCCGTGCACGTGTGGGATTTCACGTGGGTTTCTTGCCATATTTTCAAAAACATGTATGTTAGGTTAATAGGCGACTCTAAATTGTCCATAGGTATGAATGTGAGTGTGAACGGTTGTTTGTCTATATGTGCCCTGCGATTGGCTGGAGACCAGTCCAGGGTGTACCCCGCCTCTCACACAAAGTCAGCTGGGATAGGCTCCAGCATACCCCGCCGACCCTAGTCGGATTAAGCGGCATAGAAAAAAAAAGAATGAACAATTCTAAATGCATAAAAATGATGAACGAAAGGAATAAATGTAACATTTAAGGTTACCTTCATCTTCACTGAAGACGTGAGTGTTCCCAAAGGCAGCGAGACGCAACACGAACACCATCTTCCTGTTTTGCACATGCAGGGACCCGGTCATAATGGGGGGGGGCATGTCCTGTCAAGCTCGCAACCTCAGACTATCATCTGCGTGTACACATGTGAGTGTGCTACATGAATTAACCAATTAGGTTGTTAAAAAGACATGAAGGTTTTTGATACTTTTAATATAAAGAGTTCCAAGTTGTCAGGAGTGGAGGGGGTTATATATGGGGGGTTTGGGTGTAGTCTTGTTTGGTCCGCGACCTACAGTAAAGTCGGCTTTGAGTTTTGGCCCCCTGTGAGATTGAGTTTGATACGCCTGCTTTAAATGTACTGAGTAAATTCCCAGTATCATGTGAGTATTATCACTGATGGGCCAAGTCCATCCATCCGTTTTCTATGCCGCTTAGCCTCATTATATCCTCGCGGGGGTATGCTGGAGCCTATCCCAGCTGACTTCGGGTGACAGGCGGGCTACACCCTGGACTGGATTCATTCATACCTATGGACAATTTAGAGCCGCCAACATGTTTTTGGAATGTGGGAGAAAATCCACGCACGCACGGGGAAAACATGCAAACTCCACACAGAAATACCCAACGGAGATTCTAGCCCAGGTCTTCCCGATCTCCTGACTGGCCAACATGCTAACCACTAGACCACCGTGCGGCCCGGGCCGAGTGTACTGGTTTTCAGTAATCAAAATATGGTAGCCCTAAACAAGGAGGTAGCGTATTATTTTTCCATAAAAGTGCACAGAGATCCTCACGGGAGAAATTTTGGTGAGCTAGACGGCGTATCACATCTGGCTGCAGTGCAATGCAGTGAAAGGACGTCTGGTGAAGTCATCATAGGAAAAAGAAAAATGTTATTCTGAAAGACCAGCTGTGCAGGTGGGCAGGGTAGCATTGCACTTAACACAGTGTTGGCAGAGAACATGCGGTCGAGGAGGGTGGAATCTACTCAAATGAATACAGCTCTAAGGTGATATGTATTATTTGTGGGACAATAAACATTTTAACATGCGCCTGCATTGTTTTGTTTGTTTGTCATATTGTTCGGCATATTTTTTTATTGTAATTTTATTTCAATTAATGTTAAAACCTTGTCTCATCTCGCTCTCATCCTCATGCATCGTCTTGTCACATGAGTTGGGTGTCTTGTGAAACCCCGACTACTACCAAACAAACAACAAAAAAACTCACCTTTTCACCTTTGTGCTTGACTCAGGTAAAAGCTCTTCCCATTCATACAGATGTTTGGAGACTAAAACGGAGGTATGGATGTGTGTGTTGAAGTTAAAGAACGCAGTAGTTTGTCTTCTATTTAGTGGATTTATGAAGCTGTGGCAGCATTGGAGATAGTTACAGTATGTGTAGGTTTCACTTTTGCGTCACATAGCACATAACTGTGGCGCTTTCAAGGTGCGAAATCTTTATGCTTGACGAAAAACATTCTCGATGAAACAAAGCTATGAACATGTAAAACTTGTGGGCTCTCTGTCGCGTGCCGTGTAACAGGTTGGATGTTCAGTTGTGTTTTCCTGTGTTTCCATGATTACTTCCATGTTGACTTTTATTTTGTGTTTGTGTTTCCTGTGTTGGCACTGTATGCTGCAACTTGACTTTTCACTTGGGTCTGCTGGCAGCTTACCTGCTTCTGGTTTGTAATTAGAACACTTTCAAATGGACTCTTTTCTCCTTGCGAGTTGCTGGATCGTTGATGTATTTGTGTTTTCCATGTTGGTGTGATAAGTTTGATCTTCCTCCTGTGCCTGGATTTATGCTCTTTGCAACCTACCGCATTCTGGTGAGCATTTCCCTCGCTCCTGTGGTGATTTTTCCTCCGCGAGCCTCCTTTCAGTGCTCTCTAGCTTGTCTTAATTGCTTCTTTAGCCTCCTAGTATTTTTGATTTCCTTTTTTGTGAATAAAAGACTACAGCCACCATCATGTATACCAGAGGTAACCAAAGTGACACTTCTAACAGAATGACATGAACGCATGTATCACTCTGTATCACTCTTCCCCTCCCCTGTCTCAAAGCACTCATAAGCGGCTCCTTCTTGTTTGTGACATTAAAAAAACAACCAAAAGGCACGATTGCCACAACATTATTGCTCTCTCCTACAGCGCCGATGACATCATTAACCCCCAACCCACCACTACCACAAATAGATCACAGTCCTGTGGGAAACACTTTGCCAACAATCTAATCTAATGCCAACTTTAGCATATTTAGCCTGATGTGTTGCATAAAGGCATAGCTATAGCAGCTGCTTTGATTGTTTTGACAAAGCTGTGTCAGGTGGCACACAGCTGTGCTTACACTCAAGTGCAACTGGGAGGGTGGAACAATGTGAGTCACCGCTTCATCTCAAGTGTTTCTCTTTCACCCACAAGGGTAAGAAAGGCAAGGGCAGCGCCAAGTCCCAGT
Source organism: Dunckerocampus dactyliophorus (assembly GCF_027744805.1). Classification (NCBI taxonomy): domain Eukaryota; kingdom Metazoa; phylum Chordata; class Actinopteri; order Syngnathiformes; family Syngnathidae; genus Dunckerocampus; species Dunckerocampus dactyliophorus. The sequence goes on along the minus strand of NC_072822.1, from coordinate 17,171,610 downwards.
GGTCTAAGTGCCATTTGTAATTTGAGAGTAGTCGTGGAGATGGCCACACGTAGAGAGATATTGGCTGCACGCATGTTGTGCAAGTACCATTGTGACACAAAGTGTCAAACAATGACAAACTTTAGTGGCCTAGTCTTATTAGCAAATTGAACTTAAACTAAGGCAAACAGCGCGCCCTGCAAGAGGTTTTTGGAATGCAAATGTAGAAGCGGCATATGTGATGTTACAAGAAAAACATATTTCACAACATCCTCCAAATGATAACATGTCTGCAGATTTCACTCGGCAAACAAAATGTTCTGTGACATTTCCTAGAAAGTAGACAGTTATGCAACTAACGCTAAGCAAGCACACATATCATCAGCAGTATATCACTGGCTTTGTCTGTGATGATTCCAACATCCTTTGGTAACATCATGCTCAAGCATGCGGTGCCAAGTGAAGGACGTTGCAACATTGGAGCGCTGGCTGCCCGCCATGTTGGCCAACCTGCCATAATAATTACCTTTTTAAATATTTTTCCAGAGCGCTTCAAACTTCATTACAGTGCAGCTGCAGCACATACGGGATGTGTATGTTAAGTACACACACAAATGCCCACGAGTCAAGTTAACCTTCAAATTAATCGTTTTTTTTTTACATTCAGTCCTCAAGTCGAGTGAGGTCAGTAGGGAGAAAATAGCAAACAGGTGTAGAACATTAACCTATATAATGTATTCACAAGTCAGATGGTTTCCAGCTACAAGTCTGTTTTTCCAGTGTGTCTCCACATACAGTTGGTCTGGCAAAAAAAACACTTCATTTAAGCCCGTTGAAGGCGACTAACATTTTAAACCAAGTACAATTTAATCCATATCGAGATACTGTTTTTTTAATGTAATTGAATTTAAACATATAAATTAAATAAAACTTTTAAAATGTGATTATGTACAAATTTTAACTTTTCTTCCCAAAGGAAGTGAAAATTTCCTCCAAAAAAGAAAATATTGAAATCATGGTCAAACTGTCACCATCATAAATCTTTTATTAAATGTGCCCCGTCATGCAAAATTGACTTTTAAAATTTTAATGAAGTTCTGTCAGTATGATGTGCCCCTAGAGCCAAATAATGAGCAACCAACATGAGAAGGTCTATCATCTCCCTCACTTGTTCGTTCCATTTTAAAGAGAAGATGCGCTCAAAGGGTGGCTTTAATCATTCAAGATTCAAGATTCAAGAGTTTTATTGTCATTTGCACAGTAAAACAGGTAGTTCTGCTATGCAATGAAATTCTTGTTCTGTTCATTCTCCCAAGAAAGAAAGATGGATCATGGATAATCATGGACACGGTACCACCTTTGACCCGCTCCTACCTAGATATTTGTAAAAAAAAAAAAAAAAAAAAAAAAAAAAAAAGACAGGCTTCGCTACACACCTTAAAATAAAGCCTAGATTTCTGCCAACTACCCGTCAGTCAGTTACAGATGTGGGAGCTGAGTTGTATCGTTTTGTTTTTTCTTCAGTGCATAGCCTTGTGAAAGCTGTTGCTTCTCTTTAGCTTTTCTTCCCAGTTCTTGGGACCACGTTGCGATCAGAGAAGTAGTCAACGATCACACAATTTAAAAGGTTTTCTAATTGTATTAAAAAAACAAGCGCGAGAAGAGGTCACAGCGCTGGACTCTATCATCAATGAGGAAGATTGATCAAGAGCCCAGAATTAAAGTACAGACAAGGCCGATAGCTTTGAGAATGACACAAATAACATTTTTCACAAAAATATTGCAAAATAGTGAGCACGGTGGGCTAGTGGTTAGCATGTTGGCCACACAGTCAGGAGATCGGGAAGACCTGGGTTTGAATCTTCGTTGGGCATTTCTGTGTGGAGTTTGCATGTTCTCCACGTGCGTGCGTGGGTTTTCTCCGGGTACTCCGCTTTCCTCCCACATTCCAAAAACATGCATGTTAGTTTCATTGGTGACTCTAAATTGTCCATAGGTATGAATGTGAGTGTGAATGGTTGTTTGTCTATATGTGCCCTGCGATTGGCTGGCGACCAGTTCAGGGTGTACCCCGCCTCTCGTCCAAAGGTCAGCTGGGATAGGCTCCAGCACATCCCCACACATACCCAAGCAGTGTAGAAAATGGATGGATGGATGTGTTGGACATATGTTGGCAACATATCTTTTAAAAATATGCATGTGCATGAAGACACAGCAGTACACAGAAATAATAAAAATATTAGACATTTATTGACATGGACGGAAATAAATAGGACTAAGAAGTATTTGAAAACATTTTTTTTAACAAAAGCGAACTATTCTCTTCTTTTTCTTGTCATCCTCTTAATCAATAACATAAAAAAAACTCCAAAGCGGTCCAAAAAAGTCAATGCTCGCTGAACTGGGGTACAATATCTTGTGAAATACTGACATCTTGTCAGGCATGATTGCAGTTCCATGCGACTTTAGAGGCATACGTTTTAATGGTCGAATTCTGAATTGTAGGACGTCGGGGGCGTTTGACTTAGATGTTCCACTACACAACTTCTGACTTTCAGTCAAATACGAACAACTGCCAGCATCCCGTTCAAGTGAGTCTTCCTCATTGTAAATCTTCACCAGGGCACTGGAAAAAGCTTCCTTAAGGATTTGCAGTAAACAAGCTCCTCTGGTTGCAATTAGGAATCTCTTGTCAAAGCCTTGTTTTTATAACTTCCCCTGAATGAATGCCGCGGCGGGACTAACAAGATCCATCAGTGGCAAACTCAGTGTCAGCTTCCTGTAAAATGCAGCTCACAAAGCCCATAGAGATCAACTGTGTTTTTTCAAGTTGTATTAAGAAGATAAGTGACTCACTAAAGCAGAGCACAGTAGGTCTAAAAACATCTTAAAAAATAACATTAGTCCTAGAAGTGGCTGACTACAGCTGCAGTATAATAACAAAATGCACTGGTGAACGAGTGAAGATCTGTCCTGGGTCAACTGGTGTGCTCATCATTCCCCAGTAAAGCTGTCAAGTTGAAAGGCACATCATGGTTTTAGTGTTCAAATGCAATAAACACACACTGCTTACTGTCCATAGTTTGGCTATTGTCGTCTTATGGAGAGAACATAGTGCGTGCTAATTTGTTTTCCACTATACTGGTCGCACGTTATTTGTTTGCCCACTTGTAAATTTGGTTATGTTGTTAGGGGAACACATTAGCAGTTGTAATGCACGAATACAAGGGCATTCAGTGAGCACGGGCCTCTGCCAAGGCTTAAACATGGGACAAATGGGATTTTCCACGTTGAATTGAAATGGCTGGATCAGGTCTGTTTCAAACTTCATTTACACTACAGCCGCTGACCGTGCATGCACATAACACATGTCAAGTTCATTCGAACTAGACAAGATTTACGGGAACTGAGATATGATTTTCACATTAATGTGTGGATCATCTTTAGAGGAACATGCACATGTATTGACAGGACCTTGCAAACAAACAAGAAGCCTATAAAAAACAATTCCTTGGCAGAGTTATTGAAAGAAATACAGGGGATACAGTGTGCCTCATCATCTCCAGATGTGTGGTTCTAATAAACACACAACAGCAGCCCACACAAGCTACAGTATATGTCATTTTAAAGAGGAAAACATCAGCTTCACAAAGAGAAAACACGCATTCAACGTCAAGCAACTACATTCAAAACTACATTCAAATTAGAAACTACATAAACTTTGATCCCAGGGGTGTCTTTTTCCACCGAGGGCTGCATACTGCTGAAAAAATTAAACGGTGTGGGGGCCACTTTGATATACGGTTACAAAGAATTGCAGGCCTGACTTGCCTCAGTTAAGGTCAGTGTTCATGACTCCACCATAAGAAAGACACTGGGGCAAAAACGGTCTGTATGGCAGACTTCCAGGATGAAAACCACTGCTGAACAAAAAGAACACTAAGGCTCGTCTGAATTTTGCCAGAATACATCTTGATGATCCCCAAGACCTTTGGGAAAATATTCTGTGGTCTGACGAGACAAAACTTGTTTTTGGAAGTTTTGGAAGATGTACACTGCATTTCAGAAAAAGAACATCATATCAATAATAAAATATGGTGGTGGTAGTGTGACGGTCTGGGGCTGTTCTGCTTCTTCAGGACCTGGAAGACATGCTGTGATAAATGGAACCATGAATTCTGCTGTACCAAAAAATCCTGAAGCTGAAACGAACTTGGGTTCTGCAGCAGGACTATGATCTGTGGATCTGTACAAAAACAAAATAAAGACTTTGGAGTGGCCTAGTCAAAGTCCTGACCTGAATCCTATTGCGTGGCTGTGGCATGACCTTAAAAAGGCGGTTCTGTCAGGGTTTGGCCCAGGGCCGGAACTCGGATCCCAAGATGCATGAGCCAGTGACCGGGTGTAATAATATTTATTACACAAAGAGCACAAAATACAAACAGAGGATGCAAAAGTACAAACAAGGAAAAGTTCAACTAAAAATCACCCGGAGGGTACACGGGGGAAAAAATACTAAAAAATACAAAAGGAGCCACCGAAAAAGGAGTGGTAGAAGGCAAGACTAGAGTCTAAGCTAACGAGACAGTGCTGCAAAATACAGGTCAGGCTGGAACAAAGGACAAACACACTGCAGGCGGCAAGTGTGGCAATAAACAGAAAACACACAGCGCAAGGCTGGCGAGGAATGCTGAGGGAAGCAACGGGTCAAAAACACTGTGGAGTAGAGCCTGTGTTGACGGGTTGTTGGCAACTATCTGGCAACGACCATGCAGGAGCTCGCTGCTTAAGAGGAGAGCGCTCCTGATGGGCTGCAGGTGTGTCAATTAGGACCTCGGTGGCGGAGGAGGTGCGCTGCAAAAAGGCAGAGAGAGAGAGAGAGAGAGAGCGGCAGAGCAGCGCACAGAACATAACAGGCTCATGCTGGAAAACCCTCCAATGTGGCTGAATTACAACAATTCTGCAAAGATGAGTGGGACAAAATTCCTCCACAGGGCTTTAAGAGACTCATTGCAAGTTATCACAAACGCTTGATTGCAGTTGTTGCTGCTAAGGGTGGCCCAACCAGTTATTAGGTTTAGGGGGCAATCACTTTTTCACACAGGGCCATGTAGGTTTGGATTTTTATTCTCCCATAATAATAAAAAGTTTCAAAATTTTATTTTATTTATACAATATGAGGCAGGCCAATAAAAAATGAACCGTGTGCCGCCAATGGTTCCCATGAATAACTTTGGACATCATTACCTGACCCGGAGACACAACATGCTAGCTTGTTGACAGCTAAAAGCTACAGATTTCATCAACCAGTCCTTTAAACTTATTTTAAAAACACATAAAACAAATAAAACCAGCAGTCAAAAGGTACAAAGCCATCGCAGCTGTAGACAATAACAGCTAATCCTACCTGACGCCTTTTGCTAAATGTTAACATGGAAAGTGTCTAAAGTGTTTCTCTCTTGAGTATGCTGGTCTGCTGAACTTGATTCAATACCGTGGCCTCTGATTGGTCAAATGAGATGTCAATCGTCTAAGTTGACCAATGAGCTGACAGCACACATATTGCCAAAAGTTAGGTCAGGTTTCCCTTTGCTAGCATGAGATTCGTTGTAGATTTGTGAAATGTTGTGTGTTTATTCTAATAGTTCTAACATCTGCTCCACTTTGTCATTTCAGGGCAGATGCATGAACTTTATCCGTATGAAGTCTGCACCCCTTCACTACCCCCACTACAACCAGCACCCATCTCCCATCTACACCCCTCCCAGCAGGAGTCCACCTGCCCCACAGGGAACCCTCCCGCCAATTCCCACCAGCCCTCCATTATCTCCCCTGTTCTCTGCTACCCTCCCCCTCCTGCCTTCGACACCCTCCGACACCTCTCCCTCCCCTCCCGTCACCCCCCCCTATTACACCCCGCCTCCCAAACGGGCTCTGCCACCCACCACCTTGCACATACCTGCCGCCCCTGAGCTGCCACCCAACCCTCCGCCGCCCATCTCGCCCTCTGGGACCCTGCCACCCCTGCCGCAAGGCCCCGCCGTGGGACGGGCCCCGCCCCCTGCCCGCCCCCCACCTCGCCCTGGCCTGTAGTTGCTGCAAAGAAAGTCCCGCCTACAAAGATGAGCACATGTTTGATTTTGTGTGCAGGAGAGCAGAGCCCAGCAGGCTGTGGCCTTCCTGCCGTGAGCAGAGGACAATGAAGACCTGCTTTCTGCTAGTTGTCGACACTGACTGGACTCTTGTGGACTCAAACAAACGGAGCCTGCTCCTCCATAGAGCAGTTTCACATGCAGAATTTGACATTATTTACATGTCTTTTGTATTATTGATGTCTTTATATAATTGAAAGCCGAGCAATTGCATGTTTTATTGGTGCATTTATTTCCCTTGTTACGTACGCCACATAGATGATTCCTATGTGGGTGTATTTTTGCCTTTGTATTTGCTGATGCGTAGACTACACTGAGTTTTCAGGTGAAAAGAAAGGGCGCCCTCGTCATGTTCCTCACAGTGCTGAAGCAGCGTGGTATGAGTCACAGCTGGCCTCTATTTGCGCATGTCACGGTAAACAGCCGGGGGCTTGGACAACATCACGTTTGGCACATTTATGACCACTCATGTTCAACTCTGCAATCACAGATGCTCTTTCGATCAAGATGTGGGGAGAAATAGACAATAAACAGGAACGTCTGTATCGCCTCAGATAGCAGTAATTCCCAATCACGGTACAGCTTCTGCCTTATGAAAGTGCCTCAAAGAGACGCCATGTGCTGCTTATTGATGTGGAAAGGGCTTCTTTCTTCAACCTACCTGTCTGCGTCTGTCATGTGTGAGGGTGCACGTGCTTAAGCGGGGTACAAAGAACCAAGAAAAAGCAGCACAAATGGCAAGTGCATCGAGCAGACGCAGGTATGCCGAGGTCCACCCAAATGTGTGTCCTGTATGCTCCTCACATTTCAGCAACTATTGTATTAGTCTGACTTCTCAAAGGACAATACTATAGAAATGAAACTTGGGTTATACTTCAGAGTACTCGTTTACCGCTTGTATAGCAGTACAGACTTACATTCGCGCTTTGAATATCGCAGCTTTTTCAAAATACATTCATTAACAAATCATGGTTGTTTTGTGGTTGACGACGTCCTACTTTTAGTTCAGAAATATGCATAATTTAAGTAAATGTTACATATTTTTTAACCTAAATTGAGCATTTTAAAGGATACAAATGTCGAAATGAACTAACATACAAATATAAGGCATTCAGAAGACGCATTGAAAGACGTGTTGTGATATGTAGTATTCTACACTGGTCACTAGATGTCAGTATTGTTACATTGCCACCACAGGAAGTACTGTACAGGAACCAGAAGTAAAAAAGGAACGCACATAAGGAACTCTCCCAATTCTAACATGTGTGAGCCTATATTATATCCTTTGTGTCATATTTTTATCTTATTATGTCTACGACATTTGGTAATATGAGTGTGAAGGTGGCTATAGGGGCGTTACTTCAGGTCTAGAGGGCTTTAATAATGTTAAAAAATTTATTTAGAAGGTTGTAAACAGGTTTTCCATGCTGTAACTATGAAAATATTGCTTTTATAAATAAGGAGTCCTTATCACGGCCAGGTGTGGAATTAATTAACCGCGATAAACGAGGGGTGACTGTGCTATCCCCTGAAACTGACTCAACACACGACTGTTATTGTCAAAATAGCTGGCGACGCAAGTGAGTACCAAGATTATTGTGTCTTGTCTCTGGTCAAGAAGAATGGTGGTGGTGGCGTCATGGTTTGATGCTGCACGAGTGCTGCCGACACTGGGGAACTGCGGTTCATTGAGGGAAACATGCGCTGTGACATTCGGAAGCGGGAAAGTGAAACACATGGCAGTTTTCCAAATGATAACAAGTCCAAACACAACTCCAAGATGGCAAGTGTGTGTCTCCGCACCTGAACCCAGATGAGCACTCGTGGGGCATCGTCAGGTAAGTGGAGGAGACCAAAGAGTCTAAACATCCACCAGGTACACCAGTGATGTCATCACGGAGGAGTGGAGGAGGATTCCACTAACAACCTGTGCAGCTTTGGTGAATTCCACACCCAAGAGGATTAAGGCAGTGCTAGATAACAATGGTGCTCACACTTTTTAGTGGATAATAAATCTATGCTGCTATACAAGCTGGACACTCACTACTATTAATTCTATGTAAGTATTGTCCTTAAGAAGATACCGCATAAAGTCATTTGCTGAAATATGAGAGCTCTTCTCACTTTTGTAAAGGCCTCTTCTCAAATAAATGCCTTACTTCAAACAAACGCCTGGTGCATTCTGCTGTTAAATAAATAAATTGCAAGTACTCGGGGACATACAGTGCTTTAATATATAGATATGCGTGCTTACATATGTTTGTATTTAAGACAGAGTCTATGACCAGTAACAGGACAGTTTGTATTTAGTTTTTGTCAAAGGTGCTCACAGTCCAGCTTGCAAAAAGCATGCATGTGAAATGCTGTGTGTAGAGATTCTGATGAATGCGCACATTTTAATTTGATATAAAAATGAAAAAACATGAGTACTTTCCGCTGACACAATTCAAAAACAAAGTAAAGCATGTAAAAAGTATGAAATTAAACCTTTGCATTTCTGAATTTTGTCTAATTTCATAACCCTCATGTCCACTGTCTTGCTTTTACTTGGGTTCTATTCCAGTGGGCTATTCGTGGCCCGGACTAAACTCGTTATCAATTATTGAGTCAACACGTTTTATTCTACCTAAAACAATATGAAAAGTTTCAGTTGTTTGAGTTAACTTTCAAATCTCTGCAGTTAAATAATCATAGAAATACTCTCCCTCCTGTATTAGAAAAATCAGCCTGTAAGCAAATAATAGGTCTCTTTTCAAGTCAAATACTTTCAAAATATGAAATAATAATTGCTATATATGCAAATCCAGAGCACAGGCCGCAGGTCAATTTTAATGGCCCAATGAAAAACAATGAAATGAAGTGAAAACCAGGACATTTCCATCCTTTTCTCAAAAAAAAAAAAAAAAAAAACGCCCAAAAAACCAGGATGTGAAAACAGGACATGTCCTGGGAAAACAGGGCGTCTGGTCACCCCTATTAAGTGACTTTCAATGAGTGTCACTGGGTTCACACAGTGACGTTTTGCAGGGCAGCCCACACAGTGTAGACTGTGAAGGAGAATGAAAAAAACAAAAAAGTAAAAGGCATCAGGATGGCTAACCAGCTCCAGATGTTCACACGCTGCATTATGCACACATGTGGAGAGCCATCACGGAAAATAGCACAGCCCGACTAATCCTCTGGAAATATGGACGAGACTTAGGAAAGGCAAAATGGTGCTAATGGCTCCTGGCGGGGGATAGAACGAGCGGCTCAAGCCACGTCTCACATGTAGAAAGTGACTGAGATGGAAGCGTTTTGTGTTTGGTCAATTGCTGCAGCCCTCGTGTGTCCTTTCTCCAAGATTTCCCTCAATCCTATAAGATGCTGACTTCTCCTGTCATGAAAGAATGCTATTCCATATTTTAAAGATGACATCAGTTATTTTGTCGAATTAAAAGATAAACTTTGCGTAGCGCTCACTGGTGTCTTGGCAGTCACACAGCATACATGAGCTCATTGGGCATTAGGTCATTATTTGGCTCCATTTGTGCATTTAGCACTGACATGATTGACTTGTCCAATAGTCCACATCGTTGTTAGGAGCCACAAACCTAAGACATGCATAATCAACCCAGTTTCGGGATGTAAAGTGAATGCAGTCATTTTCTCCTTGTATACTCAATTAGGAACCTTATCCGCTGCATGGTGGCCAGGTGGTTAGCAGCCTCACAGGAGGTCTGGGTTTAAATCTCTGTGGAGTTTGCGTGTTTGAATTTCACAGCTTCACTCACGGTTTTTCAAAGGTATATTATCTAATAAATCATGCTGATTTCTGTTAAATACGGCCTATTATTAATCACAAAATATGCCCATTTAATCAATGTTGACATATTTGTCTAAATTAAGCATTTTCAAGCATAAAAGTGTCTAAATGGAACTATAAAACGAATATACGACATTAAGAAGATGCATTCAAAGATGTAGTATTCTTCTCTGGTCACCAGGTGTCAGTAATGTTACTGTAATGATCAGTGAGGCACACAAGCATCAGCTTGATAGTCGGAACAGGCTTTTATTGTAGGTTTGAATGATCTGGTAGGCACAATAATAACACAATAATCCTAATAATAACATGAGCTACTGTTGCAGCTGTAATTTACTCCAAGCTAAAACTCACCTCTGAGCCCTCGATGTCACTTCCTGTCCTCCACACGTTCGGACCACAATTATTGCAACACACGAGCATGAGTCTTATTTCTTAAATGTTATTTTTTTCTCTGATTATGTCTACTACATATACGTATAGAGTCCTCTAATTATGTACAAAAACATTTAGAAGGTTGTGAACAGTTTTTTTTATGCTCGAACTACAAAAATATTCCATTTATAAATAATCAATCCTACTTTACGGTCGGGCTTGGAATCAATTAATCGCGATAAACAAGGGATTCCTGCACTCCCGTTGCCACCACATCCCTAAAAGACGCATGTTAATCTGAGACAATAAATTGTCCCATGAGTGTGAACGGTTGGTTGTCTACTTGTATGCTGCGATTGACAGATCACCCAAAGTCAAGCTAGGATAGGTTCCAGCTCACCCGCGACTCAAATGAGTATAAGCGGTACAGGAAATCGATATAGTCCACGTAATTCGGAACCGTGTCCATCATTTGGACACCGTGATGTCAGAATGAACAGTAGTGGCACATGCAAGCAATGTTTTTATACTGTGTATTTCAATAATCATTTGGCACATTTTGATATCAAATGCCCACTGTTCACTTTCCAAACACTGCTGCTTTAATCCGTTTGGGATCCGTCAAATACTTGTATGGAACACAAACAGACACACACACACGCACAAACGTTAATACATGAATGTTTCATCTCATTTTAATGTCAATTTAAATGCAGATTTAATTGGAATCCAACTGTGCAGTATTTCTTTCCAAATGTGCAGCACCATATCATCAAATGAGCTCACTTGAAGAGAGGTTGTTGACTCTGTATTGCATCAACTGTGATACCAAATAGTTACAATTACTTCAATTAAATATACAAACTGCCCAATAAAAGGCTCGATGTTTGGGAGACATGCATGTCTTGAGATTAAGGCTTGATTGCAGAAGCAAGATGAATGTCCAAAGCAAACCGTGACGAGCAGTATAAATGTTATCTCCGGCGGTTCCTGGTCCCACAGCTGTGCATGAGTAACATCTCCTTGCAGCTAAAGCATCTACGGCGTGACACGCTGCCACCACATGTTTATTAATGATTAAAAGTATGCTACAAAAAAACCCATCGCACACCATCGATATATATGTTTTGGTTCCGTCCAAACCGACAGCGCGTTTGGTTTGACAGGACATTTTTTTCCTGTAACATTCACATTTCCAATCAAACAATACAAAAATTCTGATTTCTATCAAGAAAATAAACAAGTATAAAATTAATAGTAGCTACAAATGGTCCCAATATTGTGTTGGCAGTCATGGTGGAAGGGTGCGGGCTGGTACTCACAGAGCTCTTCCAGAAGTAACTTCATCTCACTGGTATCACTTCATTGTGTAAGCAGGAACGTAAACTAGAGTGCAGATATTAATGCGTTCAGGCACACACAATAACAATAGCGTGAGGTCTAGAAAATATACAAGTAGAAAGAAAAGAATGTAACAAGAGTAGCGAGCTCATAAATCAAAGCTCGTTTGACCGTGATGTGGATCGGGCGACTGTAACACCAAGACCGGACCCACCAGTGTAAACGCTGCTACTTGACTAACTGGTGTACGCACATAAATCCAACAGTGTCAAAACTGGCATCCAGCGTTTGCAGCATTTATGACTCTTGTGGCCCAAAATAAACCGAGTGAAGACACTTCAAATGATTAGCTGCCAAACAGAAAGGAAGACGCCAACTAAACTACAAATCATTGCACTTACGGATGGAGCCAAAAAGGTTGTTCCGTCGGTCAGCAACATCAGCTCCAAAATGCTTCCAGTGAAATTGATTTACTCACTGGTTGGCTGCGTAACTTAGATGGAGGAACTACCAGTTTGATGCTACAGGTGCCCCAAGTCAGAGCCAGGAGGATAACTTTATCAGTGCCAGCCCAGACCTTACTGCCACCAGCCTACGATACCACCAAGAAGTCTAACAGTGAGATACAGAGAGATGCGACAGTGTGATACAAGTCAAATGGTGCATAAAAGTAGACGCATGAAGCCAGACACGCAAACAGGATGTTTTCTTCTTTACTCTTTCGCCACGTGTCCTCCAGCCTGCTGCCAAGTTCACTCCACTGTCACAGACTTGGCCAGGTTTCTTGGACAGTCCACCTGAGTGGACACAGCACAGTGGGCGGGTCATTAAAAGTGAAGAGGTTTCAACTGTTTAGAATAAATCATCAAAGTCATATATATATCAACAGTACCCCCCCTCCCCCCTCCACCCGGTCTGCGGGACATTTGTGGGAACACAAGCCGGTCCGTGGGTCAAAAAAGGTTGGGGTTAAAGTAACGTTGTGTTAAAGTAACACAACGAGCACAATTCTTATATGTGGCTTATTTATTGTTATTATGTCTACTATATTGGGTAATACAAGTGTAAACGTGACTATAGGGGTGTTAGTTCATGTCTAGGGGGCTCTATTACATTTACAAGGTCAGAAACAAGTTTTCTGTGCTCCAACTACAAAAATATTCCATTTCTAAATCAGGAATCTGGACTGGGGGGTGAAGAACCTTTGTCTGATCTTACCCCGCCCAGTAAAGTTAGGTTGTTCGATCCCCAAACCGTTCAAGTTCCGCTCTAATGATTTTGAAATGTTTTTATGTGGAACTTTAAACGGTAACAGTGTCACTCTGTTGGAGCATCACTTGTATTCCTACCATGCATGATTATTGTCTCCAGTTAAAAATCATATAAAACAGTGACATAGTGGCGATGTTGAAAGCGTGCGGTTGGTGGCTGCATGTGAAGTCAAACATTTTGCAGATGTCGGCGCAGACGAGTGTAAAGTGGCGGGACGTGCGAGCACTTACGTCGTAACCTCGGAGCACAGCCAGGTGGAAAGAGAGCAGCTGCAGGGGGATGACGCTCAGGATGCCCTGCAGGCAGTCCACGCAATGAGGCACTTTGATGGTGCGGCACGAGTTGCTGATGCTCTCGTAATCATCGCGGTCACAGATCACGATGGGGCGGCCCTGTCAAACACACAAACTAGACATTTTAAAAAGCTCTCCCATCTGATGAGACTGATAGCGTTATGTGCTCTTGTGCGCCAACAGTGGTGAACTCACGCTGCACCAGATGCAAAATCTAACATTGTTAAAAAAAAACAAAAGAAAAACATGTTCTACAAGCTAAATGTGTTTTAAGTTGTTTTTTTTTTCCCAAAAAACTAACCCTAAAGTTGGATATATGAGGTTTTCATCAGGTATCATGCAAATTTAGAACATGAAGGGTGTTGCACTCACCTACCATAATATTAGATACACAAATTCATTGTACACAATATACACAAAGCAAATTCAGCAGATTCCATAAAAGGAGCGGCACTAAAAATTGTGCCTTGCAGTTCTGCACCTTAGCAACCACAATATAAAATATACTGTTTAAGGAAAACTGCACTTTTTTTTTTTTATTTTGCACATCATCCACAATCCTTATGTGAGACATGGACAGACTTTTTTCTGTGTATTCTAAAAGATATAAAAACAGCAAAAAAGAGGCAGGCAATTAATGCATGTAATGGGACACACCTTTTCAGCCTAGAGGGCCCGCTACGCCTCCCAACACCTCCAAAAGCATCCAACAAGGTTTTATGGTTTTATATCCATGCTGTGACCATGCAGCAACAGGCACATTCATGATAACATGCAATACTTACAGTATTTGGTCGTATTTTGGTCCTTTAAGCATTACCAGAACTGCCTTCCTTGGTGCATTGATTTCACATAGCAACATAGAAATGAACGCCTACGCTAGCGTTACCTTTTCTAAACACAAAAACAAAAACACAGCCGCTGTGGCGGCAGCTCCGATATGTAGCGTTACCTTTCAGTCGTGGCCTGAGGCATTGTGAGTGCGGCTCTAATGAGTGTGCAGTGAAGCTAGTCGCTAGATGGTGTGATGTGGCGAGGTGTCACTACACCAGTAAAGCAGTTCTTCGGCGTAACAATGTTAATAACAATGTCGCTGTAGCTTGGTTAATAGGCAGGTCACATTATGTAAATAGAGTGCTGTTGGCGCTTTTTGGAGTTTTTTTTCCAGAAGGCTTTGTAGGCGGAATAGGTGTGTCCCATTACGTGCATTCTTAGCTGCCTCTTGGTATTTGTTTTTACTGTACATCTTCAGAAGCCACTTAAAAGAGGAGACGTGCGTTTATTTCTCACCATAAGGATTTTGGATGATGGCAAAATTCCAAAAAAGTGCAGTTCTCCTTTAAAATAATAATACCTCTGTGACAGAGAGTATGTATGCTCCGTATCATGAAATTTAAAAAAATTTAAATTACTTGAAAAAACTGGTCCCAATTCGTATTGGAAATTGGCATTGCATTCAGATGTAGTAAATGGATAAAAATGAATAAAATGCATAAAATGAATTTGTCTTACCTGGCGGGCGACGACTTGCTGCAGGGCGTTCTGACATTTGATGTAGGTGTGGTCTTTCATGATGATCATGATGACTGGCATGAGCTTGTCCACCAGAGCCAGTGGACCATGTTTCAACTCCCCAGCCAGGATGCCCTCAGAGTGCATGTATGTGATCTCTTTGATTTTCTGTGGGTGAAAGAAATTAACACACTTTTAACTAATAACTCGGGAGGGATTGAGACACAACTACCGGTCATTTAAGAAATACAAAATCATATTTTGGCAGAGACACTTTTACACACTGAAAGAGCTAGAGAAGACGTTCTTAACCTGGGGTGCATGGAGGCCCTAGGTTTGAGGGCACCCATGAAGATCAAATAAAAAATTGGTTAGCGTGTTTTTTGGTTAACGCTGAAAATTTATGCCACAATTTTGACTCTGTTTGCGTGCATTCTCTGGTTAGTGTGCGATATGGCACGCGTCTTGTCGTGTTATTAATACAATCTGCATTCTTAATGTTTTTTTTTTTGTTGTTGTTTTTTTTAAATCAGAAAACGTAATTTCTTCTTAGCATCCTACAGGTCCTCAAAAAATTTGCATGTTGTGATAAAGTTCATTATTTTCTGTAATGTACTGATAAACATTAGACTTTCATATACAGTATTAGCTAGCAAACAAAATGACAACTGGAACCGAACGTTATGTCGCCCATCTATGATGTCATCAGCATTTGACTCTCAAAAATGTTAACACAAAACAGGTTTTTATAGTTTTGTAATTATCACGTGATTCTTGATGTGACTGTCCCCAAAGAAACTGTGTGGCAGCGAGATCAACCACCAGCACTTCCTGTTTTGTCATGAGTCATTTCTTGAACTCTATAGTGTTCCTCACTCCACGATCTCACTG
The DNA here is from genome assembly GCF_027744805.1 of Dunckerocampus dactyliophorus. Taxonomy (NCBI): domain Eukaryota; kingdom Metazoa; phylum Chordata; class Actinopteri; order Syngnathiformes; family Syngnathidae; genus Dunckerocampus; species Dunckerocampus dactyliophorus. The sequence continues at coordinate 17,155,990 of NC_072822.1, read as the reverse complement.
CCACATCATGTCTTTGGGGACAGTCACATCAAAAATCCTGTTTTCGATGAAGGTAAAAGTAATCATTTATCCCATTCATTTATCATTTATATGTATTTGTATGCATTTCGAATTGTTTTCTGCATGTCAAACTAAAATTGCAGAAGTATAAAAACATGATTTGTGTTAAGATTTTCAACTTTCTGGAACCGATTACTCGGATTGACATTATTTCTTATGAGAAAAATTAATTTACTTTACGTTTGTTTCGTTTCAAGTCAGAACTTCTGGAACCCATTAAAGATGCTAACCAAGGTTCCACCGTATCCACAATATTGTATGTATGAGACAATAAAATCTGCATGCATACATTCCACACATTGGATGTAGGTTGTGTTTTTGTGAATATTTGCGGGGATGAGTGCCCATAGCTTTCAGTTGATTCTTAAAAGGGTTCAGAACCACTGATAGAGAAAGACACAAGAGGAAGTCAGGAGAGGACAGCTGTGCTTGTTCACCAGAGCTCCTTCCAGGCAGGTAGCATAATGGTAGCCTCTGCCCATGATCAGTACACTCTTCTGATGGTACAGCTCTGTTGCCAGTTTCTGGATCTCATCATCCAAACTGAGGACCTCCTTGATCAGATCTGATATAAACAGGATGGAAACAAACTACGATTACTGACATCATTCTGCAAAGTGGTTTTAAAGAAAGATATAAACATTTTGTACAACATGCACATGTATAAAGTTGGAAGGCGGAAGGCTAAATATGAGCTACAAAGTGACCAGACATTGTTATATTGTCAAGTTTACCATTCAGGACACGCCACCATCTGCTTTTGATATCCAAAAAGGTATGCACGGGGCCAGAGAGAAGAACCGCACCCCCCTACTCTCTCTCTCTCTCTCTCTCGCTCACTCTCTCCATGAGCCCTCACTGTCATTATTTAGAGTAGCAGCAAATAAAACAGACTAAAGAACTGCTTGATCTACACGACTGGTGTCCAACGTTTTTCCATATTACAAGAAAAGAAAAAACTGCATCTCAACTTATGAAATAGGTGACATTTTGGTATTTGCTCCTTTTCCCCATTTTTGCTGCTGTTTTTTTTTTTTCCCTACAAATATTTCAACTTTTTTTTTTTTACATAATCTTTGTAAATCTTCTCGGAATATTATGACTTTATTCCCATAATATTATAACAACCTATATTTAAACTCTATGGTACTAAAATTAAATTTTTCGTAACAATATTATGAGGTTATTCTCACAAAATTACAGCTTTTTCAATGTAATTACAGCTGTTTTATTTCTGCTGCTGGTTTTTTTTATGTTCCAACTATTTCAACTGTCTTTTTGTAATTCTGACTTTATTCCCAACAAAGTTTGACTTTATTCTCCTAACATAACTTTTCCACAACCTAATTTGACAAAAATTACAACTTTGTTGTTTTGCTTCTCATAATATTACGACTTTAAAAAAATGGCATCTTTCTTGAATATTTCAACTTTGTGCTACTTAAATGTTATTTTTCCTCATAAAATTGCAATTTTATTCTCGTAAAATTAAAACGTTTTGAAATTCATATAATTTGGACTGTATTCTTGTAAAATTGCAGCTGATTTTTCCTGTTGTTTTTTTGGTTGACGCTTTCTAGTTCAATCGTATTTTTAAAGTGTTCCGCAGGCCAGTCGGAAAACGTCCGCAAATGGCCCTCAGCCCACACTTTGGACAACCCTGATCTACACCCTACACATTGTCTTACCAGCACTATAAACTCTCTGACCACAACCACACAATCTAATGACATCCAATATAAGAGTTCTCATAATACATAATAATGCTCTGTTGGGACTGACACTGTCAGAGAGGTATTAATTTAACAACATATGTGTGTGCTACATCATTCCAGGTCATTTGGCCCATGTCATTTAGCTAAATAAGCAAAACAAATATTAGAAACACCTCTCCGTATGCTGCAGTGGACTATTAAACAGTGACAAACAGTCGAATTGACTGTTATTAAATTGATTCTTAAAATGTAAGTCAATGCCAGTTTCAATAGATGGGCAGTGTTTTTAATTGACTAATTTTAACATGGGTTGAGCTATTTCACTTGTTTTTGTTTTGTTGTTTTATTGCAAGCTACTGCAAGATGATGAACGTTGCAAATTAACACAATTTACAATGAGGATTGAATAGTTTTGAAACCCTCCTGCCTTGGCTTACCTGGAAGCACCTTCAGGCCTTGAATGATCTCACGACGTCTTGGCTGCATGGAAATCCTGTCATCACACATCATCAGAGCAAACATGATCAGGGCCACAAACTGGCTTGTGTAGGCCTGCAGATAGATATAAAACAAAAGAAAAGCATTTTGTGTTGTTAGCATCGGCCTTCAGTGTCCATGGACACAAAAAGCAAAGAGTTGGATCCAAGCAAAGAGCTCCAATTGGAAGTTGGTTTTGTGTGATGCAAGTTTTGAAACAAAAAATACATGAATAAGCAATAAAATCCTGACTTGCTTTTAGCAATGTTTCTGAAGCCTGTGATCTCTTTTCTGCTCTCTTCTGACAATTAAATTGGCCTTCAGTTAATAATCTGCACCAGATGAGAAATGCAAGGAGAGGTCGGCGTTAGTACTCAACAGGCAAACGTGGAGCTCAGTCCAACAAGCCATCATCCTGGAACGCTTAAAACCTGGTGAATACGCTACATCACGTCGCAAAACAATCTTCGGCAACCTGACGCCTGCTGTCATCACCCACGTGCTGCTTCTTTCTTGCATCTCAGTGCAAGTTGACAGGCCTTTGGTTCCCATTTGGGAGATTTAATGTTCCCCTTAGCCGAATTCCTAACATGGATAGATAGGACCCTCTGGAGTCCAGGGCCAATAGAGTAGTTGTAAACATCTATACAATGTTTTTTCTTTTAAACTGCAGTGATCCAACTAATGTGCGGGTCACTCAGATTTGGCAGCAAATGCGAGCCACTGTGAAAACTTGGTGCTTGTTCGTGTACCTATCATCAAGTGTGCGATTCATCTGGAACAAGCTATCCTTTCACTAAGAGCAATGACGAATCTTATCTTTGGAAAACCCAATTTTTTCTCCTACTTTTTTAAGCTTAAATTCTCAAAGAAACAGTCTCATCTTCCATGAAGTCGGGTTTTTACTGTCAGTTAACATGCCAAGCAGTTCTTCATCATGCCCCATAGTTTAGATTTTAAAGTTCTCGACAAAAATGTTGAATTTGATCATTGGAGGTCAAAGTGCATTTTTAAAAAATGAATTTAGAGCAGAACACACCCAATTATTGTCCAGTAAACTGGAGTTGCGGGCTGTGACACATGTTCTCCAGTGATTTGGTGAGCTAGGTTGTGCAGCAGTGCTTGGGCCGGGTGTGTGGCCCAGCCAGCCAAGCAGTAAATGATGGCGTCTCTGAGGCGTGCTTGCAGGCTCTGGAGCAGGAGCGCTCAAGTCCCAGAGCCAAGTCCAAGGGCTGGGCCAGAAAGGGACCTGCGTCACTCTCTCTCTTAAACAAATAAGCCCAGATATTATTACTGTGTGCCATTGTGTACATATACTCACTGGCCACATAATTAGGTCCACCTGCAGAATTAATGAGGTCCAGTACACAAACTGTTTAAAGTATGATATTTTAAATAATCACAATCTCTACTGGTTGTTGAGATGCCAAAGTCATGGTTCCATTCACAACAAAATCTATAAAGTTAATAACTAAAACCTGCATTAATGGAGATAATGTAATAAATAGTTGTACAGTTTCTTCTTTTTACTCATGATACCAACTCTTTTTAAATAATGCACTACAACAACTCTCAAAGATTATAGAAGATGTTTTCATAATTTTCCACACCTGTGCAAATACTGTAGCTTTAATAGATTTAAGTGAATGGAATGGATGACATCACACATGACATAAACATTGTATGAGACCTGCTCATATCTCACAAGACCTCAGCTCAGCCAGCATCAAAGGATTGTGTGTGCGTTTTCCTTGGCTTTTCGTGACACGCCAAAGGATGACCATAAAAATATAATAACTATATATACTGTAAGTAATCCGTGAAGTAATCAGTTTCACATTCAAAGTAGTAAGACTCATCACTTGTAAAGTATTTTAGTTATTAACTTATTTTTACACTTGTGTGATAATCAAGAATGACAAACAATTTGAAACGTGGTACGTCTGCAAAATGAATCACCTTTGCATTACACCCTTGGTTTCCAAAGTGGTGTATGCGTACCCCCAGGAGTGCGCCAATTGTCATGAGGGTACGTGAATAAAAATGAAAAACATATTAGCGCCTAACCCAGCGCAATTACGAGTGCGCCTGAACGCCTCACAGCACAGAGAGCAGAAAGAAGGAAGGAGAGTTATATGTGTGAGTATGTGTGAGTTATATGAGCAAGTTTGATGATTATGTTGTGCATTACATTTGTTTAATCTTGAAGATTTCCTTTATAGTGGTGTTCCAATCCCCGCACTGTGAAAACCTGTCAATGTATGTGTGTGTCAGGGTGAGTGGGGGAATCCCCCGATGACGCTTTATCTCTTCTTGTATTTATTTTTGTACTTTGGACATGGCTTCATCGTGTTTATTAAACTTTCCCTTTCAATTTGGTATCAAATTAATATGCAGACTTAAATCATGGCAGTTGCAAGTAGACAAAAGTGAAGGTCAAATTCAACCCATTCAAACGGAAGCATCCCTACATCCAGCTGAAATAAAGGATATTTAGGACAAATACTTATGTATTATATTTATCAGTGCTCATGTAAAACTTTTATCAAATTTTGACCATGCAAAATATACATTTTTGAACCAGAATAACTTACTTACTGTAAAATCAATTAACCAATTAATCATGTTCAATATTTCAAGTTAACGAAGATTAAACAAGGCGTTTAAATGTGAAGGAGTAGGGGGCACATGGCTTCAAGTTGAATGTCTGAAGGGGTACGTGAATGTGACAAGTTTGGGAACCACTGCATTAGTTTTTAAAGTTTTCAATAGTAATGAACTTACATTTACGCTTGTATGACAGTTAAAGTTAAATTGTTATTTAAAAGATTACCTGTACAAGGTTTGATGATCGTGACAGTTTGAACCTGGAACAGATTTCTTGTTCCCTTAATTGCTTTTATCATCAATGACTATTGCTTAATTTAAGGAATAGTCTAATAACACTAATAATAAATAATAAAAAGCAAATTGGGCCGCACGGTGGTCTAGTGGTTAGCTTGTTGGCCACACAGTCACAGTCTGGAGATCAGGAAGACCTGGGTTCGATTCTCCCTTGAGCATTTCTGTGGAGTTTACATGTTCTCCCCGTGCGTGGGTTTTCTCTGGGTACTCTGGTTTCCTCCCACATTCCAAAAACATGCATGTTAGGTTAATTGGCGGCTCTAAATTGTCCATAGGTATGAATGTGAATGGATGTTTGATTGGCTGGCGACCAGTCCAGGGTGTACCCCGCCTGTCAGCTGGGATAGGCTCCAGCATGCCCCCGCGACCCTAATGAGGAGAAGCGGCATAGAAAATGGATGGATGGAAAAAGCTAATTTTAGGAGGGGGAAAAAAAAGAACCAAAACTATAGCCCATAAACTGAGGTACGGACCTTGGGTTACCTGTACCGTTGCACCCCTACTGTTTATTAAAGACCAAATGACAAGGGAGCAAAATCTCTCCAGCCTCACCTTGGTGCTTGCCACTCCGATCTCAGGGCCGGCATTGATGTGGACTCCACAGTCAGTCTCTCGTGAGATGGAGCTGCCCACTGTGTTGGTGATGCCCACAGTCAGTGCCCCTCTCTCCTTACAGTAATGTAGGGCCATTAAGCTATCAGCCGTCTCCCCTGTTGGATTACATGTAATGTAAAGCTAAATAAAACGCGGAATTGATGCAAAAGCCAGAGATGCTGAAGGTTGTAATTTAAGAGGACAGGGCAGAAATGGAAGATCAACAGACTACTGACCAGTGCAGAGACTGACATGGAAAGTGGATGACAGACAGGGACACTGCACTCGATCAAGCCCAGATGGCATCAACATACTCACCTGACTGGCTGATAAAGAAGCAGACATCGTCTCGGAAGACGGGTGTGTTCCGGTCCAGGAAGTCGCTGGCCAGCTCCACCATAACAGGCAGCTCTGTCAGCTCCTCCAGGACCTGACGAGTCTGCGGGAGCAACAAATCATCTCAGCATCATCTGGCTAAAACAAGTTGAGGACAAGCCTGTTTAGTGTGCTTATGCTTATTTACAATAAAAACTGTTTAGTATCCACATACCGCTACACCGGCATGGTAGCTGGTGCCACACGCAATAAGGATGAGGCGTCGACATCTCTGGATCTCTTTGATGTGGTCCTTCAGTCCACCCAGTGTCACTGCAAAAAAACCAAACAGTCAATCCATCATCCACTTTCCACCTCATTAAAACAAAACCCATGAGAGTGCTGGGCCAAGTCAGTCCGTTGCAAGTATTTCTGCATGTGCTATTTTTTCACATGGATACTAATCCCACGTATTTCCTTTGGAGTAATGAATATGCCAAGCCTAACTGACAGACACGGGGGCACGCAGCAAAGTAGTGCATGTCTCTAACCTGTATTGTTGTCAAAGTTGACTCTTCCTCTCATGGTATTGACTACAGACTCTGGCTGCTCAAAGATTTCCTTCTGCATAAAGGAGCTGTAGTTTCCTGCGGTGGAAAGATCAGATAACAGAACATTTGTAACTATTGAAAAGGTAAATGCAGATTCAGAACAAAGGGATGTGTTTGTGATCCTATATGAGGCTGCCTGAGAAGTAAAAATATTTACAGTGTTTCAGTTCTTTCTAGAAATGCAAGGAGTTGCCCTTTATTGTTAACAAACATTTGATACAATGAGTAAGACCACCTTTTTCTTTAAGGAAAACAAGGGAGTAAATGTTTTTTATCCAGAAACCTCTAATAAACTGACAGTGAAGTGTGTATGTGTTTTTCCAGTTTGCCTTTGACAGAAATTTGGGTCATGCGAATTGGGTTATTCAGCAGATTGCTTCCAGAAACAGACTGAGAATGATTGGACCACAAAGGAATGTAGAGTACAGGCAACATTAGCTCATCTCTGTCCTCTGCTGGATGACTGCAGTAAAACAACTATTTCAAATGTAAGCAGCATGCTCCATACAAAAATACACAAAATGTGCATTCTGGAATCACTAAAGTGACCCTGAGGGCTAGTAAGAATGTTGATGATCGTGTCGGTCCACCCATCTGGAGAAGTGTCCTTTTATAATATTATATGCAATAATGACAGACGTCTAATTATAGGGCTCTATACCAGTGTCTCATATAGAAATCTAACCAAATAGAATAGCCGTTTCAGAAAGAATTAAGTGACTCTCTACTCACCTTTCATGATCTGTTCCAGCTCCATTTGCAGGGTCTGGATAGCACGGGCCGGGTAGTCTCCAGCCCGGCGTTTTATCCTGTGAATAGACAGCCGTCCATCTGTCACAGCAGCCACATCATCGTCTTCCAGGAAGATCACCCGGTTTGTGTGCTCTATTACTGCACTGTGGGAAAGCCCCAGAACAACAGTTTTGATTTCCATTCTGATAAAACTACAGAAGAGTTAGGACGACTACTTCCACTTGACAAGGCCGCTGCAAGGACACAGTGATGTACTTACCTTGCATCAGAGGCAAAGTAGTACTCAACAGCTTTCTCATCCACAGGGAACAGGCAGGTATCCTGATCGGCCCTGGGAAGCGAACTGCAGCCCTTCTTGTCTTTGCCAGCTGAGAAGCAAAAATAATAACTGGTCCTAAATCAGCACTTCCCAACCCTTTCCATGCCCTGCACCCCTAAAAGGTTTCAATATTCATTCTCACACACCTACACCTAAGAAAGGTGATGTCATTTGAAGCTAAATACACATAAAATCTGAGTTAAACCTCATAACTCCACTTCTTGATTTTTATTTTTTAACATACCGTAATTTCCGGTATACAAGCTGCTACCTTTTTCTTCAACTTTGAACCCTGCGGCTTATACAGCGGTGCAGCTAATTTATGACCATGCTCTAATCTCGTGACATCTCCTTTCCTTCAGAACTACTAGTAATTGTTTAAATACTGTGCTGCTCGCGAGTCAGTAGCAGGCGCCAATCACGAGCTATAAAGGGAACTCACAACAAGCTTGTCAACCCATCAGAAATCGCAGGAGGTCATTACTCAATATAACAGTGTAGCTCACGGTGTCATTTTACAAAGAACGCTAAAATAATCACACAGCAACTTAACACTAAAATTAGGAAACTAGGAAATATAGAAGACAAGTATAACACGAGTTTAAAATAACAAACAGCAGCTATTTTAACTTCTATCCATAATGCATTACTCCCAGCTAAGCAGTTCATTGCTCAATGGCTGCCACCCATGGCATGAGCTCATGAGCGCCCCCTGGTGGCCCAGCAGCGGCAGCCGTTGGCCAATGAGCTGCTCTGCTGGGAGTAATGCAGCAATGCAAGGATAAGTTTTTTTTACGTTTCTAGACATAAATCCATCTAATGACATCTCATTTTAGCAATTATTTTGCTGAACCCCCAGCAAGAGCCATCAGCAAACTCAACTGTCCTCTCTGCACCCAGCCTGTCATGACACAACACTGTGATGACACCAATTCACCAACAGGGAATTCAAAACTGCACTGTTGACACAGGGAAATAAGCTGAAAGGTACAAACTTCTACATGAATGAACATCTGACAAAACGCAACGCTGACATTGCCAAGAAAGCCAAAGACCTGAGGAAGCAGGGAAAGCACTTGGAGCACCAATGGCAAAATCTACATCAAGCCAAATGGACGACCAGTAGAGGCAAGAGTGCTTGTTGTCAAAGATATCAACGATCTGGATACATATTAAAGATCATATTACCATGACAACAAGGAGAATGGAGGATACAACCCACAAAGAAAGAACCATGCAGTTAGGATTACATTCAATAACATTTGATATCATATCAGGCAAGGGCCTGCTCAACAAACCCATTTATCAACATTCAATGACACTCACAATACAACACGATAGACGGCAGGACAGGAAGACCTGGAAGTGGATCCGGACAAGAATAAAAATGTATATTTAGTGTGTGTGTATATATATATATATATATATATATATATATACCAATCATCTATGAGTGAAATCAGCCAATAACGATACCAATCACATAGATTAAGTGTAAATTTTGAAATAAAGATTCATTTTCATAGATTTCAACCCAAACAAAGTGAATGTTTGTTCTACCAGAACATTAACAATGGTGGTATCCGCAACTCACATTTTGTATTTCAGAATGCATTTCTTTCTAGTGTTCACACATTATTAACTGAAAACCCGAATGAAAAGCACGCTTGCAGGCGCCTCGTGGTCGTGGGTCGTGATATGAAAGGGGAACCATAAAATTTAGACAATAACATGTTTGACCCACTTTTTTAAAATCACTGGTGAAACTTAGAGGATCAGGCGCCTTCTTTAAGGAGACTTTGGATGCGAGAGCATCCAGCAGGACCCAAGGCAGTCGACTAAGCCCCTTTCCTCCCCCGTCAACGTCCGGCCATCCAGTCCGATGAATCACGGGTGTGTGTCCCGCGTTTTGGCTAATTAGCCACCGCAAAAACTCACTGCACCCTGCCAAGTGCCCACTCCCAAATGCTGCACCAAACTAAAGCTTTTTAAGGCGTGTTTTGCACGTTGCAAAACTTATATCACTATCACAACGACAGGAAGTCCCACACGGCTGACATGCTTGTTTTGGCCTTGTGAAGGGAAAGTGGGTGAGAAATGGTCGCTATAAGCTGGCTGCAGCAATGGGGGCATAGCTGATTGGCAAAAGGAATCTGTGTTTAAAAGCAAGTCTTGTAATATGTCGATACCGTGCTTTTTCACGGAAATTGGCCGACACTGATCGGTGGCCAATCTATCGGAGCACCCCTATTATACGTATAAGAATAACTGCTTTGATTATATGGAAGAATGATATAAATAGTAAATTAGTGCATGTTGAATATATAAAGAGAACATATGTATTAGCAACTGATGTGAAACGGAGAGGGGGTAGGATTAAATAAACTGTGCTTCTTCCTACTCCTACTCGCACATTGTGGAATTGTGAATTGTAACATGAAGCATTCAATGTACACTGTATGTATGTTCAAAATTAATTAAACCATACCACAGATGGTCAGAAATCACAAAACTCTTCACACTACACATAAGAGACAGGTTGTGGATCTTCTGAAAGCAACCGTAATAACTAGCGTAGTGGTCTTATTGTTGACATGGAAAGGTTGCTAGTGCTTTGGCTTTTATTTGTTAACACTGTTCTGTGTACAGTGTCAGTGACTTAGAAGTTAATTTAGGTACATGAGCAGACTTATACCAAAACTCAATTTACATCACAGTATAGAAACGGAATTCGTATGTAACCCGAGGACTACCTTTAAGTAATCATAAACCCCCGACCTAAGTGAACAAGTATATGGACAAACTAAGCAGGAAAGAGATCTTTAAACTCACATGAGCGATAGACCACAGGAATATGGTCTGCGGAAAGCTTGTGGTCACTTCGAACACCAATCAGCAGAGGACTTCCCCTCCTACACAAAATATGGTTAATACTATGCCCCCACTTCAGAGCTGAACATAACCAAATAATGTGCTAGATTTCAAAATGTGTAGTTACAAAAGACACATGAAGTTTAAGATTCACAAAATACGGTTTGTCTATACAATCTGAGAGTCACAATCATGAGACCAAAAGATCTTACCACCAACAACGAAATGTTGTACGTTTACCTTGTGCCAACTGCCTCGGCAGGGTAATGAACACTCTTAAAGACCAGGGCAAAAGCACCTTCCTGAGATGGAAGAGGAAATGTACATTTATTTGTTAATGATTTGTCGTGTGTGCGTGTGCGTTTCCTTACCAGTTGCTGGGTCACCCTTTCTACCAGAGTGGCAAAACTGATGTCGTCATTCTCCCTGTTATCGTACATGTACTTCACTAGCTTGGCTATGGACTCTGTGTCCGTCTCCGACTCAAACTCATAGCCTTTGCTCACCTGTAGGAGTAAATTCCCATGTAAGTCATATGTGAGGACAATAAGAATGACTGACAAAAGTCAAAGTTCTGCTCACCAGGAACTTCCTCAGATCTTTATAGTTGGTTATGATGCCATTGTGAATGACAATGAATTCTGCAGAGCATAAAGAAAAATAATGTGCCCTGAAACATCAACATTGTGAACTAATGACTACAAATAAAAAGGGCAGCTTTGACAACATCACACAAATAAACGTTTTAGAAATTCAAGAGCACCACATCAACTGACCATTGTTCTTGTCTGATCTGTGAGGATGGCTGTTGACAGGGCTCGGCTCTCCGTGGGTGGCCCAGCGGGTGTGAGCAATGCCGAGGTGAACATCAAACTCCACATCAAGGTCAATATCTTGCTGTTCTATATGAACACAAAACAGAGTAGCCTTTTAGCAGCCTAAATCAACAGAAGTAGAGGTGTCTTTGCGACCTGCTCATGCGGAAAAACTAGTCTCAGCTTACTGTGGATCTCCTCATCGAGAGCCTTCACTTTTCCACGCTGCTTGATGAGTTGGATGGTTTTGGCGTTGGTCTCCCACTCCTTGCTGTTACCACCATCAATGCCCACACCTGACAACAGCAAACAAAGAAAACTGCTAAGCATCTGCTTTAAACTAAGTTAGACTGATACAATATTAGTGTTGTATAAACAGTCACTGACAGGCCACACCATTAGGTACACCTAAATGAGCTAATGCAAGAGTTACAGCCAACATTCTGTTGTTACAAAAGATGGTGTTCAGTTTTGATGGACACTATCAAATATTAATGGTATTTCTAATTTTGCAGCCCTTTCATGTATGGTGGCTATACGAAATGGTTATAGTATTCTTCTGGTGACAAGTATCTTCGATATTTGATTAGACGCATTTACCGACATGCTTTTGGAAGACTTACTCAGGCTGAAATATTTTGCATTTGCAAAAAACACCCACTCTTGGGCTCAGTGGTGGCAGTGTTATGCTTTGGACTTGTTCTTTAGCTGGAACTGGGTGTACTGGTCAAGGTGCGTGGACTTATCAATACCTCCAGGCCTGGTAGAAGGCTATCCAGCATTACAATGACCTCTGTCAATGTCAAAAGAATGACTTTACCAGAAGAAAATAAAACCTCTTTGAATGGCCCAGTCAGAGTCCAGACCTGAATCCAATTAATAAACATCTGTGAGGTGCCCTGGTCAAATATTGGTTAAGATGAGTCATACTGATTGACTGCTTCCTGAAAGGACTGAATGAAACAAAGCAAAATGTGAAACAAGTTAAGTTATAATTACGGCTGTGGATACTTCTGCAACCGGCTTATTGAACATGTTTTTTTTCCTGTATATTTCCCTGCCTACCTGATTTCTTTAACTAAATCCAATTGCAGTGGATTTTGGTCATATTATAGAAATGACTTATGATGGTAATTTAGCAATCCAATCCAAAATTATATTTACAGCAATTTAAGCATGACCAATAAAAGCACAACAAGGTATCTAAAACATAGCAAATAAAGTAAGATATGTGTGCCATAAGATTTGTGTATAAGAGTAACAGCCAGAATAAACCACAATAAAAAAAACAGACGAATGAAATTAATATCTACACTAAAACAAAATAAAATTCAATAAATAACTTCAACAACTCAAATAGTGTAGTGAAGAGGCCTGTTTACAATTCCTAAGTCACACTGTACACAGAACACATGAAAGACATATAAACTACAGTAATAAGATTAAATGCAAAAATTAAATGAAACAATTAAAAAAAGGAGAACAGATCTTTACTTGTATCCCTATGATTGTGCTGAAGGCCTTTCTACCTTCTTAAAAGGCTAGTCTAGAAGGGTAACCTGTTCTCTCATATTTTCTTGTAACAGTTGCATCCACAGCAATCATTGGCATTCAGTCATCTTTACTGATGATTGCGAAAGTCGAGCCGTTAGGAACAAGAGCCGCTAATATTGGTGGTCGAGTTTTTTATGATGTTTATTTTCATTTCCATGGTGACGGCTTTCCTTTTCTTTGGTGCAGTGTCGCTCGGGAGACATAATGAAGCGCTAATAGTAAACTAATTTCTCATTTATGGAAGTGTGTTCATAACCACAGAATGCTGTAAACCGAGAACCACCTGTACACAAGGCTCTAAGTGGCTCACCGGCAGAGTCGTAGCCTCTGTACTCCAGACGCCGCAGGCCTTTGAGGAGGATTTCAAGGACCTCTCGGCGAGTCCTTGGCACGTGGTAGTTGAGATAGGCAAAGATTCCTATAGGGACGAGGACAGAGTTGTCATTCCATTTCTTAGAGCAGGGGTGTCCAAAGTGTGGCCCCCGGGTAGTTTTCTATTGCGAAGCAACACCAACAACAGCAAAAATTGAAAAAATAGAGCAAAAAGGCACAATGTAAATAGAATATGTTAAAATGTTGAATAACACAACTTATTATTTTTTAACCTGTTAATGTCAAAAGTGTATACAAAATATCAAAGTGGCCCCTTGAATTCTTTTGATTATTCAGTCGTCTTGGAGCAGCCTTGGTGTTAAAAAGTTCATATCTTCATCACATACTCCCAGAAATAGTCAGAATACATTTGGCATCTTGGACTTTCCACTAACAATAGCAACCTGTTGATCATAACGCTGAAGTGGAAGAAAAAGCTACTACTGACGTACAGGTATATGATGCACCTTTATTGTCACAGCATGTTAAAATATACACAGGATAAGGGAACCAGTCTCACGAGTGTTAGTGTAAAACCAGCTTATGGACAAAAGAATGTTTTTACAAGGCGAGACAGTGAGGAAACTGTTTCTAAGCCGATCTCAACATTTCGATTTACCTGTACACTTACTCTTTTCTGTTTTTTTTTTTAAATGATCATTCTTGAAGTAAATATTTGACTTTAACAACCAGTCCAATGATGAGCGAACAGTGAGAGCAGTGTACATTTGTTAAAAAAGCTAAGCATTGATAAAGCTGAAGCACATTTAGAACCTGAGGGCAACCTCGCTCAACAGAGCTTTCATTCAGAAGAGCAGGTGATGGGGAGGGCCAGTGAGGGAGAAGTTAGTTAACGGGAGAAAATTCTACATACAGTATTTTGTGCTTTTGTGGAATGCACTCACCAGATAAAGTACACCTGACTGTCACTGAAAAAAAAAATCCTTTGTTGATAATGCTCTGTTTTGATTGATAGTTTGCAGTAGCGTACAACTGCACCGCATCAAACTGTGAAGTGATGTCATTTAACCATCCTATTTTTATGACAGACAAAGCATAAGGAACACTCAATGTCATGCAGTGCGGTTAAAGCCAAGACTACTAAGTACAACACATTAATGAACTTCAATTTTTAACGCTTGTATTTAGGGCTGCATCTAACTATTGTAAATCAATCGGATTTTTAAAAGCCACGTTTTTCATATTTCCTATTCAGAAATATAAGATTTGAACTGACATAGCAAATAAGTGCACAAACACCAGGTTACCGCTTGAATATTCCGTCAATAATGTTAAACAATAAAAATATCTAAACATTTGTCAAATAGCTTCAGTAAAACAATAAATGTAAGTAAAAATGCAATCATGGTCATTTTCTTTGTCGATTAATCTGAAGCTTCTTTCAATTAATGGAGTAAACGATTAGGCCAGGGGTTGCCATTACGTCGATCGCGAGCTACCAGTAGATTTCCAAGGTAGTTTGGGTTGATCGCGTAAACGTCACTTTGTATCAGTCAGCTGACATTAAGCTCCCCTCCTGATTCGCGCTTGCTCCCCCGCAGCGTTTCAAGCTACACATGAAGATGCAACTTTCATCTTTATTATTCTGATTATGGATGAACGAACTCTGTCTATATCTATAACAAAAGTTATCTGTTCACTTGTAGCGGCTAGTTAGGTAGAAAAAAAGTGTATTGTTTACTGGCTTTGCTTGGCGTCATGAACTCTACTACAGAAATCAGTGTTTTCTACATGTTGGCTTCTTAAACTATTATTTCATGATGAAATTAGAAATGTGTCCATTGGTGAAACCTTTTCAATATGTTGCCTTGACTTCGGCTGCATTGTCTTTTGCATAATCATTTAAAATTCTTGTATGTCGCTAATGTTTGATAGCAAATGCTAACTGGATGTAATACATGAACTGTGTGCCCTAATGTGTGTGTTAATAGCTAATTTGACTGACATATTACCAGTACTTTGGTTATGTACACAACTATTTAGGAGTTATGTGTAATTATCTTTATTTCCATATTGAAGTGAATTATGATAGCAACTACTTTTACATGTAAACTTTGAAAATGTGAGTGCAAAATACTTTCCTGGTTACATTTTGTATATGTTATATGTTTTGTAGAAAGAGGTAGATCATTTTGACTTGTACTTGCATGCTGAGAAAGTGCCTGCACCCCAAATATACATGTATAACCTACATAAATACCTACTCATATTTTATTAAAATAAATATAGAAATAGTAGGTAGATCTTTGGGACTTGGGCATTTTAAAAGTAGCTCACAGGCTAAAAAAGTGTGAGCACCCCTGGGTTAGGCCATAGATGGACCAAATTAACATGAAGCAAACACCTACAGTTAGTGGTTGAGTCCGCAGTATATAGGAAAAGAGGCACAAATGCCCATTACTGCTTTCCAAAGATATGTGTGAATATCTTGTTTTGGCTAAAACACAAAGATAATATGTCTGCTTTCATGGATGACTAAGGAAATTTAAAAATATTCACCTTTGAGATAGATAGAAGCTGAAATCAAAGGATATTTACATATTTAAATAAAAAAAACGATTAATCGCTTACCAAAATAGTTGTCGATTAATAGGGTAATCGATTAACCATCGATTAATTGTTGCAGCTCTACTTGTATTGGATTTCAATACTGTGGTAGAATGGTACCAAGTGAGAGTGGAATACCATGCGTTTTTAATGTGTTTGAAAGTAAAAATATCAACTATGGCTAATTGTGGTGCGAGATAATGGTGACAGTGACGGGAGACATCTACCGTTCATTGTGATAGGGACAATATGAGACAACCGTCACATTTTCAAAGACATTTTCCACAGCTCAAAGAACAAGCTGACTGACATTGTTTCCACTTTAGCAGTACGTCCCTTGTGATGCATAGATACCAAGCACATTAGCACATTAGCGACTCTTAGTTGAGTCGATGACCACGTTATTGCCCAATCAAGTCCCTTAATACATGCATGTTAAGATTTTAATTAGAGGCTAATTTAAAGATGAACAATGAGTGAATGAGTGTTTCACTGCAAACCGCTCTATTAGCTTTCTGGCATTAGCTGTACCACAGCAGGGAGTGATTTGTCCTTACGTC
This sequence comes from Dunckerocampus dactyliophorus, assembly GCF_027744805.1. Lineage (NCBI taxonomy): Eukaryota > Metazoa > Chordata > Actinopteri > Syngnathiformes > Syngnathidae > Dunckerocampus > Dunckerocampus dactyliophorus. Next base: position 17,139,502 of record NC_072822.1, on the reverse strand, counting down.
CGGCAAATGATTTAGTATTTCACATTCTCACCCTGTTAACTCTTGTTATATAAAGTACATTCCAACACAAATGCGTTGTTTAAAATATTTAGCAGGCTAACCGCATCAGCAGCAGTACAAGTTCGCTAACTTGTGTTAGCCACCCCCTAGCTAATTCTAACTGGTTACGAAAACAACGATCTCCTAAGTATTTTCAGTTGATTTACATTTCTCTGGCAGCATCAGAAAATAGCAGCCTATTTATATAAATTAAAAGGAGAATTCTTACGGCACTCACCACACATGTCTTCTGTTCGGCTGCCAGGTTCTGTGACTCTGGCAACTGGGAACGCCTGTCAAATAGACTCCGCCTCTTCAAATCTCTTGACGAATCAGAGCCAAGAGATGATTTCCGCGTGTTCTCTGATTCGTCAATCGGGTCTGTCAATCAGGCTTGCACCGTCAACGTAGTCTGTCCTGACGTGGCAGACGGATGTAGATCCGTGTACCCGTGGTCAACATCACAGTATAATGACAGGCCAAATAGCCTCTGACACGTACGTCAACGCAAATGATTAATGCTTCTATATAGTTTCTTTTTTCTAAAATCGGGTGTTTAAAAAAAATATGAAATGCATACAATGTAGGCACCGACACATATGGATTACTTTATTCACATAAATACTGTGCGTTTCAAATGCGAAAGCCATTTGGAATAGCTTGAGGAAATGTGATGACAGATAAATTCCTGTCCTGAAATATTAATAATAACTAATATGAAGGTGATGAAATGGAGACATGTATCATGTCGGATGATATATCAATAATAAAAATGGATGATGAATACCCCCATGAGCAACATGGGTGCTTGTTATAGGCCAATGCAGGGAGGAATGTGCTCAAGTTGTCCTTGTTGAACGTCAGTCAAGCTTGAGCAGCCTGCTCCTCCTCTTCGTCCTTCACCTGTGGGGGGAAAAAGTATAACTTTTTCACCACCATTGCTGTCTAAACATCATCCTCTCATTGCTGGGTTTCAACCATGTGACCTAGCAGTACTCGCATCACTTCCGGTGAGCAGACCGTGGTTTGTGCAATATTTGGGAGATTAAAGCAAATAATGGTGCATGCCGTTGAAAGTATTTGCTCCATTTGTTTGAGTGTACATGGTGTGATGCATGAAGACAAAATAGTTGACATGACGATTGAAAAGCATCGAAAGCTTATCTTCAGCGTTAGACTTAATGAAAACAATGCTTCTCATCTTCAGCGTCAGACTTAATGAAAACAATGCTTCTAACACGTGCTATTTGCATTCAATGTAACCCACCTGTTTCAGCCAGCCCTGCGCTGGGCTCCAACACAGGACCTTCGGAATGGAAGACAAGAGTGCTGACTGTTGGGCCAAAAGCCCGGCTTGTCAATCCAGTGCTCAGCGCAGCTCTTAAGGTCGAGGGAGTGAGGTTTTACCAACGTACACTTGCGCAGCCACACCGGCTGGCATCTGTTACATTTACACCAAATCAGTCTGCATGAATACATTCTTGTATATGTCTTTCATTGTTTCGCTGCACTGTTTGGCAAAGTGTGAGCTCCATAGCCAATTTTCTGATGGATTTTATGCGTTATTTCTGGGCTGCTAGAAACTAGCTACCTAGCAAGCCACACTTTCAAGCCCTCCGTGAAGCATTGCTGGGCAATCTTCCAGGTGGAACACCTCGCAATTTTAGCCGGCGTGCTGGTCTGGAGTTCAGGTGAACCAGGGTGGAGAGGGGCCAGGGACACCTTGGCTGTCCACCTTGAAGTCATCATAGGGCGGCAGGGACAGTGGGGCTGGTCAAAGTGTGTGGAGGCCCCAGCGGATTCAGGTGTGTGTCAAAGTGATCACTTTATAAATTCTAATACGTGTCGCATACTTTTCCCCTCTTTTATACGTTACTTTTCCATTTTATTTTCATGCAACAGAGCAGGTTTTGTAATTGGACAGTTGATTTATACAGTTGGGAGTATTGAGATGAAGTGTTATGAAGAAATTACAATCTAAAATATACTGTTATGAGGCAATTCCTTCTGTATTTCACATTTCCGAGTTCCAACAATGTTGTAACTTTGATTTTAGTATAAAATATGCTTCTTGTTGGTCATTGTAAACTGAAATGTGTCCACTCGATGAGAGAGACAGCTGGTTAGCAAACACAGAAAAAGGTGGTTTCTCTGCGTTTTTTTGGTTGTTTCCTGAACTTTTTTCTTGTTATGATGTACTACCTTAGTAATAGCGTTTTCCGAAATACATATCTGAATGATTTCCACATGCGAGAAGGACACATGTATGCGTCACTTTTGCTCTGATTTTACATGATTTCTAGTTATGAATACGCTTATCTGTCCTTATCTCTTTGAGGCGGGGCTGACAAAAACCTGATGTGATGTCATGTGAAACCCAGCAATTAGCTGATTCTGCTATAAAAATGAGGGTCTTAGGAACAGGAAATACAGTCAGGGCCAAAAACATTGGCACCTTTGGCATGCCAATGTTTTGGCTGTATAAATTAGGCTGGAGTACATGTTTGGGAAACAACACCAACCTGCTCAACGGATTCAACCTCAGGGACGTAAAACTGCAGCATGTTTTGGATTCCATTCTTCAATGTAATAATAGAGCTGGGACAACTGGTGCAGGATCCCTGCAGCTTCAGTTTAACCACACCATCGTCAAACCCTCGATACACAACATCTCCCCCGTCCTCCTGCACAGTGGGTCTAAGGGAAGTGGAAATGTGACAAAATGCAACAATACCAAAAGAGTGACGGATGGATGATGAAACTCATCAACGGCACATACCTTATTCGAGTGTCCAGAAGTTCTTTGATCATTGCAACTACCTCATCATCCTCATCAGATGGTGCTGGAAAGAGAAAACAACTCCATCATGAATGCCTGGCAATATACATTTGGCCATGCACATCTTACCAGTATCTTCACTAGGTTTGGCATCTTCATTGACGACAGGAAGCCCAGAGGTGAAAAAGTCCATAATGGCAGCGAATACATCGGGTTTGATTACCTTCCATGCCAGATTTTCATCAGCCTAAATTCGGGAAAAAAACAGCCATTATGGACTACAGTTGTTCCTCGCTATATCGCGGTTCGAATATCACTCCCTCACTATATCACAGTTTTTCATAAAATAATTTATTAATTAATGATCGCTGTTTCATGGTTGACTATAGCCTATTATTAGTCAAAAAATATTGAAAGACAAGTTATATTTAGTATTCTGGTCACTAGGCATGAGTAATGCTATGAGACACGACATTAGATTACATTACCTTTAACACTGCATGGAGACTAGTACTGAGCCAGCAGAGTCCAACCATGGCAGAGATTGAATGGAGAAAAGGTTGTCCTCTCATTCTGTGTGGAAGTGGTAAGTTTTTGGCTTCCTTGTCCTTCCCTACTCAGTTTGAAACACTTTCTTAAGTTTAGAATAAGTCAATTGGAGAGGCTAACTAGTTAGCTTGCTAGCTTCTTATACTAGCGTTGGCTAGTAGGCTTTTTAATAATGGTAAAATCCATATTTAGAAAGACATAAACAGGTTTTCTATTATCTAACTATGAAAATATAAAATGTTTTAATATGGAATCGTCTTTTGCAGAAATTACCACAATTTTCTAAAATCAGTGAAAAGCTAGTCAAAAACAGGTTGGACAAATTTAATAAAAAAATACTGAATAAAGCAAAATTTGTTCTGGACCAAAAATCACTCCATACTCTCTATGGTTCTCTGGTATTACCATATCTAACTTATTGCGTGGAGATATGAGGAAATAACTATAAAAATACACTTCACTCACTAACTGTGCTACAAAAAAGGTCAGTGAAGATAATTCATAATGCCACTTATAGAGAACATACAAACCCTTTATTCCTAAAATCACAATTATTAACATTTCCTGATGTGCTAAACTTTCGAACAGCTAAAATTATGCATAAAGCAAACAATAAGTTGCTACCCCAAAAAAGTAATACGATTCTTCTCAACAAGAGATGAGAAACATGACCTTAGGGAAAAATGTAACTTAAAACTAATTATATTTTCAGCTCTAAAAATATTTTTAATATCAGTATGTGAAATCAAATTATGGAACGGACTGAATAAAGAACTTTTTTTTTACTTTCAATAAACAGTACTAGCAGTGATGTTTACAAAGTACAAGGAAGAAGAGTCCTGAACCACTGTGTACATACAATGCTATGTCTAACCACTCTTGCACTTACTACTAACGCTTCATTTCTTTGTGAGTACATTGTCTGTATGCACTCATCATCCAACTATGTTTCTGTCAACTATTAACCTTTTCATCAGTTATTATAGTCTGTATTATGACGGTTATCAATTTATTTACAGCTATTATAAACCTAGACTCCTATTGTACCACATTGTTATACTGGCTTATCATTTTTCTATGTATTTAAAATTGGCAAAAAGTACAAGTGCAATACTGGAAGCGAACAAATGTGAAATGTGAAACACAGAGGTGGTAGGATTAAATAAGCTTTGCTTCTTCCTACTCCTTTTAGGACATGTGGAACTGTGAATTGTACTATGTGATGTGTTCCAGTGTAACTTGTATGTATGTTCAACATAAATTAAACCATTACCAATTCACTTATCACGGTCGAGTCTGGAACTAATTAACCGCGATAAACAAGGGACAACTGTATTAGATTTCACCTTACAGTACGTATAATTCAGCTGGATATGCTATACCTTGGTTATGGTGATAAAGTCGGGACCCAGGAAGACACTCTTGACGCCATCAATCCTAAATAGCTGTCTAAAGACAACACAGAACACAGTATGTTACACTGATGTCAAATGGACAATGTTTTTCTGTAGGAATAAATGATGTCACGTGCGTGGGTTTTCTCCGAGATACTGCGGTTTCCTCCCACATTCCAAAAACATGCATGTTAGGTTAATTGGCAACTCTAAATTGTCCATAGGTATGAATGTGAGTGTCAGTGGTTGTTTGTCTATATGTGCCCTGCGATTGGCTGGCGACCAGTCCAGGGTGTACCCTGCCTCTTGCCCAAAGTCAGCTGGGATAGGCTCCAGCATACCCCTGCAATCCTAATGAGGATTACACGACATAGAAAATGAATGAATGAATGTATTGCATATTGCAGTATTGATCTTATTTTGCACAGTGTTTATTTGTGGAATGCATCTAGTGGCATCACAGTGAAAGAATGTGTTCATTGCACAAGATGTGACTTGACATTAGTTTGAGGGAAAAGCTGCTGCATGTATCGGTACTGGTTGATATCGGTATCAGAAATTAACAACTGGCAATATCTGTATATTGAATATAGAGTTAGGAAAGCCAATATGGAACATCTCTAAATACCAACCAAAGGATCTTTATTACACTACATGTAATGATGTAATACTGTAAGTAGTTGTTTAGGTTAACAATAGTGGAGCCAAACGAGGCCAGACATTATAAAGGGACCGCAAAATTTGCTATACTCCTAAAGTTGAACAATTTGGAAATCAACCAGCAGTTCACTTCTTTTCACGACAGTTAAGAATTTAAAAATTTGTGAAGACGTTGAGTAGCTTTATTATACTGTAGTAGCAAAAAGTGGAATAAATGTTATTAACTTCTTTTTACACTTGAGTTACAGTCAAGGAAGATTCAGTAGTAGTTAGTAAGTACAGTAGTAGTTTTATTAACCTCTTTTTACATTTGTAAGGCAGTTAAAAATGTTAAAATGTGCAACTTTGAGTATTTTTTTGTAGTAAAATTAGTAGTTTCATTAACTTCTTTTTACATTTGTGTGGCAGTTAACAATGTTACCATTTTACAAAAAAAATGCCTGCGCATTTAATAAAGGTTCCATGATAGCAACAGTCTGACATTGCACCTGTTAAGTTCAAGGTCGGTTGTGTAAAAAGACAAACTTGATCTTAAATTGTCTTGAAGAAATTACCTGGCTAAGGGTGATGTGTAAGCTTCACGTGGCCCAGCAAAATTCATAGTCCCAGATTCAAGAATTACACGTCCGGGCAGAAACTTGAGGCTGTTTGGGTTTGGCGTGTCCTGTGTCTGCACAAACATACCCCTTCCTGTGAAGACACATTATTAATAAAACACCATCGCTTTCGTAACAAAAAGCATGGCAGACGCTCACACACAAGGACATTGTTGGCGATACAGACCAGGGACAAACCAGTGGGGGTTTTGAGGCCATCTGCTCTTGACTACTGTGTCGTGTGAAAGCCATTGAAAACCACGGCTCTGTGGTCCACTGCCGGTAGGACAAACAAGAATTGTTAATACAGTTAAAAGTCTCACACTGGACACAGACCCATGCAAGTCTGACTGATGCCCACAGTTGAGGTAAAAATAAGTATTTAAATGCTTGTTTTTTCCTCAACAATAATATGCAATTGCGGCTCATATTTTTATTCCAAATTGTGAGCGCACAGGAGTAACAAAGTTGGACACCATTCAATAAACTTCACTTGCAATGAGCAATACACTGTATGACACTGTATGTTGTTTGATCAATTTAGCCAGTGTTGAGTTTATTTATTTACTTTATTTTTCTACACTACACACTTAAAGAGTAACAGGCCCATGACAATACTTGTATAAAGCAATAGTGTTAGTGGATATTGGAGTTGATGGAGGTGGTACAGATGTATAGTTGTATGTCGTCAGCGTAATTGTGAAAACTGAGGCCATGACGACGGATGATGTTAGTGGGAGGATCTAGAGGATGAAGAGGAGAGGACCAAGCACCGAACCTTGGGGAACACCTTGTGATAAAGGCGCTATGGAGGAGGAGCAGCGGTTTATATGCACAATCTGTTGTCGAGAGTCAGTGATATTCAGTGATATGGTCTTGAGGCAAGACAGGAGGATAGAATGGCTGGTGGTGTCAAAGCCTGCGTCGAGGTCCAGATGGATGAGGATGCTGAGATGGCCGGAGTCGGAGCACAGAAGGAGATCATTAGTGACAGGATGGGGAGGTTGAATATGGGGCGAAGGAATACTGATTAAGGAATAAGATCCAGGGAGCAAGTGGGAGTCTTAATGCCAGTTAGAAGATCAGTGAGCTGCACAGGTGAGGTGAATTTAAAATGAGAGCCGCTGAATGGAGCCAGAGAGCGGTGGGGAGATCGAGGGAACTGTAAATTTAGTCAATTTTGGACTGGAAGAAAGATTGAAAATGGTTACATTTGGTGAAGGTGAACGATGAGAAGGAGATGTCATTGGGCTTTAGAAGTGTGTTGTTTGTTGAAAAAAGAGATTTGGGATTGTTGGAACCAGATTGAATGAGATTGGAGTAGTAATTTGACCGGGCAGTATTTAGAGCTTCTTTGTATCGGTGTCGGAAGTCTGTTTAGGCTTGGAGATGAACAGTTGGACCAGATTTCTCGTACAGTCTCTCAAGCTGGTGCTTACGGGATTTCATGTTGTGGAGCTCAGGGGTACACCAGGGGGCAGTGTGGGTGAAGGAGACCATTTTGTTTTTTTTAGGTGCCAGGTGCAAAAGTTGAAATCACCAAGCAGAAGGATGGATGATGAGATGGCATTTAATTTGGTAAAAAAAGTCTGTGAAATCTGAGAGTAAAGAAGGATTGGGTTTAGGGGTATGAATCCAATACCAAGTAAATACAGGGCCAGTATCGCTAATACTGATACCAATACTTTTTACTTTTGACATTTTTGTAGCTCTTCAAGATGTTCTTATTTTAGCTTTCCATTTGCTGATCATGATTATAATCTGAATAAAACACAGGACAAAGATTTTAGACAAACAAAACATTTCTATCAACACACTTATTTGTGAACAATTTAACATTTAATAGGGGTATCACGAGACACCCAGCTCACAAGATGAGACGTTACATGAGCTTGGGTCAATGAGACCGAGGTGAGATGAGATTTTCACATTATATTTAAGAAAAGTACAATGAAAAAACATGGCTGGACAAACAGACACTTTAATTTAACTGAGTCACAAAACAATGCCGATGCATTTTGTTCATTGCCCCCCAAGTTATTATATCAAAAATATTATTGTCAACATTATTTTGAGACCAAATTAACCACTAATGTCATAATATATCACAATAATTATTATATATAATTGTGTATATAATGCAATATTTCCTTTAATATGTCATCTTTCAATGTAAAGTTGTGGCATTAGTGTTTGTGACATGTACTGTATGTTCTCACAGGCAATTCATGCTGTGTCAAACAAAATATTGGCTTTTCAACTGTATCAAAGAGCAGCATTTCTTTTGTGATGTAGCAAAGTACATTTTCTGTGAGCACACACCATTTTGCGCAGTTCCATTTGTATTTACTTTGTCGACCAAACGTCTCAGTGAGTGCTGATTGTCGGAATGAAGGCGTCTGCATCTACATGTGTAGTTTTCCTCCCCGTAGGAAAAATGGGTCTGTGGTTATGTTTTCGGTGGGGACGTTCATTGCGTTGCCTTTTTGTTGCCACCACTTTTGAAATTTGGCATACTGGTCTGTTGATGGGCTAGCCCTATGCTACCTTGCAGTGCTCCTCACAAAACAACACTTTTCTGCTGTGTGCGTATGCTACCGGGCCCGCCTCCCCTCAGCGATTGTGTGACTGACAAGAGGTCTCACTTCATTTTCATTTATTGTGTGATAAATTAATTTATTAGCGCTGGACAGTTTTTTTCTGAACGTCAAATCTTGTCACATTTTAATCTTTATGACACCTCTAATATTTTGTATAATATAATTTGAGACAGTGTAACATTGTCCACAAAATTATAACATTATTATCATATTCCCTTTTATTACATTCAAAATAAAGTCAATAGTACAAAACAATAACAAAAACAACAAACATATTTCCTCTCATTGAAATAATTTGGCTTTTTGCCAAAGCGCTCCTACTTCCAACAAATTATTCCCCGAGTTTGGAAACAACATATACATAAATATAATGCTATACTTGAACAAAAACCAAGATACAGTATTTGTCAAAATAAATATAGAAGACAAAATATCGACCGCATTACGCTGGTATGAGCACCTGGTATCGATAATGCCGACATTTGAACCGATCCGCTCACCTCTAGAAAGTGGGTGAGTTAACCACTCGTGACAGTTCAGTACATGATACCCGTAAGGCAATAAATGCGTGAAATAAATTCCAGAAGTAGTACAACAACAGTTCCAGTGTGTTTTCCAAAGCCAAACATAAGATCATAAAATGCCTCGTATTCCCGTTGGCAATGGTTACAAAACTTGAATGTGTTCTTGCATGCTAGATTCGTGTAAAGCTAATCAGGTTGATAAAGACATTAAATCATTTAGGCAAAACGAGACATGTCTGAGTGATTAAAAAAAGTATCTTCTTGTCGTGTATTCAATCTGCGTCAAACGCTAGCTATCGTTGGGAAATATTTAGTGCCTTTACAACATTCCCTATAAAATTACACAAAACAACACAGTCATGACTGATAACGAATACAAACTTACGGACGAAGAAGTCTCGCCCAACTAGCCAGCAAACTGCCGACCTGTCTGGAAGTCGCCATGTTTGTTTTGATTACCTAAAGAGACCGGAAGTGGAGCGCTGTTGTTGTGCACCTTTTAAAATCGTCCTCCTCTGAAGAAGAGTTTTCGGCCCACTCACTCGCCCAAGGTACAGTTAAAACTGTTTTAAAATGCCTTCCTGCAAGAATTTCAGGAGGAGAACTGATTCTTCGGATGTGGAAGAAGACGAAACAACGCAAGAAGTCAGGTAAAGCACTTAAACAGCTTTTACACCAAAATGGGACTGGAGCTAGCATCTTACTAGCTAACTTAGCTAACTGCGCATTGGTCCAACAGCTTAAGATATGACACTTTATATTAATTAGCACATCATACGTTTCTGAGTTGATTGACCCCCGATCAAACATTTTTCTTAATGTTCTTGATGTGTTTAGATCTAAAGTAGAAGAGGCCAAAGAGCTACAGAGTCTACGACGACGGCAGAACGGAGTCAGGTAAGGGTTAACGTATTTCTATTAAGACGTTATTGAAATTTCAGAGAGGTATAATGTAAGCAAATTACAAGGTCATGATTGCTGTTATGTTTTTTTCCCCACAGCGTGACTGCCTTGTTGGTTGGAGAAAAATTACCACCTGAGGCTGAGATTGACGTAAGTAGCCAGTTCTAATGTTTAATTTATTGGAAAAGTTGTTGTCTGATTGTCTGTTTTGTGCTGTCAATGACACCATCCACTCATCCTACAGAATGACCCTTTTAAACTGAAAACTGGAGGTGTTGTTGACATGAAGAAAGTAAAAGATCGCAACCGAGACATGTAAGTCACGTACACGTGATTCTTTTAAAAGTTATTTTTTGTAATTAACATATTGGTGTGGTCTGCAATACGATATCTGTTTGCAGGACAGAGGACGACACAGACCTCAATCTGGGCACCTCCTTTTCAGCCGAAACCAACAGAAGAGATGAAGATGCAGACATGTATGTGTTACTCACGCCTGCCTTCTCTTTTGTAGCAGTTTTTGAATAAATGCACGCTTTTTCATGTGTCTTGACCATTCCTCAAACTCCCTCCTGAGTGGGGATGCTTTGTAAGAGAAACTTAGAGAAGTTACTAGATTGTAAAATTCTATTTAAATTTAGTTTATTTATGAACATTATTTTAACCGAGTTGCAACAACAAAACTGGACTGTTTGACTAAAAATATTTTTTGTGCATGCTTGGGATTGTGGCCTTTATAACCCTTCTATAAATATTGTGCTATTGTCATAAAATCTGGTTGTCTGTTTTTTTATTGACTTGCTTTTGTTTTGCAAAATTGCAGTGTATTCTCATGTTAAATTGCGAAAAAAAAATTTTTGGGAAAATTCCCAGGACCTTACTTTTGTTGATTGAACTCAGCATAACTTACAAAATATATATTGTGACAAAATTTAGATCTGTGTGATTGCAGTATATACTCACTGACTCCATTTCAGTGTCTAACGTGTTAATAAATCAATCCTCCTAGGATGAAATATATTGAGACAGAGCTAAGAAGAAAGAAGGGCCTCGTGGAAGCAGAGGAACAAAAAGTCAAGGTGAAAAATGCAGAAGACCATCTGTACGAGCTGCCTGAGAACATCCGAGTCAACTCTGCCAAAAAGACAGAGGAGATGTTATCCAATCAGATGCTGAGTGGGATCCCTGAGGTCGACCTTGGGATAGAGTGCGTAGACTCTCCGAATGATCTGCACTGTCCTTTAAAGTTTTTTTATTTATATATCTATCTATCTATCTATCTATCTATCTATATATATATATATATCTATCTATATATATATATATATATATATATCTATCTATCTATATACATATAGATAGATATACACAAAAACCTAACCTTATCGATTTGTCTCAGTGCAAAGATAAAGAACATCATCCAGACAGAGGAGGCCAAAGCCAAGCTAATAGCAGAACAAAGGAACAAGAAAAAAGACAACGGAACGTCATTTGTTCCCACCAACATCGCCGTCAACTATGTCCAACACAACCGCTGTAAGTTTCAGCGTTGTATAAATGTGCTAATTGTGCATAAGAGGAGAAAAGCCTGCTCACCAGAATCATCTTCCCACAGTTTACCATGAGGACGCTAATGCATCTCAGAGGCACCACAGACACAGAGAGGAACCAAAAGCAAGGCCCCTGCGTGTAGGAGACACTGAGAAACCTGGTCCAGAGAGTAAGTGTACACACTCACACACAAATGTTTGTAGTGGTGACATGTTGGCTTTGTTGTTTGTAACATTTTCTCATTTAACTTTGTCATTCCACAGCAACGTCGCCACAAAACTTTCGCAAACGGCCAAATAACGAAAAGGCCACTGATGACTACCATTATGAGAAGTTCAAGAAGATGAATCGCCGATACTAAGATGTTTTATTGCAATAAACTGCTGAGCCCACCATTGTCACCAAGCAATGAGAAATGCCCACATAACGAGGCCACCTGCGATACCAATACCATTACAGCAATGAATGGACAATAATTACATGTTTGTGCAAAAACATCTTCAGAGGTTGAAGCTACCCTCACCTTGCAGTGCTTTGTAAATAATGTACATATTTCTAAGTTCCATTTCAGTTGTCTATTAAAAAACAGAAACAACCACAGTTCATGTTTTTTTTAGTCATATAATTTGTTTGTTGGGCGCATTACAAATGAGTTTTACTACAATTGAAACATGATATTGTGCCTAGTCCATGAAAGGCCACATTTGTCAGAACACAAGCTCATTATAAACACTTTACTTTTGGGCTAGTTTAATACTGATATAGTAAAGAAAATGATTTAGTAACTGGAAAAGAAATTTGTTTGAACACATGAATGTATTTATCAACATCGTTCAGCATAATTTTTTAACACTGACTCCTGCAAGGCAAACACACTGATAGTTGAAATCACTATTAGTGCACAGTACCATGTTCCTAAGTTCATGACTTCTCAATTGGGATCGTGGCTGCATTTCCATTGAGGTGGTGTTGTGGGTTGACATCCTGTGTGGGGGGTCCGTCTGTGTCCTCTTGCTCACCTTGACTAGAGCTGCAGCTGCTGCCTGGGGAGGCCCAACTGTCCCGTCGCCGGTATGCCTCACACAAGGGCAGGTCAACGCTATCCCACTGATTGTAGCTTTGAGCAACGGAATGCCAGCAGCAGGCAAAGAATCAGCACAGCAGAGGTAGAGCAGAGCAGGAGAGGAGCAGACAAGAGCGCCAAGTTAGAACAACCACAATCATACGCCTACGAGAGCTCAATCAGTCAGAGACAAGCATGGAAAGTTAAGCATCAAGCACCAGAAACTGGAAGACAATAGCTGCAGATGAACTTAAAGCCAATACTGAGCAACGCTTTAAGATGATTAGTTGATGATGGAGGGGAAAGCAGTACAAATGCAGCGAGTGACACAGGTCCACACCCAGCACGAGGCTAATAAGAACACACACGCGCCTTTTAATGCTTTCTTATAGAAGAACAAGACAAACTACTGCATGTTTTCCCCGCTACTTTATTTCTTCAATCATTATTGATTTATGGGAAACATTGGGACACATGTTCAACCACGTGACACTGTATGTATGTATGTATATTTACACCCTGAGTTACAAGTATAGAGGCCAAGGCTGGGGAAAACTACATTCCTAAAAATCTACTTGTCACTTCAGTTATGACCTTGAATCAACATCCAACTGTCTTCATCAGTCTGTCAAAACCGCAGACAATCTTCCAGCTACAAAATCTCAGACTATGGATTTCTTATTCAGAGAAATCATACAAATATGATTAAAAATGGCCACTTAATTAGGTACACCTGTTGAACTTTGGTTGAATACATACTCACAAACCTGCAACTCAGCACATTTAGACAAGTAGACATGATCTACGTTAGGGTTGGAGCCAATTCGATCCAACAGTATTGAATTTAGATACCAGTGTAATTCACGTATCGGAATTTGTCGATACCATTTACAGAGATTTCAGATCGATGAGCCACATCTGTACTTTAATGCTGTCAGCTTGTTGCTGCAAGCAAAAGTATCAAGATATGTGGCATGGTTGATAGAAAACCAACAGTAACAACTAAACACTAAGAATCTGAATGCACGCAAAGAGCCGAGAAGATGAAGACTGCCACGTCAGAAGATAGCACTCTTAAATCAAGGCAAAAATGTAATACCAGATGGCAATACAGATGCCTGTTCTAACCAGTTTTGCAGCCAAGCAATTTCCCTTGTGGATTGATAAAGTTAAAGTCAAAGGTTTGGGTTCCACATTCAGATAAAAGAGTCAGAATTTAACAAGATAAAAGCATACATCCATCTAAGCCCCTTAGCATGTATAGCCGTGCCTCACTATATCGCGGTTCCATTATCGCTCCCTCGCGTATGAAAATACAAGCATGCTATGCTCTCATTAAACTGTTTTATTTTACTGAGCAGTAACTTGCTTCAGACTCAACTCAAATCTCCCTAACATTTTTTTTCTCTCCCGCGCAGTGAGACTCACTGCATACACTAGCCTAGGTTCCCCTCCCTTCCTCATCCAATCAGCAGTCAGAAAGCAGTCTAAATGCGTTCACAGACTTGCAGTGAGTCAGATATTCCACATTCTTTTCAAAAATGCACATTTCCCCCTACTTCGGTGTTAAAAAAAAAATCACCGCGCTCGGCGAAGGGGGCCCCATCAAGGAGGCTGAAGAGCCGCTGCGTCTACAGAGCCGCGCATTGCAGATCCCTGCACTATACATTCACCAGATGACCATCCGACAGACGGGATGTGCAGGAACAGAATTCGATCATGGAATTCAAAAGGCAAAAGGGCTTCCATACACAGCATGACCAAATGTGTACCTAATAAAGTGACCATTTAGTGCATTTTCAAATACACCTTTCATTTAAGAGCACTATTTTTCATTTTCAATTGCACCTTTCACTTGAGAGCACTATTTTTCCTGGAAAAAAAAACCCAACTCACGATCAAAAAGAAGTCACAATCAAAAAGAATAAACTTAATTTTACTGTCTCGTTGTCTAGTCAGTTTAAAATATATTCTTGAATTTACAGACATCCATCCTATGAGGCTAAATACAATATTTTTTTGGCTAATTTAAAACTTTTATCCCCTTCCACCAAATGTTGACCATACAGTACTTGCTTTGCTCTCATATTTTTATAGCTGAAAATACCTCGCGGATATTCTGTTCACGCTCTTGTACAGCTCAATTTTGGTCAAAGTTGACCAAATACCACACCTTCCATAAAGCAGTAATGGGGAGGGGAGTGGCACTATGTCACTATGCAGGGTGTGCATTCACCACTCACTCACATCTACAGACGGATGATGATGACGGTGGTGTTTTTTTTGCCTGAGCAGCCAATGGTGAGGATGAGGGCACGGGACTGCGGCAGATGGGAGGGTGCGGCTAGTATGAGCCTACTTGTACCTGGAGGAGTAATATTCTTCCTCGAGTTCGTACAGGTCAATGGCGATCTCGTCCCGTAGCGATGTCAGCTTCTTGTCACACTCCTCTTGCAGTGAGCGCAGCTGCTGGTTCTGAAGGCTGATGGCGTCATTCACCGAAGGAAAGTCATTCAGGATCAGGAACTGCTTCAGATCTGAAACCAGCTTCATCAAGGACTCGCCCGCACGTACCTGATAATGCAACACATGCTCATCAATCACCCGAGTATTGATTCAGTAACCATTACTGTCATAAAGTATAATGTATTATTTTCTATGCAATGTTACAATCACCTGTGTGTTTAACCATTAAATATTGCGATAACAAGTGGCCAAACAAACAGTGGTTGTCATAATTGATGTCCAGAAATACTAGCTCTTAAAAATCATGTAATCTTCTGGTCCTGGTTCATTGATAACTATTGATCACTACCTACCCATGCTCTAATAGTATAATATAGGATAAAAGAGCTATATTTGCCCTTTGGTTGATCACAAGTTGTCTCCAAAGCAGTTTTCGATGGTAGCAATGTCACAGTCTGGACAGCCAAAGTGATGCCCGCTTTCTGTAACCTGTCTTCTTAGTTTGCAGATCAGATCTCACAACAGTCATTGTTTTCCGTAATATTAATTGTAATGATTTGCAGGTGTGTTTGTAGTGAGAAGTGAAGGCTTCATTTACTGGAGAGTGACAAACTGGAAATTCACTGGAAGGATTTAGCAGCTAGAAGAATGTACCTGAAGACCCCGGGACTTTCACGGAGAATTTCAGGCTATGTTTTATGAGCTATAACTGTTCGAAATTAAGGTGCACTGAAAAAAAATCTCTTCTTGGGTGTATGTGTAGATTCAGTTGCTTTAGTCCTGGCTTTAAATCAATTTATTGATTAATGCGATAATTAATTAATTAATTACTTTGTGAAAAACTGCGATGGAGTCAGGGCGCAATGTTCTAACCGCAATGTAGCGAGGGACGACTGTACTTTTCTTAAAATGGTCCCAGACATGATTCATCAACTTTGCTTAAATAGTGTGTTATTTATTGTGTGCTATTATGCTCTACATTGTTCAATTTTTGAAAGTGAGCGGTAAAATTCAATTTATACACCCGCTGAGCTCTAAAAGTCATGCAACAGTTCATGTTTCCTGTTCTTGTGTTGTTGGTGTAGTGAGCTCACACTTACAATGTTAGCTGCTCGAACATGCATCTCATAATGGTCTTGCTCTGCTTGAGTTGCTCGAGAAACCTGTGTCTCATCCTCTATCTGGATGAATGAATGGGGGAAAAAATAACATGACATGTTAAAGCACTGACTTGTTTCCAGTCTTTGCATGGAAAGAAGACAAAAACGGGACGTCACCAGAATAGAAAGATAAGGGGTGCTTCGCTTGGGGTAACTCTAGGAATTTTTATAATCAACGTAGGCTTCATCAATTCATTATTTCAAAGGCAATTACCAGGACTTGTATCTGGCTCACTCTCACTACTTTTCCTTCCCTCTCCCAAGTCTTCATATCATCTTCTTCTTTATTAAAAAATAAATTAGTTGGCTAAACACACGACAATATCATAATTTTCCCCCCTAAGAAGCGTAAATGCCGGTAAACATTGCATTACATTAAAACGATAACTGTACTTATTTTGCCCATCATGCACAATCCTTATGTGAGACATGAACACACGTCTCTCTTTTCTGTACATTATAAAGATAAAAAAACAGCCTGTGTGGAGTTTGCATGTTCTCCCCGTGTGTGCGTGGGTTTTCTCTGGGTACTCCGGCTTCCTCCCACATTCCAAAAACATGCAGGTGAGGTTAATTGGCGACTCTAAATTGTCCATAGGTATGAATGTGAGTGTGAATGGTTGTCTATATGTGCCCTGCGATTGGCTGGCGACCAGTCCAGGGTGTACCCTGCCTGTCGCCCGAAGTCAGCTGGGATAGGCTCCAGCATGCCCCCGCGACCCTAATGAGGACGAAGCGGTATAGAAAATGGATGGATGGATGGATGGACATATTAACACTTAACCATTTAAAATATGAATGAATTGGAGCAACAACTGCCCTTTTTCATCTTTGAAATATATCTACTTGTACTTTATGTTGTTTTCATATTAGACTGCCATAAAATGCGGTACCTGTGGTGATCACTCCGTGGCAGTGTTAAAATGTTTTGAGGAGACTTTTTCCTTTGTCGCAAATTTTTCCTTTATTTGAAAAAAGAAGTGTTTTCTTGCAGTTGATTGATGCCTCAGAGTGCTTATTCCTCCAGAAAATATTGTCATATAAGAAGATTAAAGGGCTGCGGCATATACAGGTACGTCTGCTAAAATTGGCCCAATTAATATTTCATATTGCATTTTATTCCTGATGCTCATCTCTAAAAGGAGCAAATGCAGCGTGTTCCTTCGGCTAAAAATGTACATCTCTTATAGATAATTTCATCAGGGAATGCTAGCGGATCAGTCTGATCTCAAAGTAGCCAGTCGCATCGTAGTGCTACTCAAATTATTGTTGCTCCCACGTCCACTGGGTTGTCAATAAATCGTGACGCCATCTCTGAATGAGTGACACTGTGAATCAGCGGCGCTTTCATAGCTGATTTTAAGATGAAAGTCTGGACATAACCTGGTCGGGACTAGGTTATGAGCTTAGCCTGAGAAGTTACCATGGTGATACAGATGATTTAAAAGAGAGCTACCTTCGTTGAACACGTAAGCCTGGCTTTACACTCAACACACCGCTTCGCAGTATACCCCAATAGTCTATCTACCATCTGTTTAATTGAGTTCCCACACACGACACTTAAGTGCTAAAAGCCACTTCTACTATCTTTTAATTAAATAATAACAACTTGTATTATTATTACTTTCGACGCATCCCACTCACATTCTAACTGGTCTGTGTTAACTGCTTTCCTCAACTAATCTCTCACATAAAAACAGCTATAATTTTCGTGTGGCTTAGGAACTTTTAGGGGGTCTCAAGTCATTTAGACCTAGTGACGTCCATGATGTAAAAGGGAGCTACTACCTTCGCGGTTTTGATAATTTCGGTGAAGTTGTCCAGGATGGACTTGATGTCATCTTTCAGTCTCTTGTTGTAGTTCTGAAGCAGAGTTTCCTTACTCTGAGGAAGTGCTCTCTGGGTCGCCATTGTGCTCAAGTAAAGGTAAAACAGTTAAAATAAACCTAGATGCAGTCATCCATTGGTAGTGTCTGTAAAGCACAAAACAAGAAGTAGCTGCAGAAGCACTTTGTAGCATAACAAGCTAGCATGGCGCGCACCGGAAATGTAAGAAAATAAAATGAACGCGCATGTAGGCAATCATTATCAACAAATATGTTGTTAATTGTTCGTATACGGTACTACATACCATCCAAAGGCACCGTTTGTGAAGAATTTTGGCAATATGAGGGAATAAAACGAAGTCGGCGATGGTTGACTACTGCGTTGCTAGTGATGTGCCTGTGTTGCTGCCCGTGATGTGCGGAACGATACTGAAATATCGATACTTACTTCCGATACAAGCTCTCCGTGGTCAAAATGGATTCTCAAATAAAAAATATTGGCATAAAATGGATTCTCAAATCAAAAATATTGATACTTTTGATACTTCAGTCATTTGAGGTAATGCTTGTCTGAAATGAACCATGCGGGAATTGTGAATAAAGTTTTCATTCTTATGGTAGGTTGTAATTATAAGTCATTTGTTTTAGTGGATTTATTATTTTACTTATTTTCTTCATTGTTTAAAATACCATTTTGACATATTTTAGATGATTCTATCCTGTTTTTTTTTAGTTGTATATTAATTAACTTGGCTACATTGCAAATCCCCCGCTACCTCCAAATACTTGAGGATTTAAAATACATTACTTAAATTATTTAAATAAAAAATTTATTGAATGAATAATTACATGTCCTGTATTCTGTATACTATGATATGAAATACACAATTTAAAATTGAATTTGACAAAGTATCGGATCGGAAACGAAATCAGTGGGATAACACATTACTAGTTGACTGCTGCTGCCATCCAGGTGTCCTTTTGACGACTACCGTCAGCTAGCGACCAACATCAGATTTTTTTCTTCTGTATGTCAAAACCTGTTCTCACTCAGTCTTGGGAATTCTTTATTTTATGAGAATGAATATGAATATGAGTATACGGTAATGGTTTAGGTTATTTCGAGCATACACGATGGTATACTTGGACAATTTAAAATGAGGAGAAAGAAGCATACTCCTCCATGTCTCAGCAATTATTGATATTTGTTCACTTCTGTGTCAAAAATGTTCACGTTACCACTTTCCAATTGGGGAAAGAAAATAATAAATCATGTATTATAAAGAAATTGATAGATGATAATAAATGAATCTTGGCATTATAGCTTCAAACAAAAAATATATATTTTTAAAGTTACTTCCAATATATTGTATACTTTCCTGAAAGAAAGTGAGCTAGTGGGCAGAAAAAATACTCATCCTTGTGAATCCAGAAGGTTCACAAGCATCCGATGACATGGCTAAAATCATCTGTATTCTGTTCACTGTACCTGAAGGGCACATTTTGACGTGACTGTATCTGGGGATTGCTATGATATGCTGTATTACATTTCATTTTGGCTTGATGACAGCATCGCTCAACATGCATACAAGTTATGAGGAAAGTGTAACTAGCTGGGAACACATATTTACACTCAACATACAGTTGTGATCAAAAGTTTACATACACTTGTAAAGAACATATGTCATGGCTCTCTTGAGTTTACAGTTATTGATTTGTCTGATAGAGTGATTGGATGAGATACTTCTTTGTCACAAAAAACATTCATGAAGTTTGGTTCTTTTATGACTTTATTATGGGTCAACTGAAAATGTGACCAAATCTACTGGGTCAAAAATATACATACAGCAAGATGAATTAGCAGTTTTGGAGACTTAGAAAGTTGTGTCAATGAAATGAGCGTCATAACATGGCCTCTTAACTTTTTGTGAGCTGGTGACTTCTCTAAATAGGGCTCATTGGATACACACACTCACAAACTCTACAAGGGAAGAGTCAAAGGAACTCAGCATGGATCTGAAAAAGCGAATCATGGATTGGAACAAGTCAGGAAAGTCACTTGGATCCATTTCAAAGCAGCTGCAGGTCCCAAGAGCAACCGTGCAAACAATTAAGTATTAAGTGCCTGGCACTGTTTTGTCAGAAAATGCAAGCTATCACCTGCTGCTGAGAGAAAAGGGTGAGAAGGGTGAAGAGTTAACCGAGAACCACCAAAAAATGGCTCTACCAAGAATTAGAAGCTGCTGGAATACAGTTGTCAGTGTCCAGTCAAGCGTGTTTTGCATCGCCATGGACTGAGAGGCTGCAGTACAAGAAGGAAGCCCTTGCTCCAAAAGCGGCACCTTCTGGCTCTACTGAAGTTTGCTGCTGATCACATGAACAAATATAAGACCTTCTGGAGGAAACTTCTGTGGTCAGATGAAAAAAATATCAAGCCGTTTGGCCACAATGCCCAGCAATATGTTTAGAGGAGAAAAGGTGAGGCCTTTAACCCCAAGAACACCATGCCTACCGTCAAGCACGGTGGTGGTAAAATTATGCTGTGGGGCTTCACAGAGAGTAAATGGGATAATGAGGACGATTACCTTCAAATTCTTCAAGATGACCTAAAATCATCAGCCCGAAGGTTGAGTCTTGGGTGTAGTAGAGTGTTCCAACAGGACAATGACCCCCCCCACACACATCAAAAGTGGTAATGGAATGGCTAAATCAGGCTAGAATTAAGGTTTTAGAATGGCCTTCCCTAAGCCCTGACTTCAACCCCATTGAGAACATGTGGACAATGCTGAAGAAACAAGTCCATGTCAGAAAGCCAGCAAATTTAACTGAACTGCACCAATTCTGTCAAGAGGAGTGGCCAAAAGCTTATGGATGGCTACCAAAAGCACCCAACTGAAGTGAAAATGGCCAAGTGACATGTATCCAAATATTAGCATGTATGTATATGTACCTATGTATATTTTTGACCCAGTAGATTTGGCCAAATTTTCAGTTGACCCATAACAGTCATAAAAGAACCAAACTTCAGGAATGTTTTTGTGACGAACTATCTGTTCCAATCACTATCAGAGAAAAATCAGAGTTGTACAAATAAGTGGAAACGCGAGAGCCATGACATTATGTTCTTTACAAGTGTATGTAAACATTTGACCACAACTGTATTTCAGTGTTTCACAAATAACATGAACAATGAATGATATACATTCATTTAATATTTTTCAGAATGTAAGCAACACATATCAAAGGCAAGCTGTGCAGTATTTTGAGTGCTTTTCATCCAACAGCAAGTCAGAAGTTCAATTGTCCATTCCATCTAACACAGGACAAAATATTTTCCAGTTGTGTTACATTCAAAGCACATTCTTACAGAACATTCACTTAGACGTGCCATGTGAGAAAATGGAGCATTAAAAATAAGTCGATTCAAGTAGAAATGAAAACAGCATTTTACATTACACTTTGGTCATAACCAGTTTGGATGGTGTTTCTTAAAAGTGCCAGGTTGAAAACACAAAAAAGTGCTCCATGATTTTATAGAGCAGAATAAAATATTTACTAAAGGAATGTAATTAATAGGCCACCAATCTTTATTACAACAGTATGTCAATCCCTGACTGAATAAGTGCTCATATTTATGATGACAAATGACAAGCATTATTAAATTGCAGGTGTTGTCAGTGCATACTTGGAAGATTACAGAGGTGCCTACAGTACGTGCTTTTCCAGAGGTGAATGTGGGTTGTTGTGCATGATGCAAATTGCAAACATAATTGTACTTGGTGCTGAATGTGTATTAAAAAAAGGTTGCAGTTTTTGGAGAAACATGTTATAGGTTGCTTCATGTATGAGAAGAGAATAAGGAATAGTGTCCAGTATGCTTGATTACATAATGTAGTCTGTTCCACAAACGTCTTTCACCGCATGAAATGGACACATACATATTGTATGTTCCATTTTCACCCGAGAAGGGTCATTGACTCAAACCATAATAAACACAAGACTTCTCAAAACACAGCTAAACATGGTCTACTTAAATTTGAACAAGGACAAATGCCAAAAGTGAGGTAGGCAAGAAAACAATCAAATGCTTGATCGCCATGTTGTCTTTGTAGAGATGTCTGTACCAACAGGACTGGGAACTAAAAATGAAGTCACAATTAATTGGAAATTATTAAAGCAACAGAACAGGTACAAGAAAAAAACAGTAGCCTATGCTGACCTAAATGCACTCTAGGATACTTGCATCATTTCAGGAATTGTGTCAACAAAGTGGGATTGTGGAAAGAAAAAAAAAAAAGGTAACAAAGTGTCATTTTGGTTTTCTGAGGAGCAGCGGTCCCATACAGTTGAACAACCCTAAATGACACTTGCCTACTTGCTGATACTGAGCAAATGTAAACAGCTCGGATTTACATAGTTCTTTCTTACAAAGCACTGTCGGAAACCATAAGCATTTGATGTGACGATTCAGCGGTATGGTTAAGGTCTGCTCAGGTTTAAGCACAAAAACAATCGGGTAGGTTTGTACTGCTTACATGCACGCCACCTTCCTTTGCTCATTTTAGGCAATGCGAGGACATTTCCCCTATTACGTGTCATTGCATCACCCAAGAAACTTTGAAGCTGTTGTTTCAAGGTAGAAGTATTGCATACTATAATGTTGCTTAAGGAAGGAGTTTGGTGAAGGCCTGCAGTCTAGCTGCAGCGCTGGTGTCATCAGGGCTTTTCTTGTGGCGCTTTTAGGTGAAAGGGTGCACTAACAAAAGGGTCTACAGCATGTACAGCTGCTTGATTGCTCACATTAAATCCCCCTTGGTGACCTGCCATGTGCTGCGGGGTCACCTGTCCCTCAAAGTGTCGGGAATATTTGGCAAGAGCTTGTGGGTGGAAGAGCTGTGGGGTGATCTGTCCCAACACACCTTGTTCAGGGGCCATAGCTGCCCCACGAGGGTAGGGAGGTGCTGCAGCCTCCTTTCTTCTTGCAAAGGGAGCCTGGGAGAACACGTCCACCTGGTGCTGGGCGGTGAGCGGGCCGCATGGAAATGGCGCATTGGCGAAGACGTCACCTGCTTCTTGATGTGTGAGGCGAAAAGGAGCTTTCAAGAAGATGTCTGCAGCACCCTCTGGGCCCTTACTTGGCTCGGGATCAAGCTGGGACTGATTCTGTGCATGTAGATGGAAGGTAGTATCAGATGGCTGAGAACATGCCACACTGGATTCTGGTGATGAGTGGAGACTTGGCGTGCATCCTTGTTCTTCCTCCTCCTCTGAGTCAATCAGCAGCGGTCTGGAGCCACTGCAGTCGTGGGCCGATGTGCGACCTTCTGTGACTTCCCCGAAATTCGGCTGCTCTTCTTTGCGGGCTTCTTTTTCCTGCTCTTCATCACTTGAGTGACTACATGCCTCGCTTGCTAGAGTTTCATTGTTGTGTTCCTTGCCAAGCACATAGTAGCCATTTCTTTCCACTTGCACATCTGTATCAGAGCAGACAACGAGAGCAAATTCACAGTTAAATATCATTTCTTGTTTATTAGGAGACACTACAACCTTGGGACAAGCACCTCTTACTAGTAACTGAGGAAGCATTACAACACTTATGACAACACAGGTTCTACTTGAGACAATCACTACGCAGCTTCATCATCACAACATGGAGCAACCTTGTTTCCACAGCTTGCTCTCAACAGTGCTTGCTGTCACAAAGGATGGGAGCAGAGGGAGTCAGTGGAAACAAGGAGAGGGGCCTTGGCAGCAGAGTTAGACAAGACAAGCACAGAGGTCAGTCTTACCTCAGCAGCATTGACAGCGACTCTCAGGAAGGTGTTAGTGGAAGCCTTTAAGGGAAATCGCTACCTGTTGCTGACTTGGTTATCTATGTATTGATTGTGTTGAACTATAAAAAAAACTGCAGTAGCACAGACTCACTGCACAGTGCTGTTACTGTTTAATTTGCGTGTAACACTTTAGATAAGACATTTCTTCACTGGTATTAATGCTGGTTGAGAAGTTTGCTTCTTCCAGTATTCCAACATTGGTTCTGCAACTGCTATGTCATGCAATACACTTGTCAAAGAGAGCTTATTTTTTCTTTCCCATTTCTCATGAACTCCAATTCATTATTAAAAGGTACAATATTAAATTGTTATATATTTGAACTAATTACTGCCGGCTTACTGCCGCCCCATCCTCTTTGCAGTTTAGGTACATAAACATGCTGGCTATGATTAGGGCTTTTATGTGCAATTTATTTTAGCCAAATGTGAGCAGCAGCAGGAGGAGACAGGATGTAAGGAGGTTAATTTCTTCAGGAGCTCTCTTCTGTTCCAAAAGAAAAATTGTTGGCTGGAAACAAGCAACAAAATGTAGCCCAGTCAGAAAAGTTAGAAGCACTTTGTTTATCCATAGTGAGGTGTTAAAACAAAAAGTTGACATGATGGGATAGAAGACAGCCTTTGGAAAATGGTCAACATCTTTGCATTTATACACATCTCTTTTGATTTGACATAGATCACATTTGTACTCCCATTTATACATTCACTGTAAAGCAGTGGTCACCAACCATATTGAGCCAAAGATCCCTGGTCTCGGCCGTGAAACTAGGCAAGATCTGTGGTAACTTTTATCACCAACGCAGACAGCCATAAACATATACGCGCATTTCAACAGCATCTGTCCAGATGGCTCAAATGTGCCATTGGTCCTAAGAAGGACCTGTAGCTGCCCAGCAAGGTGCCTGGTGTAAGAAACATCAAGTCTGCCCTGAACAATGCCTCCACTAAATATAAGTGTATAATTAGGGAATTTACAACTGCGATTGACCAGGCCCAAAGAAGTCCCAAAGATTGACGGGTTGGTGACCCCTGCTCTAAAGCGTTAATTAAGAGTCACATTTGTTGATACCATGACAGCGGTGATGCATTTACATATTACACTCAAAAATGACCTTGGCTGACAAAAGCAAAGCAAAAACAAAAAAACAAGCTAAAAAAAAAATCTCAATGGTATGCAAATTTTGTTTTTGTTGTCTAATTCAGAGGAATGTTGTATTGGTCGAGCGACCTCCTAGTTTGCAATGGCGGTCTCATGGGTGGCCGATGATGGGGGGCTTCTATAACACAGTATCTACCCAAATTAAGAGCAAGCAGAGTGCTACTCGAAAGATTGCTTCATTGGGAATAGTCTTTTACTTCGTCATCTTGTCATTGTCCGTTATAACTAATGACAGTGTACATATTGCTTCTTTATTCCATATAGGACATAACAGCTTCCATAAATATTGAGAGGCCTGTTAAATCAAGACTTTCACTTTGTGGAAACAGTTTGGGGAGGACCGTTTTCTGTTTACTGGGCCCCAGAACACAAAGCGAGGTCTATAAAGGCATGCTTAGAGGGATTTGGTGTGGAAGAACTTAAGACCCCTGACCTCAACACCACCAAACAACATAGGGATGAAATATAACAGAGATCGTGAGGCAGCGGGTCCAACACCAGTCCAACTTCTTATTTTTAGCCATTGTTACTTCCTAAACATGTCCCAATCATTTTGCCCGTGTAGTTGATTTAGGGTGAAAACATCATCCCATTTCACAATCACTGAGGTGATAAAACAGTCATGCTGAAGCTGCAGCTTGTTATACTGTTAGATCCACGAGAAAATTGTGCGAAATTGAATTGTACGATGTAAAAAGCATGTGATCTCTGTGTTTTACAAACAAAACGGTATAAAGCAACAGCACAAGAACTCAAGAGTAGTCGGAGAAACCAGTCAGGACAGGCATTTTGCCATCACTGGTTAAAGACAAACTAGTTCTATTAGTGCAAACAGCTCTCACTGGGATGGTGTGTGTAAATATTGGTTATGAGGCTACCTGCATGTTTATAGAGGAAGTACATCAAATTGACCACCATGGCCGAAAGTGAAATGAGAAATTACAGGGGGAAAGCATGAAGAATTCCATGGTGTAACCATGACAATGGCAGATGATATGCTCAAGCATTGATGGGAATGTCAGCAGAGCTTCATGTAACCAGCCTATCAGGCAACTACAGATAAGAGTCGAGGCCAAGGTGAACTCTAGTTTATGCAGAGTCCTCTTTCAATTTAAAAGAGCCTACATCTCTAACCAACGCCCTTCCTCCGCTATCCCAACGTTAGGGCTGCACATTGCCCCTCGACCTCTCGCACCCCTCTAGAGGTCGATGAGCTGATCCACCAGCAGAAGGGAGCGCGCCAAGTTGGGGATGCTGGACTCTGAACTGCCACTGTTGGTACGCGAGTGACCACCTGAAACATGTCAGAGAAGAGAGAGACGAGACAGACATGGACATGGAAGAGCCACGGGAGATGGTGGGAGTAGAGCCAAAGAATAAGTCATACAAACAAAGGATGTATGGAGGAAATGAATAAGTGAATGAGGATGATGATGATGATGATGATGATGGGGAATCAGAGCAGAGGGGTGCATGGACAAGGGCAGGAAAAGAGAAAGAAGCAGAGAGTGAGCTAGAATAATCTTTATATGGCTGCATCATCACAGGGGAGAGTAAGCGCCAATCTAAATGAGGAGACTTGCAAAGGAAAAGTACAAAAAAAAAACCCTGCAGGGTGTAGGATCACATTTTCCAATGTCACAGTTTGACTGCCAAGACTTCACCAGGCAGAGGAGGTAGGGGCTATGCTTGGGAGTGGGGCTCAGAGAACAGACCTAACCTCGGGATTCTGTTCATCTTACCGTCATTTGAGTTTTTGGAGATGAGTACGGGAATAGGGTCAAACTCGTCGTTATTGGCTTTCTCTCCTTGTAACATGAGGAAAGAAGAGTCTGCAGCGAAGGAAGAATTGAAAGAAAAGTGGAAGAGGAAAGCAGTTAATTCAGCCCAAGTACAACGCACAAAAGGAAGGCGCAGGCAAGCAGATTTAACACATTGAGCCAGCCCAGTAACAGTATATAATGGTGGACATTGTGGAGTGGCTTTAGGTTCTTTAGATTTCATAAATATGTTAAGAAAAATGTCTCAAATATGTCTTTCCACAGTGTTGTATCATCTTAATAGAATTGTCTGCAATATGTCAACAAGTACAAGGGTCTCTAACAGGTCCTACACACTTTGTAATTGTTGGTAGCCTTGTGGCAAAGAAAGAAAAAAACCCACAAGAATCACTGAAATAAATGGAAACTAACATCAGAAAAATTAGCAAAAATTAACGAATGAAAATTAGAAAAAAACCCAAACAAATTAAACTGGCCAAATTAAACGAAAATGGTGATACCCATGTATTTTTATGATGTGGACACATGCAGCTTATATATGTACAAATCTACATTGTACATAGATTTTTGCGACTGGCTGGCGACCAGTCCAGGGTGTACCCCGCCTCTCGCCCAAAGTCACCTGGGATAGGCTCCAGCATACCCCTGCGACCCTAATGACAATAAGCGGCATAGAAAAGAATGGATGGTGATACCCATTGCCTAATGTTTTGTTGCACGTTTTTTTTTTTTTTTTTGGCGGGTTTAAAAAAATTCATGTCCACACTATGCCGGATTAGTAAATAGCTGCGAAAACGATGTAATACACAAAGCACACCGACGTGTGGCGCTGTGAACAGACACAGACAGAACCACATGACACACCAAACCATAGAAGAAAAAAGAATGAATGTGTATAAGTCTGTCCGTCAAGGCTCATCTAGACTTACAAGAAGTGGAATTACCTCTCGAGTCATTATGGATCATGAGAATGTTGACTGGGGTGAGTCATGTCCGTTGGAATATTCAGATTAGTGGTCGATATTTGGAATTTTGATGTATATCAGCATCGGCCTTTATTTAAATCCGATGGGCCGATATCAGGAAATCAATTTAAAACTGGGTTATATCGGCTCAGATGCAGCTGCGCCTCTCTCTCTCTCCCTCCTGCGACTTCTGTCTCCAGCATTGTTCCACCCACGACGCCCACTCATGGTGTATGCGATGAAGACGCAACAGAGCGCCGCAGCCATCTTGTTTAAGTGTGTGTTTATTATTACGCTTTTGGAGAGCTGCTCGAAACGTGAATTTCTCTTGGAGATTAATAATGTATCTATCTAGGTTGTCTGAGTGACAGTCGATTGATGGACGTACAGATAAATGGTATGAGAAAGAAAAGGGCAACATAGGAAGTGTTTGCAAACAAATACATAGAACAGGAAAGGATAGACACTCAAGCAATGTTAAAAGGTCAGCCAGTGTACTAGCTTATTAAAAAAAAAAACATGTGTCTAATGTATTAGTTCAAGTAGTGAATACAGAAATACTCAAAGTTAGAGAACTTCAAATCCTAAAAAGACTTTTCCATCAAAATTAGAGGACCAAATCAATGAAACAAAGACAAACTTGGGAATTTACCAGCAAGCATTCAGCTGAACAAACAGTGAGAACAGAGGGGCCCACGTGCCAAATCAGCTCACAGCAGTCAACTGAGCAGAGAACACTATCGTTTTCCCAAAGCACACAGATCTCAACTCTTAGGTTGATCTCATTATGTTGAAATGTGGCCCATGCATGAAGTCAAACGCTCACATCAGCCCATACTTTACTTACAGGAAACCACTATGGTAAAAAGTGGGATGTGTGTTGAGGGTCTTAGACAAGGAGTGTGCTGGCTCAGAAAATGGCACAGCAGATGTCATCATTTGGCCCCTTTTCTATAGGAAAGAGCACCATTAAAAAGCCAAGGCTAATCTCAGAAAGTGAAAATTCAGTTAGATTAATTCAGTATTAAACATGTTTTAAACAATGTACGTAGACTGTGTTCATGTATCGAAAATATAATTATCATTCTAATTTATTACCTTGACTGTACAGGGTTGCCTGATGTAGTGTCAGGGGAGTCTATATGATCACTTTCTTAAGATTTCCATTCTGGATATGTTCACAAGCTAACTCAGCTAACTCCTTTTCGGCATCTTAAAAAGACAGCTTCAATAGAGGAGATTAACCACACCCTGCAATAGTTTCAACTTCTACAGTTCACACTACCTACTACACAAAAGTAGATAAGTAATAATTTCCTATTACCAAAACTGCACGCAGACCTGGGTGATTAACTAACTGTGTGGTCTCTATGCCTTGTAAGCACGATCCTCCAGCAGTAAGGAAATCCAATTAACAAAGAAGTCTCTGTCCTTGCCCTACAAAGCGACAGTAAAAGCACAGATCTGCAAATGAGATGCGATCTAGCTGTCGGCCACAGACTCTATTCATAGAAACTGAAAAGGAGTCACTGTGCGGCTGATTACTTGTGTCAACAAAGATAGGACTCTGAAATGAGCAGCTGTAATTTGAACTCCGGCAAAGCACCTCCATAAAAATATAAAATACAGTCACACCTCAGTTTTTCAACGGCGTGGATATCATATGATTCGGTATTTGAAAAAAATTTTCACCAAATTTTATTATTGGACAATATTGCGTGTTACAAAGTGTTGTATTTTACCCTTCGGTACGTTGAATCTTGTGGTATTAATAAAGATGTGGATGGACACTCCCAGCATTGCTTGTTTATTAAACCATCTTGGATCACATACCCAACACCAAATCCCGCAATACTGGTGGTGCTCAGTTTATGGTGGTCCGTGTTACAGGGTTTCATGGTTACATCAATTCATTAAAACCTTAATTTTGACCTGTTAAAACGAGACTTGCTCGAGCACAGTGTGCCACAAAAGAATACACTATGTGCTCAATATTGGCCGCACGTGTTTTACGTTTTTACCACCATTACGGGTAAAGATCGTATTATAACATCTACCCCGATGTTGTAAGGATGACCAGGAGGTGGTAGAAAACAGGCTGCTGTTGGCTGCAACCATGCTAAAAACAACATTACATCAGCAAACTCTATTGTTCTCTCTCCACTCAGCCGTCCTCTTCCAGCACCCATCCACCTACCAACGCACATACAGTCATGTTCGTTCACAGACATTAACACTACTGTACACATAACTGCCAGGTCGCTGATCCTCTGAAAGCGACAGTAATAAGTACGCAGTGTAGTGGGTCTTATTAATGAGGTGGAAAGGTTGATATTGTTTTATGACTCTTTCATTTAATTCTCTATATTTTGTGTTTTATTGCTGTATTGGATGTCCTTCATATTTTCTGTGTAAGGCACATTCATTTGGCAAACTCAAATGAGAATGTTACACAGACTAGTGCGTAACGACACTCATTTTATTAGATTGCAAATCTTTTGCTACTCCATGTAAATATTCACCATGTTTTGAATTGTTGGCTGTCGCTAGTTATAACAAGCCGGCTATCACCGATATCAAACTTCAAAGCAATTTACTGCATTTCATGAATGATTACACACTGATTAGATAGAGACTACATTAGCCTGTTAATTGCCAGTTGTATTTTAAAATAACTCGTTATAATAAGGTAGCTCATGCAGCTATTGAAGCTACATTACTGAAATGAATTGTACTGTGTCATTCGAGTTTTATATTAGCTGTCTAATCAAATAAACATAAACATAAATAAACATGTCAACAACATGGCCATATGTGGACAGCACTACAGATGATCCAAGTTTATTAAACTTTTGGAATCTAACGTTGTCCACATCTGTTTGTTTACTGTTACTCTCTATTTGTTTTCAGCACATTATTACTATACTATTACTATTATTATTGTATTTACAATGAGTTAATCGTTGTACCACATCAATCATGCATATGCATGTGTCATTCCTGCAGGAGATGCTTAGCCAACAGAAGTCAGCAGACCAGAAGGGCACATTGCCACAACCCTCTTCAACACCACACAGCACTTCAGGGAGATCAAGATCCCACTAAGGAAAAGAGGAATGCAACAAAATCCCAAAATAACAATGGAGGAGACCGAGGCCAAAACAAGGTTTTCAAACCTCAAAAGAAGGGTTGATTAGGTTTGTACATTTGTTGTTGGCGTTCATCAAGTTAATATTGTATTATTATTTGTATTTCATATGTATATTTGATACATTTTCTATTTTTATTTATGTTTTTAATGCTGGTTGTAAGCTGTTATTTATTACAGGTTTAGGTATGGCAATAAATGTCAGTTTCTAAAAATGTGTTCCTTTTATTAAAAAAAAAAAAAAAAAGGTGTTCCTGGGCTATATAAAAATGAAATAATGTAGAAATGTATGCCCCTTACTATGTAGTAGGAAACATTTATTATCAACAATTTTGTCATCTGCCTACGTCACGGCCAGAAAGTGGTGAAAGGTGATAATTTGAATCAAGTGGAGTCCCATTCCTTAGTGGCTTCTTCCCTTTGGCCCTTGTTTTTAATGGGAAGAGGTAGGGGTAAGACAAAGGGTAAGAACTAAGGGGTGGAATTGGGATTCAGCCTAAATGTTCATTTACCCATTTCAATCATCAGTTATACTTATTTTGAATTGTTTTCTGCATCTAAAACTAACAATTCAAAATAACTATTCTCTATAAAAATAGATTTTTTGTTAATATTTTTGGGTGTCTGGAATGGAATGATTGGATTTACATTATTTCCTTTGGGGAAAATTGCTTGCAGTTTACGTGTGACCTTTTGGAACGAATTAGTAACGAAAACCACTGTACAAGAAAATGACTTGGTTTTAATGTATTTAATGACATTGTTGATCCTATACCCTGGATGTCAGATGATCCTTCATTTCAAAATAATACAATAAATAAAGCTCTTTCTCCAGCATGAAATTGTAGCATATAGAGAAATGCTTCCCTAAGGTCAAACAAACTCTTACCTGTAAATGAATTGAATCCATGAATGAGATTATCACCCATGACCTTCTCCTCTGGTCCAGCAGCTGTACAAACAAAAAATTGTTTCTTGTCTATTACGTGTGTTTTGATGTGGTAAATATGCATCTCAAACTTACTTTCAGCTAGTTTTGCAAAGTCTTTGTTCAGCAGCTCCTCAGCTGTTAGCTTGGAGAAGTTATCATCACCGAAGGGGTTCCAGCTGGGCTGAGCATTAGTTGTAATACGGGCAGATTGGGTGTCAGTGTCAGCCGGGTGATATACAGTCTGCTGGGATGAGCATGGGGAGCCAGAAGGAGTAGTGCTTGCTGATCTACAGAAATAGGACAGCAGCAACATTTTACGTTGTGTGTTACATCTGTGGTCTTGGTTGAGTCGTGTATGCAAACACAGTGTGTGAATTGAGTGATTCTTCAGCGAGATCCTGTGGGATGTAAAAGGTTTGCTTTTACTCTGTGGGGGTTATGTCATCTGAATAGGTGTTCTATTGCAGTGCCTTGAAAGGACAGTTACTCCTCACATTACTGAGGTGAGTTCATTATGCTTACTTGGACTTGTTGAGGCTGGCCTCAGCTGCGGCTGCCTGAAGTAGCTGGGTGGACTTGCTCACCGGGACCCCAAAGATGGCACTGTGAGTAACGTCGCTCAAAATGCGTCTGTGTCCACTCTTGGGCGCTATCTTTGGTGATGAGGGGGGTGTTAAAGAGCCTACTTTTTGAAGCCCTCGTCCTGCCGTCTGTGGGTGACAATGTGCAATATAAGCATTAAGAGGGCATGCACATTGTACAAAAAGAAACCAATTAAAACAATTCCTACACAAAAATAACCACCAACAACTGACTGACAAAGAAATAAGAAAAAAAGATTAATCACAGCCCTTTCCAACACCTGCTGCTAATGAAAGCCCAAAACAGCAAAGACAATACATCTAGAAATCAGACAGATCAGTACAGAGGAGTTGACAGATGCCAATGTGACAAAATGGACATGAAGCCTGTCCATTTAAAATCTCAGAGGTTGGAAATGCAGTGATTTCATATAAAGATGGAGATAAAGGAAGATGGGGCATGTACAATGCCATGTTCAATAGTCAACAGTCAATGTTCAATAGCCCTGTGCTCTCGAAGTCCCAGGTTGAGAAAGTACAAACACACTAAGTCTGATTCATGAGATACAAGCTAATAATCAGCTCTGCTTGTTAAGAGCAGCAGAAGGCAGGGTTAGCAAGATGTTACCACTTCTGTGTCATCAGCTGGCCCAATGGCGGCACACTCAGGGATGGGGGTCAAATGGACAGCTGGACTTTCATGCACCTCATGTTGCTGCTGGTATTTCAGTGCAAGAGCAGGAAAAACTGTCTTAGCTTTACATTTCAGCAGAGTAGGTGTCACAGCAACACTCTACTTCACTTGTTGATCAGGGCTTAGGGCCGGATGATACCACACAGAAACCTTGGAGGGAGCTGCTGTGCGGAAAACACTGGCCACATTTTTTTGTTATTTTTTGGTGATTTTTTTTTGTCATATGAACAGACATGGAGCAGAAACATACTAAGTCAATTGTAAATGAACTTTACTGCATTGTTGGGATGCCTACCTGTTGGTTATTCTGTGGGTTTAGGAAGGTAGAGGCCTGCTGCTGTTTGATGAGTAGCTGCTGAGGCTGCGGTGTAACCTGAGGCTGAATGTTGATGGCAGGTTGAACGGCAGCAGCTGGAGCTAAAGGTGGGACATTGACTCCTACTAGATAAAAAGATAAATATACAATTGACATCCATAGCCTTCCAGATGACGATGTTAACTCCAATGTGTGTTCTAGACCCCTATAAATATAGACCCTGGCTTTAATCCTGACTTACCTATAGGCTGGGCTGATCCAGCAGCTATGTTTGGCCTCTTGCGTGGCGTCAGAGCTGCTTGTATGGGAAGTATGCCTGATATAGGCTGTGGCTGAGTCTGGCCAGCCTTCGGCCTTTGTCGAGGTGCTATTGAGGTTTCGGTGGTAGGAATGGGGTCTGTGAGCCTGATTAGAGAGAACAAGCTAACTAACTTATAATGTTCAAGTCTCCTTTTCTCGAAAATGGCCTGTCTCTCACCTGGCTTTGGTTTGACTCTTTTTAGCCACTGCTTCACTGGCTTTGATAGGCTCGGGAAGTTTTGCAGGAATGGCGGAACTCTACAACAAAGATGAGATCTGAAATGTATTATCCATTATGTTCATTTTTACATATTGTTTTTTGGGGAGCCAAAATGGAAAGAAATGGAAAATGCAAGTTTTGTATAGTAAGTTGGCAGCTTTTATTTTATTTGGCAATAACCTGGATGTATTGAGGCTTTTTTTTAATATATTAAGAATTTAAAATATTTCTGTTGTGCTCAACTTACATGTACATTTGGAACTGGACACTCTCGTCGATTCAGTTTAAAGGCAAAGTAAGACACTTGATAGATGTCTGGCCTCATGTCTGGGTCAGGCTCCAGCATATATCCTGAGAAAATCAGTCACAAAACATTTTTAGCAGCTGTGTGGAGTTTGAATGTTCTCCCCGTGCATACATGTATTTTCTTCAGGTACTCTGGTTTCCTCCCACATTCCAAAAACAT